>NC_140474.1:24740303-25357803 GCF_051167445.1 Perissodus microlepis
AAAAACACAGAGGAGCGCAAACTTGTAAACTGTCTGACACATACATGCCCCAAAACGGAAAACATTTGATTTGGTTGGACACGGTAACGCCGCGGCTGAGATCAACATTGTTGATGTGTGTGGCTGACTGACTGTGTTTGGCGTGTCCTGTGAGTGTGCGTGACACGTCTCGATGATGCGCTTGATTTAGTCTGCCGGTTTGGGGTACTCTAATCCGCCACGCACTCGCTGGTACTACCTAGTTATTCCACTGACAGCTACTGCCTTGGGAACAGGAGCTGGAGCTCACGCATGCACTCACAAATTTGTACACACAGGCAAAATTGGGACACACACACACACACTTCTTGAGGCACCGTTCATTCTGATCTCGCTTTGGGACTACTGGAGACAGATGGGTGAACAGTGGGAGTCTGGGCTGCCATCACTCCAAGAGCAAAGGCACGCAGGCATAAATATACACATTTTATATAGAAAGGATCACAGACTTGGTCAGAAAGTGGCACACATACAAACAGACGGGCTAAAATGCTCAAGGAAACGGCTAACTCACACAATCACACATACACACGCAACACGCTGGCTAAGCCACAGTCACACGCATACTTATTTACTTGTAAACACTGTCTCAGAATTAAACACTGCTTCTTCTTCTTCAAACACACACACATGCACACACACACACACACACACACACACTGGAAGAAACATGCATAGCTTCATCTATTCTCACACATCGAGAGAACAGTTAGCTTTTACTTGAAGAATTTTAAGCAGATATGTTACACCAGAGAACCAGAGCTGGTTTAATTGTGCGAGCAAAACATGAGCTTTCAGTTAGGTGATAACTGATTGCCTTTTTGATCAGAATCAGAATCGGCTTTATTGGCCAAGTAAGTGTGTATACAAGGAACTGGGCTCTGATTTTGTTAAGCAAAACACAATAAACAAACATTTTCGTGTGTTTGCTGTCACAGGGGTGTTATCCTGGGCCAATCTGTGCAATATGTACAGCACATAGGCACAAGCACATGTAGGGCTAACAATTCACAGGTCATGTAAATTACTTACAGAGTTTGATATATTTCAGATCAGTCTCCACCACAGATATCAGACAGTCCACGTACAGCATACCTCATAACATATGACATTTTAATAAGGAGAGATCATTATCATTTTTCTTTTTTCTTCTTCTATGTGTTACTCCATTTCACCACTTAGAGAACCATGAGTATTGACGTTTCTTTCTCATCTAGTTCCCCTCATAAAGAAAATTTTCCCACCAAAGCACAAAAGCATGGAAGAGGATTAGGGCCTATTATTACTGTATTATGCATTACTCACTATAAGTGTATAATTCAAAGGTTGTCCAAATAAATTGGGTGGGGTTCGCCTTTCATGATGCACTGCTCAAAGTTTGACCCTGCGTGCCTGTATATTATCAATAGCACTCACTCTTTCCCATTACCACACCCATAGCTTGGTAATAAACAATAAAGCAAGTAAAGGTCATTATATTACTGTAAAACACATACTGGGCAGTATGTAGTTGCTTATTTTTACTTCTAATAGCGGTAAATGTCCCGTAAACAAAGATAATGTTGATGTATAAATTCATCTCTTCCCAGAGATTTTCTTTGCACAGGGTCTCTAAACAGCTTACTTCACCTTTGTTTCTAGAGTAGAAAAATCCCCTGCCGAGTTCATAACATGTCGCTCAAATTGCACTTCTTGATTAAGCTTCATGATTATTGTCTGTCTGGTTTTGTCTAGTCTGCCATGCATAACTCTGAGTGCTTATTATGTTTATTCTTCCTGCTCTCAGTGGTTATTTGCGGTGTTTTAGGAAAGAACGGGATGTTTTGTTCCTGCTTCCTAACTGTCCAGGTCACACAGTCTCACTCATTATGGGTCTCTGATTTGGGTTGATTACAGAAACATGTCAGATTTGATTGCTTCTGTCTGGGAAATGTACGATGAGAGACGTGTTCAGGAGTAGTCGAGAACATATCATAACCTTTAGCTTCCTCGTGTCTTTTTTTTTTAACCAAACTGTGGAAGCATTACTGATAACACAGCAGATTTTTTTGTTGTTTTTTTTTTATTTTTTATTTTTTTAATGTGTAAATACAAAGTTGTTCAAGTGCAGCCGTTGTTAGACGTGTAAAACTATTCATTCCACTCAGCACAGTGCGTTCACTGAGTACCTGCTTCAGCTAAAGAACGGGTATCCACATATGCACATACTTTGGCAAGTTCTTGCAAATGTTACGTTTACACATTTCATCTTACACTTTGATAGATATCTATGCATGTGTATAGGTATGCATTATAAGTGAAGGTATAAGCGACGCCCTGCAGCAAATGCTTTTAACCTTGGCTAATATCTGTCTGCAGCAGCTTATTGTTCAGTAAAATGTGTTAGCATTTTACCTTAATACTGTGAAATAGAAGACTTTACATAATGTAAAATGACAGGGACATATTTTTGATCAGTAAACAATCAGCCTCTTACTCAGTAAAATAAACAAGTCCCAACAGCTGGGTTATACCTCACAGGACTGTTGCTAATAATCCAAAAATTATTAGATGGCAGCTTACAAACTTGTGCGTGACAGCTCACCTGTAGAAAAGTACACAATGTCATCTACTCTCATGTCCTGATTGATCCCATCTCCATGTCATCAGTAATTTATAGTTGTAAGCCATTAATGAAGTGGCTCTTCTCACTTTAAAAGGAGATGGATGCTGCCTTTGTTTGACGCTGTTACTGTCTATCACAGCCGTTCATCCATCCATTCTCACAGGCCACACTGGGAGCGTTGCCACGGCTAAAATAGAGACACAGACAACCACAAACTCGCATCCTAGCACAGGCCAGCTCCACCTACAGAGACACAGGACACTGACCAAGAGGTAAACCAAAGCTGCTGGAAGTTTATGCATGAAAGGCACTTGTAGTCAGTCATTTTTAAAGAATTCTTGGGAGGTAATTAGATGAATCACCATGATCACACCAAAAACACACCTGGAGCTGTGGTTAGAAGTTCCTCATGGGATAATATTTCATCTAATCCAACTGTCCCTTGGTCGTATTTCTGTATATGATATGGCCTACTTTCACTTCACTGTTAATGGCTCTGTCACAATTTGAGTAAAAGTAGGACAGGAACCTGCTTGTGAGTACCTGCGACTTATTGCTGTTGGAGACCGATTGCAAGTAGTTGCAGATTGAGGTTGCAACACCCTCAACCTCTGGACAACCACTTTTGATCGCAAGGCTATTGCACAGGTTGTCTGGTGGGAGGCAATCGGTCTGCTTACTATTGTGACACACAATACTATACCTACAGAGGCAGATTTCTAACACATCAGATTGCACTCAGTTTGAGCCAGTGTGTACCACTGAGCACAATTCATGTGCAGTTCCTCTTTTTAATAAGGTACTTGATTCAACTAGATGACAACTGGTTGTGTTTTGTTTGTATTTTTAGATAAAATGAAGGTTGCCAATCCCCTATGACATTTTGCAGTTAAATCATTATCCTGCAGCAACTTTGTTACTATTGTGAAGGAATTTTTGTTTAAGTCTACGAGGCTCTGAGTGTGAGAAGATAGTCTGAGTTTCAGTTTACATGTGAATTTCTGTGTATGTTAACACCAACAGAATTGCAAGTTTTCTTACTTATCTCAGTTAACCATGAATCATCAACAAGTTACATATAATTGCGAACTTGACCCCATGCAGTTACAAACTGATAGCAGACTGGCATTTTATTGTAATTTTATTGCGATCTTGGTGCACAGTCTTTTTGAAGACAGCAATAATACACCAATAAGTTCATTGCACATAGTCACAATAATTGTTGCCATCGATCACTACTTGAATGGGAACATTTTTCAGGGAAGTCTCATTAAAATGACAGATTTTCTGTTATTCTGTACTTTTTCTTCTTCCTCTACAGACTGGCAATAACAGCTGCCAAGAAAGAGGAGACAGAGCAGATACTTGGGAAAGAGAAGCAGCAAGTTGAAATTCACAGGTAAATTTATGACCAGGAAAAAGTAAAATGGCATGCACATGGGGGAATACGGTTATGTGTTAAGGATTTTGTAAAGAAGCCAAAAACAGCTTGAAAGTTTCATTTTCATCCTGTTGGTGTGCGCCACCCAGCTTGGCTGTTTAGTTCTGGACAAAATACATGACAGGGAAGTCCAGGGCAGATGGGAAACAACTGTGTGAGATGATAGCAGGAGGACAATAAAATAGAGAGTGGGAAAACAGAAGAGAGAAGGTTAATTCAGTTGACCCAGTGGTTAATTCCAGGAAATAGAAAAAGAGGATGGAAAAGACATGAGCAGCTAATACCAGGACAGAAGCAGATGAAAGAGGTGAAGAGGTAGAGAGTGGGAGAAAGGATATGAGAAACACCGAAAGCTGCTAAATTAGTAAACCAGTATGGGGAACGAACATGTGCAGTCTCTTTCTCTGAGTCTCAATTTTTCCACTGTTTTAGGACTTATCACCAATGACAGAGCTGGCCCATATCTGTTCCTCCATTCGGTCCTGTCAGCTTCGTGATTTATATCATCTGACATTATAAAACTGGCTCTCGTGACAAGCATGGCCGTACTCCCCTCACCCTGCACGCACACATGCACACTCTGAGGCACTGCAGACCAGCTCAAGGTCTGCCCTCTCGTCCCGTCTTGTCTCGTTTCGTCAGAGACTCTGTTCATTTTTTTATCACCTTAAACCACAAACCCCAAATAAGCAAAAACAACCACTCAGCCCTGCAGAGCTCTCAAAAACAGTCCTATCATATTGCTCGTAAAACCCAGCCATGCTCATAACGTTAGCTTGTTACTGTGTATGTCTACCTGTGTGCGCCTCCATGTGTGTTCCTGTGTCTGGATTGTGTGCTTCCACATCTATGAGTATGCAGGAAAATAGGAAACTGTTCGGCGTCCTCTCACCCACAAAAGCGGGCTCTAGTTTTCCATGCTTTACATTGGTCTGTGTGTCTGCCTGAGTTTGTGTGCGCATGTGTGTGTTTGTATCCGTATGCAGATGCGAGTGAGGGCTAGTGATCTTTCATGTTTCTCAAAGTGCTTTTCGTCTGAACATATTTCTTTAAGAGTGAGAGAGATTTTGGTGAGGAAGAAGGCAGAACACCAAAAGACACTTTGTTTTTTTGTGGTTTTTATCCTCAGTCGCCTGCTGTCATTTATTTAGCTTCTGATTTTTGAAACTTTTACGTTTCTCCATTATTTTCCTACTAATTTATTACCTGCCCTACATTGCCTACATCTGTAGTGGCAAAGCGAGACCAAAGAATTTAAGCAATGTTCAGTCCGTGAGTCAAAATTTAGGAGAAATCTATTTGCACTCTGCCTCGATTTCCTCCTTTCTGTATATATTGTCTGCATCTCCTTCTATTCTTTGTCGTGTCCTCACTTGTTATGGGTGTAGCTTCTGTCTTTCTAGTTTCCAGACAGACTGCCAGCCCTGTTATACTTTTGCTTTTGTTTTCATGATATTTTACCAGCAAAAAAGCTGCAATTCTAAGTTTATCTCTGTCTGCTGAGTCCTGCACTCTGGGTCCACTTTCTGCCTGTCACACGCTCCATTTCACATGACACTTTAAGATAAACGTAGCTCTTTTTTTCACACAAATTATTGTTTTATCCTATCAAATTAACAATGCCCACATGTGCCCACATGTGCTGCCTAGCTCTTAGTGGGAGCTAGGCAGCACCGGCCAGGTTAACATTTGGTGTGAGCTTTACTGACCTCTCTAAGTTCCTCGTAAAGTGTTGGTAAGTGTCGTTAGCAGTGTACCAACTAGAGGGGGTGAAAATGGTACTATTGTTATTGATACTGCTGCAATTGAGTGTCTTGTATAATAGCAATTTTTAGTATTGATTAGTATCTTTTTTTTAAATCCCTACAGTCAGCCTAAATTGTATCTCCCTGGAGCAAGTGTAGAAGGTTTCTAGTAATTGATAGCATACAGTATTGTTAGGAATATCAGATGAATGAGAGAAGAAGATTTAGCTAAGATCTCTTACTGAACTGGAACAGACAAAGTTGCTAATAATGGACTAACATCACTTTAACTTTGCCTCTAAGACATCACCCCAATGTTTAAAGGCATCTGAATAGCTGTTTTAAACACTTTAAAAATTAAACTAGAATTTCTTAGTTTCAATATTTGTTTTGCTGTTTTATACTATTTTCAATTAAAATTAATGTTTACATAATGTGTAATTGATATTTTCTTTTACAGTTTTCTTTCAAAAATATTACATCTGGTTTTCACACCAGAAGCGTGTGTTTCAGAGGTGCTTGTGTGCGGCAGCATCAGGCCCTGCGAGCAACTCTGTCTTTGCTCCGCTCCTCTGGCAGCGCGCTCACAGATGTACGGGGTTTCCTCAGCCAACTGACAAGGGCCTGGCGGGCCTTCAGGTCTCAGATAATGCAGCACAACACACAGGTGTACTCAGGTAATACAGACTGTGCGTGCACACACACAACACACACACACACACACTAGTTCAAAGGAGTGTAAGAGAAACAAAGGTTTATATGTATGAGAGTCATTTACAGCACTGTAAAGCAGAGCATGTGTTTTTGTAGAGTGCTAAAGTGGACATGAAAGAGGCAGAAAGAGTTGAGTAAATAATCTCTCAACAGGAATAAATATTAGTTTAACTGTGCCGACTCTTTTAGTTCTGAGAGCAGCTCCCACAATGAATGGATCGCAATATGTGTGCGTGTCTGTGTGTTTATAGTTAATACACAAACTCTAACAATCTTTAAAGAGAGGTTAGACAGGATGAAATGTGTGTGGACGTCTTTATGGGTTCATGTGCCTAAAGTCTGTAAACTGATGAACCTCCTACGATAAAATTTAAATAGATGTAAGCAAGACTGCAGGCAGGCATGTGTTTGTGCGTTTTGTGCAGTGTTGGGACTAACGCGTTATTAAGTAACGCGTTACAGTAACTACGTTATTATTGTGGTAACGAGCACGGTAACTAGTTATTATGCCAAAACCGGGAACGCGTTACTCGTTACTGGGATTTAAATAGGCTCGTTATTCGTTACTTCGTGTGGTGGCTGTCGCGGAGCTTCCACAGATTCAATAACATTAGCAAGTGGTGGAAGCCAGCAGGTGGATGAACGAAAAGGGAGGCAAGAGGAGAGACCCGAAGCGGCCGCTGGTCCGAGAGTGTCAGGTGAACTGAACTTCAGGTAAGAAGTTATGACCTGCAGTCTATCTGGGTCAGATATAAACCAAGTTTAGTTGGAGTTTATTTTCGTTATGCTGACTTTTTCGTATTGCGTGCTAGCTAGCATGACGGAGTTTCTATACAGCTGGGTGGGTGCTATGATGTTACTGATGTTGAACTTTATTTTGTTCATAAGGTTAATTATTAGAGTTGCCAACCGTCCCGTAAAAAACGGAATTGTCTCGTATTCAGAGAAAATGTTACGCGTTTCGTATTGAGGTGAAAAGGAACACAGTTTGTCCCGGACTTCAGCTACAATGAAAAAGACACAAAGCTGGAGTTATTCTGTGTCTTTGCTGCACAGCTGCCTCTTCTTCTCTCATCCTCTCACCCTCCCTCTCCTGTTTCTACTTCAATCATGAAACTGATCAATGATCAGCTGATTGGCTTTTCTCTCTCGTTTATTTATCGCCCACTTTGCGCCAGAAAGAGGAAACCAGCGGAGGTCGCGCTAAACAACAGCAGCACTTTTAAGCTTGATCAGCTGTTGTTAGAATGTATTTAATATTAATTTCTAGTATCAGCTGATGTTTGCTGGAGCCACAGCTGTAAAGCTGCTGGTCATGATGTCGGTTTGGTTATGTGATGAGAGGGAAACATGAAGATGAAACCAGGAGATGTCCTTACTGAATCATCAGAGCTGTGATGGAGAAACAGGTTTACCTTTTAGGTGACATGAATGAGTTGAAGGGAAGTTATGAACTGTTTCTGAGAGACAAATAACACCAGGATCCTTTTCTAAGTAGCTGACAGCTGGTAACTGTGCAGGGGCGGATCTAGCAAAGTGTTGCCAGGGGTCCATGTAGGGCATTAAAAGGGAAAGGGGGGCACAAGGAAATACTTTCTTATTCTCATTTAAAATGTCTCACTTTTAAAAAAATAATTATCTGAGTCTTACAACAAACAATTGATAGATTGATACATATATACCATCAGAACAGTGTACATCACTGTCACAACAGTGTTTGTTTTCATTCAAAGGCTTTATGATTTTTCCTATAATGGTGGGCCGGTCTCTAGTCAAAATGCCCGGGATGATTTTTTTGTCCCAGTCCAGCTCTGTACGCAGCTCATCTGCAGTCTGGTGTTACCTACATCTTCCTATTCAGAAGGCAGAATTTCCGAGTTCCTAGTACAATCGAAAGCACCACGACTGCAGTTTTTGTGTTGGATGTAAAAAGCAGGCTAGGATAGAATCAGGTGTGGGATTTCTCTCGTGGAAATGTGCACACTATTTTTTCCTTTCTATAGGTGGCACAGTGCACTTGTGGCAAGTAAGAAAGCTAGAAGACTGGCAATCTTGCTGGGTATCCAGTTACAGAAGCAACACATTAACAAGAGAATTCTGAGTAAAACCAAAGTTACTTTCCCTAGTAACTAGTTACTCTGAAAGTAACGAGTAACTTGAAGTAACTGAGTTACTTTTGATAGAAGTAACTAGTAATGTAACTAAGTTACTAATTTAAAGTAACTTACCCAACACTGGTTTTGTGTGTGTTCTGCACTGACAGTAAATGCCTGAAGGAGAGTTAACCTCCGGCTCACCTCATGGGTGGGTCGTTTTCTCTGTGCTGCACGTTCCAAACAGCTGCGAAGTGTAAGCGTGTATGTGTGTGTTTATAGCGGAGAGAAAAAAGAGAGAAGGGGTTGATGCAGGAAGTCAAAGAAAGTGGTCTACTGTCTGTATTGATGTCGTGTGAGTGTGTTTGCTCAGTGACGTGTTCGTGAAAACAGCTGCTGCACGAACCAACGGATATAATAAACTACACACTGAAGAATGCACGCACTGAGACACAAACACCCCCATGTGGGCTCGTATACACAGTACATATGTTCAATGAAAGCAAATCTTCTGTAAAACAAACATAGAAACCTAATGTCGACGAGGCATTCTCTATTTGTTTTTCTCATCTTTAAAAACAATTCGGCATCTGGGTTTCTGAATATACCAATGCTGCAATTTTATACTTTGTACACAGGCTTACAGACGGGCCGGCCCCTCCCAGGGAAACTTTGTTTGCTAGGCAAAGACATGCGTATTTACTAGCTGGTTGCTGGAGGCTGTTGAATGTCGTCATGTGAAATCAGCTGCAAAGAAGGTGCTGCACCAAAAACGTCCTTGTGTTTGTTTTGGTCGAAAGCATATTACTGCATAGTCCACAGTAGTTTGGATGGAAGTTTGGATGGAAGACGCGAACTTGAAAATTAGCCACCAAGCAGTAGTGAAACTACTACATTTGCCTTCAAAGTAAAGTTGCGCCTTTTGAAACGTGTTGGTTGCCTTTTACTTTAAAGGCAAACATTCATCCACTTCAGGGCCACTTTTCATAGTTTCACTACTGCTTGGCGAGAAGTGTGTTCTTCTACAAAAAGTACGAGCAGCCTGCTAGTAAAGCAGGAAGCGCTGTATACCACTTTAAAAGCAATTTCCCTCCCTCCCTTCCCTCACCCCCAACCAATGATATCAGATGGCTCCCCCTCCCTGAGTCTTGTACTGCCGGATGGTTCTTGCTGTAAAAAAGGGAGGTTTTTCTTCCCACTGTCACCAAGTGCTTTCTCATAAGGGGTCATCTGATTGTTGGTGTTTTCTCTTAACTTATCAAATAAAGTGGCTTGAGGCAACTGTTGTGGTGATTTGGCGCTATATAAATAAAACTGAATTGAAAGTAGTTGCTGTACCAGTAATTGGCAACACTATTTCTCCAAGCAGCCAGTGGTCGTCAGGGGATGCCCAACTGGTCTCTAGACCTGTATGACTGCGACTTCAGCAATCGATTTCACAGACAGCCAGCAACAAATCAGCAACTGGTATGGGGGGGGGGTAGTTATACATATGAGTGTCGGTTCAGTTTAGTGACTAAAGTTCACCAGTTGCTGTATGTTTTGGTTTTGTGTAGTTTAAATTTAAGACTAGTATTGTGTCTTTTGTGTCTTGTTACGAAAGCTCAAAATAGGTTACCATGCTGCGCATTATAGTCAAGCTGATAATGTGCATAAGAAAGGCTTTTAACATCTTTATCTGCAACGTTTGATTGACAAGCAAAAATCCCATAATTATTCAGCTAGTTCTGGCTCGTTCCAACACCAGCTGGTTAATCAGTGACATGTTTTTAGCCCTACTGTGATACAATTACTGTAATTTCAAAACTGAACCACAAACCCTTTGCCAGTCACCTGAATGCAACTGCAAACTGATATGGGCGTTTGTCGGCTTTTAAACTGTGCTACTTGTCTGTCAGCATTCTGTGGTTAGCGCCGAACAGCAGACGAGCGGAGCAGGTGAGGTGGGGAAGAAGGAGCAGAGGGAAACATAAGGAGGTTGCCCAATGTGAATAGATAAATGTGGTTTATGGTTCGGTGGAGGAGAGGAGGGAGGAGAAGCCTTGAGGGGTGTGGAATTTTACAGAGAAAGCAAGATAGAGACACACAGTGAGATTGGAGGAAGATGAAGACGCGATTAATCCAACTTTACTTTTGTGCAAATGTCAGCAGTTGACTTGTATGACTTGACAGTTAGAGGCGATGGACCCAGAGGTTTGAATGTGTGGGATTTTGGTGGAAACAGACTCGAGTGTCATGTGACTAAGCGTGACTAAAGCCACACAAATGTGCGTGCGTGCTTGTGAGCGTGTGTGCGGGTGTGTGTGACCGATCCGTGAACCACATATATCTGCCAACACCGTGGGCCATCCCAACACTCTATAGTATCTATTTCCCTGGGAGCCAACTTTCTACATGTGTGAGTTGATACTGATAGGAGGAATATAAAAACATCAAATATATGTTCACACAGCTTAGCAAATACTGCCTCCACATCTGTCTGTTTCCATTTCTCAGTCGCTCCAAAGCATTTTAATGTAAACATGGATAAGAATTGTATTAGGGTATAATCAGCTAAAAGTTTATGAATTCCTGTAGGGAGGTATTCAGGTATAGCTGGTTTCTAAAAGACAACTGCAATGCAGTAATAAGCCGTTATTACTGAGCAATTTTCGCTTCATAGCACTTACTTTCTCTGAGAATGTGTAGTGCGCTCCTTGGTGTTCTAGTTAGGTAAAAATAATTTCGAGGTAGGAACAGTAAACTCCTTCAGGGGTCTGCTGTGCAGCACTTACATCAGATTTTTTTCCCCTGAAGCTGCTGTGGTTCAGAAGGTGGTATGCTTTTATTATGCATAATAAACTAGGCAGACACACAAAAATGCATGTGGTATGCTTGAGAATGTGATGTTATAGTAATGTAGACTCCAGCGTGTAAAAGTTCCAGTGTGTGCTTGTGTAACTGTAAAGGTAGCTCCAATTTTGCAGGATCTTAATGTTGCCTTGACTCCTGTAGTGTAGGTTACTGTAACCTAGCTACGTTATGGGAGTCGGCTAGAGTTATTAGTGGCGTTGCTTGTTTCAGTCCATCCACAGCTTTAGCCTCAGGCTGCGGCAGTTGCTGCGTGTTTGCAAAAGCAGTTGTAAATCACATGTAAAAGATGTTGATGCTTTGCCAAAGATAATCTGTAGTTTGACACATCCTTAGTGTGAACCCCCCCTTTTATCTCCCTCTGAAGGGAGCGGACATGCAATCGGTTTCGTTTGGTTGCTTGTCTGCCTGTTTGTTAGCAGTCGAGCATTTTAAGATATCATTTGTCAAATTGCTGTTTTAATTTTGGTGAAAATCGCTTCCAGGTCAAGATCACAACAAATGTCTAAATCAGTTAAAACTTACTATATTGCCCACATTTTTTTATGGATTGTTTTCAAAGTTCACAACAATATACTCGGCCTTGGGAGACTAATTTCAAAAAACCATAATCAAGCAATATGTCATGTGGCATGGAGAGATGTGGGTAACGTGCATACGATGCCCTATGACCCACAAAGCAAACTGAAATCATCATATTGCCATAAAAACATCATAAATAAAACATCAAAGTTTTAGTTTAGCCCCTGCACTCTCTCAGTGATTTACCACATCAGTTTATTCTGCAGTTAGATTAGTCAAACTGTAGCTTTGTTTTTTGTCCTGTAACATATTTTTCCCTCCATGGAGTAAATCTTATTCTTGGTGTTTTTAGAGTGCTTTGAGTTCATAGGGTTGTGTTTGTGGTCATAAGAGTTCTTGTGTTTTCTGGATTGAATTTCTGATCTCCCCTGGTATTGGGTTTGAATTATTTGCAGAGCTGTACTCACTCAAAGAAAATCTTGGTCAGCTGAATTACAGCAAATGAATAATAATTAGGTATAAAAAGCCAGTATACGCTCACTGAATGATTTGACCTCATCACTTTATACTTAAATGTTAGCAGCAGACTCCGAAGTGACCCGTGCCCACCTGCCAATATTGATGCAATTTTCTGAAATTAGAAATATATCAGCTGTTGATCTGAACAGGACAGTTGAGCGTAATGTTAACAGGCCTCATGTCCCAGGGGGAAAAACAAAATCATGATATCATTTTTCCATTTAAATCAGAAGAGGCTTCAGATCCAGCTTGGTCTAAGGGTGGAGCTGCTGCTGCTCACAGAAGCTGTAGCTGGATGCAAATGTCATCTAAACCTATAATTAAACCTAACATATTGACATATTCCAATTCCATCATGTTGACACTCAAGCCTCAAGCCCTAAACACAGCCTAACAAAGACAAGTTAGTTCACTGCTCTTGGATGCTCTTCCTTGTTGGTTGTTGAGCTGTTATATGCAATACCGCAAAGTTGGCCATCTTACTTAACAGAATGGAGCCACATTAACGACTTCTTTGACATTGTTGTTTGCAGCCAAGCAAATGTTGAGAACACATAAACACTAAATACACTGGACCTGGCAGTTTGCGTTAGGTTGGGCGAGTCCAAAGTTGCTGAGGACTGAGGAGTTCTCACATGTTGTCTCGTCCTCCCTTTGCCAAAAATAACAAAACAAATGCTTTTCTCCCTAAACAGAACATCAATGATCGTCCAATCTGGAAGGATGTGGTCAGATGAGAACATATCAACCAAACAATCGATCCAGCCCACATAACTGGTCAATATGTCAAAGGAAAGAAGTTCAAAAGCAGTCATGTACTGCTCTGTGGTGTATTATAGAGTAAATAAAATGTTCTGTGACTGCAGCACAGCACAAAGTACTACCCCAGTGACAATACAGCGAGACTATTCTAAAATATCTGTGGCCAGCTGGTAAGTTGCTGTAATTTTTGCAGCCACCTTGTTACACTGTGTGTGTCTTTTTGTTAGCAGCGAGGACACAATAGAAGGGCTGCGGAGAAAGTCCGACCAGCTGGTTCGCTGTCATCGCAAAACCTTTCTGCTCCATCAAGTATTTATATAGCTATTGCTGTTTGGACACGACTGCTGCTGCAGTGTTTATTTGCGAGTCTTTCTGTGCGAGCCTTTTGCCGGGGCTCGTGTTTCTGTGTGTTCGCTGCTTTTCACGCACGCACTTCTTGCCTTTGCTGTGTGTGTGCGCGCGCCCGTCTTTCTGAGCGTGTAGCTGTGCCGCTTTACCCTGGCAGACCTTGTCATGTCACAGTGACCGGAAAGCAATTATCAGTGTATTGCCAGTTGGAGAAGGACCTCCTACACTCCCCTTTTCCTGCTGAAAGAGCGAGCGAAAGAAAGGGGGAATGGAAGTTAGAGCCAAGATAAGAAACAAAGAGAAAAGGGTGAGAGGGAGAAAACTGAGACACAGAAAGAGAGGAAGCTGGATGAAAAAAAAAGACTAAGAGAAGAGAGACAGTGAAGGGAAGAGTGAAAAGAAAGAAAACAAGAGAGGGAGAGAGCAAAGAAAACAAAGACGGGAGCAGGAGAATGTCAGGCTGACATTGCTGGATCGGTTTGAGAGCTCTCCAGGCCTGCAGCCACGATGCCCTGCCGTAACAACGCATTATGTGGCAACGCAACAAAAATGCTGTAAAGCTCCACTTCTCCGGCATGATTTCAAAACATCATAAATAACTTGAACTCAATTATGTTTCTACACATTTCTTCATACTGCAGCAGTCATTACAACCTGCAGGAGTTGCTTTTTCATTTTTAAATTTTTGAATATGTAGTACTTATGTAATGTACTAAATTTCCTAATATTAAATTAGGTTTGCTTTAAAGGTGACTCTCATTGTTAACAATAAATAGCCACACACCACAAAAGAAATAACAATATAAGCTTTTTTATCATAGTTATCTGACAAATATCAGAATTCATGTTTCTAGACAACCATAAAATTTCAGTTTATGCTTTTATTTCCACCGGGATTGATTATTGCAGAGCCACAGAACCTAACAGTAGTTCATGCTAATAGTCCTCAGTTTAACTTGGTGAAAAAAGCATTAAAAATCTACAGTTAAGTCCCAAAGTTTTTGTACAGTAACACTTCTTTTGTAGTTTTGAATAAATGGACAATTGACTGACAAGCAGTTTGTATTAGTTTAGACAACCTAACATTACTTTAAATATAAAGATCATTTTTGACAGTTTTATGGAAGTCTTTTACAGTCAATTACTCCTTAAAGTCGTGAACTCATGATCATCAAATGCTGTGTTTCCTCCCTTGAGATGCTCTGCCAGGCCTTTACTTCAGCCGCCTCCAGTTACTGCTTGTTTGGGTGTCTCTCTGCGTTCAGTTTTGTCTTCGGTAATTCAAAAACATGCGCTATCGGGAGATAAAATGACTGACTTGGCCAATGAAGAATATCCCGTCTTTGCGTCGAGAAATTCTCGGGTTGCTTTTGCGGCACGCTTTGGATCATTATCCATTTGCACCGTGAAACTGAGTCTGATCAGTTTTGTAGCATTTCTCTGAATATGAGCTGAGAGTATTGCTCTATACACTTTACAGTTCATCCTGCTGCTTCTATCAGCAGAACCATCATCGATAAACACCGGTGGCCCACTTCCACTGGCAGCTGTACATGCCCGTGCTTGCTGATTATGCAATTTATGATTGCAAGCCTTTGTCATTTTATACATATTTAGCTGAAGACGAGGGCTGGTATGCAAATATTTACACTTATGACAGCTACATGCACAGGGTTTTTCCAGTGAAAACAGTGGCATGTTATGCACTATTCAGACTCGAAGCATAAGTGCTTTTCTCTTGCATGAGAGCCACTCTTGCATGGAGAAAGAAGTCCTGCGCTGCAGTGTTACAAGCTGTTGGCCTGACATAAAGTCTAAATATCTCAGTCAGCCATTTCCTCCATGTCCGTTTTTAATACATGTATTCAGTGGCCTGGAAACCGTCAGAATAATGATTGCCCCCCATACCTGTGCAGCACGCATCTAGATTAAGCCTTTGTTTAAAGATCCTTTCAAGATTCACGTTTCTCTGCTATTTTATTCTTGTTTTATTTTTTTAATCTAGTGATTTGGTTTTGTCTACATGCTGTATCAAACCACCAAGGTGGCAGTGAAGGAAAGAAGCAGCAGCAATACAGCAGCTACTTTGCGTCAGACACACAACAACACAGGCTACCCTACCGTCTCACTGTTTTACCTCCCGAGTCCCAGCTTTCCTGTCAACACGTTCCCGTCTTTCGGCTCTCCCTCTCTTCCTCGTGTTCAGCTCGTGTCTATGACTTTTTATTTTAACCAACCCTCGTGTATTTCTCACATCAGCTCTTGTTTATGATACACTACGAGCTTTATTTTGTGTTCTTCCTCCTCCACTTGTGTTTTTTCCTCATTATTACAAATGCCACATTTGCACAGTGTTTTATTTGATGTGAGCCGTCCTCCTTCGCTCAAGTCCAATGAACCATCTGATAGAAAACACGGCCCACTCCGTCGCTCTCATATACCCCCGGATTGTCTTTATGCAGGATGACTTTTGTAAGCTTTTACCGCATCTTCATCGGATGAAGTAAGCGTTTGTGTGTCTGTCTGTGTAAACAGCACTGAGTGAGGAGTTGAAGAATTCCAGCGTGGCGCTTCAGAACATGAGAGAAGAGAAAGAGTGCCTAAGTCAGCAGCTGATGTAAGTGTCTGCAGTATGTGGTAAAACAAACAAAACACACACACACAAACACGCACGCAAACACGCGCACCGATGTGGACGCAGGTGATCCGTGGTATTTGAAATATGCCGGGTAAAGAGCAGGTCACTGCAAGGCTTTTACTCTACACATAACTTCCCTCAGCCAAGTGCAACCTCACTGACTCCACCCAGACCAGGAAATGCTCACTGTCTGCATACCAGGCTTGTCAGGTTGCAACCCCAGAGGATTTTACTGTAAAGACTAAAACAAAGGTCTGCTCAGAGGTTAAATACACGATATGTAGAAAATAGCTTTCTCAGGAGTGACTGTTTTTTTGTTTTTGTAGTCCATCCAGATCCTGGGTGTTGGTGTTTTATTTTAGTAACACAATACATAGACGTCATTGACATAATGCTGTAGTTGTTACATTCTGACACTTTAAAATATGTCATATTGTACATTTAATTTTTTTTTATTGCCATCACATATTTCTGTCTGTTTGCACATACACCTACCTCAATTCCTCCACTTTCCTTTAGGGAAGCACTTTATTAATTGTGACTGTAGTTTTGAGCTTGTCTTTTTTTTAATAAATAAAAAAAATGCAACATTTTAATCAGACAAATAGCTAAAGCTGTACGTAATGTTATTACGTGGTGCTGTTGGAGGAGCTTTTTGATGAGCAGATGAGAACAAGTTGTGATTTTATGACTCAGGATGATAGTTGGCTCATATGCCGCTTTAGGCTTTCAAAAGTTGTTTTCTTTAAGAACATGAGGAACTGGGTCCAACTGTGCCAAACCCAGAGAAACTATGCAGTTCCTGCCAGTCTTCAGGTTTTGACAACTCTTGGGTTTATTGCGCTTCAGAGGAGTGTGAGTAAGATTGTTAATTTAGGTGAGATATATCATGTTCATCATTTTACAGACAAAGTAAAGCAATTTATTGCACTCGCATTGTAAAAAAGAGCAGCTCGGGATGATAGAATAGTGTTTATAACATGACGGCAAATTCATTTTGTCAGGGTGGAAATCTTTTGTGGTGCTCAAATAGTTTTGAGAAATAAAGAGGTTATACACACACAATACAGTAATATTATGTTGAAGCACAGTACGTATCACTCCGCGAGGCTCCTGCCTACGGTAGCCGTAATGCTCCGACAATCCATCAAGCAGTCCGGGTTCGTAGCTTAGCAAAGTCGTACTAAAACATTTGACAGATTTTCGAGCGCCGTGTACATAAAATCGTTTCAAGGTCAGTAAACACAACCAGAATTCATACATAAGGCCCATTGGATTATAAGGGGCACTGTCGATTTTCAGAAAAATCAAAGGATTGATTTTAAGTGTGCCGTATTTTCCAAAAAACACGGTAATAACGACGGCCCGCTAGCATGCTCTACCAAAAATAGTGCTTTGTTGTGTATCTGAGTACACCACTGAAGTTGCAGTATTTTTACAAACCAATTCTGGTTTATCCGTTTCATTCAACGATCTGCTTTCGCCGCCATGCTTTTTCCGCCCGTGTGCGTATGAAAACAAAGGCACTGCGCATGCGCGTTTTACCCATATTCCATTTTTCTATCGTTGCCCAACATTATACCAGTATTACCGTGAACGGTATGATATGGCCCAGCCCTACCACTTACCATGCCAGAAGTCAGCCAGCAGTGCCGGCTTGATACCAGATCTGGGCCAGACCTGCTTGCTATGTGGGAACTAGAGGATTGTGAATAGCTGTGGTTGTTATATTGTGCGTTGGTTCAATTGATGTTCCTAACGAAAGGTGGCTGTGTTTACGAGCATTTAAGTCTAGATTATGAAATAAGGTGTGCCCGAGTTTTTTTGTTTGGCATCTTTTCCAGTTATATCAGGCAAAACATTTGCCCGCTCCGTTAATTCTGTTGCAGTGTTCTCAGTGTTATGAATGATATCTGTCTGCGATTTCCATAAAGCTGCCCGTGTGTGGTGGAGAGCGGTACAGACCTGCAGCAGCATATTTTCCTTTTGCAGATTCACCTGTGCTTCTGGAATCATGTTCAATAAAATCTTGTATAGGAACCTCCTCGCCTCCCTGAGAGCACTCGAAATGGGTCATGGAAGAGGCTTTCTTTCAGCGTGACAGTAACCGGAGACATCCCAACAAGGCAACAAAGGAGTGGCTAAAGAAGAAGCACTTAAGGTCATGGAGTGGCCTAGCCAGTCTCCAGACCTCAGTCCTGTAGAAGATCTGTGGAGGGAGTTGAAGATTTCAGTTGTCAGCCAAGAAACCTAAAGGTTTTAGAGAGTTTCTGTGAGGAGTGGGCTAAAAGATGTGTGCAAACCTGGCGACCAACTACAAGAAACATCTTATCGCTGTGCTCGTCAACAAGGGTTTCTCCACCAAGGATGAAGTCATGTTTTGCTTGGAGAACAATACTTTTTTCTCACAATAATATGGAAATTTATAACATTTATATAATGCGTTTTTCTGGATTTGTGGTTAATATTGTGTCTCTCTATATTACATTGAAAGTAAAATTATAGATTAACAGTAGAGGAGCTTGTTTCAGACAGGGGCTAGACTGAGGGGCTGGGACCAGTGTGGGAGAAATAAGGAACTCTCCAAAGTCCCAGGATATGGAACTAAAAACGAGTACAATATGTCTGCTTTAATTACATGTTTTATTAAAATTCAGTCTGTTTACTAAAATGACCAGTCCACCGAATTTCACCTTGGCTAATGTTTTCCAGCTCATGAGTGTTTAGCTCTTGGATAAAGGAACAGTTGCCGGCCATCCTGCTGTCGACGGGCTTTCCACTTCTGCCACTGAGTTGACAGCCTCAGTCATTCTGTTGCTGTTTATTCGTGTTTGTTCTGTTCGTGATTCCAGATCTGAGATAACCATGTTTCAGTTTCGCATTCAGTGAAATGGCACTTCTTCTTTGCAGGTGTTTTATTGCCATGTTTGACAAGTTCTGCCATAAGCCACATGTGTATAAATAGAACATACACACATGCAGCTGTGTAAATTGGACAACAAAAAGAAACATTTGCATCCCTTTGTAAAACTTCACAGAGCTTTTTGCTTCCTGCCTTTAGCCTTAAAGATAAAGATACGCAACAAAATGGAGCAGGATGTTCGGTTAAAATTAATAATTTCTCAAACCCTCATGAGTCCCACGAGGATGTGTTCAGGAACATCAGTCTTTTTCTTCCCAGCAGGAGGATGACATTTATTGCTGTGGTAAAATGTCTTTTTACAGCTGTTTGATAAGCCGTGACTTGGCAGCGACGTTTCATCAAGCACGAACAGTGTTTTCACATGCACACTTTAACTGCTCACTGCAGGTCAAATGTTCCCATCGATTACCTTTTTTAACCCTCGAAAAATTATTCACTAATGTTTCTTCTTTTTCCCGTTGTGACAAAAATCCGTTGTGTGTTTTTGGGGCAGGTTTGTGCTGCTGTCTTCAGTTACACGAGCTTATCAGGTGGGTGGTGGAGTGGAATTCATGTGTGTGCTCATTTCTTTACATTTCGCTAGCTCTTTAAAGCTCGAACCATGAAATAATTGCCATAAAATTCTGATTTTTTTAATGGAGCGTTTAGTGAGGACTAGACTGTAAATGAGTGAAGAAGTAACCAAGTTTTAAGTAACTTGATGAGACTTGATAAGAGGCTTTCAGAATTGGAAACTTGATTCTGGAAGGTCTTCTGTCTTAAACAATTGGTTAGATTAGCTCCGTTGCAGAGGCATTGTATCAAGGTACCAAAATGTCAGAAAAAACACCACCCACGACAAAGAGATCACCCCAGTGTTCCTCAGTGTGATGATTTTGAAGTCCTCAGGAGAGCATTTCAGCATTGTATCAAAGAAAAACAACACCTGAGAAAAGGTTAAATAAACAATGCAAGAGGAGAAAACTCAAGTGGAGGAGAATCACAGAGAAATGCAGTGCAAAGTCCAAAACATGGAGACAATAAACCAAGAGACGCAGTGCAAGCTCCAAGATATGGAGAAAAAAATGAGGGCCTGCGAATGATGTTTAGTATAGCGCTCCAGAGAAATACAAAGCTGCTAAAAGAGAAAGAAGAGCAGGAAACTAAATACAAAGACCTGCAGTTCAAGCTTCAAGAAAAACACAAAGAGATACAGTGCAAGCTCCAGAACATGAAGAAACAAAAGGAAGGGCTTCAAGTGATGTTTAATGAAGCGCTCCGAAGAAATGCACAACTGCTGAAAGACAAGGTACAACTGGAAGAAACACAAAGAGAAATGCAACATGTTCTCCAAGACTTCAAGAAGAAAAATACAGAATTACCATTATTTACAAAGCAAAGGACAAAAACAATGAAATTAAGGATACGAAACAAGAACAGGAGAAAAGATGCACAGAAATTCAGAGTAAAATCCAAGCAATGGTGAGCAAAAATACCAATTTGAAAGGACTATATAACAAAGCACAGTACATAAACACTGAAATGCAAGAGAAGAAGTGACGACAAGAGAAAAAACATAAACTATCCAGTCTACACTTCAAGAACTGCAGAGGAGACATCAAGAGTTTCTGGGCATCCAAGACAAGGTACAACAAACAAACCACAACATGCATGAGGATAAGAAAGTTCAAGAAGAAAAACAGTAAGAACTCCAAGAAAAGCATGAAAAAATCACGAAAAATTAAAGGGCTGGGGAAAATTTGAGTTACAACACAAAGAACTTATTATTGAGATGACAAATCTCATAGCACAGAACAAAAGTCTACAGGAAAAGTGCCTGAAAAAGAAGAAGCACTTCAGGTTTTCCAGAAGAAGGACTCTGCTGCTTCTTCACTTCAGCCTGGACAAGAGAAACCTCATCTTCCTCCAACAGGAGCAAACTTTACAATAAATGATGCAAATAAATTCACTGTGCTTCAGGATTTATTCAATGCTAATCGGATTTAGAAACATTACTGATGGTACTGAATGTAATATATGCAGAATGATTGAGATTGTGGAATTAATTCATAATTATTCTGTAGCGTGTGGGTCTGTGAAACACGTATCATGTGCATAAGAAAACCCCAAACACACAAAAAGGAAGGATCATCTTCAGAAAGCCTGGAGAACTATTGCTCATTGCGGTTCAAGACTTTTGCACTGCACTGTACACAGCAGTGTGAATATAATTCAAGGTTAACATTCACTGATTTCACTGGTGCGTATTTAGAATTAAAAACCTGCTTAGATACTGGTCCCCAGTTACAAGTCTGTTTGCAATCAATCGCAAAGAATATTATATTTCTTCAGTGAAACTGAAGAAAGCAAACAGTTTACTGTGGTGCACAAATAATAGTTTTCCTGTGTTTCTTTCCATGTCCGTGTCCTCTTCTCTTCGACTGCTTTTGCATGAAACAGATCGTTCTCATTCTGTACTTTTGTGTTTTATTTTTAAGCTAATTCCATCTGACCCGCTGCCCTCTTTCTTGCCATAAAAACTGCTCACGCCTCTGCATGCTTGCATGTACCCAACCTTAATTTGACTTTGTGGCCACGCATGTGGAACGTGCACATCCATCTAACACAGGGATGAATGCAGAGACAGAGATGACGGAGGCGAGGTTTGCAGTCTGACGCGACCTGACATATGGAGATAGAATGCTACAGGGAGAATCAGCCTTAAGGCCATGTTGCATGATGAGTTAGTTGAGGAGGATCAGGCAAATATGTTCAAGCCTAAGACTTTATTGCATGATAAAGGGTGTGTATGGAGATGATGACAGAGAAACAGGGGCTGACATGTAGGTATCTGAGCAGTTCCTCACTGTTGTCAATTACAATGGTAGCTGTAGGCCAGTTTGGCGCATCAACTGTCTGAACATGTTTTGTAAATTTGCTTGAATATTTATCAAAACTGGGTATATTTATTTTTGTATCTTGGTATCATATTTCCTGCTTTAATCTTTTTTTACCTGGAAATCAAATGAAGTGCTTCTCGAATAAAAGTACAAAGTGCCTTAAGTGTAATATTGAGTAAACGTTACGTCAGTTAATTCAGGAATAATTGTGTTAGTCTTGATAAAAATTCATCTTGCTTTGCTTAAAAAAGTGCCAAAGTGTTAAAAAAAAAACCCAAACAAGTTATATTCATTCATAAATAATGTTATTATTACTAATGCTGCCGATTTTGTTATTAAGTAAGTATTATAAGAAAGTGCAATAGAGAATATTTTTCAGTTTTATTAATTTAAATCCCGATGCATAAATATAACAGCTGATTTTAACTGCTGTGTGGTTTGCATGTTCTAAACAAGTTGTTAAACACTGCATGGGTGTGCCACAGATTTGTGCTCTACTTGAACGAATGTCGCTGGTTAGAAAAAACAATGAGCACAAGGGAGTGATTACTCTGTTTCGTGTGTGGCAGACAGTCAGCCGAGGTCAAGACTGAGGTCCAGATGGGACGTCTGAGTCGACCTTCCTTTCACTGTCCGCTTGACGCTGACTAAAATGCCCACAGTCGCTGTTTTGTGGGAGTTTATGGGCGTCTCTGTGCATCCTGAATCCTTTTAGTCTCAACTTGTATCTTCACGTCTCCAGAGCATGTTGGACCCTCGATTCACTCTTGATATTTAAGAGCAAAAAAATAATAATCTGTGTGTAAAAGCCATCGCCATGACAACTCCCCAACCTTTGACGCACACCTCAATCAGACATCCACACCTGTTTTGCTTCTGTGGCACTATCTGGTTGCTTTGGAAACACACATATTTGAGGACAGTCCACAGCTGTGGAATGTTTTTTTGATCTTGGCTGTGCATTCTGACCAGCCAAGGGCAGCTTGTTCTCTCATTTGCAAACAAAGTGACTTACAGACTTTTAGGATACTTTTATAACCTTCCTTTCATCCAAAAATAACGCTAATTTATAATAAACTGTGCATGCAAACTCTGCTCCTTGTGTGGATTAACTTTTATTAATCTGATTTATGACTCACGCTACTGGCTATGTATCATCTGTCAGCATTTGTCGGTGCATCACAGAGAGCTTCACAAACCTCCGCCTATATCTCTGGATGAGTCGTTTGGAAGAGGTGTTGGGAAGAGTCCTGCTGCTTTCTGATTGGCAGGAGACACCGAGCTCGTCCTTTCATCAGAGGACGAACACATGGCTCATCCAACGCAGACGCAGGCCCGGTTAAAAGGATGGATTAGTTGGAAGAGGGGGTTAGATGAAAGATGGGATAGGACGCATGGAGCACGAGAGGAAAGATGAAAGAGTGGTTGGTGAAATGAGTGAAGGTCAAGAGAGAAAGAGCAAAGGATTGATGTGATTGATGTGAAACAGCTTGTTTTCATAAGGATGATGCACGCTAGCTGCCCTGTGTATGTGTGTGCCTGCATGTGTGTGCATTAAAGCCAGTGTGTGTGCATTATGTCATATGTCTGTGTGGTTATTGGCAGTAGTATAGCGACTGCTCTCAGGATGCCCCGTTTCCCACGAGTTCTTTTTGTCCGTGACACAGAAACAGATTTTTTTCTGTCTTTTTTTTCCACCCTCACCACACTCTGCTGTTTATCACATGCTAGATAAAAATCAGCCACAGCCCTTTGAGAAAGAAGACTTTTTTTTTCTTTCCTCTTCCCTTTTCAAATTCAAAAGAAATCTCACTCTTTTGTAAGCACGCACCACAAAAATAAATGCATTTCCCTAACGTTGCAAGTGTCTGCTTTCCTGTGACCGGTTGCCAAGAACACCACCACTCTGAGTCAGCATTTCAGTTTTGGTGTTGCGATTCACCACATCCTCCACTGACTGCCACCTGTCCTGCTTCAGGCCCGATCGGCAGCAAACCGTGCGCAGTTTTGGTCACTCGAATATTTTCCTGGTCTGCTTCACTTTTACGAGGCATTCCTGAACTGTGTGACACATCTAATTACGCAGGGGAAAGAAATGTGGCCACAAAGGACGGGCGAATATTAATGTGATTCCTTTTACCATCAGTCATCCAGCTGAAGCCTGCAAACATGTGACGGCTCTGATCTGAATGCTACGTGCTGTCAGGCTGTGATTGCGCATGCCACATCTGCTGTGGTTACCTTCATTAAATCTTGCACAACCAGGAAGCTTTTTCGCCTCTTTTTAAGTTCGTGCAGGGTTTACCGATAGTGACATAACTCAGTCCACTCAGTGGGAAAGACAATTAAGGGATTTTGTTCTTTTTATTCTGAACCCATCTCCCCTCCCCTGGAGGAACTTTCCTGGAATCCTCATGTTGTGATTGTAACCTGCTTCTGACACATCTACTGATAATATGTTATAATAGATTCTTCTGACTCTCACTTTGTTTCCATGTGCACACTGTGTGCACCACATGCCTGTAGCCACAAATGTGCCCAAAGTCCGCCAGCGCTCTCCCGGAGCACTGTGCACTTGACTGCACTCTGAAGCCTGCAAAGTCACAAAGAAAACACCACCGACCACCGTTTTACTTTGTCTTACTCTCACTCTCTCAGTCATCCTTCTCTCCCTCAAAGGCCCTTTTCACCTCAGAGGAAAAAGAGTCAGGAACAGGAGACCGGGAGATAAAGAATAGAAAGAACGGAAACAGCAGTTGAGAGTAAGATATTGTGAGATAGATATCATGAAGATATCATGTCATCTCTGACCTTGAAAACACAAAGGGAGGGAGAGAGAGAGGGACAAGGCATAGTGGTTTGTAAAGTATGAATTGTATTATGCTGTAGCTGAATAGAAAGAATGCAGGAGGTCTGTTCCAAATCATCGGTAGATGCCCGGGAGGAAAAGAAGGTTAAGAAAAAAAAAGAGCAAGCGAGCGAGAGAATGGGATGGAGATGTGTGTGTGATAGAAGGTACAAAGAGCGGGAGGCTGATAACTGGAGCCAGACAGCTGCGAGTGTTACTCTCATTATGTGTCTGTATTTGTGCTTCTGTCTGTGACTAACATTCGCATACTTTCACTGGCTGCTATCACATTCACACCTTACGTGTCACCCTGAACTCATCTCTCCGGCATGGATTTAATGTGGTTGTCTTGCATTAGCTGCCATTACTGTGTTGCCTTTTCTTTTCTTTTCTTTTTTTTTTATATAGTTTTAGACGTACATCTCAGGGGGAAAGCTGCCATTTTTGCAGGGTCAGAGTTGTTAGTCCCCAAGCATTGGCTTGACAAATAATCAGAAAGGTCAGGCTAAAGCCACACTTTTAAAACTTTGCTGAAATTACAGTTGGTTTAGGCCTGCGCATTCTGATTCAGGTGTTTGTGCAAAGCATTTAGACATATTTCATGTTGCTTTTAGAGCTTGTACTGTTACTAAAAAGCAATCAAATCTCTCATGAAATGCAGATTACAGAACTTATAGAGTGAGGAGCTGCTCCGGCTGTGAATCCACTTTTGTTGAAATGTACAAATAATTCCAAAGTGTTTGTCAGGGGGAAAAAAAGCTAAATCTGTCTCACTGGAAGTGAAAACAGGCCGTCTCCCTCTGAGCTCAGACATGCAGGCCTTCTCAGTCTATATCCTCGTTGCGTGTGTTTGCAAGGTCACAGGGCTAGACGGCCGAAAACATACTGGCACGCACACATACACCCAAACACATTAACTGATCATGCCGCCAGAGAGGGATTAGACTGAGAAGCCGGCAGGGTTAGGGGGGTTAGGGTAAAGTATGTGTGTGTCTGTGTATGTGTATGCACGGAAGGTAGGGGTATCACACACTGTCATGGCACGCACTATTAGAATTAAAGCCGATTTACTTTCTTGAGAAGAGGCAGCAGCTGCCCATAGAACAAGAGGTGATCTAAAAAACACCATCTAAATTTTTTTTTACAATAGAATCACAACAAAGCAACTCAATTTAGTTGCAAACTGACAGACAGCAGCACTTTTTTGAGCTCGAAGAGTTACAGTATGCTTGAACTTTTGCTGATCCCAGAGGGAGGATTCATTGTTAAGCTTGGCTTCTTCCACATGGAGATTCAAGTCAAGGAGTGCGCAGAATAGCAGCTGTATTGATTTGGCATCTTGCTCAAGTACTCTACAGTGACACTCGAGATTGTAAAAAACATACCCAGGGAATATGGATTTCCTGGCTGAATGTGAACTGTGGATATGGGAGTTAATGCTTGCTATATTAGATCTATGCTCATAAATTGGTCATAAATGTATTTACTCGACAAATGGTGGAAATGATCACCTGTGCCATGTGCTTTTTGTCTCCAGAGAGCAGAAGAGACGGAGTGAGGAGCAGCTGTCCCAGCTAGAAGACTCTGAAAAGGAACACAGAGGAAAGCTCCTCAGGTTTGCTCCTCTTTCTGTTTCTCCACGCTCCGTGCCGATAAATTCTCAGTCACTCCAACGTTCCCACAACCACAACTCTCATCCCACTCATTCTTCTCCAATTATTCTCTTCCTGTGCTCCATCTCCTTCCTCCCAAAGAGAGGTGGCTGTATAACTGTTGGCTCTTGGATCATTTGTGGAGATCTTAGGCTCCATAAAGTGCCGGCGACACAGCCAAAGCCCGTGTGAGGCTGGCATGACAGATGGAAGCACTTCTTAGTTGCCGTGGAATCACGTTTCACACACACACACACACACGCATCCGTAGACATACTGTACTGTAGCTATGCCGAGGTAAAACAGTAGTCCGTCACACTAACACACATGTGTGTCACACTCACACAACCCACATGTGTATACCCACAAGGCCTCTCGTCTTTCCATGCAGGCGATAAATGTAGGGTGTGTATTTTTTCACATGGTATTTGCTGGTATTCCCGTTCTAAGATGCTGGCAGCTTGATGCGTTCAATTACACCGTCGATTTATTTCCCCTCCCACACTGAAGCCTCTGATCTATCCCTCTGGCTCCTATATGGCTCAACATAAAGCGGCGCTCCGCTGGGGCTGGTGGAAGCTATTTTAGAAGGATGAGAGATTGAAGAAACATCCCCCCATACCTGAAAATGTAACAGGAGACAGCAATTTACTAAACTGCCCCAAAAATGGAGACCATAGGTACCAAAAGACAATGTTTATCTGGTCAAAACACTTTGGCTTCTGCAGGGAAACCAATGAGTGCCTGCTTTCTAACGCTGCAGGTACTGATTTCGAAATTGAACTTCAATCTGTGAATCTGTCCAGTTACGCTTGCTTCAGGTGGTTTGAAATAGGTTTATTTGAATGTCCCTGCAATTTCCTTTAATATGTTCCTTTAAAGCAGATAAAAGCGAGAACAGACAAGAGAATCCATATCTTTCTGTGTTTGACACCACTTTGGAGCTCTGTTTCTCTTTGTCAGCCCATCTCAATCTCTGTTTTCTCAAAAACACTTGATCCTGCTTGTCTGCCTCCTAATAAAGCATCGAGATCTATGACCAACGTAGATAATGCACCTGCCCGTTCATTATTTTTCTCCTGTGTTTTTTCATGAATGAACAGTCAAGTAAATTTGGTACTCTGGACCAGAGATGGGTACGGTAATCTGATTACTTTTTTCAAGTAACCAGTAAAGCAAAGGATTACTATTGCAAAAAAGTAATTAGATTACTGTTACTCTCCCGTAAGCACGCTGCGTTACTGCGTTGCTAAACCGTGATTTTGTTTGTGAGAGTGTCTCATGACAATGACGTACGAGCGTGCGACGTCCGTGGCAGCAACAGACGTGTGAAGAACAACAATGGATAATCTGGAGTGTGGGGGAGAGAACGGCCATGCAGTGCTTAAAGCTTGAAAGTACTGACATTACTTTGAGTTTGATTCTGTGAAAGGTGACAAAAACATTAGTGTCTGCTTTTTAACTGTCTGCGGGAAGAAAACTTATTTTTACAGCGAAAGATTTAACTTAAAATCTGAGCGAGCACCGAGCACGCTGCTACGGGAATGTGAAATTCACAGAGAGACACCCGGATCTCCCCACTGACATGACCGCTCCTGCTAAACAGGTGAAGATAGATTTAACAGCGACAGGACTTAGTGCTGTTGAATCTTTGATTTTATTTCTTTTTTGCTGTGTTTTACTTGCATCTATTTGAAAGAGCGAGTGTAAACACAAAGTATTTTATTTTATATGCTGGAGAATGCAGAAAATAGGTTTAAATGGTAAACAAATTTCCTCCAGTCAGAGAATGTTGCATATAATTGAATTTTTGCTTGATGCAATGTGCATAAAGTTAAAAGATTAAAACTAATAAAGGAGAAAACATCATTTTCTAATTGGTGCATGGAAACGTTCTTACCCTGCACAAAGGACAAGGAAGACGTGATCTGTCAGCCCCGAATAGAAACTCCTCATATGAAATTGAGGACCCATAGCACAGTGCCAAGAAATTAGACTCTGAGTGATGACATCTGGCAATGATTGAAGTCCTTTTTAATGGAAGATAATAACATTTAAGATATGATAAGAGGTAATGGAATATGTACGTTTGCAGTTATGTGGGCGTTGCACCAGTCTATTGAGTTGAAGACAGAGCTGAGTGTAAACATGAAGCTCGTCGATCTACGTCCCCACCTGCACCCATGGTCACGAGCCAAAAGAATGGGATTGTGGATACAAGTGGCGCAAATGAGCTTCCTCCATAGCGTGGCTATGCTTTCCCTCAGCTGTAGTATTTATTTTCTTTACATGCCTGCTTTTGTAGTCATGAACACAGTGTTTTAGACAGCTGTATATAATGTCCAAAAGGCACTAATAATAATCAGATTGATTATTGTTGTTATTAGTAGCAGTAGTAGTAGTAGGCTTAGACTTGTGTTTAAATTCCAGCCACTGGTATTTGTTCGTACGCACGGTCAGGTAACTTATAAATTTGTTCCTAAAGTACGAACAAATTCATAGCCAAAAATATTGATAAATCATAGATTTGTGTATACACACTGTTAGTAAATGAGGCCCAATGAACTTTAAAAATCCCAGTTTTTTCTCACCTGCTGGATTCCTGACTTTTGGAAGTCTGATAAGGTTGGAGAATGAACGGCTTCTCTCTTATCTAACAGACTGTCCTTGGTGCTTACACAGACCGGTTGACCTGTCAGTACAGAGTTGAAAAGCAAACCTTGCCATGTGTGCACGCTCATCTTATGTGTCTTTTTCATAGGTTACAAGTGGAGCTGGAGGAGAAACATGAGAGGTGGTTGTCATGCCAACAGAGATGTGATGCCATGCAGAAGCAGCTGTTGTCTTGCGGTCAGAGAGAGGAGCAGATGAACCGGAAGTACTTTGCAGCTGCAGAGGAAGTGACACAACTAAGGAGAGCTCTGGAGAATACAGAGCAGGAAACAAGAGAGCTGAAGAAAGAAAGGTGATGACTGTGACTTCTGTTCTATTCTGTACTTCATCATTTTGCAGCATAGGTGCTAACTTTGATCTATAAAAGTGCTGCCAGTGAAACAAACAGCAGTAATTCAATCTTATCAGAGTTTGTAACAGAGACACAGTGTGGAGAAAAAGCAACGAATTTTAGGAGTTACAGATACACAAAAAATTAAGACAATTGTGGGACAGGGGCGTGGGAAGGAGACATAGGGCCCCATAGCTCGGGTGGTATACTGTAGCATTTTTCATCTTCACACCTGTAAAGTTTCATGACTCACACAGACACAGATTCACCCTCTCTGTGGCTGCTGGTGAAATGTCGTGAAACAAAAGCCCTTTATTTTTTTTCTTGCTGCAGACAACTTAACCACCTCCACCGACCTCCAGCGACCCATGAAAGGACACGCAGTTCTCTGGTCTTTCTCACCCTTTTCACATTGCAGACTTTTGCTACACATCTGCAGCATCTGTCTTATCACCACTCCGTCTGTGCTTCCACTTAGAGCGCTACCTGGGTCCAGCTTTATCCCCTGTTGACACACACCCACAGGCACACATTCCTCTCTACAGTATGTGCTGCACATTATCCCCTTCCAGCACTTTTATTGCCTGATTTGAGCAGAAACACTCGTCGTAGTTCTGTGCTCAGCGTCCTCTTTAGAGCAAGTATCATTCACCCAAACACACGTGTATCTATCTAGCCAACTCATTTATTTTATCTAACATTCACATGGATGCCTCGAAAGCAACTTGAGGTTCACTCTGGCCCAAGGAGAGATTGACCATCTGATTGGTAGATAGCCTGCTGTACCACCTGAGCCACAGGCTGTGCTTGCTAGTTTACTAGTTTACTATGTAATAATCCTTGGTCTGCTTGTAAGGATTCAAATCATCTTTAATATATATCTCTTTTCTATTCTTACTGACCGCTCAGAGCAGCCTACACTACATGTAGTAGTACAGTAGAGAAACTATAGGTACTTTATTTATGCTTTATGGTACATGCAAAGCCATTTAGTGAGCATATGTGAAAAAGGACTAAAAAACAAGATTGAAAGTAAAAGTGGCAGCTGTGTAATAAAGACAGCCAAATTACTGCTACTACTCAGTCGCAGCAGCGAGGATAATTCACCCCATCATCTCTACGTTAACTCGGAACGGCAGCTCTTTAAATAGCTGCCGATGAAAAGCAGTTGTGAAGTGACAGTGAAAGGGCAATCTTAGCAGCCGGCAGGCAAAATTTTCCCCAGGCCAGAGTAAGATTGAGGGGGTGGTGAAATTGCAGGGATGGACAAGAAGGTCAGTACAGAGGGACGGTGAAGAGAGCAGAAGGAGGCAGGAAAAAGGAGAACAAATTATGGAGAAAGTGAGGATAGAAAGTAGGAAAGGAGAGTGAAAGAGAGAGGGAGGTAGGAGGCTAGGAGTATTTCAGGGAGGAGGGATGGAGACTGTGACTGTGGTTTCGGTGGTTACTTCACACACTGTCTGGCTTTCGCATGCACACAGCATGGGTCACAGGGGCCGCACACAATCTACACACTCTCATACACTCACACACACACGAAACTTGACAGTGTGCCCTTGATTCAGTCTAACTGACACAAAGTTTAAAAGAGAGAGACGGAGCGGAGAGGAAAAGTGGAGGGAGAAGGAGGAAAGAAAAAGTGGCAGAAAGCGGGTTCAGAGTGAAAGATTTAAAAGTCAAGAGAGGTCAGGAGTATCCGTGTGCTTCCTCATCCATAAATGGGTGAGGGCTTGTTTCCAGTGGTTTCAAGCTGCAGAGTTTTCGTGACAAATATGAACTCGAGAGCGAACTCTTTCTAGCCCCACAGAGAAGCGGTTTTAACGCCTCTGGCTTTTCTTATATAGGCTAATAAAAGAATAGAGGAGATTTATTTCAACCACACATCTAAGATATCGCCTTCATCTGTGTTTACCCTTCTCTCTCACTGTCGTGTTTTTTTTTAAGCTCGTCTCTTGGTGTACTCTTGATCTTCTCACTGTTTTCTTGGGTGGAAAGTATTATATCATCCTTGTCTGGTTCTTGACTTTTATTATGGCTCTCCCTCCTTTTTTTTTTTATTAACCGTTCATAAATTGCTATTGCTGTAAATTTATGTCAATTTTTTATTTACAAGGCAGCCCATTTGTGCTTTGAAAGCTCGAAAGCTTTGAAAGTGTGTGTGAGTGTGGGAAGATTCTCGCCTTTGAACTCTTCATCATCTTTCCAGGTGGAGAGTGGTGTCCCTGAGGATGTATTATGTCAGCAGAGATTTGTGTTAGCTGTTGATCCACTTTGTTTATTCACAAACACGCAAAAAAAAAAGGGAAAAAAAAGTGGAAATTGCCTTTGTGATGTGCGGACAGTTTAATTTCTTTGTCTGTGTGTGTGCACACAGATTTTATCAGCAGAAGTAGGCAAATAGAGTGTGCCTTTTGATGAGGCAGCACCCGCTGCACACAGCCGCTCACACACATGCACACACACACACACACACACACACACACACACACACACACACACACACACACACACACACACACACACACACACTCTGCACAAAAACACATTTGCCTGTCCTTAAAAGCAGCCTGGCGTGTGAGTGAACGAGAGAGTGTTCCCGGATTTTCCCATCATTCCTCCCTGTAATCCCCCGAGACCTCCTTCTGAGGGCTGAACTTGCACGCTCACGCTTCCCAGGGGGTCACACATGCCAACACACACACACACACACACACACACACGCACTCACTGCAAATTTAAAAGGTCTGATACACTGCATAGCTGCGGGGGTCTACTTATTTGATAATCAGAGGGGAATTATATCTGACAGTGAAACACATGCACACGCTGCTGAAAACACTCACATAAAGACATACACAAATATTGTATGCATCAGCAGTTTCTCACATATTAAGTCTTCAGCTTCATGAAACTGTCAGATCCTAACTTGGAGGGTTCTTCGTCTTCACCAGCTGAACTGAAAAACATCTGCAGGCTCTGTGCTTTAGAAAACACACATACTCAGAACAGGCAAAAAAAAGTCCTTTTCTCAATATACTGAGTATGCAATGAAATGTACTTCTCTAAGCAGTTGCATGTAAGCAGCATGGACAAATGACACCAATCCTTGCTTCTCAGTCAGTTATCAGTCAGCGAACATTTAAACTGACACCAGGAATATGCTTTGATTAGATTAACGGTATTTAAGCTGTTTGAAATATGACTGCCTTGTCACTGCTGCCCAGAGCGCTGCAGCGACGCTGAAACGACCAACTGATGGATCATTTGCTAGAAATATAACTTAATCTGCACTTGGTTTCTTAATTTATTGGACAAACACACAGTTTTTCTCTCTGTTCAATTATGATGTGACTGAATGCTGACCTTTAGCAGTCCTTTCATTTTTCATGCGAAGGCTTAAAGATAATTGAAGTCTACGACCAATTTTCATCACCAAATGCTGTGTTTCCTACCTTGAGATGCTCTTCTAGACTTTTACAGCAACAACCTTCAGCTGCTCTCTTAATTCAGTTTTGTATTTAATAACTGAAAAGCTGCTCTAATGAGGGGAGATCAGGTGACTGACTTGGCCATTGGCATGTCTTTGCCTTGAGAAACTCTTGGGTTGCTTTTGCAACATGATTTGAGTCATTATTCATTCATATCGTGAAGTCCTGCCCAGTCAGTTTTGCAGCATTTGGCTGAACCTGAGCAGAGAGTACAGCCCTGTACATGTCACACTTCCTTCTGCTCTTTCTATCAGCACTCATATCATCAAAAAACACTGGTGACCCGATTCAGGCTCCTTTAGATGTTTGGTAAAGTCTAATCTGACCTTTTTGTTATTGAGTGTAATCAGGGGTTTGCACCTTGTAAATTTCTCTTACCTGTAAACTCTGACAGTGACATTCCTGCCTCCTCGTGCATCGTATTGACTTTTCTAGAAGTTGTGAAGTTGTTTTTCTTACTCATGGAAATAATTTTGTCATCATCCACTTTAGTCTTCTGGTCTTTTAGGCCTTTTGGTGATGCTGAGCTGCTCAGAGAATTCATTCTTTTTAAAAAATGAACCTGATTGTTGTTTTTTCCTAAAGTTTCTGTCTGACAGGTTTATTTTGTTTTTTCAGCCTAATGATAGCCTCCCTCACTTGCACTGACATCTCTTTGGGTCTCGGTGAAATACTCTAAAATACTAATTCAACACTTTGAATTATCTAAAGATATTTTATCTGCATCATTCGTCATGAAATACCAAGGCCATGAAACTGTGTCAGATGTCCAGTTACCTTTGACCCTTTGACAGTGGGGCACTGTGTATAAACGATGACTGTAATTCCTAAACACTCAGCATTTTTGTAAACCGCACTTCAGTCACACTCCTTATTTTTTGGTTTAATATCCACTGTGGTGGTGTACAGAGGCAAAACAGCAAAACTCTGTTTTTGTCCAGCAAATAATGGACCTGACTTGACTGTAATTAGCTCTCACCATTGCTCACAACAAAGGCTTTCTTGTTCTTCACATTCAAACAAGCACAACTACTGATCGAAGATTTATATGATTACATTTATGTAATTATTGACCCAAACCAAGAGGCTGTTGAGCTCTGGGTTCTTCTTAGGAATTAAAGTGCTTCAGTGGGTGTTGTATGTGGATTACAAATATCATATATCTTATTCTTAACATTTGTGACTTTACACAGTTCAGTTCAATAAGGAGAAATCATTAGAAGGAACTGAACATGATTTATTGATATACAGAATTCAGTTGTGCTGTTTGGCGATTACACTCCGATGGCCCATCACAGCAGAATGAAATCTCCTACACACACACACCCAAGAGTCTGCATCTATTTTTATGCTTCATTGTGTGTGTGTGTGTGTGTGTGTGTGTGTGTGTGTGTGTGTGTGTGTGTGTGTGTGTGTGTGTGTGTGTGTGTGTGTGTGTGTGTGGTGAGTAGGCTGATGCGATTAGCCAGACCCAGTGGAGTGAATAATATTGTGTCTGGCCCGAGCAGGAAGAGATGGAATATAGCTGTTGCTCTTTATTATTATACTGTAGTTCGTCTACTCCACAATCAGATATGCACAGAGTCGTCTGTGTGCGTGCTTCTACACACAGCCATCGTACAAGACTTTTCTTTGCCCGATGATGCCGTTTACATGCATGAGACACTTTGTTAATCTCTGTTACACATGCATGAGTTCTCATGCCACTTTGTGTGTGTGTTTGAGTGTGTGTGAATGTGTGACAGCATGCTTGATGTTATTGATATGATTTATGTTTTATGCCATTTTGACCAGTGTTTTGAATTTTCGTGCATTTTTGATCGTTCTGTGTTATTTTTGAGTTCTCTTGTATCCTATGGTTCCTAGGTTCTTCTGGTCAGCATGGATTTCCCCTCGCGTCTCCCTCTGTGTATCTGTGAGTTCTTGTGCCTCGTTTCCCCTCGTGTTTTATTCCATGTTTCCCCAGCCCGTCATGTCTGTGCTCTCTCTCCCCCTCCAGCCTGCGTCTCAGTGTACTTCCTGTTTTACTTTGATAGTCTCCCGTCAGTGTAGGTCGTGTTGTGTTTGGTCCTGCCCCGTCTAGTTATGATTATTCGTGTCAGCTGCGTTCCTTGTGTGCTCCCACGTCCCTCGTTATCTTTCTGTGTATTCATGTCCGCGTCTCCCTCAGTCCTTTGTCGTGTCTCCTTGTGTGCCTCCCCGTGTGATTAGTTATGTATTTTCCCTGTTTAGATTTGTACCGTTTTGCCTTTTTTCCCAGCAATAAAGCTGTGTTTTTGAGTTCACGTCCCGCCCCTGTGAGTTTTGCATTTAGGTCCTCACCTTCCTGCACACAGCCAGTTAATGACAATTCAATACTCATATGTGTCTACAGGATCACTGCTTTTTGTTTGGTTTTAGTTTCTAAGCCTTGATGTTGCTCCGGTTCTCTCAGTGAGCCTTTTCTACAAATTACTCTGTATAAACATTTGCAAGAAAAAAAAAAGAAGGGAAAAAAAGCTCAGCTTGTCTCACTGTGGCCTTGAATTTATGCTCCTTCACATCTTATCAGGCAGACCAGCTGCTGAAGTGACATATAATATTTGGACACAAGATCAACAAATCAATGAGGTTTACCCTTTCTAGCTGTCTCCGCTTCATCTCCCACACTGTCTTTCTTTCTTAGACTTCACACAGACAATTTTTGAGCTTTTATGTCTTTAGCATGTCTGTGGTATGTGGGCTGTAGATGGTTTATGTGTGTATTTTGTTTTTTCATTTACGCAGTGGGCAGGGGGAGTCTTTGTTAAAGTCAAAAGCAGCCAGGGACTGTGAGTGCATTATTTGGTCTCAGACAGTTGGTCAAATTTTTGTCACTACAGTCTGGTTTTACAAACAGATGCTATTTCTGCTGTATCGAGTAAGGAAAGGAGTTATCTTGTCCTAGGGCTGCAGTTGAACTGATGATATGTTGTCTCCCAAGTGGATGCTTGTTTAATGTTGCCCTATTTACATAAAAGGGAGAAAAATTGTATCACATGTGCAGTAGATTGTTTTTATTGCAAGGCAGGATATTTTTAATGAGTGAACTGTGCGTGTTTGCAGGGATGTTATGCTAGAATCTCATGGCAGAGCCCTTAATATGATGGAGGAAGACTTCACTCAGCAGCTGGCCACAAAGGTAAGTCTTTATCAGTATGAACAATAATCCTTTAAATACTGATACACAGCAATAAAGAATATGTTCAGCAGGTATGCACTAAGCCAGTTTGTGTAGTCATCCAGTTTTGGGGGGGTTTTAAGCAGATTTTTATTTATTCCACCATTTATTTTCCAAAAATGCCCCATTTGTCTCCTTTCAAATGCTTGCACTGCAGAGCGCCCTGAGCAGCCTGGCATCTTAAGATCATTTTGACGTGGTCAAGCATTTACATGAACACGGTGCAGCTGAATTATGTGGAAGAAAGATTAATACCAGTCCTGTAAAATAAACACCATCCTAGACGCATTGTCAGCAGCGGATGACTAGCGGTGTAATTTGTACAATGCATTGTTTTAATTTTGTATGATGAAATGAGTGCATCAGTTTACTGATGTCAGACATTCAGTTCCCGAGTGCTGAAGTAAACAGACGTTTAGGAGAGCGTCCAAGCTGTTGTCACAGTTCAGAGGAGTCTAATAGGGAGAATCCCGACTCACACAATGTGGACAACATTACAAGACACCAGGACCACCAGTCTGTTTAACACCAGATAAATTGAACACACAAACACGCATGCACACAAAACCAATCTGCCTTTTATTAGTCAAACAGTGCACTGTCTGCCTGTCTGGCGGAAAAAGTCACTGAGGTTTTGCTGTGTGTCACAACAAAGAGGGCATTTCACCAGAAAAAATAAGGAAATTAAGCTGCTTTCTGTCTCGTTTCTTTCTTTTTTGCTTATGCTGATTAATGTTTATATGAGAAAATACGGATGCACAGTTAATAGCACTGCAACTTTGCTCGAGAGCCATAACAAGAATTCAAAGAAGCATGTTTGACTTGACGTATACACATCTCCATCACTACCTCAGGTCTTCTACACCCTTAAAACACATTTAACCCCAGAAATCGCATCACAGAAATCTTAGTCTTGAAGAAATCTGCTTGCAGCAATCAGAGAGAAACAGTATGACAGAGCTGACTAAACAGGTTGCCTTACTCTAAAGTTATATTAAAAGCAATTTATAATGCTGCTGAAGTGTTCTCTCTGTTCAGTCCATAAAGACTCCGCCCTCCCGTCAGCCATTTCTCTCGTTAGAGCCATCTGTCTGTCTGTCAGAGGCACATCTGTTAAGGAGCTGAACGGAGAGTGCACGGACAATCTGTTTTTGCTAGGCTGACTAACAGCAGAAAATTACTAGACAAAAATAGTTTTCACGTAGGCTCGGCAGGAAGAAATCAGTGTTGTTGTTATGTATTGATTAACCGATCTTACAGCAAAGGCCTACGGTGAAACCAGAATGCTTGTAAAGTTGCAGGTTGCCTTTGGAGAGCCTTGTTCAGTCATTACAGAGCATGTTGAAAAGGTGTTTATTCAGAAAACCACTCAAGATAGACAATTGGCAATTGACTGGCAAGCAGTTTCAAGGCAAGGTGAGGCCTGTTCCCTGGTTATTTTATGAAAAATAAAGCAGGTATAATATCTATACTTGACTCAAAGTGTTACATTTTTATAGCTTTTCAGCTAACCCTGTCAGAGAGAGAAAAAGCTTTAGAAGGGACTAAATCAACAATCTGGTTCATTCTTAAAATGAATTAATGCACTGAGCAGCTCAGCAACATCAAGAAGGTCAGAAAGACCACAGAAGATGACTAAAGTGCATGATGACAGAATTATTTCTGTTATTAAGAAAAACAGCTGCAAACCAAATCAAGAACACACCTAAAAGAGGTAGTAGTGTCATTGCCACCGTCTACAATCAAGAGACATCCTGTGAATGAAAATACAGCGAGTTTACAGCAAGGTGCAAACCACTGGTTAGACTTAAGAGCAAGAGGGCCAGATTAGACTTTACTAGAAAACATCTGAAAGAGGCTGCACAGCTCTGGAAAACATTCTTTGTACCGATGAAACCAAGATGAGGTCAAACAGCAAAGAATGGAGAAGAAGAAAAACATCGTATCATCTGTCAAACATGATGGAGTCATGTTATGTGCCCCTGCCAGTGGAACTAGGTCACTAGTGTTTATTGATAATGCGAGTGCTAATAGAATAATTTCTGAAGTATACAGGGCCATACTCTCCACTCAGATTCAGCCAAATGCTGCAAAACTGACAGACAGTGCTTCACAGTACAAGTAATATGATGACTCAAAGCATACTGCGAAAACAACCCACGAGTTTCTCAACATAAGGAAATGGTTTCTGATCTTAACCCATCAAGCGTGGCTTTTAAGTTACTCGGCGTGGCTGCAGTACAGTCCTGACATCGGGACATCAGGACACAATCATTGACGGGCCAAAGATTAACCTTCCAAGTATTAAAAACAATCCCTATATTTAAAATTATATTACTTTGTCTAATTAATTTTGAACCCTTGAACATGGGGGGCTGTGTATGTCTTAATAAATTAATAAAGTCTTAATGCAAATTCCCAAATCCCTAGAATTAAAACTAAAAGCCTCCACTTCAATCATATATAGATTATTTGACTTTAATCTACTGTGGTGTACAAACCACCAGCTGTATCTAGGCTGTCAATTTAAAATTAATCATTTAAAATAATTACAGAATTGCTTTAGGCATTGTACTCCTAATCCTAAGTGCCGGGCACAAATATAACACTGGAACACACACACCACAAATACACATAGATGTGAAGACATTGACTCATACTTTATTTGGACTAAAATACTTACAAACACACACAAACACACACATCCATATGGGTTATTGTTCATTCTGGGCTTCCTGATTTCACATGAATTTATACCCATGAAAAGGAAGCGGCCACTCTGGTGCGCTTTTTAAATACAAACGACAGCTGTGTACATACACACACACATACACTCGCTCACAAAAGGATATACACATACAAACCATCCATGCTCTTCACACGTACATTCAGCCAGCAAAGAGGAAGTGGTGTTTTCTCATTTCATCCAACACACGCAATCTTAGTCTCTCATACAGTTCAACAAACCAAAACCATAATATGCATGCACGCACAAGGTCAAATACACACATTTTCACACGCCAATCTGCCCTTTTTTTTTCTCTCTGACACCCACAGCCACTATTTTTCTTGCACTTGAAGGCAAAAATGCACACAGACACATGCACCAGATAAACACATACAAAATCACAATGGTCCCAGTCCCTGGCGCTGGTGCACACGTTGTCTGATCTCTTTGCTGGTGGAAAGAAAACAAGGTGGCCTTGGCCAAGCCGGACTAAAAATATGTCGCATGCAACTTTGGCCCCCGCTCTGAAAGCTGGTGTTTTATGTCCCAACAGTTCTTTTTTGGACTGCAACAGCATTGTGACAAGGCCAGTCACACTGCTATCATTGTAACACACTCTAACAAAGCGTTCCTCTCACATAGTGTGAAAGGAGTTAGGACATTGTTTCTGTTTTGAGCTTGCATCACCACTGAGCTGCAACACAGCATGGAACAATACAGCGTTTGTCAAAGTGTTTTATAAGATATTAGAAATTTAGTAGTACAGAGGCAAATAAGAATCAAGGGAAACCACAGAGGAATTAAACACAACTTTGTGTGGGGTTTGCTGGCCAGACATCTTGATGGTGTACAAATATTTTTTACCCAGCTGTTTGATAACACCACTTTTATTATTTTCTGTGTCTCGAGCTTTTTCTTTCTTTTCTTTTTTTGCACTGACAAAGCTGACAAAGCCTTGCGTGACGTTCCTCCTTCCTGTTTATATGATGAAGAACGCCACACTTGGTCTGAATCAGAGACCAGCCTGAGGATGTTCTTTGTCTCAATGACAAAGTCTCTTTCTGTTTTAATTAGCTTTGCTGTTGTGCAAGTGCAGTGCTGTTGTCATTATTGTATGCAAGAATAAACATATGTAGGCTGGTCTTGTGTAAATGTTTTTTTTGTGTGTGTTTGGCTTTAATTCTGTAGCTGACTGCCCTAGAAGAGCAAAGATCCCAGAGTTCATTGCACCTGAGGGAGCAGATGGAGAAGCTTCGCCGGGAGATGGACCTAGAGCTGACAGTGGACAGGGAGAAGAGCCAGTTCATGCTTCTACAGTGTCAGCGAGACAGGTCCCAGCTTCAGCAGAAGGTGCATAGGTGTTAGGTGAACACGAGTGTTGTACACATCAAATTCCATTACATAAATAGGAGCAAAATGCATGCAGTTCTTAAAGCCTTTGTTCACAATATCAAGCTTTTGTGGTTGTCCTTTTCAATTTTGCCCCCCTTTATATCTCATCTTTCATTCACTGTATTATGAGAAAGAAATCTGAACAGATGGCAAGCAGACAGATTATTCTGAAATTGCAGATAAGAGGACAGAGCATGTGCTTCGCAGAGTACATCCATCGTTCTTGTGTTCTCTTTTGTAATTTGCCATCTGTCAACTTTTTCCTTTCTCTTTTGGCCATTTTACTTCCCTGTGTGTCTGTCTTTGTTTGTTTTCTCTCTGCGACTTTGTGGCCTCTAGAAATGTAAGACCAGGATCTGCTTGCACCAGCTTTTTGTAAAACTTTCAGTTTATGGGTAAATTTCTTCCTGAGTTCTTTGTGAGTAGTAACTCTTTTCAAAGTAGGGAATTTAGTACTCACTATGCATCAAATTCAAGTTTTCATAGGACTTGGTAGCTTGTAGAACAAATTTTAGCAATAATAACTGGAAGTAATCTGTATGACTTCATCAGCCTCTCACGTCATTGTGGAGGAATTTTGGTCCAGTCTTCTTTTCAGTTCTTTGAGGTTTGCTGGCATTTGTTTATGCACAGCTCTCTTAAGGTCCCTCACCAGCATTTCAGTCAGGCTGAGGCCTGGACTTTGACTGGGCCATTGCAACACCTTGATTATTTTCTTTTTTAGTCATCCTGTTGTAGAGTTGCTGCTGTCCATGGGATCTTTGTCCTGTTTATGACCCAGTTTCAGCCAAACTTTAGCTCAGACAGACGGCCTCACATTTGACTCTAGAATACTTTGGTATACAGAGGAGTTTGTGATTGACTAAGACAGGGGACCAGTTCCTGTGGTCGTCACGTCTCCACTACTCTTCTTGATAGTTGATATGAGGTGTTTGTGCTGATATGTTCGCTCTGTGTTTGTTTTTCTCCAAACGAGGTGCTGTGCATTATGGCCAAACATCTCCACTTTGGTCTCATATGTCCAAAGGACATTGTTGACATTCAAGTCTCGAGATTTGTTTGGATAAACTTTGTAAAAGTAAGCGGTGGTGCCATGCTCTTTTTAGAGAGAAGAGGCTTTCTCCTGGCAATACTTCTAAACAGGCCATGGTTGTTCATTTGTTCAAGTACATTTGATTATTGGCACCTGGCTGTTACTTTCCCTCTTAGGTCCCAGTCAGTCAAGCCTACAAACCGGTTGGTGAGCCCTGGGGCACTCCATTCACTGAGAAATAATGTGTATTCCCTAACCGGTCAGCAAGTGGTTGTTGGAAGTTGCTGACTTTGAGGTGGTAACTTGAAGAAGTGTGACACAAACCAGAAACAGAGAAACTTTGCCTTTAAAGTAAAAGGTGTGCCTTTTGAAATTTGTTGTTTGCAGATTTAAGGCACAACTTTTACTTTGAAAGTGAATGACTGCTTGGTCAGTAGTTGACGAGTATTAACAGACACTCTCCTGCGCAAACTTTGGGCGAGTGCAGTAAGCTGCTGGTAATGGCAAGAATGTTTTCAGTGCAGTGGTATTTACCTCGTTGCAACCAATTTTACCTAGTGACGCAGGCTGTAAATCATATGAAAAGAATTAAGGGTATACTTCGTTTTTCACACAGTGCTTCTGAATTTTGTCTTATTTTTGTAAATAAATACTGATGTGGTGTAATAGATCATGTGTTGTTGTGTTGTTGTCTGAGGTTTTGTATTTAAATTTACCTCATTTTAAGGACCTGATAGCTTATGTAAAACCTTAGAAAGATGGTGTACTTTCTTTTTGACATGGCCTTAATTGACTGCAAAAATTTCAAGAAAATATTTGCAGACATTTGTGCATTAATTAGTAATTAATTCTTAATCTTGTCAAGTTATAGTAACAATGTGACTAAACTAATGTTTCAAAATAGTGGTAACTTTTTTCTAGTGTGGGCTGAAAAGAAGCAAATTAACCACTAAATTTGGGAACTTGTAGAAGTTCCTCTAGCTGTTTATGAGTCTTGCATAACAATAAGGAGTAAAAATAAAGAGCCTTAAACCATTTCTGTATTGGGACTGTATCAGTTCCTTAATAGCTTGTAGGACGTCTTCATTGAATAGCTCGCTTCAGTTCATGCCACAGCTTGCATGTCATTTTCATGCAAGTCTCAGTTAGTCTTTGAAAACGTGAGTTTTCTTCATTCTGACGTTGATTTACTTTTGCGATGGTTGTTATAGGCGATTGACTGCAGAACACTCACCTGTTGTGTTACGTCTCCCTTTTTTTCCCTTCCTGGTGGCCCTCAATTAATACCATCTGTACCACACCGAACAGTGAAATTTATGGAGATGGATGTACTGCTTGTCCACATATTTTAGAAAAAGTATCAAAAATGCAATTCCAACCTCTATGTAGCATTGGACATAGGCACAAACATATCCAACAGTGTGTGCTGCAGCCCCTGTGAGTCAATCACAAGAACCAGGTCTGTCTGAATTGTTGATAAGTTGTTTTTAGACCAAGAAGACAGCGTACAATGCTAAACTGTATTACAGAATATCTAGGGCACACTAAGGAAGTGTAAATCCACCTCTTAATTAATTAAAAAAAAAAAAAAATCCATATAAAGCTTGATATCTGACTGTTAATGTTAGAAAGGAAAGATTCTGTTAATTTTCTGTGTCAGATTTTAAATCCAGATGTTGGATATGTGATAACAGTAGATGATGACGTGCGGGTTAGCAGATTTCCCACACCCAAAAATATATATCCGCCCACATTTAAACTGCTGATGGTAGGAGACAACAATAAAAGAGAAAGCAAAACACAAACCAGTGTCAAGATCACAAATTTGACAAGCAGTGAATATGCCCAGTGTAGTAAAATGCTAAATTCCCCCCTCAAGCCCTTCAGCTCCTACTGTGTCTGTCACTGCTAATTCCCTTCCTGCCCACTTCTGGAACAAAGTCTAGACGAGGTCAAAGAAAACATGTTGTCCCCAATATATGAAGCAGAAACGCTTGAAGCTTTTGCATTTTTATGTCACCTCGATTTCCCCGTAATCCCTGAAAGACATTTTAATGAGTCCGTTCGAAATCCACAAAATGCCAGACAGCATCATTTAAACAGATCCACATCTCAAAACCGTCCTGTCCTGCTTAAACAGTCTTTTGTTTACTATAAGTAACTGTTTTTATTCATAGATTAAAACATGTCTTCTTTTGCAGTTGGAGAAGAGTGAAATGAAACTGCGGGAACTGCAAGAGGTACTGCAGCAAGAGTGGAGGAGCAGGGAGGACAAGAGGAGAACCCAATGTGAGGAGAGGAGGAGAAAAGAGGAGGCGATGGCGAATCTGGTCCAGGCTAAAGCAGCGATAAAGCTGATGACTGAGAAGAATGCTGAACTACAGGAAGAGGTGTGTGCATGGTTTGTCTAACCATGGGTGGAACCGTGGAAGGTTTCTCAGTTTTTTTGTTCTTCAGGTGAATTTAAAACAGAAAGTGTGCATTTGCGAACAAAGACATTTGCCTTAGCTTCACTTGTTCGTGTGCAATCCCTATTCACACAGGGCCGGATCGCATTAATTAAGCGCATATTTACATTAGCTTGATCACAACCAGAGGCAGTGAGTGAGAAAGTTTAAGATGAAGAGAGAGCGAGAGAAGCGAGAGACAGACAGACAGAGTTCATATTTGCTTTGGCAGCAGAGCGCGCAGTGTTGGATTTCTGTGCCAGTACGTTTCAAAATGGAGTCGAATTAAATTGCGAAGCAGCACATAAAGAGATGGAAGCGGCGCAAAGAGGAAGCAGGATGGGGCGTGCATATAAAAAGTTCAAATGGAGGAATGAATAAAAGAAGGCCAGTGTGTGTGCACGTGTTTGAGGGAATGAATGAACGATAGCGCGGGAGCAAACTTTATGAACAAGAACAAAGACGGGACAGGAAGGAGAGCTTCCTGTAGTGATGAGCTTGACTTTGCCAAACATTCTGTGTGTGTGTGACTTTATTTTTTATATGTTTTTGGGAGCTTTTGTATCTGTGTGTTATAAACACCATAGCTGAGAGTTTTAAGTGAATTCTGATGAAACTTTGTGGGGGTGGGGTCCTGTTAATAGTCCACCAAAATTTGGCCTGAATCCACCAAGGTCTTAAAGGTCAACTTCATGATTTACTGACCAAAATTGACAATAACATTGATTCTTACAGTGTGGTCTATATTGTCATAGATAGTAATGTATACAGATTTAAAATATTTGATATCTGACCTCCAAGGTTCATAGATCGATCTGATGGTCAAAGTGATAATAAAGCCATATAGAGATTTTTAAAATTATGTTTCTTGACCTCTGACCTCTTCTTCAAGGTCAAAGAAGGTCAAATTTTCATACTTTTAAAAATCTGCTGCCTTCTTTTGTATTGGCAACATTTAGGAAATGATACTGTTACATGGGTATTCTAAATATCACATTATAGCTGACCTCTGACCTCAATTTTACACTCCAGAAATATACTGCAGTGTAATATTATATAACAAGCTCGTGTTATTCATGTCTAGATATTTACAAATCAATGCTTATTATCCATTACCTACTCCTACACAACGAATGTGTAATCAAAGTAAACATCTATCATGCTGCCGTTATCTGATTTTTAATGCACAACAAACTTTTTAAATTAAGTTTGAAAAGAACAAAGAAAACTAAATGAATCCATAATACACCACAGTTCCCTTAAAAGTAAATGCTGCCCAGAGATTTAGCTGCCTTGGTTAAAGTTTGTGCTCTCAGAGTGCTTTTCTTTAATATTGCTTTGGCAATATGCTTTTTGGAAATTTAGTTTCAGAAGCCTGTAATTAAAATGTGTACCAGGCATGTAAGAACTTTTAAATCATTTGTGGCGAGCCGGCCAGAGATAAAATCCAGAACCCTAAAGTTTTATTTCAGACAAAGGTCATACACACAGAGACAAAGGGGGAGGCAAAAGAGAGTCCAAAAAAACGGTGTAAAAGTAAGCGATGAAGAAGCCAAGCAGGAACACAGGGAAGCCTTTGAAAGTTAAAAAGAAAAAGAAAATGAAAAAGGGAATACAATCTGGGAAATGCCTGGAAAGCTACGCTGTGTAAAGTACAAGTTCTGGCAACTGTAAAGTGAACAGTGGTTTGTGTATATACTGAAGAGACTGACTGGCTAATTGAACACAGGCAGCATGTAAAAAGCAGAAATATCGAGCAAAGGGCAGAAGTAAACCAACAGACGAATACAATTCTCCAAATTTAAGTGGAACAACCAAAAAAAGAACCAGAAACGGGGGAATTTTCTGTCCTTTCACATTACTAGAAGTAATTAGAGCCACAGTTAGTATTTACATTTAGGTCCTTATATATTTGGACCTAACTAAACATAGTTTACTGAAATCTATTCCAATTATAGTTATATATTGGACATGGGCATAATTTGTAGATTCTCAGCTTTCCTTTGACTGCACCCATATTTAAATTAGATCAAGGGTTTAGGAGTTTCAGCTCCTTAACATGTGTCGCTTTTTAAAGAGACCAAAAGGTAATTGATTCAAAGGCTATTTCATGGACAGCTGTGGGCAATTCCTTCATTGTATCACTATCAATTGAGCAGATAAAAGACCTGGGGTTGATTTGAGGTGTTGTGCTTTCATCGGGAACATTTTGCTTTGAACAGACAACGTGCAGTCAAAGGAGCTAAAAGCTATCCTTAAGCTGCAAAAACAGAAAAAAATGATGTGAGAAATTGCTACAATAATAGGAGTGGCAAAATCTACAGTTTGGTACATCCTGAGAAAGAAAGAAAGAAAGAAAGAAAGAAAGAAAGAAAGAAAGAAAGAAAGAAAGAAAGAAAGAACTCAGCAATGCAAAAAAAACCTGGACGTCCACAGAAGACAACAGTGATGGATGATTGCAGAATCATTTATATGGTGATGAGAAACCCCTTTACAACAGCCAGCCAGGTGAACAACACTCTCCAGGAGGTAGGCGTATCGTTATCCAAGTCTACCATAAAGAGGAGACTGAATGAACGTAAATACAGAGGGTTCACTGTAATCTGCAAGCCACTCATAAGCCTCAAGAATAAAAAGGCTAGATCGGTCTTTGAACTTTCAACCTCTACCAGAGTGAGGTAAGAAAACAGTATGGAGAATGCGTGGAACAGCTCGTGATCCAAAGCATACCACATCATCTGTAAAACCGCGGAGGCAGTGTGATGGCTTGGGCGTGCATGGCTGCCAGTAGCAGTGGGACACTAGTGTTTATTGATGATGTGACACAGGACAGAAGCAGCCGAATGAATTCTGAGGTGTTCAGAGACATACTGTCTGCTCAAGTCCAGCTAAATGCAGTCAGATTGGACAGTGTTTCATAATACAGATGGACAATGACACAAAATAACCCAAAGCAACCCAGGAGGTTAAAGCAAAGCGGTTGTATTCTTGTATGGCCAAGTCAGTCACCTGATCTTAACCCAACTGAGCGTGCATTTCACTTGTTAAAACTTTGGACAGAAAGGCCAACAAACAAACAGCAACTGAAAGCCGCTGCAGTGAAGGCCTGGCAGAGCATTAAAAAGGAGGAAACCCAACATGTGGTGATGTCCATGAGTTCGAGACTTCAGGCTGTCATTGCCAGCAAAAGGTTTTCAACTAAGTATTAGAAATAAACACTTTATTTTCAGTTATTTAATTTGTCCAATTACTTTACTTCCCCTGAAATGAAGGTATTGCGTTAAAAAATGCTTTAGTTTCTCAAAGTTTTATTCAATCTTTTTGCTCAACACACTGAATTAAAGCTACATCTGAGTTGTTTCATTTAAAATTCACTGTAATGTACAAAACCAAAAAAATTATTTTAAAAAGTCTCTGTCCAAGGTAAGTCCAGCTTTAAACGTTTAATCTTCAGTTGAAACACATTGTGAAGACATCCCACTATATGAGCTGCAATAGTTTAAGCAACAGTGAAATAATAAATTATGAAGAAAAAGTGCTTTAGGATCATTTATGTTGCATTTTTATTTGAACTGTTTACTGTACACAGCCACATAAAAGCATCACAGGCTGTTAAAAATCTTTGTGTGTATTTTTTAAGTTGTTTCTGTTAAAAGAAATGTTCAGTTTGAACTTCAAAGTAAAAGCAAAACTCACAGAAGACTCATCAGCGGAGACCCATCCATCCCTAATCTTTAAGGTCGTTAAAGTCAAGTCATCTTCTTCTCATCACTGCTTAATCACCTCGGTTTCCTCTGCATGACTGTCTCATTCATGCAGCTGAGCTTTGTATCGCTACTATCTGTCAGCCCTCTAACGACCCTCCCCCTTTCTGTCCGCCCACCATCTCATCAGCGGCCTCCCGTTCGGAGCGCCTGTCCAAATAGGTTAAGCCAGTTCAAGGTGTCCTGATGCCAATTTCACAGCTGACATGCTCTTTTAATGTCATTCATGGACCTTCAGCACAGCGGCTTCTCCCCCCATCACCATCCCGCCTTTCTGTTCTTTGTCACCATATTTGACTGTGCTGTGACTGTAGTTAGAGAAGATCAATCAGTATAACGCTTCTAGATCATCTTTCCTATTCAAATGCGAGCTTTCACCGCCCTTTCCTCTATGAAAAATTGTCACTGGATTTCGACTATGAACTTGTTATGTCATTATGCCATTTCATTGGTCAGATACTGTTGCAGCGTCTTGGCAACTTCCTTCAAATGACCTCTCACCAGCAGTCACGTCAGGTCCAGAATGTGATGAACTAAGCCTGTCCATTGTCGATTCAGCTTTCTGATTAAAGCAGTTTATTGAGGTTCAGCAAAAAAAGTCATAAACATATGCACCAACAGCAGAAAAATCAGACAAAGAGGGACTAACTTTGGTTCTTGTGGTTCTCCAGTGTATTCTGGAGGTGAGTTTGGCAGGTTAAGAGGGAGAATACATGCTCATAATTCATTAGTACAGCCATGATTCAGTTTTTCATTTCTAAGGACATACTGTCCTGAAGAAGAAGGAGAAGAAGAAGAAAAAATCCAAAAGGCAAAATTATTTTAGTGCAGTGTCCATAATTACCTGAACCACAAAGTCTAAAAGTTTGTTAGAAGTTACATTTTTATTTTTATTAAGCGTTACATTGCATCACATGCTTTTATTTATTCTATTTCTGTTTCTGTTGCTCTGAACAGACCTCTTCCTGAAAGAGGCGGGTGTAGCTGCAGCTCCAGTTTGATTTAAAGTTGCAGATGCTGAAACCGAGCTCAAAACTGTGCAGGCGTGGAAGAAATAATGAGCTGTGTGTTATTTTAAGCTGAAACATACACACTCTGGGGACATGTGGTACTTGCATTAACTGGTTAAAAAGGGGTATAATGTGGAGCCTTTAGTAACTGTAAAAAAGTGATATTCAAACAATAGCATTGCAGATGCTGTGGCCTCTTTAGCGTGTCACTCTGTGGCTGGAGCAGTATGGAGATCAAGCCAGCAATAACTGCATAATGTTCTCCTATTCGGCTTGAATCTCTCCCCTCTCGCTGCTTTGCTTTGTTTTTTTCTTTCTTGCCCGTCCCCTGAACTCTGTTTCTATTCCTTTATGTTGTCTGTCTCTGTCTCAGTCACTCTCAGTCCCTGCCCGGACTCTCCTTGTCTCCCTCCCCCTCCTGTCTGTCTGTGGCTTTGTTGCAGCTGACCAGGACAAGAGGGAAAGGTCACACTGTGTCTGGGGGATCAAATGGCTAACCTTTAACCCCCCCACTAACCACTGAAGTCACACAACAGAGAGAACACACACCACATGCAACGTTGCGTGTGCAAACATGCACTCCACAGTAGATCTGCATCACTAAATACAGTATGTATATGCTGATGAGGGTCTTAAACTGTATTTTATGTGCATTTGAGTGTGTGTGTGTTGCCAGTGGAATGTGGTTTACTGTGTAAGATTAAAAGCAGGGGCTCTGTAAGTTTGCGTGTGACTTCTTTCTAATAGCCCTGTAATCCTGCTCTCACTAGGAGCCCCTAATGATTGCAGCTAGACTGGCATGCATGACATCACACACACGCACACACGCACGTTTACATGATCTAACACATGGCTGCATATAAACATACAGGATGGAGACTCACATACACACACTTAGGAAGTGGCCCAACGTGTGCAAACAGTTTCACACACACTCACTCTCACAATAATAGCGTGAGGTGCGACACAGCACACAAAGCTGGAAAAGTGTGTCACAAGCATCTGTTAACACGTGTACATATGCTGACAATTGTAGACAGATAATTATATATAAAATATGAATATGAAAAGCCGGTATAAACGCATTTACTGTATGTCCTCCATGATGGGCCTGTCTGAGAAGCAGATGTGGATGTACACCCTGGGGCCAGAGCAGTATTTACACACAGAGACAATCTCACAGTCACATTCTCAAGTCAAGAAGTGCGTTTATGTTTCACACACACACACACACGCGCACACACACACACACGCACGCACACACACACACACACATACACACACACACTTTAAAAACACACGCAAAACTCACATTAAAGCATTTTTTGGCATGTTTTTAAAAATGATGGCTTTGTGAGTGTTTGATGTATAGTGTGGCTAGTGAGAATATTAAAGGCTTAAAATTTACATCCAATGCTTACTCAGACAAATCTGAAAGCAACATATTTCATTTTATTCTGGATTAAATTCATTCATCTTCAGGGTGCCTAAATCATCGGTTTTATCTGACACGCCTGTGAAAGTGTTAGCATTTAAGAGTCCAGACAAACACAGGAGCAGCGCATTTTTGCTTAGCCTAGCTCCGAGATGTAGTTGATTGACCCATTTCGGTTCTTCACATTTGTTTCAGTTTTTAGTGCTGTTAGCAAACTGATGAACCTCATGACACTGATAAAAGTAACAAAAACAAGTAAAAGATTTAACAATTTTTTTCAACAAATGTAAATTTAGAATCAATACCTCCCGATGGCTTAATTTATCAGACTTTAGGTGGATATTAGTGTGTCTCTGTTTTTATTATTCCTTGTATGAATGCTCTTGAGCAACTGCACATCTACCAAATACCACACAGTCAGCTAGCTGTCTGTGCACTGCCCTGGTTTTGTAAATATTGGAATAAGAGCACTGTTTTGCAGCCAGTCTGCGACAGTGGTATTCCTGCTTACACACAGGCCTGGGGAGAAGGTAGAATGGGCAAACAAAACACTGCATCTAAGAGTGAAAGTGAATGTGGCGCATGCTAACATGCTAAACAACACAATATAAACACATTGCAAGGAGAAATAAATAGACCAGATGGCCAGTAGAGCAAAATCTGAAAAAGAAGGATGCCTCACTCAACCTTTAAAGTGTTATTTTCTTCATGCAAGTCAAGTAGCCTTTTTTTTCCCTTAAAATTCATAATTAGAGTGTAAAAAATCCATTATGGAAGCTGTGCAGTCTATACATCACCCCGCTGTTGTGCTAAAAGCATGTGGGAGTGATTGCCGTAAGATTTGTGTGGTGTTAATTGCTTTGAGTCCACACAGACTGCTTACAAAGATCCGCCTTTTAGTATCTGTTAAATTTTGGTGATTAGGTTTGTCACTTCACCATTTTTGGGCTGCAAGCAACACGTGTGTGTTATCAAACAGCAGATGGCCATAATGATGCAAACCATTGAAATGGCACATGCTTGTAATTAAATGAGCCAATAAGCAGTCTTTATTGCCATGTGCCATATTGGTGGGAAATGCGTGTAAAATTAGGACAAAGCTATGAAAGGCTTTAAAAGAATGCCTATTTAATTTTTAAATGTTTGCCTGTGAGATAAACCCAACCCTTTACTTCCTGTTCCTGGGGCCCTGGTGCGTTGTGCATCCTGTGTAGTGAAAAGGTGATTTTTGCACTGGTTTGTCTCATTTACACACACCATAGCTCAAAAAAGCAAACGTGCACGTGGGGTTGACACAATAAACACTCCTTCCAGAGTTTGCACACTAGTCAGGTACAAGCCGGATGCCTAATGCAGCTTGGGATATTTGGTGAGGAGGCGAATGCAGTAAGTATGTTTTACAGAAAAATAAAACTTGCACAGGGCCCTGGTTAATCACTTTATCCATATTTGCCATTTATGGTCTCAAACAGTCACAACCCCTCCTTTAAACTGTAAATATTTAGCCATTTTTGCCAGGCATGCAGAGATTTAACAAATGAAGTACAGAGTGTATTTTATTTGTTAAATCTCTGCATGACTGAGTCAGCTTTGAACTACTGCTTTGAACTTGAGCTAAGCTTGGTTCAAAGCTGATTAGCTCATAAAAAATAGGTTAATATTAATATGTGTGCATGAGAAACTGAAACAGAGGTGAATTGTTCCTTCTTTATTTGAAAATAAAACAAAAGCTGTTGATGAGATCCTCTGAACGATTCATTTTTTGTTCATATCCAGGTAACGTTACTCGAGGACACTGTAAGGCGGGAGTGTCAAGAGAGGGAAGAGCTAACTGCTGCGCTGTCTCAGGCTCGCCAGGAGCTCCTCGGGCTGCGATCCCAGGCATCTCATCAGGACACCTTAAAGCTTTCACTTCCAGACCACTTGGAGAGACACACACCAACAGGGAACAAAAATGTACACGAACACGGTCAAGCCCGGGCACCGCTCACTCGCTCTTTGGCCTCCCCAAGCAGACTCCGGCCTTCGCCCACCTGCACAGACAAAGGCAGAGGTCAGGGCACGGGTGGAGAACAAGCGGGAGGGGGGAATTTGGAGTCCTGGAGCAGTGGGAGAGTGCTAGGTGGAGAAAAACAGAAAGAGGTGACACTGCCCAAACTGAAAACAAGCTACACAGTGAGTGAAGTCAAACGTAAGGTCAATTTAGTGATGGGGAGGAAGGAGATGCTCTGAAAAGCAAGCCAAACAGGCCTGTATGTGTGTTAATCAGTTACTGAACAAAGCAGATATCAATAGTATTTTAATTATGTTTTTTACATTAATTTTAATAGCATCTTATTTTTCTTTTAAACTAATTATCTACCTGCCTACTTTAAAAGTTGCACACACACACTCAGATAAGGAACTGCGCCTGAGTCCTTGTTTGCACACTAGTAAACTCTCAGTACACATACTCAGCAACAGATATGCACTTGTTTTCTCACAACCTGACTCACGCAGACTCACTGGCACGCACAGGATTTCACAAACAACGCACACTCAAACACACACACACACACAGCTTTAAGGAGCATGACAGCATGTCCCTTGCCACCCATGGACACAAACAAAAAGCAGGCAAACACAAAAGAAACTGTATGGTAAGCATCGTCAGACACACAAACACACACACACACCAACACACACGCACACAACAACAATTACCCAGCCTTCTCCCCTGAGGCTTTGTGTGTTATTGACATCATTCACTCTGTGGAAGGTCTTTCCATCCCTTCCTCCTCCTCTCTTTTCCTCTACCCCTACATTTGGGATAAATTGGCATGATGGGAGAGATGTGTGAAGTGTGTGTGCGTGTGTGTGTCTGTGTGTTTGTGGCATGGAACTATTTTCCCTGCTTACTGGCACACATGCACACAAGCCTTCGCTCACCCCGTGTCCCTCTTTCCAATCCATCTGCGAGACAATGCACACGTGCACTTCATTCACTTAAAAAAGGTGGGGGGGAAATTATTATATCCTGCCAACATTTCCTGTTTGCCAGAACACACACATATGGTTTATCTGCTAAAAACCTTTGTCGGCGTGGAGAGGATGTTCTCAAATGCAGCACAAACAAAGACTATGTGCCAGTAAAACCTGCACATATCTTCTTCAAAGGGTTAATAAGACATTTACCACAACACGTAACCGGGGAAAGTTTACCTCAAGTTGACTGTCATCATTGTAGTAATAAATTTGCTACTGGTTAATTGCATTTTTCAATTAGGTTGTCACTTACTTCAGAGGCTTCCACTTGCTGTAAGCTTTGGTGATTCTATTGACTTCCTTCTAATAAAAACAACAAGATACTGGTTCTTAGTGTGATTTAAGTGCATTTTTTGTGCTTTGTAACAAGCACAGTGTTGGCTTCCTGTGTTTCAGTGTGTGGCCTTGTGTGTGTTTTATACACTGCATGTGACTTTGCAGCGTGTGAGTTTTCAGAGAGTGATTATTTATATCCTAACTCTACCATCACTCACCTTAAGTCACAGAAAGTTCTTACTTGTATAATTGTGTCCATAGTGTACTGTCCATTCAGGTGTAAGAGGAAGACTTGGCTTACTTCTTCAAATTTGAGCTACATTTCTTCTTCTTCTTTTGTTCTATATTCGTTTTTTTTAATATACATAACTGCTTGTGTGAGTGAGAAAATAGGCTTCACAGTGGAATCTTGACCTTGATCTGGAATTGTTGTTAACAAAACAATCCCAGATTAAGCTCTGTGTACTCACTTATCGCAAATCTTCTTGCCTTATCACATGACCTTCATCACATGGAGTTTGTTCAGTTGTTATGGAATTGTAGAATTTTACTCTCTAATATTGTGAGCGGTTCTCATGCACGTGGGCTCCAAGGTTCACCTTAGCAGTTCTGACTGAAATAGCAGAAATGCTAAGGGGAACCTGGATAATTCAGAATTTAATTAATCTTTTAATCAACAAATTATCATGGACTATGTGTAAATGATGTGTAAAAAGTGTAAAACAAAATATCTGCAAAATCAAAGATTTTATTATTAATCTCACAGGAACATTTTAATTCGATAAAGAGGAAATTCAAGTTGCCAGCTAACACTTGCAAGCTTGATTAGCAGCTGCTAACTAACATAGGAACAATATGCTGGTGTTCACTCGCTAAAACCAGAGTGATGACTTCTTTAATTTTTTGATAGTACAGTTACCCAGCAGCCCATTATTTGCCAAATTATTGCATTAAAAACACCATCAGGAGTACAAGTTCAGTGATGTGAATTCGCTCATGTGACATCTAGCAGATAGCTAACTGTTACACTGTTAGCTGTCTCAGTGTGGCCGTGCCCCTAATAATGCAAACTTTAAGCATTAATATCCTTTAAATGTGTGAATGATTAAAATAAATCAGAGCCATTGAATGGAAGACTTGCGCCATCTCCATTCACTTCCATGGACCTTTTTTTTTTACAGGAGTCTTGCAATAGCTATGAAAGTTAGCAACATATGCTAGCCATGCTACAGAGATATAGCAGCACAGAAGTTAAAAATGCATTTTTAAAGTTAAGAAGTTAAAAAACAACCTTGTATGTTATCAGCACATATTTAAACATCCAGGAACAATTTGATAGTGATGTGCGATACCATAGATTTTCTTTCTGATCCGATACCAAGTAATATTCAGGGTGGTATCGACGATACTGATCCGATACCGATACTTTGTACAAAAACTTATTTTATTTATTGTATCTCAAATTATAGCATCATAATGATTACAGGACATCAGATTACTTGTTCTTATCACTTAATAATGCAGAGTTCATCATATAGAAATAAAAAACCTGAAGTTGTGTGCTATTTGAACACCTTGCCTGCCTGCAGCACTAAAGGACTCCGTGAGAGACGTCTGTCTCGCCCTAGCAGCACCTGTCCCTCTCCTCCTCTTCAGCCTCAACATACGCTCGTCATATTCTGTGATATGATTTACTCTGAGCTGTTTGACAAGGTTAGTGATGTTGCCACAACCATACATGCCAACCCTCCTGATTTTTACGGGAGAATACCGAATTTCAGTGCCCCTCCCGAAAATCTCCCGGAGCCACCATTCTCCCGAATTTCTCCCAATTTTCCACCCGGACAACAAAATTGAAAAACCATATCACAGAATTCATAGCGCGGCCCAGCCAATTCCAGTTTCCAACAATGGCGGCAGTGACTTAGTTTTAATATTACTCTTATTTCTCTTTCTGGGTCGCAAAAAAACTTTTAACATATTTTCAGGTGAGAATGTAGCTGTGTAAACTCTGAGCCGACCGACACATCGTCTTCAAACCCCCGCGGTCTTTCACTACTCGGGTTAAACATGATATATAAGTCACTTTGATAACTGAGAGGCTGAGATTAAAGTTATTAGATTAGATTCAATTAAATTTAACTTTATTAATCCATCGGGAGGGTTCCTCCGGGGTTTTCACACAGCTGAATAAACGTCAAACAGAAAATGATTAAACAGAAGAGTTTACGCCAGCGCCCGGTTATATTTTAGATTTGTGAGTGCGCACGCCAAGGGGCTGTGAGACATTTATACAGCCGTATTTCGCACATGACTATGAAAGGCGGAAGAGGAAGTAGTTCCTTTGAATGTAGACAATCCGAATGTTATAGTTTCTTTCCACTGTGTTGCTGTTAATGATAAACTACAAATTTACTCTAAATTACTAAAATATCGATATTTTAATGTGAGAATCGATTCTAGAACATAAATGATTGGTATCGGAGGAATCGATATTTCAGGATCGATCCGCACATCACTACTATTTGAGGGCTACATGACCCGACACAACTCTGACTTACTCAGGGGCTCTGATAGAAATAAAGGGGGTTTTCTATGTAGACCAAACCTATTCTTGTGTCAGTATATATGATATATTAGGCTTCTGATTGGCCATCATTTCTAATTAAAGCTACATAACTACCTGCTGCTCTTGACAGCACATAAGATTGTTTTTTTGCATTTTGATGCAGACAGAGATTTAAAAATAGTGCTTATGTGGATGTGAAATGTCAGTTTGAAAAAACACCTGTGGACCTGTGGGTGTAGCCTGAGATGTTTTTGGAGTCGCTGGTTTTTGGGCCGTATTCACTGCCGCTTGAGGCTAGCTAATCGTGACAAACAATATGATTAGAAATCTGTTTAGTATATGACAGAAAACTACTAGGTAATTTACAATAAATCAAGGGTCATTTTCTCAAGTGTATGGAGGTTTGGTTACCAAACCCCGTGAGCCCATTTCACGGTGTACATTTTCATTTTCCAAAACAGAAAAAATAACGTTGGATTTAATAACGTCAAAGAAAGGCTGGTAGTACACAGTACACGCTGCCTCTGTGATAGTGATTTCCTGTGGCACTGAATAAAATAGAGCCATCATTATCATTATTACTTGCACTGTGGTTTTCCTGCTTTGCAGAGACAAAATGTCCACCATGAAAGGCATCTGTTCCAAACATGTGCTGCTCAAATTCTGACTTTTGACCTTTGTTTTATCTCTGTTATGCATCTTACCTTCATGACCGGCATATCTGCTGACTATATGAGGAGCTAACCCCTTTTTTTTCAGAGATGTTAAAATGCTCTCCCCACCCCTCGTTTGTACCTGCCACACTCACGCTACCTGCTGTGACTGCACTTTCACCCTCAACACAAACACCCATCTCTCTCGCTCTCCCTGTACCTCTGACACACACACACACGCACACACGCACATAAATCTGCCTCCACGTCAATACTCTTTTAATCGCTTCGGCCTTCTTTTGGTATTCAACCCTTGTGACCCTGATGCTCAAAAGCAATTCTTTCTTCACTTTATTTTTGATCCAGTCAGCTCTCTGTCTTCTAGTCCCCTCTGTTCTCATACTGGGGACTATTTCTTTGCTCTTGCCCTTGCTTTGTAGCCCTTGACCTGATGTCCTTCCTGGTGTGTGTGTTTGAAAACGACCCACGGGGCATGTGTGTGTGAAAAAAAGATGGTCTGAGTAGATACAACTGAAGTCCTTCTTGTAACATCACTGATATGACTCCTTGAAACTCCTAGATCTCGACGCAGGCCCACAGCATAAAGTTGGCACAAACGACGCTCTTAAACTCTCAGATTTGTCCATACACACAAACATGTGTACATACACTCGCTTATGTCACACACACACACTGGGAGTGTGATCTCCTCAAGGTAATTATCATAGCAGGGCAGGCATGCACACGTGTCTCTGGGGAATCTGTGCAAGTTCCTCGTAAACACACACACGCTCCAGGGAGTGGCGTGTGTGTATAACTAAGCCCTTGTTCGTCACTGGGCGTCCCTGAACGCCTTTGTCCTACGTCGATATGGTCGTTTCGGAATTCGGATGCCCCGTGAGCCCTCCCACACCCCATAATTAGTGTCACCAAGGCAACCAGAGAAAGAATGCTTGTATTCTTGTCGTGGTGGCAACTGCGTAAGCGCTGGGGGCCGGAGGTGCTAGTTGTAGGTGTTGGGGGTGGGAGGGTGGGGGGTGAGAGACCTCAGTCTGTCACTTCATGTGGTGTCCCGTGGATGCTTCACAGACCCGCAGACAGGTTGTGATACCGTGGATGGATCAAACTTTAAGCCTGGGTGATAATTTCCTTGTCAGTTCAGCTAATGTTTGCATTTTCCTCTGAGTTGAACATGTAACCTGTTACCTGGTATAGGTGCCCTGTGTGAAAATGTAAGTACTCCCTAAACCTACTGACTGGTTGCACCACCCTTGGCAGCAAGAACTGCCGTCAAGCGTTTGTGATAATGGACAATGAGTCTTTTATGAGGCTGTGGAGGAATTTTGGCCCACTCTTCTTTGCAGTATCCATGGTTCCATTAATTATGGCAAGCAACAAAGCAGCCTCAGACATCACACTACCACCACCATGTTTGCCTGTCTGTCATGTATGTCATGAAATGCTGTGTTAGTTCTACGTCAGATGTAACAGGACTCAAACCATCCAAAAAGTTTAGCTTTTGTCTTGTCAGTCCACAGAATATTTTCCCAAAAGTCTTGGGGATCATCAAGATGTTTTTTGACAAAGAATTTTTCTATGGGTGTTGTTTTTGCCCAGTGTCTTTCCTATTCTCGTTAGCTGGGTATCGGGATCTCCACCCTTGGTCACCGCCTGGCACACATTGCACCTGACCCCTGTGGTGCCCCCTGCGGGTGGTGGGCCTACAGGAATGTGAGTCCATGTCCCTTCTTTGGGCTATAACCAGCACGGCCCTGTGGCCTAAGGCCCAGTCACCAGGCATTTGACCTCAGGCACCCTCCCCAAGCCTGGCTCCTTGTCATTTGTGAGCTGTGGTGAGGCCAGCTGCTGCTGAACTTCATCGGTAACAAGCGGATGAGCAGTCAGGTTGCAGCCTTCATTTCTACCTGGTCGTGTTTCTACAGTAGAATAACTGTTGCCATTACTTTGAAGTGTATTTGTGCTGAATTTCATCTTTGTTTTGTGTTGTTGGCTTTGTGTTCATACCCAAATGCTAAGAGAAAGCTGTGTCCTCATTAGGATAGGGATTTGTGTTGGTGTTTGGGATTGTAGCCGCAGGTGTTCGATTGTTAAGTAATAATTTTGATACAGTGTGTTTCAGGTCATTTTAGAGAGTAAGATGAAAGTAATGTAATGAGTGGTATAATGAATGATTTTCTCCTTGGAGTAATTAAGTAATGTACTGCATTACTTCTAATAAAAGTGTTATGTCTAATGTGTGTAATACATCACCTTTTTGAGTAATGACTCAACACTGATCACAACATTAGACCACACAACATACAATTAATTTGCATAAATGTAATGTGGTGCTTAGTAATGGTGGTAACTCTCAGAGCGGAGCTAGTGAGAACCCAATAAGAATCGCTAAGAGAACTGGTAGGGAATTGAATCAATAAGTAAAATGTATCATAGAATCAGAATGGCTAAGTTCTTATCAATTCCCATCCCTAGCCAATATTCCTTAACATCAAAAGGAGCCAGTTCAGGTGGTTCGGGCATCTGACAGGGGTACCTCCTGGGAGCCTTCTGGGTGAGGTGTTCCCAGCATGTCCCATCAGAACAATGCCCCGGAGCAGACCCAGCACAACTGAAGAGATTATATCTCTTCAGTTCTCTGGCCTGGGAACGCCTTGGTGTTCCCCTGGATAACCCTGAGGTGGGTAGGGAGAGGAAGGTCTGGGCTTCTCTGCTTAGGCTGTTGCTCCCACCACCTGGCCTGAATAAGCAGAAGAAAACTGATGGATGGATCTTTCTTATTGTGATTCATGAACTCTGACTTTAACCAGTGCGCCCCAGGGCAGCTGTGGCTACAATGTAGCTTGCCATCACCAGTGTGTGAATGGGTGCGTGAATGGGTGAATGACTGAATGTAGTGTAAGCACTTTGGGGTCCTTAGGGACTAAGTAAATACAAACGCTATACAAATGCAGGCCATTTACCATTTAACTGTAACAAGTGAGGCCTACGGGTCTTTAGATATTGCTCTGGGTTCTTTTGTGACCTCCTGGATGGGTTGATGCCCTTTTGGAATAATTTTGGTAGGGTGGCCACTCCTGGGAAGGTCCGCCACTGTTCCAGTCTTTCTCCATTTTTGGATAAGGCTTAGAAATAGCTATGTAACCCTTTTCATACTGATAGATGTCAATGATTTTGTGTTTCAGCTGTTCTTGAACTTGTTTAGATCATGGCACGATGCATTTCTCTTTTAGCCTGCTTCACATTGTCAGACAGGTTAAGTGATTTCTTGATTCAACAGGTCTGGCAGTTATCAGGCCTGGGTGTGGCTCAGGAAATTTAACTCAGTTTTCTAAAAAAAAAAAAAAAAACTTGTTTAATTACAGTTAATCCATGATGATTTAACAAGAGGGAGCAGGGAGCTTTTCACACAGGGCAAGGTAGGTTTTAATGGCTCCCCCCCCCCAGCTTACTAAAACAAATCATCGATTAAGAACTGCACTTTATATTTACTCCATTTATTTTTGACTAATTTGACTAACTTTTGGTAGATTAGACAAGTAGTAGTTTTATTTCCATCAAATGCTCACATTAAACAGTCTGACAGCCTGGACAAGACGGCACCACGATGATTACAACCTCAAAAACTAACAGTACAAACTAAAAACAGTACAAACTAAAAACAGCTACTACACACTTCAAACAAGTGAACACAATGTTTTGCTCATTTGGTATGAAAGATCAATAAAACTCCTACAGGAATAAAAAAATAAAAAAAAGCTACATTGAAAGTCTCTGTTATATACTGGCAGAGAACCACAGGTAAACCAGCAAAGACATGTTTGTGAGTAAAGATGAAACATTTTATGACATTTACTCTGGTCATCAGTTAACTGTAGTGCCTGTGGGTTTGTTGAAGGAGAAAGGGGACAAGATGAGCATGCAAGTCCTCACAGAACAAACTGAATGACCCGAGGAGCCACAGAGCTTCTCTTGTAGCAACTGGTGGGTCTCTACTTTCCTCTGCTGACTGTTTTTGGTAACTACAAGGCTTCAGGCAATAAAATCCTGTGAGCCGAGCTGTCACTGAACAAAGTGTTCCCTGCATTAAATATTGTGTTGTTGCCATCTTTGACATGATCAAAGTCCTTCTGTAAGTAAGTGCCACTTCACAGCAATCTTGGTAACACTTCTGGTCAATTTTTTGAGGATTTATTTTGAAATTGTATCTTACTTTAATGGATATAAAACCTGCATACAGAATCGCAAAGTCAAAACTGCTCTCCAGGCATGTCTTAAAATTAAGTTTAACAGTTATCACAATTCATTCTACATAATGTTTTAGTTTTTTGAAGATGAAATATAACAACCCCCGTAGTCTGTGACTAGTCCATACAAACAGTTACTTATTTATTAAACGAAATATTTAAACTGGTCTTTTAAAAATACATTTCGCTAATATTTTCTTCCTTTATTTTAAATTGGCGGATGGATATGTTCTAGCGGTAATAGTGACAAGTCCGGACTTTCCCGTAAGTCACATCACAGAAACCGTTGGTGGCGACCAGTGGTGATGTGTTCTCTTCTGCTGCCTTTGGGTGACATCGGAAATTTAGCAGGCATTACCGGCAGTGACGTTTATTGAGTAATACGTAGAAAACTGTCACTAGTAGTGCTACAGTGAATGTTAATGTAGTGCCAGTAATAAAACTGATTTGATTCATGCGTCAAGTACATATTGTTTTCGGGATTAAATTGTTTATGGTGTTTATCTGAAGTATTTTGACACAGGATTTTTAAGGTGAAATTGAAGCAAAGAGTTGACTGTAGCTTAAAACGGAAAGCAATGAAACATTATATACCAGGTGAAATGTTTTGCTTATTATTAAAATATTTGTAACTTATATTTAGAATATTTAAATACATTCAGGTTACGTGCACTTGTAAAATTTAACGAGTCAGCGTTGCGAGACTATTTACCACCGCGGATGTACACAGCGTTTCCATCTGAACAGCATGTTGACGTCACGCACTTCGCCAGTCACCCTGCTCCGCTGTTACCGTGTGGAGGCTGTGTTCGCTGTAGCTGCTAACTGTTGTTTTTCAGGTGAAGATGGCCGCAGGTCCTCTCTCTGTATCTTCCAATGCCTCCACTAACAATGATGGGATTCTCATTGGCGACAAATTTTACTCAGAAGTGTACCTTACAATCGACAACTCGCTTGTACCGGAGGAAAGGCTCTCAACGACGCCGTCGATGTTCGACGGCCTCGACCTGAACACAGAGGCCGACCTTCGTATTCTTGGCTGTGAGCTGATTCAGTCAGCGGGTATTCTCCTCCGGTTGCCACAGGTAAGCGCTCTTGACTGCAGTACATTAGTGCTGGGTGTTTGATAATAATAGGCGAAAGTTGATGTGGCTTGTAGTTTCTGCGGCCTAGTTGTCAGCAGTGTGCTAAATGTTAGCTCTTGACGTTGGCGTGGTGGAATTAAAATGGCGGCGATCCATTGTGCAAGGTTAGGCCAGTTTACACAAGACGATGTACAATTATCATGCTCTTTTTTCGCCCCCGTTCGACAGGTCGCAATGGCAACAGCTCAAGTACTTTTCCATCGTTTTTTCTACTCCAAGTCCTTCGTCAAGCACAGTTTCGAGGTAAGTGTGTTAAGAGTTTCCAGAGTGTTGCCGGGCCGCTGGTCGGCCGGTATTGTTAGCATAGCATAGCATAGCATTGCATAACGTTGTACCTACGTTAGCGGCAGCCATATTGTCGAGTCTAACTCCACCAGTTAAAGAACTCAACGATGAAGTGAGACCTATGAGTGTGAAACTGAGCACAGACTCGAAGTACACAATAGCACTGCATTAAAACACTTGCACTATTGTAGTGTCAGCATTGGTTTCAGTACATCATTACGTTTGTAGAGTGGGTTGATAGGTATGTAAAGAGTACACATCACCCCCCACAACAAAACAGAATAGGGTTTATATTGTTGCCTCTCTTTTTTTTTGTCTCTTGTTTGTGTTCTGATCACTTGAGCTCAGTTTCCTGTAGTAAACATTCCTGTTTGCTTATCATTTTATTTTCTAGATTGTTGCCATGGCTTGCATCAACTTGGCCTCCAAGATAGAAGAAGCACCACGGCGAATACGAGATGTCATTAATGTTTTCCATCACCTGAAGCAGCTCAGAGGAAAAAAGTAAGCACTCCAAATGAATCCAATGTTCTCCTCTTGAAAATAATTATTTAACATGTAAAAAAATGTTGCATTGCAATGTTTTTGTTTTCTTATTTTTGAATTATGTAATGTTTGATGCTGATCTGTGTTTTTGCTGTGAAAGTGCCCTTTTGTTTATCCATGTACTCTAAACCATTTTAAAACTTTTCAGTTTCCGCTTCACTGGTAGTTTTGCTGTGTAATTGTCTACATTTAACATCAGTTTGACATTGCACTGAAATTAATGCCTCAAACAACTGGCTTCAAAAATTCAAGTCTATTATTTGTAAGACACAGTCACAGACAAAGCAGCTGTACCTGTGTCTTCATACAAATCTGTTGATGTCAATATTACAGATTTTGGCATTAACTTGACTTCTTTTTTCCCTTGCAACCAACTAACAGCGACCAGCTACATTTACCAAAGCCTGGGTGATGTGGAATGGTACGTAAGATGAAGCTGTCGGCATGAACCATGATGCGAGGGGGGTCTCCCTCCTCCCCCAGGCCCACCCCACCCCCTCCTGCGGGAGACTCCCGTGGTCTGAGCCACCGCGGGGCACTGGGATCGGGGATGACAGGTTGGCCGAAGGTCCTTGGCCCCCGGGGCGCCTTGAGGACTCCTGTGGTTCAGTCTTAAGCTTTGGGTATCTGTCCGTCATTCTGCGGACCCTTGGGTAATGTAGTTTTCTTCTCTGACTGCTCCTCACCATGCATTTTAATTGTGCTTAAAGAGCAACACCCCATCCACCACCAGCTGCAACCATGGCTTTTAAAGAAGTATCATCTCGTATGTTAGAATTAGAATGATTAGTTGGTTACCGTGAGTCTGTCGGTTTTTGTTGAGTGAGGGTCAGTGCATGTTCTTTAGCTTCAACAGTTTGCCATTATATGCTGTTAATTTGATTTTGCATTTCTTAAGTGTAGCTGTGAGGTATATATAAAAGAGGTGTAATGTTAGGTTGGGATTTGTGCTTGTTGTATTGTCTTTAGTCCTCAGAGGTTATTTTTGTTTTCGCTTTTTTCCATGCATGTGGTTTGTAGTGTAACATTCACATTAGAATATATTTGAGACATTAGAATGGCAGACTCGGAACTTTCAATTGAAGTTTACTGGTTTGTCAGGGGTCATGCTATATAATGAATGACTCTCACAAATCATTGTGGTTTAATTCCATTCCAGATTTTAATTCATCTTGTGGGCAATGACAGGCAACTTGAGCAGACGCTGGTGTATCAGCTTTGTTCGTTCGTGGGTTTTTTTGTTTGTTTGTTTGTTTGTTTTTTGTGGATTTTCCTTCCACGAGTTTGTCTTCATCAGTGGAATGTTTGGGGGGGTCAGTACAGTATGTGAAGGGTAACTTGACCCAAAAAATCTCTGCTCTGAATGTTTTCCTTCCAAGTCTGGATTGCCTGCATCCAGACAGTGGTTTTGGTCAATTAATTTGCAGTATACTGACATACAGTATAAGAATATAGATGAGAATGAGTTGTGATGGAGTACAGTAATGGCGGCTTTCCATTTTTATTTTAAATTGGCGTTAAGCTTGAGGTTCAAAACGTCTGTCGTGAAATCGTAATGTTAGCACCAAGTTGATATTTCTGTTAAGGCTGTGGCACAGGGTGTGTTTTTTGGGTTGAGGGCTGTCTTTGAATCTCACAAGCTTTCACTGGAACCACAGGAGTCCACAAACCCCAGCAAACTGTCAGGCATGCAAACAGTTAACTGTTGCTTTGAGTTGGTTGAAATGGGAAAAACGAAGGGGCGCAGGAATTCAGAAGGGCACTGTCTTTTTTCTTTTTTAAATTTTGTTTTGTTTTTTTCTTTTCTTTTAAATGCAAGAGGGAAACAATATTTTATTTTGATTCCTTTGCAAACTAGGACTCCAAGTCCATTGATACTTGATCAGAACTACATAAATACCAAAAATCAAGTCATCAAAGCGGAAAGGCGGGTCCTGAAGGAGCTTGGATTTTGTGTGCATGTCAAGCACCCTCACAAGGTGAGTTTCTTTTCTTTCTTTTCTTTTTTTTTTTTTGGTAATAACATTTTAAATGTAATAAGCAGCTAATGCAGCTGTACAGGAGACAGGGTTAAAATATTATTCTTACTTAACAGAACAGGTTTGATCTTGGAGACGCTCCTGGGGCTATTGAGCAGGGTATTTTTTTTTTTAACTTCAGTGTATGATTACAGATCGTTGTCCTGTATCTTCAAGTCCTGGAATGCGAGAAGAACCAGACATTGGTGCAGACAGCCTGGTAAGTTAATTAATAGTTTTTCACAAACAACCCCCCCCACAGCAGCAACCTGTGTCATGTCTGCAAGAAGTGCTACCAGACCTGGGCTAAAGATGAAGTTGAACGAGTTTCAAATGGTTGAATTTCTGAAGAGCACTTCATTTATCTGCCAGGAACTTGGGACTGACCCATATGTGGACCACCTGTCAGATAAGTAATATTCAAGTGCCTACCAATTTACAGGCACGCATTTGAAAAACATTCAACAGCCATTTTGCCCAGGTCTGACGACGACATTTCCTCACTCCATTTGAACCCTTCCACTTTTTTTTTCTTCTTTTCCCTGATGGAGCAATTTGTGTTATTACAAATTTACTACTTGTCTCACTCTCTTATCAGCCCTTACATGGCTTACTGTAAAGTCTTTTTAAAAAAAAAAAAAATTTGCGGTGCCCGGGGGACTTGGTTTAACTTTGTCCTTTCTCTCTACTCTTTGATTAAAGGGTAGTCCATGCTGGTAAGTCACATAAAGAACCTCTGAACTCTGCCTCCTCCAACCACATGACCTCAGGAAGCTCCCCCCATTGGCTGGCTGCCCCTCTCCAGACAGCCAGTCCCAATGCCGAGATTCACTGAAGGGGGCGGGCGGGACTTTACCCAACAGCCAGCATCGTCTTGTTTTCTCTTGGGTGTCCAAAAGGATTTGTATTTTTTGGTCTTGCTATAAAGGTTTTCATCTGTAATAACTATTTTTGCCAAGTAGCTACAGATAGATGTATATTCTAACTTTTTTCGTTTACTTGCATTTATCAGTGAAGTAAACTTAGCCAGAACAGACTTTTTTTTTTTTTAACTAGTTTACCTGCCTTTTTTTTTTTTTTTTTTTTTTTAAATTCACAGTAGGTATTGTGTCTTGTCCCCAACTGACGTGGTGTCCAGACATGTGTCTGTCTTACAGGCTGATCGAGTTCTCAGGTTTTGCCTCCATGGACCTGTCTCACCCACGCAGCACTCAGAATCCAACATCCATGTGTTATCTATAGCAGAGTTGGCATGCTAGTTTTGTTCTAGGCAGTTTGGACTGAAGACACTTTATCTGAATGGCAGGTTTTCAGCATTTGCAGCAAACTTTAACTGGAGCAGTCCAAAATTTTATGTATGGTTGGAAATTGGTATTGACAAGGTAATCCCAGTGCCATTGCAATGCAGAGGAAGTTTGACTGTGTTAGATGTAGTATTTTTTTTCTTTCCCCTAATGGTGGGTTTCTTGTGTGAGCTTTCTGGGATTAGTGTTTGGGTACTTTAAGGAGTCTCACCGCCATGTTTCTGTTATTACACTTCTGTTTTTGTCTTTGTGACATCTATTTCTTAAGGACATAGATGTGACACTACCCCGTAACTTGCCTGATTCACAACCTGGCCATCCTGCCATTCCTAATACTCTCCCAATGTCTAATCTCATTTATTCATTGTCCCAGACAACCCTCTGACACATAATCTGTTTTTAGCTAATCATCACCTGATGTCTTCTAGAGAAGACCTCTAATGAGTCTTACTAGAAAGTGGACTTTGTGGTCATTTCAGTTTGCATTATACGTTTTTTACCTAAAGTGGTAAATGTTCTGTGGCTGAACCTTGAATAAATGTTAAAATCCATTTGTACTTTGAGCATATCAGCATACCACTGACTCCAAAAACCACCAGTTGCATGCTACATGACATGCTGTGCTACCCAGTTCCCCTCAGATTTGTGGCAGCTGCATCTTAGATAAATATTCTACATCTGCGAGCCTGCATGTTCCCCACCTTGTATGGCATGTGCCCTTGTCTTAATCGTCATTAGAGCGTAACCATGTTGCCCTCCGGGCACAATTAGATGAGGTGGAGTTGGCAGGTTATCAGTAGATAAATTTTTTTTTTTTTTCACTATCTGTGTCTTCATGCTTTATTTGTGATGTGATGCGCTCTCATGGATGCCCCAGAGAGAAATGGACAAAGTTAAACCTGAGTTTATATCTCACTTGAGCACTGTGTCAAATCCAACAGTCCAGGGGTCCAGTTAACAGTGCTTGTTCAAAGAAAATTTAAAAAGTTAAATCCCTGGTTAGGAGCTTGTAATGTAGAGAAATGTTGCAGATTATTAACCTGCAGTACTGGGTTATAGTCAATGGGTGTAATATTGAAAGATGGATTTAAGGTTTTGTGTGGAGAAGATGCTATGTTTTTGTTCGTTCTTTTGTCTCCATAGGAACTACATGAACGATAGCCTGAGGACAGATGTGTTTGTGAGGTTTCAAGCTGAGACGATTGCCTGCGCTTGCATATACCTTGCTGCCCGAGCACTGCAGGTGAGAGGAAATAGTGCAAATCTGAAACTTTTTTCCTGTTGATAGTCCCACATTGGCACATCAAAATGTCTTTGTCTAATAAGAGCAATTTAGATAAATAACTCTGCCTTTCTTTTTCAGATACCGCTGCCAACCAGACCCCATTGGTTCCTGCTGTTTGGAGCGACGGAAGAAGAGATCAAAGATATCTGCATCACCACCCTGAAACTTTACACCAGGAAGAAGGTAAATATGAGTGCAGTGCTTTCCTATGCTTTGCATTAACTATAATCCATCCACAATGAGTGTGTTTTGTGACTATTGCTAAATAGATTACGCTCAAGTCCTGAATGATAAAACATGTCTAGAACACACTGAAGCATGGGCCATCTTTAGTCGATTTTAAAAAGCACTGGGTCAAGTCTTGGTCAGACCCCTTTGAACTCACATGTTGGGTCAATGGATCAACTATTGTGATTGGCCTGTTCCAATTCCTCAGTGCTTTTTACGGCTACTTTCCCCCCCTAGTTTTTAAATTTATTAGTGAGAGAATAACAATCATGATTCCAGTATAAGGAATAATAATCATCGAGATCAGGACTCTCAAATGTGAACACATTTCTGGAGGGAGATTTCTGAAACTATCAGGATTCATGTGAGGGAATGTACAAGTGGAAAAATAGAGAGATCACGTCAGCCGCGTATTGTAGATTACATCATAGGCTCTAGAAAGATTCCCTGCAAGAGTCTAAATCAGGCCTTACACGAGCTATAAGTAAAAATTAAAAAGTGCAGCTGTATTTAAAGTTTTCTGTTTTTATCAGGCAGTTGCTGAACTGTCCCTTTAAGTACTCAGATACACACAGCCCAGTGCTTAACATTAAAGGACCTTGCTCGACATGCTCCTGATTCTTCATTAAATGCTGGTAGTCCAGAAGCAGGACATCATCAGTTACCTGAATGACTCACATAGCACTGTAATTTAGTAATATAATTGTTGATAAACCATCGATTTATCTGCTAACAGTTACATTAGGCTGCGCACATTCCTTCTGGGCATTTAAAATGTGATTATAGCAGAAATCAGCCAAGCATTTTGATGTGAATGGAGACTAAAGCAGACAACTTACCCATTAGACTTGAGCTGGGACATGAAGCAAGCAGTAACTGTAACTGAGCTTTTCTGTGTTCAGACAGTGTGTAAAAATTCAGATGAAAACCCAAATTGTACAGCTCAGCTGGCTGATCCAGCAGCTGTGGATGGGAGAGGGATGATTGCTGGGAGGCAAAACTTTATTTCTCAGTTTATTTTCTATTTGTTCAAAACTGAGCTTGAGATTCTCAAATTAAAAAAAAAAATGTAAAAAAAATTACATGAAGTTTAAAAATGTTTTCACTTTAGGTAGGCCTTAAAATTTTTTTTAAAATCACGAGTAGTAGAGTTAGTTTTAAGGCTGATGTCATTTTTCTGCAATCTCATCAACATATTGTGACAGATTACATCGATCCGAGGTTAAAATAAACTAGCATACACTCCTGCACTGTATGGCTCAGGGGAAGATGCCTGAATGAAAGTAAGAGCTCTTGGCAGACTTGGCGTAAACTTTTTTTTCTTCTTCCCTTAGCCTAACTATGAGCAGCTGGAGAAGGAGGTTGAGCGAAGGAAAGTGTTCTTGGCAGAGGCTAGGATAAAGGCTAAGGGTCTGAATCCTGATGGTACTCCTGCACTGTCCACGCTGGGTGGCTTCTCACCTGCTTCCAAACCGTCCTCCCCTGTGGTCAAGGTGGAAGAGAAGTCCCCGAACCCCCAGACTGTCAAACCAGTTAAAAAGGAACCAGACAACCGTACCCAGGTCAACAAGAGTCCACATAATGGGTAAGAAACACATTTTAAGTCAATATTTTGCCGTCATTTGTAACAAGGTAATAGTTGTGATCTGTTACTTGCCTGATAGTCTGTTTTTAAGTTCAAGTTCAAAATGTTTGTCTTCAGGTTAAGGAAGGAGGTAAAGATTGGGAGGAACAGTAGGAGTGGAAGTCGTTCTCGTTCGAGAACGCGTTCGCGGTCAAGATCGCGCTCCTTTCGCAGACAGTAAGCTCTACAGTTTTGTGTTTTAACGTGTGTGAATGTGTAGCTCTACCTTCCTTATGTTTAAAAAGCTCTGATTTTCATAGTCTGGCTGTTTCTCATGTCCATTTTTCCCACCTGTTGTTTTCGCAGTTACAACAGCAGACGCAGCCACTCAGGGACCTACAGTTCTCGTTCACATTCTCGCTCTCACAGCCGTAGCCCATCACCACAGCGGCATCCGCCCTCACCACTCCTCCCCCACCTTAAATCCAAGTCCAGTCACCACAGTAATAGCGACTCCAAGCCCAGCGGTCGTCACAGCAACAGCGGAGGTGGAGGCTCCGGTCATAAAAGGAAGCGCTCGCGCTCTCGGTCGCGGTCCCGCAGTCCAGTCAAAGTAGAAAGGGACCGTGACAGAGAGAGGGAACGCGAGAGAGACAGAGACCGCAGCTCCTTCGACCTGTCGTCAAAGAAACACAAACATGACCGAGGAAGTGGCCATCGAGACCGGAGGGACAGGGAGCGGTCCCGATCCTACGACAGGGACAGAGAGAGGGAGCGTAGCCACAAGAGCAAACACCACAGCAGTAGTGGGCACTCGGGACACAGCCGCCACCGTCGCTGAGACCCAAACCGACCCACTCTGGCTCTGGGGCTGATGGTCACATGAGTACTTTGAGTATATGCAAATCAAATTAGACGCGCCCTCTGAACATTGACTGACAAATTGATGCTTAAATTAAATATTTGTGCAGAAGGTAAAACAGAAGTTAACCAAACATCCACGTAACAGAAGAGATTTTTGTACCTTGCTTTATTGAAGACCAAAAATTTTCAAAAACCTTGTCGAAGCTGCCGTGACTGAAAACACGTTTAATTGGATTTGCCATTTTGTATACCAGCTGGTGTCCTTCCTCTGAATTTGCTGGGTTTCTCATACACACCTGGCGTCAGACCATCAGCGTATACAAGTTGATTTTAATTTTTCTAATTTTGTTGAAGTCACAAAACATCTGCCCAGCATTTATGATTCATCTCAGTGGAAACAGTGGAGCCAGATAAGTCACCACGTGTCTCATGTACAAATGTCTTTGATGGAATCGGGTTGCTTTGAGTCTCCTACAGAGCAGCAGATCTGTAGCTGACATTTATTTTGGGTGGTTGATGGTTTTGCATCTACATGCAAACTGCAGCTGTGACCACCACCATGAGGTGCTCTACAATTACCTTTAAACATTTGCCCAGACTGGCAAAGGCAAGGTTGTAGTGTGACATCAGCTCCAGACCCAACCATATATCCTGACAAACCATCTAGCCTACCCAACCCAGCCCGCTCTTGTTGTTTTTTTTCCTCCCCCCCCTTTTTTTTTTTTAGTTTTACATATAATGTTATGGACATTTGGGGGGGAAATTATTTACAGTGTAAAGACGGATTGATGACCACTGACAAAATGTGAATGCTTTGATTTATAAAAGCAAATGGCTCAGTGGACGTACTGAAGAATAAATGTAAAATAAACATTCAGGAAAGATCAAAATGTTTGCACAGTCTTTGTTTTCTTTTTTTATTGAACAGATATGTTGCTGATGCTGTATTTTGTACAGTTTCAAAAGAATACTGTCTATTTGACTTTTTCTTTTTTTCTTTTTTTGACCTCCCAGCAGGGAATGCAGACTTGCTGCAAAAAGATTTTAGGGTTGTCCGTTTTGTTACACTGGTTTTTAGTCTGCACGTGTTCATGTCCAGTTTTTATTCAGTAATAAATGAGCTATGCCACTGACCTGTACACTCCTTTATTGAATTTGTGCCTGGTGTAAAAAAACAAAACAAAGAAACATTGGTTGTAGTGGCAGGAGCAGTTGTTTGATTTGTATTGTTGCCTTAAGTGGAGACAGTGAAGTCCCAGCTGATCGGAGGGCTAAACTGAAGCTATGATCTGAAATGCATGAACTCAAACAGTTGGGAATACATCCGATGCAAACAGTTTAATCCTGCTATTTTGAGTTGGAGGCACGGTACACATGAAGGTTAAAAAGAAGAAACTGGGAGGAAAAGTGACATTTATGGCAGCCAGGGGGTGCTGTAGGCCTTAAGTTTCAGTGTTATACAGCTTTCCATGTGTCCTCACTTAAATATCCTAAAACACTGCTTAAGAGATTTAATGTAAGAAGGCCAAACGAGTTTAATTGTAGCCACAGCTGATACTTCAAACTCAAACAAAAAAGGATTCCAGAAGATTTTGCTATGTATGTTTGTCATAGTTGCCATGATCGAGCAAAGTTTAAACAACAAACTTAATGCATGTGAAAAAAGTGAGTGGACAATTTCATATCCTGTTGAAATTCACATTTAAGTTAAGAACAATAGAACACCTACTGAGTAGCAGTGCTTTGGCTTTTCTGTCTGAAACCGCTCTCAGCAGCTGCCCACATTGGTTTTGCCATTGTCTGCCTCAGTGTCATCACTCAGATCGCTGGTCCATCTTCCCCTCTGTGATTAAGCACTTCATCACGTTACAGTCACACAGTAAGTGATTACATGTGTGAGAAACCACAGACCCCCTCAGAAAACAAAAGATTGATTTTATAAACCGCACAGCATCGAGCATATTGATAATCACATTTAGGTTTTGAGATACTTTGACTTTACTTCAATGGGACTTCCAGAGGAACTAAGCAGTAAATCTGCTGCTCTTGTAAAGAAAGTGCGAGTAAAACTATTTAGGGTCTGTTTTTAAGCAGGATTAATGATGGGTCATTGTAGAGAGTCAGCAGGTGGTATTCAGTCACCATTAATGGTTTTAAATACATTTTTTCCTGCTAGGACAGGAGCTCCCTGCATGTGTTATCAATCACATTATGGTGATTTGTAAAACATGCAGATATTGGTTGAAGCGATAGCTGATGGAGACTACTGAGTATGTCAGAATTCCTGATGATGGACGTTAGTGGTGCTCCATGGAGACGGATGGTGAGAAAGGCAGTATTTTTCCACCAGCCCCGCAGAAAAATCGCTGTGAAGCGAGATAAGGTGTTGGAGGTCACTTACAGGACTGACATGATATTCTCTGTGATTCACAGATAGTCCTGTAACACGCTGTACTCCAAGCAAAGAGGCTTCAGATCAGTAGTCACTGTGGTTACTTATGTGGTTATAGTACGAATAAACAACTGAAAGAGTGCATCACAAGCTGAGCCCGGCTCACTCAAAACGTCCAGCTGTCAGAAATGATTTGTTGCAGTTTAACTGAGCTTGATCTGAATTTGATTATTACATGTAACTGCTACCAGCTCTGACATGCACTGTGCTGTGTCAGATCCTACAGCCACGCTGCCAAGTGCTCCCTAACGCTTCACACTGAGTCATCTCCAAAGCTCGCAATTGAGGTGGTCCAGTTTCGTTCCTGCATGAGAAATGTGTCTCGAGGAATAAAGATTATGGAATAACTTTGGTAATTATCCTATTTTCTCCCCACGTGTTTCTTTCTGCACGTACTGAGGGTCTTATTAAACTTACAGCATCTTTAAAGTGAGAGCCCAAATGTAATTTACACTGATAATGTAATGACATCCAGGAGTTTGGACGGTGTTTCTGTAAAGGAAACCTTTAACTTCTTTCCTGACTGAAGAGCAAAAAAAACCAAACAAACAAAAATTCAGCGACAATCACGGCGTTCAGTTATTGTAAAGATTTATTACAGCGCTCTTTCTGATAGGCAGGCATGCAGAAGGTGCAGCAGGCAAAATATGACAATCACAACAATAACTGTTGAATTTTCAAATAGAATACAGCTTTCATTTGTTTGCAGTGTTAATTCAGAGTAATATAAAACAAGAGAAGAGGAAGACGAGGAGCAGACAAAGTAAAATCTGGCATTTGTAGTTTCAGTCGTCTTTCCAGACACGATAAAAGTGTTAAATGCCTGTAAAAATAAATACTGACATTATATAAAAACAATCAAATGCAATCGAACAACATGCTAAAGGTTAAAAGCAAGAAAAAAACAACAGCAAACATCTATGATTCGCCACACGAGGCTGATATTAATGCTAATGTTTTATACATTCACTGGAATACTTAGAATCATCTTCACAGTTTGTGTGATTGTTAAAATCTACAGCAGTTTCCATCCTGCTTCTAACTGTGTACACATAATCTCACTGTGCTAGATAGATAGATAGATAGATAGTAGGGGTGCAACGATACACAAAATTCACGGTTTGGTTCGGTTCGATACTTTGGTGTCACGGTTCGATATTTTTTCGAAAAAAAAATTTTTTTCATGCCTTTTTAATTTATCATTTATTAAAATTATAAATATATATTTTAACTCAAAAGTACAGTTTTTAATTTTAATGTTGCTGAAACAACAAAATTAAAAAAAATAAATCTTTTTGATCGAGAAATCGCTCATCTTTGGAAAAGAGAGTTTATTACAGAGAAATGTCTCTTTCCAAAATAAAAGCTATACTATACGCTTCTTCTGGGCTATATTCTCAGCAGCATATTAAACATATCAGGTCCCCATAAGGAGAATCATGTGCTAACGGCTGTCTAAATGACTCGGGTAAAGTTTGTAGCATGTGTGCTTGTTGTTTTTGTCTGCTTCCACTTGTCTTTGCACTAGGATGATGTCGGAGTAAATGTGCAGTCATATTCGTTGTGTCTCCACTAGTGCTGTCAGCGTAAATCTCATTGAAATGACGTTAAAGCCATAACACGGCAAATCTCCGTTAACAAGTTACCACTGACCGCCCCGTGCGTGGGGCTGGACGGCGTCAACACGTTAACAAGCTAACTGCGCTAACGCACTTGTTCCCATCAATTGAGCATTGCGTGGCACATCCGACATACTGTTTTACTTTTGTCCATGACGCGCTTACCATCAGGGTCATGCTTCACATGAAAACCAAGATAGTTCCAAAGGCCAGATCTGAATGAGGGTGGGGGAGGTTCAATTTGCCATGTTGCAAGGAGAGCTTAGCTTCTGTCTTGCTAGCTTGCGCTGTGCTCAGTGGATCTGCACTCGACAGTGCAGCCTAGGCGGAGTAGTCGAACGCAGATCCACTGAGCGCTCAACACAGACAGCATCGTCAGAAGAAAAGTTGATAAAATAACTAAAAAAATTTGTATTGTTCGATACATATGCGTACTGAACCGAAAGCACTGTATCGAACGGTTCAATATCGATACGAGTATCGTTGCACCCCCTAATAGATAGATAGATAGATAGATAGATAGAATAGAGATTTGGAAACTAAGCCACCATGGCAGCACTGACAGCTGATATCGCTACTTTAACACAACTCTGGCATTCATGTTATAACACATTCACTTTAAACACAAATCAACACTGTTCAACTAAAAAGAGCAAGAGCTTTATGAAACCTTTACAATACAGCAGGTCAGCAGAGGTGCTGAATATAATAATGATATCTAATAGCATAACACTTTGTCTCAAATGTAGTCAGGAAAAACTTTTATATAGCACCAAATCACAACAGCCGCCTCAAGACACTTTATACTGTAAGGTAATAAAGCAACCCTACAATAATAGAGAGAAAACCCCAACAATCAGACAACCCCCTATTGAGCAAGCTCTTGGCGACGATGGGAAGGAAAACTCCCTTTTAACAGGAAGAACGCCCCAACAGGACCAGGCTCAAAGAAGGCCAGGCATCTGCAGCTACTGGTTGGGGGTGATTGGTGGGAGATGGGACAAAAAGGCAAACTATCGGTGTGAAAGCCAGAGTTTAATAATTATTAGTGATTAAATGTGAAGATAGTGGTCAGAAACAAGATGGTAGGCTGTATCCATCCGGATTGTCAGCAATCGGAATCAGTAGGACCAAGAATATCCAATTCCTTTCTGTCCACAGTTTCTTGAGATGCTGCCGTACCCCAATGAATATAAATATTCATTTTTATAAAAACTTAAGTGCAGTCATGGGGGAATACCCCACTGGCTTTATGGCCCAAAGTCATGTGTGTAAGTAGGTCATAAGGAAGGAAGGAAGGAAGGAAGGAATAAAAATGTGAGGGAGAGACATGATCTAAATAATATGATTTGTAAGCAGATGCAGGTCAGCTCTGCTGTGCGTGTGGTGGTGGTGGGGGTAACAGGGACAGCTAAAAGTACAAACAGGGGTAACCTGACCTGGTGGGAAAGGCTGTGTTATGGCTGCATTTACACAGCTGACAGGGTTTTAGCCGAAAGACCGACGAGAGAGAGCTCGTCTGTCAAACGAGTTCAAATTAAGACCACCTTTAGCAGCTTTAATGTTACATAAATTCAAAAAGTGCTAAGGCAGCATTCACCTGTGGGTAGAGAGAGTGAATACCTGTCTGTCAAAGTTCAACTGGATTATAGAAAGGTGGTGCACACTATCAGTTAGAGCCAATTTAAACACTGACATCTTCACTCTTTCTTCATCCATCCGTCTCAATTTTCAGGGAGAAAAATAAAAATCTAATGACACATTTCCCCCCAAAATAAAATAATAAAATCACACAAGCTTTTAAACCCAAACCCGAGGAACAGGCCTGTTCTAAAGTAAGCCAGCTCACCTCCACTCTCTCTCTCGCAGAGTCATTGAAAATCAGTGTGACTGAACTGGCAACCTTTCTAAATCCACAAGGAAACCACTCATTTGCTTCAGTGATTTCTTAGGAACCTGTGATCCAAACTCCACTTTTAGGCAACAGCTGTGCTGACACTGCTCCTGGTAAAACACTGGAGTGGATTGCTGCAGACCTCTCTCGTTTGAAAAAGGCTGAGATAGCGCCGTCCGTTTGGTTACCGTGATTGCAAAAGAACAGAAAGTGACCCCTGCGTGGGGTCTTAAGGGACTTGCCTCATAACCCACTTTGGTACAAGGGCAGAAAAGAAAAACAGCGTCACAGATTTAAGTCGGGTTTGTGAGGAGGACTGTTTCTGGCATGGTTTTCTTTTAAAAAAAATACATTCTTGTTTAACAAAACTAACAGACTTCTGTTTAGTAAAGGAACAAAAGACTCTTAAACAAAAGACTCAACCAGTCCCCCTAGAGGCCCGTTTAAGCTAGAAAAAACCCGGTTAGTGATGAAAAAAACAGAATACAGCAGGATTCATGACACAAAACGAGTTAAACATATCCTATTATTGGCCCTGTTTGACATTTGAGGAAATATGCTGTCCCCGGCTGCCACCCCCTTACCAGGAGTTAGTCATAGCCAGACTAGTCAAACTCAAATTCCAGTCTTTACACTAAGCTTTAGCTTCATTTCACTTGACTCACACAGCTACATGAAAGCAGCCTGAATCATCTCTTCCAGTTCTTGGCAGGAACGTGACTGCATATATCCCAAAGTGCTGAACTATTCCTTTAAGATCACTCACTCTGTCTTTCACACACACACACAATTCCAGTATCCAATGTGCTCCCCATCTGCTGTCCATTAGGCTCGTTTTTCATCCTTCTTGCTTTCCAGAGGAACTGTTCAGTCTCATTATTGCTACAACTCCTTATGAGGTCTTTGCTTTGATGAAGTCTTTATTGTTGAATACTACTCTGGACTCTAAATGCGTCATTAAACGGAGAAATCCCAACTTCCCACTGATGCCTGCTTCGTTTTCTTGTAGGAGCGAAACGGAAAAGTCAGGTGACATCTGAACACGTAAAACAAACATTCGCTATCGCTGATGGCGGCCTACGCGTCGAGAAGCATGGCACACGGGCAGGTTGGTTTAACGTAATGGTAAATACAGGGAGTCGTGTTTTTAATACGTAACCATCCTTCATTAGTCTTTTATTGCTGGTTTAATGTCTAAAAATCCTTTTTCTTATTTGCGCTCCATCATTACTACGACTGAAGACAGAGCTGGTGGTGCTATTGACAAGTTACTAGCAGTGCGCTTAGTTTTTCTTCTCAGAGTCACCTGCTGGGGTCTTTTTTATCCCCCCCCCGTCTTGTAAATGCTTACAAGAAACAAATATCCTACATGTGGAAGTCAGCGTATGTTTGGCTGCGCGTTCGCGTCCCCGCCGCCGTCTCGGTCGGTGCCGCTCTCACAGGTAGGTGGTGGTCTCTCTGTTCTCCCTCTCTTTGGCCTGAGCCACAGCCACGTTGATGCACTGCAGCCACTCTTCAGCGTGTTTCCCATCCTGAGCCTTCAGCACGTACGTTTTACTGTCGGTGAAGATCTCGAAGGCGCGCGGCAGCCCCCGGTCCCGACGCTTCTTGGCTACCACCTGCAAACAGAACAAGTGGGTGGGGAACATTAATAGACAAGACGACTTCATCATCTAGCTCGTGGGGAGGAGAGCTGCTGTCTTTTTAAAAAAAAAAGACAGCCACTGTTTTGGCTTCATGTTGGTTTCTTCTATCATATTTATAGTAGCTTATTTATCCTTGTCAAGCTGATCTGCTTAGCTCTGAATCCTGGGAAGAGTTTAGACCTTTAGGTCAGATGATATAATAGCTTCAAACTGACAGAGGTGTAAGTAGCGCTGATGGTGATCAGTGGTGAGGATATGGGTAAGTGATGGAAGCGTTCTGAGGGATGATGACAGTCACCTTGACGCTTTGCACCTTGCTCAGCTCAATCGGGATGTCATCCAGCTCATCCTTCTGTGGGGAGGACACACAGTGACTTTAAATACTTTACTTGGAGATAAATAAAATACAGGGTGTATCACAAAGAATCAGAAACTGATTTCAAAGTGCTTTAATTCATCTGTAACGATCAAACACATCCTGCTAGTAAGAGGAGATTCGCGAGGTTGCCGGTAGGTAGAAGTGGCCAGCTCTCCTCCCCCTCCCATCAAGTCTCAGTCAATATGGCGACCGTGCAACAGAAAGCATTCTGCTCCTGACAGCTGTGCAGCGTGATTTATATTCTGCCAAGTATTGTCAAATGTTCGATGTCCATTACTTAAACACAAATATTGCCCTTTGAAGTCGGCTGATTCTCTATGACACACCCTGTACTTAAATGGCAGTTTCCTCTCTCTTCTTGTGCATGGTAAACCACAAAAGGACACTAAACTGACATTTGTCGTTAGATTAGATAAGAAAAGATGGAGTATTTTCTCTGCAATGCAAAATAAGTAGAAAGCAGCATATAAATAAAAGGCTTGACTATTGTCTGAAAGTTCACATCTGAAACGACCCCGTCTTCGTCCAGCGCAAAAGTTTTCTTCTTGGGTGATTTTTGCTTGGAGCTATTCATATCAGCGTGCTAGGAAATGTGTGAAGAAAACCACACAGAGGTAGCCTCTTAATTTTCTGGAACAACAGTTTTTCCTAGTGTTGCTTCCAGGACCCACTACCTCAGAATAATTACAGTTCACTGGAATTTCTACAGTCCTCCCACTCCTCAGTCCCCTCCTTTCTGTATTTTACCCACCTACCGTAAGGGCCATTTGAATTGTATGAGCTGGTAAGTGTGTGTTTGTGTGCATATTGCAACACAGCCAAGTCTTCTTACCCCCATATTTGGTTAAGCGGTTACAACCACTTAACCAAATATGGGTGCAGACTCATGGCAAGGTGTGTGTGTGTGTGTGTGTGTGTGTGTGTGTGTGTGAGCTGAAAAGCTATTGGGGTCGACATGTTCACAGGCTGTGTTCTCTGCTGGGGATTCAAACAGACATTTGATTGATCTGAGCCATACGGAGGAATTTAAAATCAACTAAATCTGGAAAAAAGTTCACATCTGACCTCAGAATCAGCAGATTTTAAACATTGCATTAGGTTTACTCTATTTCAAGAAGCCATGTATCTTCATGCTATATATATCTAGTACATAGGTGTAGTGTTAAGTTATGAAGACAGCCACATGACATGTTTTTCCAGATTAGGAAATGCTGCTGCCTGTGAGCTATAAGCATGAATGAAACTTACTTCACTATTTTTTTCTCTATATCAGCAGAAATGTCGTTGTTGCAAAATTGAGGCTGTACCTAATTTTTACCTACATTTTCATCTTGCAGCTGTTTTTGGAGGTACAGACATGTTAATTTGTGCAACAACGTCAGCTTTCACATGATCAGTCTGGCTTACAGAGAGTCTCGGGATCAGTGGATGATCAGAGTACCAGGTGACACACGAGGAACTGGAGGTTCTGTTCTAAAAGGTTGATGTGGACTTCATATAAAACACGACTGATGAATTTTGGCTGCAGAAAAGACGGCAAAAGGTAAACTGGATGAGGTGTGAGATACACGAACCTATGTGCTTAACCTCCACACATCCCAGCTGTTGGGCCATGAATGCATTTTAGGATGTGACAGAGTATGCACACCTCAAATCCACTATAACCAGTTTCTTCCTTCCGGCTGCTTCCTTTTCGTTGCCACAGATTTCCTGATGCAATTTATGCCTTCCCCCCAGTTTCAAAATAGGGATTTTTCATGTGTCAACCACTACACTGTGGAGCCACAGACTCACACATAACCTATATGTAAAAATGTTGGGGGGGTTTTCTCGTTCCTTTTACTTGTGCACCAGAGTGCGATGCATGTCTGACAGTCAAAGCTGCCTGATCGTTCAGTACGAAGGAAATATTTTTTGGTTCTCGTCAGGAAAAAACGTCTTTCACAACATGCCAACCACCTCCAGAACCTGCTGGCAGAGACAGACAGGGCTCTGAGAACAAAGACACAAAACCTTCGCAATCTGCGGTGGCTGCAAAACAGCAGACTCCATTACCATCTGGATCCGAGCACAAAGACTTTTGTTTAAAGTTAGGAAAAAAACAAAAAGAAGCGGGAGAGAGCTGAATATTCCCCTGTTTCCATAAACTCCTCTATGCCGTCCTCTAATTTGGAGAGCTGCTATTTTAGACACGACACTGGCTAAACTCCAGATGACACTCGATCCCTATAACAGTTTCTCCTGTGCAGATGACTGCCATAAACTGTGTTTGATAAAGCAAGGAGGGAGAGATCACGTTTACTCAGATGAGAGTCAGTATTTCACGTTCGAGGCTCTTTCTCCTTGAGCTACTTGTGCATAACCATTTCTGCAAGTAAGTCATGTTTTTGTAGCATCACACTTTGGCTTTGCGAGTCCCGCCCCTCCCCCAAGAGTCCTTAGCAGGGCCAAGATTTGTTATAGCTGGAGTCATCAGATGCTCCTGCTGAGGTGCCATTTCCACTGTTTCATACAGTTTCATCATGATTTAAATCACACGAGACATAGTAAGATTACTGACAGCTTTATAAGCGAGAGGACGGGACCATACGTAGGTGTATGTTTATGTGTTAGGGTTCATTTTCAGTGTCTACCTACTGATTTGCCTCTCCGGAAAAGGAGCTGATTTCCTGCCAAGGTGAAGTAGCGGGTTTTCCAGCGCTTAATGAACTTCCAGCGAACCTGCTTCTCTTTCAGCTTCCCCTCGATCAAAGGCTGTCCCTCCTGGTTTACGACTATAGATAGCACACAAACACACGACAAACGTAAAGGAAAGAATGAAAAAAAAAATTTATTAATTAACAAGATATTATACTTATTATACTTTTCAATAAACCTAAGATGTCGGTCACTCTGATGTCCTCACAAGCTGGTAAAGCAGAATCAATGCTTCAATCAGGTAAAAAAAAAGCACCAAGTTCGTGACCTATGCTGTCAGCAGGTAAGAGATGTTAGAGAAAGCTTGTCCGTCTAATAAGTCATGCAGAGGTCGGTATGGGTTACCAGCCAGCTGCTACAGCTGATGGAGTCCACACATTCAAGCTAAAATCCAACTGATTTCTTTCTTTCTGTTTCTGTCTCCATCTTCTATAACTCTCAAGTACTGTGCAAAAGGAATTGCATTATATGGTAAATGGTAAAATGGTAAATGGCCTGCATTTGTATAGCGCTTTACTCAGTCTCTAAGGACCCCGTAGAGACTGACACTACATTCAGTCATTCACCCATTCACACACACATTCACACACTGGCAATGGCAAGCTACGTTGTAGCCACAGCTGCCCTGGGGCGCACTGACAGAGGCGAGGCTGCCGGACACTGGCGCCACCGGGCCCTCTGACCACCACCAGTAGGCAAACATGGGGTTAGTATCTTGCCCAAGGATATTTGGCATGCAGCCAGGAGGCAGCGAGGGATCGAACCACCGATCTTCTGATTAGTGGCTGACCTGCTCTGCATGAAGCTGTTACCAATCAAACATTTTCTAGATGGTATTAGACAGTGGATCAGAATCTGATGGTGCTTTTCAGCATTCTTAATTTCGAGAGTTTCGACACGATCCCAAATACCACTGGCTGAAATGCAGCCACGATAGAGCCCCCACCATGCATTTTAATCACGGGTTCAGCTTCCCACTATTAAATGAGCATTATAATAGTGCAACAGGAAGTGCTCCCGAATCAAGTGCCTTCAAATACCAATCACAACCGTTCCCTGCATCGTGCAGCTTTCCTGCAGGTTTCCAGGAAGTTAAATTGGAACCGACACATAACAGATATTGTGTTGCTGTGAGAAAATGACCTGGCAGGTTAAAGACTGTTTCAATCCCAACCTGACTAAATCAGACATCAGTGTCATAATGCACTGCATAATGTCTCTAAGTGTTCGCGCCTGCAGCGCATGTGTGCAAACAGTTCCTGTGTACTCTAAGCGCTGCGCTCCGTGGGCATGTTTTGGCATGTTCAGGTTTGGCGCCAGTTTAGAGGGAAAGAGGAGCGAACAGAGCAGCCCTTTGTATCCGCCATATCGTGGTTAAAAACAGATTAGGCAATCTGATCAGTGTTTGGAGTGTGGCCTCCATGCTGAGCAGATGACTCCCAAAGGGGTTTGAAACCAAACCAAACACACCACGAAAGGTCATGGCAACCCCAAATCAGAAGAGGGGAGGGCAGAAAGAGGGGCTTCTTTGCTGCTTTTCTGTTTCCACATTATTTCCTTTCCTTTTATGGACAACGGAGAAACCAAAGACAGCATTTTAAACACATTATTTCAGGCGTGATAACTTTTTACTGGTATTTAATAGTATGTTTTGACAATTTATAAACAAAATAATGAAAATGATTTATGACAGCACAACAATATAGAAACACATTGTTACGCAGGGCTGTGGAACACCGATTACTGCAGTCCTGCCACTGTGGGCAACTAGGCTGAGTGCTTCATCTAACAAACATTTTGATTTTTAAAAAGTCCTTTGATGCATAAATCCTCGTGTCTCATCGCTTCGCTTTGATGTAGACACCTGGAATGGTAACCTTTGTTGTCCGCCGCAGGCGTGCGCAGCGGCTTTCAGTCTTTCATCGGAGACACGCTGATGTCAAACGAGCAGGGACACAGCTAATAAAACACACACACACACACACATACACTAAATCATCAGCAAATACAAAAGGTCCACAGTAATGTGCAGAAACAGGAAGGTTTTGCATGGAGCTGTTGTTTAGTTTGCTTTCCATGTGTGGTCAGATCACCGATTTTAGTGCCAAACCTGACAAGACCCCCTCTGCATATGGCTCTTGATCAATCACTGCAATGTTATGGGAGTGACAGGATTTCAAAAATGGGAAATGAGTAATGTCTCCAACCCAAATGATTTCCAGAAACATGTCCTACAAACAACCCTAATTTCTCCCTCAGGCCTAGACATATATATTAAAAGAAACCCTCTACATGCTCTGGAGTTAGCTTTTATAACGTGTAACTGCTCGATACTTTGATGGTTTGCTGTTCTTGGCTTCACGACCACACGATCAACTCAATATTAGGTGTGAGTAGAGCAGGGACACGTATCCTGAACACAAACGCAAAATCTCAAATTACTCACTGTGATGTTAGCAATTCAGTCTCCATGTAAGTGACCCTATTAGAAGGCTTTAAATTATTATATATTATTACTAACTTATTGTATAATAATTTAAAGCTGTATCACCAACCACAAATTTCTTCTTATGGTTTAAATATAATTTCCATGGAAAATGACATCACTAGTGGTTCCTGGAAATTTGAGCGAGGGTGAGTTAAAAAAAAAAAAAAGAGAGAGAGAAAAGAAAACAACAACAATGGTGCAACTAGAGACAAAACTTTCAGCACATTCTATTCTCATGAACCACCCAGGCATTACACAAACTGTAAACACAGAGGTGGTTACAGAGTCCAGAGACAAACGCTACGTGGCACACAGAGAAAAATAAAGATTTCACAGGACTCAAGTGAAAAATGTCCTGTGATTCGGTAGCTTGTAGAACCACTTTTAGCAACGATGACTTGAGTAATCATTTTCTGTAAGAGTTTATCGGTCTCTCGCATTGTTGTGGAGCAATTTTGGCCAGCTTCTCTTTACAGCGTCGCTTCAGTTTATTGAAGTCTGGGTGCATTGGTTTATGCGCAGCTCTCGTACTGGAGCTTTTTTTTGGTGTTAAATCTAGATTATACCCCAAATCCCCCTACAATGTGACCTGCACCATAATCTGACGTGCACTTGCCTACAAATGTATCTACATGTCATGTGGACATTGCAATTGCTCTTTTCAGTACCATCGATTCCTCCCTTGCATTTCCAGCTACATTTTCGCCACAGTTTTTGAATGGATCGGTAGAAGAAGAATCATTTAGTCAAAATGAGGACTATTCCTAAGGTCATGTCTCCAGGCCATGTCCCATGATTTTGTTACATCTCAGGGATGTAAGAAAATCCCTGGAAAAGATGCACAAAGAAGTGGATTATTATTATTATTATTTTTTAAAAGTCAGCAAGCTGAGCCCAGCATTTTTATTTGTTTCTATCGGTCATGGTCATGTCAGTCGTGATCATTAACATGTAAAATGCAAGCATGAATGCTAGCAGTGATGGCACTTTGGTGGCAGTTATAGATTAAGGTTAATGCGCAGACTCACTGCAGAAGTTCGATTCAGCTATTATTGTCCCAGTCGGGTTGACGTCTGCACATTGATTTGATCCTTTTCTTTCTCAGTCATTCTGTTGTAGATTTGCTGACGTCCTTGGAATCACTGCATGATTGCATGACGCATCAAAGCTTTATCTGTCAGACAGATGGCCTCACATTTGAGTTTAGAATACTTCGGTACACAGAGGAGTTCGTGGTCGATTCAATGACTGCAAGGTGCCCGGATCCTGTGGCTACAGAACATCATCACCTCTCCACCACAGTGTATGACAGTTGTTGTGTGGTTTTTGTGCTGACATGATGTGTTTGGTTTTTCCAAACATGTTGCTGTGTGTAACTGTCAAACATCTCCACTTTGATCGTATCTGTCTAAAGAACTCTGGTCCAGACGTCTCCCAGCCTCCTAATGATGCTGTCATGAACTTTAATATTTAACAGTGAACTGAGGCCTGTAGAGTCTGAGATGTAGCTCTGATCACTGTATGGTCGAATTTTACCTTTTTAATTCCTGTGGAAGCAGTAAGTGTGTACTTAGTTATTCACAGGACTGCATATAACATAATGTAGTATATACATGCACCACTAGCACCGTTTCCAAATAAGGCTTCACCAAACCTAATGCCATATCCTACCTACAAGTGTCCCGTTACACATAGATCGTACTTCATTTTGTTCTGATGTGCCATTGTCATTGATTCTGTTGCCAAATCCGATTGATGATTTCAAAACTGCTTCCAGAAAAAACCTCGGTGACTGACTCAACCTTTACTGGAAACCTTAGGGACCACATTAAAAAAGAGCGAGATTAAATTCCAAAAATATATCCTTATGTAGTAAAGTTTTAAATAAGAGAAGAAATATAAGCTGGAAAGTGTTGCAGTAGAGCTGCATAAATGATGCCACAACATGTACAAAGGCCATGACAGCCACATATGTATTAGCTAACATGCTTCCCTAATCTTGCCCTATGATGTCACCAGAACCTCCAGTTGCACCCTTGAGAAATGCTGCCTTGATTTGACAAACTTTCACTAAGTCTCAAAACTCCATTTATAGCAATGACACTTAAAATTTCACCGTGTGATGAACGTCTCTCTTTTCCAGAAAATGAGATGAAAATTTCTGTTTTCACTGATTGAATGTGGGAGGAGGACACTTAGATGGGGCTTTCCATATTTTTGAAAGGAGTCGATTTGTCTTTCCGAGATTACCAAATGTGCTCAAATCCACACGTGGAGAGAAAACTGATGTAATCACCATATATTTTTATTCCCCTTTCTCTTCTGCTGCTTGCCAGTTAAGTGAGTGCAACAGCATGTTGTCCAAGTGAAAATACTGAACAGCCCAGGGAGCGCAGGATAAGAGGACACACTTGGTATGTGCCGTATTCAGGCATGTCCACACGTACAAACACACACACACACACACACACACTGAACTGGTCATTAACGCACACTTCAAAGACATTCCAGTAGTTGAACTCAACAGTATATCATAAAGTATTATGGAGTTGTACCAACCACTGGCTGCACTCCATAATAAGTCGAAGTGAAAAGCTCTTTTCCTTTTTAGCTTTAAAAAATGAAACAAGTTCTTTGCGTGTGTGTGTGTGTGCGTGCGTGCGTAACCTCTGAGTCTACTCTGGCCAAGTCAGCAAGTTTTTTAAATTTATTTATTTTTTAATCATTGTAGCACAACCATCTAAAGTATTATGAAGTCAAATCTTGGCTGGGTGCCGCTTGCTATGTGAACAGCATGCATACATGTAAATATGTGAACGGACATGTGGAAAAAAAAAGCCATCTAAAAGTAAAATATTCCAGTTGTTTCAGGGAGATGAGCTGAGTATATTTCTGTCATTTACTGTAACTTCAGCTAAAAAACTGGACAGCTTTCAGTTGGACAACCAAGTTCCCAGCGGATGGTTCTGAGTTTCCGTCTTGGCCTTGAATACGTTATTGCAGTCTTGTTTTCTGACCACGTTCCTTTAGGTGAAAACATGTTCACGTGCCATGAACTGTACTACCATGACTAAAGCCGCAAAATACATTTCCTGTAAATCCAGTCTGGCTGCATAAATGCAATCATTTCCAGTACAGAACAAGTGCAATAAATCTTGCATTTGTTGCATACTGAATGAAGCAATTCAGGTCATTTTAGCAGAAAATGACCTGAATTGGGCAACAGTTTTGGTTTTCAAAAAAACTATTTCAGTAACTACATATTACAACCCTATATTGAAAAAAAAATGGTAACACTGCATTAAGTATAAACAACAGAATACAATAATTTCTTAATTACTTCATTACTAAAAATTCTATATTTACCTAAAAATTTGAGAATAAATATCAAAAAAGCCACTTTGAATTTGTTGCCAGCGACATGCTTTGAACATACTGAAGCACATGGCATGCAACGTGGACATCTATGAAGGCACCATCATTGGTGAATAGGGATGGGTACCGGTATCCGGTGCCATCATGGCACCGGTTCTGACATAAACGGTAGTAACCAGACCGAAAAGCAGCGCACATTTCGGTGCTTTATTTCGGTGCTTTTTTTTCCTGAGATGTCATACACTTTGAATTCTAGCCAATCATTTTACGTTTCCGAGGATAGTAGGCGGGTCCAGGTACGTACGTTCTTTTAGAGCAGAGCTACAGATTAAAAATGTCCAAGGCGAAGCGGTCAACAGTCTGGCTGTACAGCAAAATATGCAAACTCAGCAGCCTGCAACAAGTGCTTTAAGCTGATACTGTGCAAAGGAGGTAACACCTCAAATCCGATGAAACACCTGCCGACGCATAGCGTTTTTTTTTAAGCCGAAAAATGCGCCGTATTTGATAGCTTGCTGCGAGACCTCACACCGAGCGCATCTACTGCGGGTGGGTTGCCTGTTATCGGACCCGGAGTTAGCAACATCCCCCAAAAACACGAAGAGGAGAGTCCTGGCCCTAGCCCTGCCAGTGTAGCAGAAATGATGACGGATGATGATGGCAGCAGCAGCAGCCGTTCTTCTCTGCGTGAGTAGCTTAATGTTGTTCGTGTGTAATTTACGTTGAGTAGGCTAACCACGTTATTACATTAATGCATGTAAGGTGAACTAGCAAACACCATCGTAGTTACATGCAGCTGTCTTCTTGTTTGATGGCAGATACTCCCTTCACCCTGGCCAAAAAGGCTAAAATGACCAAAGAAAAAGTGGAAAACAGTTAAACATGAGAGGTTTTTGGACAAAGTTTGTGTTTTTTTCCATTGTTTAAGCACTGCTTCCAGCCAAGAGTGATGCCATATATGCCCTCTAGCTGCAGAAAAGGCTAACATTGTTATCTTTTTACAAAAAACAGCTGAACATGAGAGGTTTTTGGACCAATTTTGTGTTCTCCATTCTTTAAGCACCGGTTTGAGCACCGTTTAAGCACTGGCACCGTTTCAAAAGTACCGGTTTGGCACCGGTATCGGATAAAACCTAAACGATACCCATCCCTATTGGTGAATGATATGATGCATACAGGTTTAGGAGCGGGAAATTCTGCCAATCAGATTGCACCTTCTTTTGGGGATTCCTTTCCGAATTCTGCAAGACAGATCAAAACTCCATGCTTTGTGTATTCCAACAACAATGCTCTGGATTAAAAGATTTGTGGTATTAAACTGGAAAAGAAATATAAGGCAAAGAATGTCCTAAACTGTTGAGCTGATGTCCTACACCAAAGCAAGACTAGCATAACTCACTTCCAAACCCAGGGCACACTCCTGTCTAAAGTTTATTTAAATGTGTTGCTGGCATCAAACTCAAAATGAGGATCTAGTTTTGTTTTGTTTTTAATGCTATTCTCATTATACGTGCTCCCCCTAGGCTTAATCTTTGAAAAATATAACATTTCTCGTCACATCTATGCCGACGATATAAAAATATATTTTCAGTTAGATCATGACGACATTGCTCCGTCGTTGCACTGCTTCCTCGAGTGCATGAGAGAAGTCAGAGAATGGCTTTCGGGCAACTCCCTTATCCTGAATGAAAAGAAAACGGAAACTGTGGTGTTTGGCAACCATATCCCCCGGGGCCTATTAGCTGATACCCTTGGTTCCTTTGCCACTTCTCTCTCTGACTCGGTTGTTTTAAATTTAACAAACAAGTGTCCTCAGTAATCAAATCTAGATTTTACCAACTGCGCCTTATTGCTAAGACTAAGCACTATGTCCCTCATAAAGATCTTGAAAAGCTCATTCATGCTTTTGTGACTTCTAGATTGGATTACTGTAATTCTCTCTACTTTGGTCTTCACTCCGCTCTCCTTCACAGACTCCAGCTTGTCCAAAATGCTGCGGCTCGCCTCCTGACTGGCACTAGAAAGCATGCCTCTAGCACCCCCGTTCTTGCTGATTTGCATTGGTTACCCATAAAATATCATATCGAATTTTAAATATTGTTGCTCACCTTTAAAATTATGAATAATTTAGCCCCTCGTTATCTTGTCGATCTCCTTAGTCCATATGTTCCTGGGTTAGCCCTCAGGTCTTCAGCCCAATTACTCTTGGCTCAGCCTAGATCTAGACTTAAATCTAGGGGTGACCGTGCTTTTGCCCTGGTTGCATCTAACCCGTGGAACAACCTTCCCATCCCTATCTGTGCGTCAGACTCCATTTTATCTTTAAAATCCCGTTTAAAAACTTACTTATTTAACATAGCTTTTCCATCTGGTTAGTGTCCCTATTTTATATGTGGCTCAATTTGTTTCTTTGTTCTTATATTCCCTTTTATCCCTGTATAATTAGTGCCCTCAACCTGATGACATATGTGGTACTTTGTTAATAGTCTTTTATTTAATCATGTCTTCATTTTGCTGTTATTGTAAAGCACTTTGGTGTACCGCTGGTTTTTTAAATGTGTTATACAAATAAAGTTGTGTTGTATTGTATCGTATTTAAAACCCCAGATTTCTCAGTTTTGGCATTTTACATGTTGTCACAGAGTTTGGTTTCAGTTTCAATTTCAGGATTTTTAAGATGACTGGGGGTCTGTTTGATGGCTTCTTCAAAAAACTGTCATTAGTTAAGGTTTACTTGTGTATCCATGTTTGTTGTAACAGTAAGATATCTTGTATCAGGCTTACTGATTTCAGCTGTTCAGGTACCTGACTGTCTGAGCCTGACTTAGGTACAGATGTATTGTACATGTTCTGATTTTTATCTGTTGTGTGTTTTAATCAGAGCCAGGTGCCATAGTAATGTGCTGGGTTAACTGAACTGTTTAAATACAAAAGAGTCATTTGGGCAGATTTGTACTCATCAGGTAGATGTGATACCACTTTGATAACAGGCTAAATTATCTGAAATAAATGCAAGGTGCAAAAAATCTGTAAAGGGGGTGTCTATCATCCACCCATCCATCCATCCTCTTCCGCTTATCCTTTTCAGGATCTCAGGGGTGCTGGAGCCTATCCCAGCTGGGCGAGAGGCAGGGTTCCCCCTGGACAGGTCGCCAATCTGCCGCAGGGCTTGGTGTCAATCATTTTATTTAAAAAAATGTACTTATATTCAACGTAATATCCTCTTTCTAAAAGGACTGTTAGAAAACAGAAACTATAACATCTGTCCAAGTCTGATCAAGACAGCCATGCATAGAAGAAACATGTATATATACACAGTATGGTGTAGCCCAAAAGTCTTGAGACACCCCTCACTTCTTTATATTTTGTCAGGGAAATGTGAAACAGGTGCAGCGATTTATTGAATCATGTGCAAACATTCATCAAAATACAGACTGAAAGACAAAAAACAGAGTCCATACAATTCAAACAGGACTGAAAGTATGTATGACCACCTTTACTCTTCAACACAGTCTGAATATTTCTTTAAGCAGTCTTCAGGAATATTTCTCCAGGCTCCTTGAAGGACATTCAAAGCTCTTCTCTGGATGTTGGCTGCATTTATGTTCTCTGTCGACATGAGAATAATGTGCATGCTACAGTAATGCTGAGGTCCAGGCTCTGGGAGGCCGATCCATGACTGATAAGTGCCATTGTGTGTTTTCATCTCAATTCAATTCATATAGTGCCAACAGTCACCTCAAGGTCCTTTATATTGAAACATAAAGACCCTACAATCATATACAGATATGCTTTTACTGCATTGGCAGCACATTTGGGATCACTGTTGTGCTGGAAAATGAAGCTGTTAGATATCAGATGTTTTCCAGCTGGTATCGTACGGTGGATCAAAATCTGATGGTACTTTTCTGCATTCATAATTCTATCAGTTTCAATAAGATATCGATGAGGATTTGAACCAAGAATTTTAAATCTGGATTCATCAGACTTGCTGCTACTGATTTTCAGTCCAGTTCTTGTCTAATTTGCTCTACTTCAGACTTTTCTCCCTTTTTCCTCACAGCCACCCTGCCACTGAGACCAATTCTGGTGGTCTTTGTTGGATTTTTTTTTTCCTATTTCTTAAGGACATAAAGAGATTTAACAGTATCTTAATATCTTATGGACACTTAAGATACTTCTGCTACTATCTGCTATAGATAATTTTTAGGCCTTCTACCTCTTGTTCTGTCTTCCACTTCTCTGGTTTCTTTAGTTTTTGTAAGGACACCCTGAAAATACTATTTTGACAGACATAAAACACTATTTTATGCCTGCTAAATTGTGCAGAGTTGGCAAAGTACAGACTCTCTGTACTTAGAAAGTCCAGATATTTGTTTAAAAATGTAGGAAGTAAAAGTAAAAAGTTGTCAGAAAAACTCTTCTTCAGTACAGCAGCAAAGTGTTTGCGCTTGGTCATTTGTTATCGTTGGCATTTTTTGTAGATTCAACTTAATAAATGAGGACATGTGTTACATTTTCTTGTGACAGGCCGCTAGTAACAAAGTGCCTAAAGATACAATTTGAAAATGGGTTGTTGCTAAGTTATCTGTTATGTGTAGACAACACTGCTTCATCCTGTGAGTTTTTTTATGATGATTCATAGGGCAGTGCTAAGTGGTTCTCTGCAAATGCTACAACGACTGGACTGAATAAAAGTGAAAAAGCAGCCAATGTCCTAAGAAAAAGTTCGAAACACATGGAGAACAGCTGTTCAAGAGCACTTGAAAAATGAGAACAAACTCTGGCAAAACACAAAGATGTTGGGAGTGGCTCTGGACTTTTGCGCAGTGCTGTAGGCACACACAGAGTCCCACGGGGACACAGGGTATCACCGTTCCCCTTCTAAATCCTCCTGTAATGAAGAGAAACTGGCACGAGTCTAAAAAGGTAACCATCCATTCCTTGCAGTCATTCAGCCAGGTCAGTGAATGCACCGGTTAGCAGCGGAGCGCAAAGAATGGAGTTCAATTGGCTTCTGTATTGTTTATATCAAGGAGTCTTGAAATGAGCCATATAAATGTCAATACCACTTAAATGTATGAAGATCATTTTGTTAAACAGACTTCTCATTAATCTCATCTGATTTCTGATTATTATAAAGAGCCAAATCCAAGCGGACTGTGATCTGTGTGTTATTCCAAGTATCCACAGCTGGCCTGAACATTAAGGTTAGCCAATCTAGACCTGTAGTCCATCTATTTGAGATTTTGCCACACACACAGACAGAGGCAGCGTCTTTAGTCCTACCTGCCTTTTATAAGAATTTTCTCATTAGTTAAAGCAAAAGAAAACCTCACAAAACTTGAATATGGCTTTCTGCTGATTCTCTAATTATTTATTTAACGCTACAATACAACAGTAAAAGTCCTAGTGATCTCTCACTAGGACTTTTACTTTGTGCCATGTATGCATGGCACAAAGTAAAGTTCCTCAGTATTTTTAATAAATGATATTTAAACATCTACAAAAATGCGAAGAAATGTTTAGCTTTAAACACGTTTCATGTCCGATTGTGACCCACACCAGATTCATGGCTCCTACCCGTTTGGCCTGGTTCATAGCTCGTTACTTGCTTTCATATCTGGGCCAACTTGGACTTCATTCCATTAAGATGAAGTGAATACAGTTCACTTAAGCACATTCTGTGTGCTGCAGCTACATCTATCGCCACGCTCTCACAGACGGATGAGGCTACATACCACTGATGTTCCTCTCACTCACTCGCGCACACATGGAGCATCTTACAGTTAAACTTTATTACACGACTACTATTACGTGACTAGATTACATGCCTCGCTCCTGGAGGGATCTCTGCTTGAGCACTCCAGGAGAGGTAAGCAATGGTCCCGAATCTCTTTCATTAAATCCTGATCGTAGAATGAGTTTAGCTTTAAACTGCCTTCTCTTTATTTGATTTTGGGACTATCTGGTAGTATTTATGCAGAAATGTAGCAAACTATGAATGGTTTATACATTTTTAAGCACTGCAATTTTCAAACCAAAGGTGATTTAAGATTTGATCTTTATTCCAAGTCTTACTTCATCAGCACAAAGCACTCACTGAAAGGTCACCAGTCCAAAGTAAAGCAATCACATCTGAGTCATGGTGGAAGTGACTGACTGCTTATAGTGACTTTAAAAATGCTTAAATCAGGGTGGCAGCTGTTTTGTAAGAGCTGCTCTCTGCTCCACTTTCCTTGACTTTTCCGGGGAAAGGTCATGTGCCTCGAAGGCATTCTGAGGGAAAACATCCCATGGAGCTCCCCAGAGAGAGAAAACTGTGCCCAAGAGAGCTGGTGAGATGACATGAAATGAGAAAGCAATCTTTTAAAATCCCACTTTAGTTGTTGTTCATTCCTCTGAAGACAGAAAAGGATGGGAGCCATTCAGGGGAAACCGCAGGAGGACAAAGTGTGTGAGGCAAAGTGTGTAATTTCGATGTTTGACGATATGCAAGAGCGGAAATGTACAGTGAAGTGTTTATAAAGGTGGAGGGCTTCAATTTTCAGATAATAAGAGCTCATTTCTTCATTCCTTCTATTCTCAGTGCCCGTCTTAGCGTGCATATATGTGTGCGTGTGTGTACCTGTAGCTTTCTCAGGGTTGTTACACATGAAGCAGAGCCAGCCTCCTTCCTCCTCACTGTATCCAAACAAGTCGAAGAAGCGCACCTCTTCTAGCTGGATCTGAAGGTTGTCCAGGTCCTGAAGGCAAACGGAAAGGAAACAAATACATGGAACAACTGAGCATCTCAAATACTAAACTGTCCTATTTAAACTTTCTATCTGCTGTGATCAATAGTGACTGCCTCCATCCAAAGCAGCGGACAGTGCACAAGAGAGATTAAGAACAGGATGCGGGCAGGGTGGAGTGGGTGGAGAGGAGTGTGACAGATGATTTGTAACATAGAGATAGCAGCAAGTGAGAAAGGGTAGATTTACAAGATGCAATGCTATGATGCATTGTTTGAGGTGGTGGCAATACCAAAAAGACGGGAGGCAGAGCTGTAGCTGCAGATGTTCATACTGGGAGTGACCAGGATGGATAAGATAAGGAATGAGTACATCAGCGGGACAGCTCAGCTCAGCTCCCATTTCTCTATGTAATGAGAAATATCACGGAGAGATCAGGCATCTGTGCTAAAGCAGAAGAATTTAACATTAGAAAAAACTGAGTGGTTTCCAAGAGGGATCATTGGAAGCTTTGGAATCTGCATGAAAAAGGAAAAAAGCACATACAGAAATTAGGCTCGGGCTGAATTAAAAAGAAGAAAGCAGGTAGAGGACGAGGACCAGCCGAGGACCATAAGATGACTTAGCCAAAACAGGAAGGTGAAAGTTACGACATCATTCTTAGATTTATAGTCTACATAGTATTTATTCATGCATTTAATTAATCAATTTTCACTTCTTTGTTTTTCTCACTGTTTTTTTACACTCTCTCGTATTATAAAACCCCTTGTGATTGAGCGAGCAGTGAAAGAAAGTCAGGCACAGGTTAAAGTCCCGAAAAAAGTCCCAGTTTTTTTTTTTATTTAACCCAAAAACAAAGGTGGTTAAATTATACAAAAAAATCAAAATCTTGGGCCCATAAAAGAGGTCAAAGTAACAGTACTCTACTCAAAGTTAACAACAAACAATACTGGTAACTCAAACAAACTGACCTCCCTAAATGAGACAAAGGGGAAACTTAAATAGGGCTGATCATCCCACATAAACACACAAAACCTAACTGAAACTAACATAACGAACTCCATTTCCCCCCCATGATCCAGAGCTATGGAATGAGCCAATTTGCAGTTCTCTATATAGGCTTGCTCCGCCCCCTTTTCACCTCTTGGCTCATCAATCAAGGGACCGGAGCAGCTGTAACTAAGGTAACTCAAAAAACAAAGAGAATAAATCATACATAACAGTTCAAACTAAAATGTGCGCACTTATTTTAGAATACAGTGTTGTGTGGATATGTGAATTCATTCTAAACCAAAACCAGTTATTTATTATCCTGTAAATTAAACCCACTGTGTGGCTGTAACTGCAGCCATCACATTCCTAATAGACGCCTGTGGCAACTGAACTTTAACTTTATTGTAGACTGTACTATTTTCATCCTTTATCATGCTGCTATAAAACAACAATTTCTTTTGTGGGATCAATAAAGTATCTACTTATCTAACTATCTGTCATAAATGTTAAATATATTCTTTTTAATAAAAAAGAATAAAAAACATTTCATTAAAAGATGTGTTTAAGTGGGTTAAAACAATCATCATGATCAAGTTCATGGAAGAATTCTTGCACTGATTGCTGCACTTTTCCGGAGCTTTTCCTGAGCTGCTGGCGTAGCTGCGGATTGCTGTTTTTATTATACTCGTCACTTTGTGGTTTACATGCAACACACAGACCCTTGCACGAAATGCACTAAAAGACCTTTCAAAGAGTTTACAGAATTACCGAATGACAGCAACATCAGGAAGAAGGAACACGAGAAGCTCGAGAAATACCAGGGGCTCACAGAAGAACTCGAGAAGATGTGGAAGGTGAAGGCAACAGTGGTCCCAGTGGTAACCGGAGCACTCGGTGCAGTCACCCCCAGGCTGGGAAGAGTGGTTCCCACTCCCAGGAACAACATTTGAGATCTCTGTCTAGAAGAGCGCCGTCCTAGGAACAGCTAAGACACTGCGCAGGCCCCTCAAGCTCCCGGGCCTCTGGGAGAGCACCCGAGCTTGAAGGATGAACCACCCACAGGGGCAAGCGGGGGATTTTTATATATATCTATGTTTTATTTAGATTATACTAACATTCCTGTGGTTGTTAAACAGCTCAGGGCATCAGCAAATACAAAATCACACATGCATAAGGGATTCTTAACTCTAAGAAGTAGCTACTTAACAAAAATCCTGAAAATATCAACTTTACATCTGTGTCAGAAGAGCAAACAATGGAAGACTAGACCCCCACCAGAAATCCCACAAGACCTCCTGCACATGGTAAGAGTTATACTTCACTTTGAATTCACACAAACACACTTCAGTTACACTTGACATATTTCTTTTTTTCTTCCTTGGAGAAAAACATGAAAATGATCGATCACTACCATCAGTTTTGTTTTGTTTTTTTACATATACCGTAGATTTTCCATAAATTTACATTATCTTTAACTAAAACCATGTTTCTGCAGTGCTGTTATGTGGTTTCCCAGATCTCTTTTATCATGATTGCACAGTTCAAACACAGAAACAAACCTACCACATACACGCAGCTCCAGGATTTCTCTAAAAACAGCTCTTGCACACTGATCATCAGTAAAACCTCTGACTTCAGCAAGCAGGCGAACAAATGCAGATGGATTTAAAAGACTATAAGAAAAAACTGAACGTAGCTACACTGTGCTGAGCTACTAGTGTGTTTTAATTTATCCCCCTTGATGTTAAAAAGGAAAGATGTCACATCTGATTTTTTATGTTATTACTACTTAAATGACTAAAAATGAAGGGGATTTGCCTGCAGATACAGATAAACCCAGACCATATGTGGTTTGGGAGAGACCGAACATCTGCGGGTTTACGCCAACATTAATATACTCATAACGTGCAGTGGACCGAGTGGTCTTCAGGAGATGTAAGCTTCAAAATGAACAAATGCAGAAAAAGATTTGCAAAAGAAAAGCAGGAGCGAAAGACAAGAAAGTTAGTGAAAGGATAAAAGAGAAGACGAGGAGATGAGAGTCGAATGGTATGACAAATACGTTACCCGACTGTTTTCGCAATATACTCTTTTATACTTGTACTCTATTACACTGCAGAGGTACCAAATATGTTAGAAATTACAGTGCACATTTTCCCCCCACACGTAGTTCCACTGTGTTTCATAATTACGCTAATACGTTCCTAATATGTTGCTATCTGGAAATATAGGAGAGCGTTTATTGTTTTAACTGATTATAATATGTTAGCAGGATTTAGCTAAAGTATCTAATGTTGGCCATCTGCAACTCCGGGCAGTATTTCCAGGAAATGTCAGTAAGCTGCACCTCTGGGCTTCAAACTGGCTCCAATGTAAACCCACAGTGGGTGTCACGACTTTTTACAGCCGTCTTTAAATAGCGTCAAAGGTGGGGTTATCTACCAAATGTTAATATAGTTAAAGAACCACTCCACCCGTTTTAAAAGGAGTGCTTATCAGGCTGTGGTAGCATTTGATTATATATTAAAAATATATGTTCATGCATTACAATTACAAATCAAATCTTGCTCTATCAGCAGTCACATCATCAATAAACACTAGTGACCTGCTTCTACTGGCAGCCATACATGCCTGTTTTCTCTTCCCATCATTCACCATTTGTCTTGGTTTTGTTTGTCTTTTCTACGTCTTTCAGATCTGCGCAGGCTTTTTTAAAAATGTTTTCTGTCTAATTTGTCCTTCTTGTTCTTGAGTGTAATCAGTGGTTTGCAGCTTGTTGTAAATCCACTGTTTTCACATTCACTGACAGGTTGATTTTGTTTTTTTCGGCCTAACGATGGCCTGCCTCACTTGCACTGACATCTCTCTTTGGGCCTCATATTTAAAATTATAGTTAAAATATATTAAACACTTTGAATCATATCAAATATCCTGAACAGTAAATGCAAAAATACCCCCAACAAATTGTAAAATTCCTTGAATTGAAGTTGGAAGTCTGCACTTCAATCACAAATTGGTGATGTACAAAGACAAAAATACACAAACCGCCTTTGTCCAGCAAATTATGGACCTGACCTGACCTGACCTGACGGTGTTGTTCTGTGGATGGATGAGAAACCAGAACGACTCGTGAATCGTGTCGTAGTTTAGACTCACCTGAATCTCGTCTTTGTTGGCTTTACAAGTGAAAAAGAAAAAGCAGAAACAGCTTTTCTACGGACCTTCAAGGAGCCAATTACTGAAATAGCTTTAACATCGTTTACCGATGACACAGCAAACCTCTGAAAAGCAGCAAGTGGAGACAGAAGCAGAGAGAAGATAAAAGGACCGGCTGTGAGTCAGAGGTTGAGCAACAGTGTCTAACAGTGAATGCAAACCTGACATCTGCTGCAAAATACAAGAAGAAATGAATGACCAACAAAGAAAAATGAGTAAGATCAGATGTATTTGCTTCCAGAGCCCATTACAAGAATGCCTTAAACTCCAGCGTATGTGTGTCTAATCAAATTATCGCAACTGAAAGGCCGCAATGCACGGAACAAACATCCAGTATGTGTTTTCAAAAGTGAGCTTTGATGCTGCTGAGGCTGGAGAGATGAATTTGCAGCCGGGCAACAGCTTGATGTGGACAAACATGGCCATGTTTGACTCATCAAGCCCCGAAAGGTGGATTCAATAAAGAGATGAAGAAACAATGGCTGGATTATGTGAGTCTGAATGTAATCTGTCTGTCCTCGCAGAGATTTCAAAAAAACCCCTTTGTGCACCTCTCTCTATCATTCCTCTCTCTCCTTTCATCATTTTGTTTAAGTTTACAATTATATTTTCATCAAGATGCGAGATTGCCAGTGCACATGGCTGACGGCAACTGCAACAATGCTCAATGTACCAAATCTGCAAAACGCGTCCTTGAGGTTGTTTTTGCCATTTAAAATCTTATCTTATTCATTTTTTTAACATAAATCCAGATATTCTAATAAACTGGGGAATGATAAAAGATTTTTTAAGAAGCCAAACTGTTATTAACTCCAGAAATGGAGGGAAAAAATGTGGTTGATGAGGTTGTAGGAATACAGTTGAAATTTCCGCGGAGAAAACTGAATGAGACTGAAGCAGGAAGGAGGAGGAGGAGGGAGGGGAGTGTACGTCTGGAGAAAGGTGAGTGGATAAGAAGAGGGAGTGTTGGGAAGGGGGAGTGGAGGAGAGGCGGACTGAAGCAATAAACAGGGACGTGCTTTATTTCTGTCCCTGCGGACTTTCATCTGCGGCTCTGTCTGGCAGGCCGGGGTCCTGACTATAAAACTCCTTTCACACGGGCACACGCAGAGGTCAGCTGTCTCCTCTACCCTTGTTTCGTCCCCGAGCATCTTTATCTAATCACAGCCTCGGCCCCATCTTTATCTTCGAGTACCCCGCCTTCCTCCCTCCTCTCCCTCCATCAAACGTTATCTTCACCACAGTTGTATCAACAAACTCTCACGCGCTGGGCAAACTGAGTGAAACAATACTTTTCAAGCACCTCTTTCCACAGACTTTGCTCTGTCTCCTTTCATATCTTGTGCCATGTCTTCCTCTCACTATGTAAGATAATCCCCACTCCTTAAGTTTTCTCCTCGGCAAAGTTTACTCCTTGCTAACTGCCCCTTCAGTTCCTCTCAGTTTCCTTTTCTCTTCATCGGCATCCCATCTGACCATCTTTGCTCCTCCCCACCCTTTCTGCTCCTCATTTCCTTCACTTTTATCCTTTTACATCTTTATTCTTTTAACTTTTTACTATTTTCCAACTTTATGTATTTGTAACTTATAAAACAAGTGTTATTAACTTGTTTAAGGTTTCCCCCCCCCCCCCCCCCCCCTCTTGCCCTTAGGCCCTCCATCCCCCCATTTTTGCTTCCACCAGCTTTTCTCTGTGTCATAAAACTACTAACCCAAAATGTCAGAAGCTAAACACAAGCCCCTCTTAAATCACCGAAGCCTTGTAAAGCCCTACGGTCTCCCTTTAAATCTTCCTGTCAGTACGGATGTAACTGGTAACCTTTTCTGTCTCACACATATAACAGCTTTCCTTGTCCCGCGGCTCTTCTCCTTGCTGTCAAATCATGTGCGATGCTGTTTGGCTGACAGTGACAGGAGAGAAGCTGTAGATCTCATTGAGGCGGAAAGAAAGAAAAGAGGCAGTGTGATGAATGTGGATGGAGAAAAGAGTAGTGGCTCTCTTTCTCCTCCTTACTCCTCTTAAATTACACCTTTGTTTTTTTTTTCTTTCACCTCAACACTAATTTTTCTTGTTTTGTGTTTCCGGATCACCAAAATCGAAGCTGTCAGCATCAGCATGTTTTTACATTCTGCTAAGGTAATTTAGTAGTGGTGAGCAAACTTGTTTAAGTCTACCGGTGCAGTGTTTGCCACTCCCCGTCAATGCTTTGCACTAAGTACATTTTAATGTGAAGGCAGTGATCTTAACCGTAACAATTAACAGTCCATTTACACAGTATAATTTCTTTCACAGACATTTGCACTTATGCATTGTTGGAATGTTGTGCTGAAACTTTGCAGACCCTTTTCTAAATTCCCAGGCCAACAAATACGGCTGTTTAATCAACGTCCACGGTGTTGTAGCTGTTCTTGGTGTTTAGTATCCTCGCCAAGAAGGCTTCAACATGCAGACTGGAGGAGTTGGGGACTGAGACACCAACTTTCTAATTGGCAGGCAATCCGATCTGCCTCCTGAGCCTCAACTAACTACTACCAAGATACGCAGTATACAGTAATGCACCAACTTTAGGCAGTGGTGATTATAATTGTCATTGCCACATGTAAATCGTTCTAAAGCCCAGGAGTCACAGTCACTGGGTAAGCTGGTTTTCAGAGGGTGAATGCTGTGATCCATGACCTTTTCTAAAAACTTAACCATCTAATTTTTTCTATTGCTTTTTAAAATTTCCAACAAATAAAAACAAAACTACAAAGCGAGTGAAAAGGAAAGACTCAGTGTGTCGAAACAAAGAGCAAAGCACAAAGATTCAGGGTCCATGTCAGGATACGCTGTGTGGAGTATGGTGGACGTTAGCGGAAATTAACCTACGGCGAAGGTTTAATGCTGGAACAATCAAAGAAAAACACAGTCCAGGCGCCATGAGGAAAAGCAAACTACAGTGGGCAGCACTAGGGAACACATTAGGGAACAATAAATACAAAAGGTAATGAAGCTACAGTGGAACAGGGAACAGATCAGGGATAACGTGACAAGCACAAGGTAGAAAAGACTACAAAAGTAAAACAGGAAAAAACTGAACATACTAAGACAGCGGTCCCCAACCTTTTTTGCGCCATGGACCCGTTTAATGTCAGACAATATTTTCATGGACCGGCCTTTAAGGTGTTCGGATAAATACAACAAAATAAAATGACACGACCAAAAAAATGTGGTATTTTGTAAATATAATAATAAACACAAATTCACTGTGTAATTGTGTAACTTTATTAGCAGCGTCCTCCTGAAATGCGCCAACAACATTGAGAGTAACGTCCTCCTCTCTGCCCCTTAATGCTCTCTGGTTGCTATGGTAACCCATAAATATTTCTTTCAAAATAAGACACACAAATACAACACGGGAGAAGACCCGGGGAAACCGAGTTAACGTAAAAATCCTGAAAACCATAAATTTCGCACCCGAGCCTCAACTCTCGCGGCCCGGTACCAAACGACTCATGGACCGGCCCGGAGGTTGGGGACCGCTGTACTAAGGTGATACACAGGGGCACAAGCGGGGAAGACTACAGGTTATACAAAATAAACATCAGGCAGAATGATCATGAACAAAACCAGAAACTGAAGCAAGGAACTACGACTCAGTGACAGTAATAAATGTGGCACACAAGAAAATACGCTTTTAAAAGAGTCTGACAGGCACCTGATAAAACAGCAGTAATTGAGTGGGAATGAGAGCTTACAGTTTTACTAACATGAAATAGTGAAAGTGAATGATCGTCGTAAGTTGTAAAGTCATTGTTGTTGTTGGCACGTACAAGTGATTTCTCTGACCAAACACAACAACGAGCGTGTCAGCTGAAGCACTGTGTTATCAGCATGGCTATATGGCCCATAAATGTAAAAGATCACTGCATGTGTAGCTTCAGGGTCTGTGTTTTTATAGGCCTCCAGCTAAAACAAACAAGAGTTTAATGTGATCTAATTTAGGACAATTGAGATCATCAGGAAAAGTAATTCGCTCGTGGATAATCAAATCAGACAGTGAGAGAGTGAGGTTGTTTACCCTATGGGTATGTATGTGACGCAGGTGTATAAGTGCTAAGCGCAGCTGTTTTAACATGTGGCGACATAAACGTGTCCACACACACTCCCAATTAAGTTTCCGTGATTGAACAACAAGAAAGCGACTGGGCAAAAAAGGGAGAGTTCAAGGAGAAAAACATGTTGACAAAAGAGAAAACAAAAGTTCGTCTCACATGTGATTATTCCCAAGACTTTTGGAAAAAGATTCTGTGGACTCATAAGACAAAAACTGAACTTAGTAGAAGGTTTGAGTCCCGTTACAGCTACCATAAAACTAACACAGCATTTCAGTCAAATGTGGTGCTGGCAGTGTGATGATCTGCCGCTGACTTCCTGTAACTGATGGAACCATGAATTCTGCTCTCTACCAGAAAATCCAGAAGGAGAATGACCGACCGTCAGTTCATGACCTGAAGCTCAATCACACAGGGGTTATGCACCACGACAATGATCCAAAACACACCAGCAAGTCCACCTCTGAATGGTTAAAACAAACAAAATGAAGGTTTTGGAGTGGCCTACTCAAAGTCTGGACTTAAATCAGATTGAGATGCTTTGGCACGACCTTAAACAGGCTGTTTATGTTGGAAAACCCTCCAGTGTGGCTGAATTAAAACAATTCTGCAAAGAAGAGCGGGTTAAAATTCAAAAGATGCATTGCCAGTTATCACAAACACTTGAGTGCAGCTTTTGCTGCTGTGAGTGGCACACCAAGTTATTAACGTTTAGAGGGCAGACAGGTTTGATTAAATAAATAAAATCATCATTTAAAACCTGCACTTTCTTTTTACTCAGCTTATCTTTGTCTAATGTTAAAATTTGACATGTAAGTGTGCAAAATATGCAAACAAACTAAGAACACAAGAAGAAGCCAAACACTTTTTCTCAGCACTGTAAGTGTACTTGTGTTTTTTCTGTAAGGGCTCCATATGGGAACCACAGCTGGTTGCAACCACAACACACGTTTAGAGAAAGACAAATAACAGCTGTATTTTCTTTGTGAGCCTAATTATTTCCTAATGAGCACTTAGCTTGTCACACATAAGAAGCGACAGCACGAAGAACACCACCCATTTCCATGTTCTCACCAAACCAGACGCACATATTCACCCCCCACACCATTCCCACCCACCCCCCCTCTCGTTCAATTGCTTTTTCTCAGTGTTTCAAATCTGCAAACACACAAACAGACATGATAAAGATGAGAAGACAGGGCGAACGGAGGTCCTGTATACAAAAACGTCCATTCAGTGCCTTCCATATCTAAACAAAGTGGGTGCTGACGCTTCCCTATCTTTATTTCTTTCTTTTACGCAAGCGATGACTTCATCTTCTCTGGTGGAAACAGATAGCTTTTATGAGGAAGCTGCATGATTGCGCACGCACACACACCCACACTGCGGTGGTCCAGTACCTTCTTGTGTGGGGTAGTCTGCTGTGTCATGGCCATAGAAAAGCTGTGAGCTCCTTTAAGCTGCGTCTTTTCCCAAAGAGAACCCAGTTTTTGGACACACTCGTCCCTGGTGCTGAGAGGTACGCTGGACTTACTCTAAGAGACAAAATACAAGAGCAGGAGAACAAAAACTAATTTAAAAACTGAGATATGGTTCAGATAAAGACACAAAAGACTGCACAAAAGCGTAAAACTATCCTAGTCAGTGAAGGTTCTCAATTATTCACCAATACGAAATGTTTAAGAAACAACATATTTCAGACCTTCAGGCAACCAAAGACCAATGACATCAGATGCACGTCTTACACTTACTAACACATTTGTGTGCTTTTACAGCGGGACATTTGGGTGCACCTGTAAATGTAACAACATGATGTGAATCCATAGATGCGGCTGTCGGCTGGTCAGGTTGAAGCAGGATTTGGCGTACAGACAGTAGTGACCCTTCAAAGGACAGGAGAACGAAAGCTTGGCCGCACAACCTCGACTGGAATCTGCATCACGAAAAGAGCAAAAATTATAAAATATTAATATTTACCAAATCATTCAAAATGATTCTCTGCATTTGCACGTGGGCTTGTGTATTTTCTTCGCTGCCTCCGGCAAACTTTGCTCAACAAACTGACGATACCAGTAATAATGTGCTCCGTGACAAAACGGATCCAAATGAGAGGTTTTTGGCAGTTATTTTAGTTTTATGACAAGCTTGTGAAACGTTGCAGTAAAACATGTCAAATTGAAAAAGTAACTGACTTTATTTATTTTAACTGGGCACTTGCCCAGAATAAAAAAAACAAACAAACTAGTATTGGTGTCTGCACCAACACTTGTGACACTACTACTGATATGTACTGCGAGATCTCTTACTTGGCTTCTCTATGTGATTACTGACAACACTAACTAAACTAAAGTACTGTGCACTCATTTCTTTATTTTTGCTAGGAAGATGGAAAATTGACAGTCTTGGTATTGGGATCGGTCTGCCAGGGCCTCCACTCCTGGCTGCCACCCAGCACACAATGCAGGCGACCCCTACGGCACCTCCTGCAGGTGCTGCGGCTGCAGTGATGCAGACGCTGTACCGGTCCCTCGTGGTGAAGAGTTAACTCTGAAGGGTGGCTGGCCTCTACCTTAGAGATAGGGTGAGAAGTTTAGCCATCCGGGAGGGGCTCAGAGTACAGCTGCTACTCCTCCACATTGAAAGGAGCCAGTTGAAGTGGTTCGGGCATCTGAAAAGGATGCCTCCTGGGTGAGGTGTTCCGGGCATGTCCCACCGGGAGGAGGCCCCCGAGCAAACCCAGGACATGCTGGAGAGATTATATCACTCGTCCAGCTTCAGATTAGCGGAAGAAGATGGATGGATGGAAGATGGAAATGGAATTTGTACAATTCTAATGAGTTTAAAAGTCATATTTGGTATGGACAGCTTTATTCTTCAACACAGCCTGAACTCTCTTACATTAGCTTTCTTATCATTTCTTTTTAGGAATAGTTTAAGATATTCAAAGCTCTTCCTTGGATGCTGGCTTTTCTGTTCTCTGTCAACATGGTCCCACACTGCTTCAATAGTGTTGGGGTCCAGACTCTGGGGAGGCCAATCCATGACATTGTGTGTTTGCTCTATCTAGGTATGCTTTCACTTCACTGCCAATAAGATACGTTCCAGATGGTATTGCATGGTGGCTCAAAATCTGATTTACATTCATAATTCCACCAGTTTTGACAAGATCCCCAACACCACTGCATAACAGAGCCTCCATCACGTTTTACAGATGAATGTAGACACTCACTGTTGTATCTCTCTCCTGACCTTTTCTCTGCACAGTGACAAACCAGAAATTTCACATCTGGATTCATCACTCTATCAGACCTGTTGTCACTGATTTTCAGTCCAGTTCTTGTGTGAGTTGGCATACCTCAGCCTTTTCTCCCCGTTTCCCCTCCTTAACACTGGCTTCTTGCTTCCACTGAGACTCGTCTGACATTTCTGATGAGGCTTTAGCATCAGAAATGGCCAGATTTTCTTTCAGATACTGTTCATCCTCTTCTGCCACTTGTTCTTTGTAATCCACTTATTCAGTTTCCCCAAATTATTTTAAGGACACACTTCATACTGCGCTCAGATCTGCCAAGTTTTCGGCTCATAGCTCTTTTTGAATCATATTGTTGGTGCAAAGATAATATTTTGTGCTTTTTCATAACTTCAGTGACAAAGAGCCTAACGATTCAATTTAAAATTGGTTGTTTGTCTGATCAGGTACAAAATCTGGTGTGAAACACAAGCCAGAAACACTTGTTTTTCAGACACAAAGCCTGAAGGACTGATTAAAAATTAGTAAAAAAAAATAATACTTTTGCACAGTGCCGTACATGAGCTCCAGTTTAGAAAGTCCTGCATTATACTAATGTACCCAGCTTTCAAACAAAAGAAAGAGAACGAGTAAGACTGACGATAACAACAGAATCCCACCCAAAAGGCATCATCTTTAAAACCAAGAGCAGCTCACGATGAAATCAGCAGAAAAACTCCGAGCAGGCACCCTGTGAGTGCGGCATCGACAAAAAAGCATGTGGACGCAGCGTGTTTTTACTGTGTCCATGTGCACGTGCAGGCGTGCAGAATATATGTTTGGACTGAGCGCTCAAACGCACTCTTCTGTGTAATCCTCATCCTGTGAGATGAAGGGTCAGCAGCTCATGGGAAGGTCAGCCAGGAGCATGATGACATCATCCAGCTGAGACCACCCGTGACATCATAGGCTGTGAGCCTTTGGGTGGATTCTCATTGCCAGCAGGACCAAATACTAAGCCATCAAACTCAAAGTACACAACTGCTGGTTATATTTACATTCACCTTCAGATTTAATCAATTAACCAGAGGCCAAAGGAGGAGTTTGTTATTTTCTGTCTTGTTTCCTGTTTTCATGTGTGTGTAATGTGTGGGTGCCGTTTGACTCTTGGCTGCCTCTCAGAAAAAATGACATTAAGGCCAAAGGCGGAGCAATAACATCCTCACGTGTCAATCAAAATATCATCACCTCCTGTGCTGTATCGTGTACGCGTCTGGTTTTCTGTGTGTGTTTTTCATCATGAATATGGTGAAAAGAATAATGCCTCACTACAAGCTTGTGTCTGTGGTTGGCTCAGAGAAAGGAGTACACACTGGAACATCATGTCTAATTGTTTACTTAAACTGCAGTAATATGCATATGATAACATGTATTGTTGAATGTGCTGTGTAGGCTCTGGGAGCTCTCGTTGTCCAGCTAAATGCGTTTCTTTCTAAATGTGCTCATTTTGTAAAACAAGTCTACATGATGGGTTTTTATTACTTACGTCACATTAGGATTTATCATCGTAGGAGGGGCTGGGTCGAGTTAAAAAACGTTTGGATATGCAAAAGGTGATGACAAGAGCCGCTAAAAGATGGCAGTGAAGGCTTAATCCAAGTGAACCGAATCGAATTGGAAAACTGAAAATAAGCAGAAACGATCTGAACTGAATGAAAATAAAGCGCCAAATCCCTAAATATGAGAAGAATGAGTGTGGAATCGTGAAAATGGATTGGAACGTTTCAGAAAATGGATTAGATTAGTTTAAGTGGTTTCTTGTTTCTTGCTTATTTGAACTGGTTGAACTGGTGTTTTGATTCTACCTGAACTCCAAGCACAAAAGTAGGAAAGTGCTCATCATTCACGCTCTCCAAAACTGCTCCCATGCATACGTGTGCTTCTTGCAAACATCCTACATATGCATACCATTCATCTGTTTCTACTTAGCTTTGCAGATTTTGGCTGTGTGATTCTTTCTGGTTGCCTGTTTTTCCACACACTGCCTCTTCTGTCATTTCACACTCAGCCGCTCCGGCCTGTCCCATTTCCCACCGCCAGTCACCTGACCCTCAGTGCCTCTCTGCTCACTTAAACGTATTGCCCTAATCAACTCCCTCTGTATTTATAACCCTAGTCCACTGTGCCTTAGCTGCCAGATTGCCATTGGCTACCTGTACACCTCAAACAGAATAAAAATGTCTCAAATAAACATCCCAATCAGAATAAGCAGACCCGAGAGGGTTGGAATAAACCCTTTTGTAAACTGATTACAAGACAAATTGATTACTGATTGCTTTCTGGCTGTGTTTCTTCAGTGCATGCCCTCCGTCTTGATGTAGGTGCTTGGAGATGTGCATGTCTCTTCTTTTTCCAATTACGGCAGCTTCCTATCTGAACTGTCACACTGCTCCGATTTGGACATGGGCGCGCACACAAGTCTGTATTAGATCCAAAATCTTTAGCTGAACAACTGTTACTGCAACCTTAATGCAAGGAAATCTGAAAGTAGTGACACACACACACACACACAGATACACACTGCTGGTTTGTTTTTATAATTGAATCATCAGCCTTTCTTCAAGGCCCGATTTAATGCTAACAACCATTTTCAGTTCCCATTAAAAATAATGATATTTTGATCCTATTACGTTGATGTGATTTTGAACCTGAACTGCAAAGATTGGATGTCATCCAAAAGTTTTCCTTGTTTCTGTTATTCCTTTGTGGGGTCCATATACCGCAAGCCCAGATCAGCAGCTCAGCTGAAACACTGGCTATTTTTTCACTGTGTAGTGTGTGTGTGTGTGCTGTTTCCCCTCTCACTCTTAATGTCAAATAACCCCTAACAAGTCCCATTTATAAATGATTAATAGGAGATATTAGGCACGATTAGACATTAGGCACCTCACTAACTAGATTGATGTCATCTGGAGTTTTAGCCACTGCTAAATTATACGAGGCGGTCGAAAATTCCACAGGAAAATCACATGAACCTCATCACCTCACGGGCTGCTGATTCTCAGTGACTGGAAAGCCTTTAGCACACAAATAATCAGTCTACAGTATTTGTTAAGACAGCATAGAAATTTTGGGAAGACCAAAGAAAACGGCATTCAGGGGCGTGGTAGGGGTGCGGGTGTGGGTAAATTACAGTCTGGATAGGATTAAAATCAGTAATCAGTGAGCGCACAACTAAAATCAAATTAGTGCTCCTGGAGAAACAAATCCCTCTCAATTTGGAGCTTTGGAGGCAAAAATCAACCCTCAGCTGAGAGTTGCATCTGTGTCAGTGTGTTAGAGACACACAGTGGGAACGAAAGACAGGAGAAGATGAGGTATATTCATACCACACCCCATTAATACCCATTAATCACCAAGTCTGATTGTAATCTCATTCAGGTTCAGCAGGTTAAATAAACCCTGCCTTTGACAGTCTCCATGGAACCTACGTTTATTGATCAACTTCTGCTTAAATACTTGTGGATTAATACTGAAGACCAGCTTCTACCAGCATGCATTACCTTCTATCACACACTGCTCTGGGATGGGGATCTGCTGCACCATTACTTTACAGAACTCTCCGATCATCTCCATATTGTCTCTTAAATGGATGAAAAGTCTGTCAGGCTCCGCCCGCTCTCCTTTCTGTCCATCCTTCTCTCTGTTTTGATTTTTCTCCACCTCTTTAGCCGCTCTGTCTAGCGGAGTGACGCCGACCAGAGAGCCATCTGTCAATTTCCTCTCAGCAGGTGAGACTTCATGGTTTTCTGAATGCTGATTAGGCAAAGTGTTGGAAAAGGCGCTATCTGTGCTGAGCTCCACCCCTTCACAGTCCTCCCCTTCGTCTGAGTTGATGGACCGAGAACGCACGGCATGGAGAGCCAGGCTCTTTGACCTAGGAGAGAGAGCATGAAGAAATTAACAGTTAAAGCGATAAAAATGTTTCTGGTACCTTTTCATCAATATTTGCTGACTGTTCTACTTTTTTCTACTTTGACAAATGATGTAATATCCTTAAGCCACAAAGAAATAACAACTTCCAGAGTAGTAGGACATCTCACCAAGTAGAGCATTTTGTACTACAAAGATGATAATGAAAGGGATCTTTTGTGCCAGGTTTCCTAGAACCTTGGAAAGATGTATGTGTATATACACACACACACACATATATATACAGGTATGACATGTGAGAAACCTGACAACCAGGAGTACTCCAGGACATTCTAAGTACAGTTTTATCCCACTAACAAAACACAGCAACATAAACCCCCCAAAACATAAAATGTCTAAATTTTAGAGGACAATATACAGAATAATTAAAGACATATGCATGTTTTTGTGAAAACATGGCTAATGTTTATTTATTTTTTTATGCCAGCACTCAGTGTCTGCTGGCTCAGCTGATACCATCCCATTGGTATATCTCATAAAGGAAGCCCTATTGGAATTGCTTTAGCCTGCTACAGATGCAGCTGCTGCTACAAGCCACTTTGCAACCCACCTCCAACACAGTCTTCAACTTTTGAGGCAGCGATGTACCTGGTCACTGTTTTATATGTAAATTTGTGTCATTTTGATTTCATAAAATAAACAAAATTTTCCAAGTGTGGCAGTGTTTACATTCTTCAACAAACACACATATAGAAATGTCTTCTTGGCTCAAGGCATCTCTTCAAATCCACCAGATTCTTCATAAAAATATGTTTTTTCTATCCAGTCAGATTTCAGAGGACACTGAGCAGAAGCATGTTCTTACTAACTGACCTGTTGAATCTCATCTCACGCCTCTCCTCCCTGACTGTTTGGCTTAGGCTGTAGCGTCGCTGCGGGGCAGGAGAGTCCTCCCTTGCTGCCTCCTCCTCCTCATCTTCCACCGTGTCTCCCAGTTTCTCCTCAAAGGCCTGAATCTTCACCTGCAGCTGCTGCTCTGGTGCTCCTCCTCCATCTGACTGGAACGCCTCATCCACCCTGAATGCACACAGAGCCAGAGTTTGCATTATAGTTGCTATACGTGTGACCTGAAGCTGACAATGTCACAAGTTTCTCCCCCTCTGGCAAACTTTGGCTTAATTTGGTGCTTTCTCACATTGATTGGTTCAAATTGTGTCGAACCCTCTTTCGCTCTTTTCTGTTTTTCGTTCCTTACTTGTGTTTTTATACAAATATCCTTCAAAACTTCTACTTGTTTGAAAGAGGGCTTCCTTTCCACTCCCCCCTGCTCTTTCACTAATAAACTGCCTTTGCCTCCCTCCAATCCTTTTCCCCTTCTATCTCTCTTCCAAAAGACCCCAAGCAAAGTCTTTCGAAGCCTCAAACTCTGCACACAATGTTCTTATTTAGAAGAGAGCTGTGTGTGTGTGTCATTTCCACAGGGCAGCCAGATGACTCTTGGCCAGTGTATGCACGGTATGGCGTGTTCACTTCTTGTGCACGCAGATTGTTTTGAAGGCAAAACCAAAAAGAAAAATATTTTAATGACCTTAAATGACAGTGCGCTGTAACAGACCCAGATTTGATTTTAGCGTCACGATCAAAGTAACACAGCTCAATGTGTCGAGTCAGTATGTGTATTCTCTTTATGACTCAGTCTCTGACACAAAAAAAATCCCCCACTCGCCCTGTGGGGCGGCCTTCATCCTTCAAGCTCGGGTGCTCTATCAACGGCCTGGGAGCTTGAGGGCTCTGTGCAGTATCTTAGCTGTTCCTAGAACTGCGCTCTTCTGGACAGAGACGTCAGATGTCGTTCCTGTGATCTGCTGGAGCCACTCGCCCAGTTTGGGGGTCACTGTCCCGAGACCACTTCTGCCTTTACCCTCCACGTCTTCTCGAGTTGTTCTCGCAGCTCTTGGTATTTCTTGAGCTTCTCGTGGTCCTTCTTCCTAACGTTGTTATCACTTGGTATAGCTACATCCGTCACTACCGTCGCCTTTCTCTACTTGTCCACCACAGCTATGTTCAGTTGGTTGACCATCACTAGTTTGTCCGCCTGTATCTGGAAGTCCCACAGGATCTTAGCTCAGTCATTCTCGACCACCCTGGGGGTCCTCTGCTATCAACAGAATAGCAGAATATGTATTTTCAGACTGTTCTCTGTAAACCCTGGATATGATTGTGTGGGAAAGTCCCATCAGATCAGCAGTTTCTGAAATCCTCAGACCAAACCATCTGGCACCAAAAAACCATGCCACATTCAAAGTCATATAAATTCTTCCTCATTCTGATGCTCGGTTTGAACTTCAGCAGGCCGTATTGACCATATCCACATGCCAAAATGCACTGAGCTGCTGCCATGTGGGTGGCTGATTAGATTTTTTTTTTTTATACTAACAGGCAGTTGACCAGGTGAACCTAATAAACTGGCCAGTGAGTGCACAAATCCCTTTTTAAATAAAAGGAAGAAACAGAGCATTGTAGTTGCTTAGTCTGCACAAACTCGAATTTTATTAAAGTGACTCCTGAGCGAATGCAAAACATAACAAGAATATAATCAGCAACACTTGAATATCAATCTCTAGTTGTCTCTAGCTACTCTCCATACTAGCTGCTGCAATCCAGAGAGGCTGTAGAGACACTATTTAAGATTTTAGGTGACCACCGCTAAGAGATTTCATGCAGCCCATGTTAACAGGTGTTTCCTAACCTGCAGTGTGACGTTGATTTCTCCTCCAGTCGTCTTCCTAGAAGCCTGGCTATTGCAGTGAAAGAGTTGCTCATCCTGTAGATGTCTTTACCGCAGCCGCCCAGTAAAGATGGGTAACGGTCGGTCAGCGCTCTGATCTCCAGCAGAAGGGTGTGGTGAAAGCTGTGCTCCATGCTGCCCAGAAGGGACACCAGGTAGACCAGCGAGCTGTGAGCATGAGTCTGGAGAAAGGAGACCACACATAATATCAGCCCTGGCCAACACTGGTCTTGGTATAAAATTAAACAGAAAAATAACCGAGGACTTTCAGGAAGATTTTTTACTGCTTAATGGTTTATTTCTCATTTAAAATGGGGCCAGTGTTGTGTTTTGCAGCAGTTTGGGAATATTGTTGAGTTACATGTGTTTTGGTGATGAAGAAAGCGTGAATTTTAGCTATGATAATTCAACACACATGAGTTTTCCTCACCCGTCTGTTTGGGAGGGTTTGGTGTAACTTCTTTTGTTACTAAATCATAGCAAACAATAATAAATACAAACACATGCAGGCTGGCTCCCAGCAAACTTTTTAAAATACAAACTTGTTCTTTTCCCAAATGTAATAGCTTTCCAACTGAACTGCCGTAATAACCACATTTCATCATTCCCAGCATGTTTCTGTACAAATGAAATCCAGCACATATACAGTCTTGTGACTGTTGAGAGAGTAATACTTAACCAGGAATATGACCTGGGCAATACCCCCTCAATAGACGCCCCATGCCTCTCTTGTATATATATTTCTGTATACAAAATTGTGTAACGTATACTTTAATGTAATCAGCTTTATTTAACAGGAGCAGCCGCATTTTAAACAGAGCACAGAAATCGCCGTGACAGGAGATGATCAAGGGTGAGTGAGAGCTCTCTTGTGGTGTTTTAGGGCAGAACTAAAGGCAAAAAATCCCCTTCTGTGGTCAAAAAGCTTTTTTTTAAACACTTGCGTCTTATAAAACTCACATTGCAGAACTAAAAACTGAAAACACTCTACTTCCTTCTCGAATTCTCAGATAAGAAGTGATTGATTGATGGCGGGCAGAGCCAACCTCTGTTTCCAGCCCTCTAGAACACCTTGTAACGAGGAGAGAACAACGCAGTTACAGCTTCGTTCAGGCATGCCTCAAAAGCACTCTCTGTAGGATACTTCGTTTCTATTATGTGGATCCCAAAACTACCACAAAAGGAAGAACTTGACTTTTAAAAAAAATTTAAACCTAACAACATGCCAAGCAGGTATTTAGGAGTTTCCACGGCTCTGCACAAAAAGGACTCCGGAGCGTGGCTGGAGCTCAGGCTTTGGCTACTTCTGAACTAAAGTTCAGGCTTTTACTGTCGAGATGATTTTACTTTTTAAGGACTTACTAAAATTCTTCCAAATATTGCAGCATACGCAGAGGCTCGCATCATTTTCATTTTGGAAATGAGAGTAATAGCATAAAATTTAAAAATCTGCTGGACATATGAAGATCTCTTCAATCGTCAAATTACGTTTAATTATTTGGAGACAGCACTTGGCCTTGATTTCGTATCCTGAACACATTACGGCTTTAAAAGCTAAACCCTTTTGTAAAGCTCTGCCAAAAAGGACAATAACAGGAAGGTCTTAAAAAAGAACTACTAGCTGTTTTTAATTATGAGCTTCCATGTTTTCCAGAAAATGATGGCAGGGGGGAGCAGATCTTCTTCCAAACTGCCAATCTGCAGAAGACTGACACAGATCTCGAGATTTATGGTTTTTCAGCCTTGTGTCTGAACAAATAAATTTCCAAATGCCTCCCTGGGAAACAAACTGTGGCCCATTCTGTTTCAGTCTCTGACAATAATTTGAGCCAAGCTCCTCTGGCAATAGCACCTGCGCTGGTGTGTACAAAACATTAAATACCGGGGGATTCGAACCAAAAGAGAAAAAGGAAAGAAAGAAAACATTGCATCGGTACAGTGACAAGCCAAACCCTCTCGCTGCTTACCACCCAGTTATTTTCTTTTCCTTTCTTCCCTTGCTTCTTTGCATTAGCTTCAATTGGAGCTGCAGTCTGGCACACAGTCACTCTACAGTCTCTTCATTTATTAAATAAAAACAACAGCAAACAAATACGATTATATTTATCTTTCAGGTATATAGAATTTGTGTAACACTGCCTAAAATCAACTGACAATCTTAATCATAATCATCTCAAAGACTTTAAGTTAGTGTGGAGATCAATTTATTTAGAAGAAGTTTGTTAATTCACAGAGTCAGATGCAGCATGCAAAGGTGGAGCGGAGTAGGGTGTGGGTGGGTTGCAAAGTGGCTGGGAGAGGCAGCTACAACTGTTGCAGGCTAAAGAAACTGCAATGATGCACATTATCTGAGATTTGCCAGCGGGCTCCACAGTCACCATCCGATATGAGCAGGGACTGTGATCAGCTGCTGGGTGAGTTTGACTTTGTGGCCTCCCTGATGTAAAGCTAAGTTTACAAGTTTAAAGCTAAGCTTTCAAACAAATATATATATCTTTTATTGTTCTGTCGAATTGAATTTATATATATATATATATATATATATATATATATATATATATAGCACCAATCTATAACATCAGCTGTCTCAGAGAGAAATTCTCTAGCCATCAGATGAAGCCCTACAAGCAAGCACTTGGTGATAGTGGGAAGAAAGAACTCCATGTTAACACCAAGATATCTCTAGTAGAACCAGGTACAGAGAGAAGTGAGAACTGCACACGCTGGTTTCTCAGCATTGCTTTGAGACAGGATGTTGCTAATACTACGCACATTATAGTTCATTTACTCTAGTTTGAATCAGTTGATGAGTTTGTAAATTTGTAGCTTTGGTTTGGGTTTTTTCCCCACAGAAAATCTCAAAGTGAACCAAAATACGTCACTACAATAGCTTATAGCTTATAGGCCAGATGTAAATACAGGAAGAAGGTTGTTCTGTTCTGCATAACATAGAGAATTTACATTACTGTTACGGCTAGTTGCTAACCTGTACTGACCGTTTGGTATGCACACCTATGATACGCTGCTGCACCCCAGAAAACAAAGCATACTTGGCTAAGGGAAGGTGTTTAGCTCAAATTTGCAGCATATACAGTAGCTGGTTGTTGGTTCAGATCACGTTCACACCATAAACAAAGCCACCTCCTCCAAAAGGTCTCGTGAATCGAAGGGTAAAAAAGTACCAGAGTTCAGTTTAAACGGACTAAACACCAAAGGTGTGAAAATAGCCTTTGTTCATCACCAAGCCCCATCTTGTGATCCTATATAGCAGTCGCAACTATACTGTCTAAATTTCTTTCCAAATAATGACAAACTGGGTATTTTAAATGCATAGGATTAGCACTAAATGCAGAACGACTTCAGAGTTGAATGAAGTCCTCATCAATCAAATGCACACAAGCAGATTCTGAAGAAACTGCAGTGGGATTGTTGCTAATGCCAGATTTGGCCTGATGCTTTCTGCTACAATGTTTTATGCAAACAGATTAGTGTTCCTACAACAACAAAGATTTTCTTGCAGGAAACCCCCTCCAAAACTTTAAACACAAGTGGATTGTGGCCCATGATGGTCCAAATTAATTGTTGTTGCTCCTCAATTGGTCACACCTGCATCCAGCTAAGCAGCAGTTAAAGTTAGCATGATGATGACGTTCCTTGTAACTGAAGGAAAATGACTCTTATCAGAGTGGTTTAAAAAGTGTGAGTGCCGCAGCTTTTTGTGTTCCTAGTGTTAAAAAACGCACTTGTGGGAGCGAGATAGAAGAATAGGTAGTTGCTGTTTTACTCCAGTAATCTTTGATGAAATTATAATGGATCTTTATGGGACAAGTAGATGACACTTCTCTGCCTCTGATGCCTACAGATTAAAGAGTGCAAGTCAGCTTGCTTTGAAAAAGAGACGATTCAGAAAAAGATGCAATGATGCCTGTAGAGTGAAAAGTATGAGCTCAGCAGTAGGTTAGAGAGAAAAGTTTAAGAAAGAAAGAATCTGCCTCTCCCACTCCAACAGTTAATTAGTCAACAGTAAGACACACATTTGAGAAAACTAATGGCAGTAGTCACAAAGCGGTCATCTGGCTGTTTCAAGACTAGTTTGATTAGTTTTATTTCTGTATAGCAAGACTGTTTGCAATTCCATCAGTTTCTTGTTTCAGATTTTCCTGCAGGGCTGCTTGAATAAAAAGCAGTCCACAGTGTGCAAGGGTTTCTTTCACCAGTGACATATTCTGATCCAACACGCAATAAGTCCAGAAACACAATATAGACTAACTCCCTTCAGGTGGCTGAGAGAAGCCAGAGAAAGACTTGTGCAATCAAGAACAAATGCATCCCAGTGTAAAAGGTTGTGTGTATGTGTGTGTGCGTGCTTGCAGGGCACAAACACGAACCCACAGGAGGGTCTCTCCACTGCCATCATCAGGAGGCCTCAGCAGGGGCATTTCCCAGAAAACACTGGTTATTTTCCAAATGGTTCCAATGTGAAGAAAGGCAGGACACCGAGGTCCAACAATCTGTGTATCTGAACGTGTATGAGTATTTGTGAGTGTGTTAAAACTGCGCTGGCAGGTTTTTTGACAAGAAGATTGAGGAGGAAGGGAACTTTCAGAGGGAAACTTTGCCCTGGAGTAATAGAAAGCCTATTATGGGTTCCAGCTTTGAGATTTCTGTGTACTTCCTTTCCTGTTCTGCGTGTGTGTTTGTATATGAGTATGGGTGGAGGGGGAACACTTCATGTAGAGACAGTCATAATGGGTTTTTTTTTTGCTAATTTCCCCTAAATTGTTGTTAAACTGCCCAAAATGCACCCAGAGGAAAAGAGAAAAAGAAAGTGGGAGCTCTCACCTGTCTTGCTGTCAGTCTAAACCCCCCAAACACACACACAGACATCACAGACTGACTATAAAGTGGGTCTTTATCACATGTATGATTACACAGTGCTGCATAAATACTTAACAGGGTTAGAACAAGACTAGCAATAGAGCTGTAAACCTACAAGGTCTACACTGAACGCTTTTAGATGACGATGACATGATAATAATAATAATAATAATAGTATTTTCTGTCGTCATTTTAAAACCTGAAAGAACACAACATAAGATAACACAACTTATAAAGCCATATTAGGGGCTCTGTGAGGGCGTGCTGTGTACGCATGCTGATCATTAGCAGGAAACTTTTTTTTTTCTTCTTCTGTATTAATTCATTTTATGAACTTTTGTTTATTAGTATTGAACTTGTTTACAGCAGCAGGTTTAAGAACTGAACTCATTCGTTTAAACCCATTAAATAGTCATTGGACAAATAAAACACTGAAATTGGGGCTTAATATTGCTTTAACAAAGACAGACTTCATCGTCAAGACGATCTTTTATTGTTGTCCATTAGTCTATATATCATTGCATTTTGCTCTTTTAAAAGGCTATTTGTTGAGTAACATCTGATGGCAGCCATATGTGTGACCCATAGGTTAAAGGATGCACATGGAACAAATTGTGTCTCTTTCAAAACAAATTTTGATATTCTTAATCTCTACAAAAAGTGAACTTATTGGATGTAACAGGAGCTGTCATGCTGTATTAGCAGTATTCAAAGCCATGAATGCTTTTAAATCTGTGCAAAAGTCAATACAGACACAAATAACGTGTGTCTGTTTTTGGTTTTAAACAGAGGGGTGTCACACTCTTGGTGTCAGGTGATTCATTGAGTCAGCCAGTCCATGAATTGCCAACTCATGGTGGCGGTGGGGTTTGGATTTTTGAGTGCTCCTGAGATCTGTGTTGTCAGGGGCAATTTTCCCCTGGTAGGGTCTTTCAACCCAAACTGGCTTTGGTTGAGGGGCCAGAGAAAGTGAAGCGTTGTTTACTCCAGGACAGGGTCGCTCGGGCTTCACCTTGGAGGTGGGCCTGTGGGAGGGGCTCACTGCAAAGCGCTTTGTGACCAGGTTATGGGTTAAATGAGCCACATGGGCCCAGCCCTCCAGTGAGGCTACCGGGAGCAGGAGCGGCTAGTTCACAGGGAGGTACTATGTGGATTTGGTGGCAGTCAGAGGCAGAGAACTGGCTCTATAGACATGAAATATCACCTTGTGGTGGGGAAGGAGAACAAGTTTGTTAGTCAGCCTCACCTGGGTTCACTCGTGATGCGAGGCATCCAGTTAGGGTGGGTATACTTGTATTCCCAACCTGGTGTGGTGCATGTTTGTCCCAGAGGATGCAAGGCTTATGGTGAACAAGCAAGTCAAGAGGGGGGGGGTGTAGCTTATTAAGGATATAGTGAGACAATAGAAGAAATACTCAGAGGATCTGCCGATACCCTCTGACACGCCTCATCAGACGAAAAGGGGTCTTGGGAAAAGGAGATGACTTGCTCATTGCTGTTGCTGAGGTTGCCAAGGTGCTTAAACTCCCTTGTGGTCGGCCCCTTGGGTTGATGAGGCTAGCCCTGAGTTAAGGCTCTGAATTTTACTGGTCCCTCATGGTTTATATGCCTCTGTGAAACTACTTGGGAGTCAGGGACAGCTACCTTTGAACTGAAAAACTGAGGTGGTCGTCCTCCTTTTAACCAAATTGACAGCTTGATTCACATTGATACAATAACTCAGACTTGTTCATGGTGGGGGTTAGACTTTGCAAGGTCTGTCTTTTGTCACCAAATCTGCTGATAATTTTTGTGAACAGCAGGATATGGTGAGGTTGGCAATTTTAAAAACAAAATTTCACACATACTGAGCTAAGATTTCAAAATACATTTTCCAGTATAGCCGATTTTCCCTTTTCAGCACACAAAGAACCAACTGTTTTCTGAGGTTAATGTTCCCTAAAATTGTGTTATGTTTGCAACAATAGGGTAAGGCTTAGAACATTGCTCCTTCATTGTTACTTCAAATTACATCTTAACCTGCCAGAATAACAGACTCTGACCTTTCTAAGCCCTAAGAGGTTTCGGCACGTGTTGGGAAAGACAGTTCCACCGAACACTGATGTATGCAGGTGTCAGACAGCGGTCCAAACCTCCGGATCTGCCCGGCCTATCCGGTCTGTGTGTGTTTTATACTTGGCAGAGCATGAGAGAACAAGTCATATGAGTGCCCATTATTTCCTACCCATTAAAATAATCACTCCTGCCTGTTTACAGTAAGTGTGTGTTTCGATGACCTCTACTTGTTTCTATTATTTCCTTCAGACTTGCTCCTCTTTATATCCTCAGTTGGGTTAATTGAGGTAATATGCTTGAACGAACAGTAAATATGAATTTATGTCATGCAGTTAAAGTGTTTAAAATGTATCCACTTATTCCATTCACACAATGATGCAAAGTGATGGTCTAATCATATCCGGTGTGTAAAAGCCTTTACAGTTAAGCCTCTTCAACTTGAGTTTCATTTTGTAGAAGATAGTCAAAAAATGGTAACTCTGGTGTGGAGGACAGGTTTAGTGTGTTATGCTAGAGTGGCCAAAAAGCTGCCACATTTTCAGTGTGCTGCTGCTTATGAAAAAAAGAGAGCATACTCCTGAGCTTCCAGAGAGCTGCAGATCATGCACAAATCATCTACTTTGACCTCCAGTGGTCAAAAGATCGTCTCCAGGAAGCAATCTAAAAATAGCTGCAACTGGAGCGGCCCAGAGGTGTACCAGAAGTTGAACTTGAAGGTGAGATCACCAAAATTTGAAATGAGGTAAGGCTCTTTTTTGAGTGTGTGTGTTTTTTTGTTGTTTTTTTTTACCTCACTGATAATGCCCACAGCACCGTGGATTTTGGCCACATGAGCCAGGAAAGCAGGGCACTGCTGTCCCAAGATCCTGAGCGGTAGCAGAAAGCTGACCAGCGAGGAAGGACTTGCTTGAGACACATCGACAAGTGCTCCTAAAAGAGCCTCGGTGAGAGACTGGTTCCCTAGGTAACCGACCAACGTTGGAACCTGAGGGCTCAACATCTGCATGGATGAGGAAAAAAAAAGAAAGAAGCAGAGAATTAGAGAGGGGGAAATAAAATAAAATAAAAACAGAGCATTATTCATGACAAATAACAACTACCAAAAGGAGCCCTGATCTTTCCAGTGAAGGCCGTAGGTGAGAGGAGTGACCTCGGAGTGAGATGAAGATACTCGTGACTAATAATAAACAAAAGCTTGGCTGTAGGGATGTCTGGAAAAACTGAGTGAATAAAAAGCTCCTGCTCATAATCTGTAGGGGTCACAGTAGACTGCACTAGACTGGAAAGGTCTAACAATATCCACCATTGCCAGCTCTTTTAGTTGTTGTGAAAGATTATCAAGCCATATATGTCCTGTTAACGATTCTGTCTGACAAATGAAAAATAGGTTATGCAGTTCAAAAGTTCCACATGAGTGCCATTTTAATGCCGCATCACTTACGAAAAGTGAATCTCAAGATGCCAAACATTTGGTAACTGCTGTGACGAACACAGCTACAATATTTTCCTGTGTGCCTATGTGGGGGGTTCACATTAGAATAACTCCAGATGGCTGCTTTTGTTTCTCAACTGAGGCTGCGTTTTACCACCATGTGCTCTGCTTGGTATGTGGTACTTCCCCACCCACCCCCTCCTTCACGTTGAACATCAGCAGCTCTGGTCCAAAATATCCAGGATTAAGGGAATTCCTGCACACCACATGCAAATTCCCAATTCCCCCAGTGCTTTCTCTTTTTTATCTCCAATGCATTTTCCACATGCATTCATTTGCATACATTTGAGTCACAGACAGAAACGACATAATCACAGACATGCTGGATTTCGCAACTTCTTCACGAGCGTTTTTGTTTCTAGATACTGGATTACTTTCACATGGGCCATCAGTTCTGACTGTAATGCATTTACCTCGTTTTAGTTTTTATTAATACTAGATATAGCATGTATATACTATGTTTAGGTGTCACTTGACTATGGATTCCTGAAACAGTCAGATCAAGGTCACTGAAGGTAGTGACCGGCAAAGCTTTGAGAAACCCAAAACACAGGCACTTAAATAAGCCTCACCAAGCACACAACTGAGGTTTCTACACAGTCTGAACTATGTGGTGGGAGGCATTTAAATGATGTAGAGCGCTGAACAAATTTATAATGCCACCTGTCGTAAAAACAAGAAAATAGAAACATTTTAGAAGTCTGTCACAACATTTTATATGTATTATTATTGTAATTTTCACCGTGTTGGCTGCAAAGCGGTGACACAATGACTGAAATTTTAATATAAATTGCCGGTGAAGTAATAGTGGTATGAGCAGCCATAACTTAACAGAAAAAATAATCCAAATAATCCAAATGAAAGTGGATAGTTTGAATAGTTGGTTTCAAACACAGTAAATTGTTAATTCGTCAGCACAAAAACTCACAAGTGGATGTTGCTCGGCAACCATTTGAATAAGCCTGATCAGGTGTTGTTGCTCGGTGGATTCCAGCTGTGGCATCATGGCGCTGAGGTTGCCTAGGTGGTGGTGAATGGTGTCTGGTTGTTTGGGGTAGACTGAGGGCAGAACTCTCAACAGCATGTGGTTACCTGGCAGGGAAAGAGAAACACAGATGTTTTATTGAGCCCCAGAGACAACTTCAAAGCCTTTTACAAACAGATTCCACACAAAGTGGTCATTGTGTGAAAAAAAAGGTCACTTTAAAAAAACTGCACTGAGCACCTGACCTCTTTTTTAACATTTCCATGCATTTAAAGCATGCTGAATTTGTGTTTTATCTTCACTAATCCCACAAACCTGAAAAGGATAGGTGGAAGAAAATGGATGGAAGGATCTTCTGTGGTTGGGTACCAGTACCCAAAATGTTCAGACCAGCTAAACATATATCTTGACAACGAACGAGCAGCTAAGCATTAAGGGGTCAGCTGCTCCTTTGCTTTTCCTAGTAATCAAAATGTTAAGAAAACTTTTCAGGAAGAGAAAGAAGGTGAGAGAGAAGCAAAAGGCATTCTTTTGTTTACTTAGGAAAATAACACTGTGACAACGTTTCTTTTGTCTATTTCTCGCTCCTTGCTGTTTGCAGCAGGATGACCCAAACAGGGTCATTACAGAGTTAGAGGAGGCTGTTAGCTCGGTCTGGTCAGTGTCGCATTGGCACATTTATTACAGGAGGTGAAAAGGGTCATTTTTGCATTTTGTCATCCTCTCTGCAGAGATTTAGGTCTGACATGTCGCATCCGAGGCTGTTTTATGTGCTTATTTCTGTGTTTGGAGAAGCAAAGATGTTGAGATTGATCAAAAAAAAAGAAAAAGCATATTGTTTAAAACCTTTCTTTTTAAGTTGCCTTTGGCGTAGCTCTAATGCTATCCTCAGAAGACACACATTCGATTACCAGTCATGAGACAACATTTCTGTTCAGGAATGAAACTTTCATTCGTTGTCAGTACTCATGCAGTGAAGCTGAGACAGCCAGTACTGACGCATGACTGGCAAAAAGGCATTTGCTGATCAGCAAAGAGCCCAAAGAACCCACAGTATTACCCAACAGCCTTTGGCTAACATATAAAACATCTTTAAATGATTCACATCAGTGAACAAAGACTCTTGTTTACAAATGGTAAACATTATGGGACATCTCAGGGTTCTGTACTACGGTTCTTGAGTATTACATAAAGCCAAAAGCCCTGTCACGTTGTGTTTAACTGTTGCAAACGATATAAATTGTATAAACTGCTTTAAAGGACTAGGATTTATAGTATTTGCAGAGCAGATGAAATGGTCAGATTGGAGGAATAACTACTGGAGGAGGGCTTTAAGAAGTACTTTAACACTCCTGAGCTTAGCTAGCCTTAGCACACACACCGAACAAACAGTGGCACTGCCCAAACACGACAAAATTAATCTACCAGCAACCTAAGTTCATTAAAGCTCAGGTAAGCAAATCAAGACTCCTGCACCTCCTCTGGGCCCCATCAGGAGGCTTTGGCCAATCACAGGCGGTGTCAGATCAAATCAGGTGAGATTTGCTGTTGGAGGTAAGATGTAAAGGAGCAGTGGCTTAAGCTGATTCCTCTTACCTGGCAGAGGTGTTTTTGAATGATGGGAGGAGCTTAGAACAGACGAGGCAGAGCCACAGGAAAATTACACATTACACTAAAACCAGTATTAACCTATAAATCACTGTAACCACAGGCTGTCCACTCAAAAATGTTCAGCAGGTTTGACGTTGGAGCAGACCAACAGAGAGGTCTGACTGTTCTGTGCAAATGGAAGATAATATTTATAAGACGGTCATTGGCTCTATTTATGCTCACTTCTCTTGCTTTAAATGTTGCCTACAATGTCCACTAATGTAGACTATCAGGCACAGGCCCTGTACTTTAAACACAAATCACCATAAAAAGAGACTGACACAGTTAGTGCACAGAAAGAGAGAGAGAGCTGGTAATAACCATAAAGCCGAGGTTGCAGCTTTTACGGGTCTTTTACAGGAATGTTAAAAGGCCGGAGGAGACAAGAGTCTGCCCAGAAACACAGAGAATTTACACAGCTTACGTATTTGAGCCCCTTATACTGTCAGACACACTTGCATTTATAAAAAGTCATTTGAAAAATAAAATAAGTGTTACTGTAAATTGTTGGATTTTTATGAAATATTTGGACAAGTTCGACTCCTGACAACAGATCTGTTTGAACGACATCAGAAGAAAAATGAGCTTTGTCAGTAATTGTTTCCAATAAATAAGTATTTTTCTCCGGTGAATGCGAGTACACGCTTAGCATCAGAAGCTAGTGTTTCTAACTTTAGTAGAAATAACTTTTGGTAGGCAACTTTGCACAATTACAATTACAATTTGTAGCATAGTCTCTGAAGCCCTGCTTCAGCATGTTGCAGGGGTTTCTTGTATATGTTGGCTGTTTGCTTCTATAGGGGTGGCTGTAGCTCAGGAGGTAGAGCAGGTCATTCAATAACTGGAAGGTTGGTGGTTTAATCGCTGGCTGCTCCAGTCTCCATGCCAAAGAATCCTTGGGCAAGAAGCTGAACCCCAAGTCACACTCCACATCGGAGTATGAATGTTAGATAGAAAGCACTTAGGTGTAGAAAAAGGTGATTGTGTGAATGAGACAAGTGTGTTATGTCCTCAAGTAGATGAGAACCATTTATATAATGGCTATTTCAAATCCTTTTAATGTTTCCATTTGATTCGAAGCCACATGTTTTAGCTTTTTTGACTAAGACATTGATAACTCTTCATCTCTCTTAAAAAAAATCTTAATAGATTTTCTAGTATGCTTAGCAGGTCAACTTCCACTTTAACTTTGATTTATGTGTGTGTGTGTGTGTGTGTGTGTGTGTGTGTGTGTGTGTGTGTGTGTGTGTGTGTGTGTGTGTGTGTGTTTGAGTGCTTGCATGTTTGCATACAATATCTGACCTTCATGCCTTCATTCCAAACAACAGCTGACGTGACACTGTGACAAGCGCTCATGCGCTGACCTTTGTTTTTTGTCTTTAGCAAACAAAGGTAACAGTTTTCTCTGACATTTTCACTGTGAAGTGTCATGTTTTCTAAATGTCACATCAGAATTACAAAACCCGTCCCTCAAAAAATTTTTGTGTCCAAATCTACAGAGACATTCAACTTTGATTAAAAAGAAAGTAACAAACAATAATAAAGCAGCCATTGTTTTTATGCATATTCTTTCTTGGGCCTTACTAAAATATAATACAGACAGTATTTAAGTACTACTAAAACAAGGGCACTCCAAATACCTGTCTTTTTTTTTTTAAAGCTCCAGAGCTTCAGTTGTAGTCTGGATGTCTCTGGTTTCTCTGCAGTCAGAGAGGACACAACACTGAGCATTACAGCTACATGTGACAGACTTGAAAAACGTTGCCTGGTTTGATGAGTGTCAGTTTCTGCTTTGACACTAAGATGGTAAAGCTGGCGTAAACATCACGACAACCCTTTGCAGCGCTTAAACACCACCAAAGGGTCTTGTTGTATTGTTGCTTACCATGTCTATCCTTTTCTGACCACATCTTCTGATGGCTGATTCCAGTAGGATAACACATCATGTCACAAAGCTCAGAACATCTCAGACTGGTTTCTTGAACATGACAATGAGTTCACTGTACTCAAATGGTCTCCACAGTGATCAGGGCAACAGAAAATTCAATAGAGCACGTTTGGGATAGGGGAACGGGGATTCTCATCATGGATGTGCAGCCAATGAATCTGCAGCAACTGTGTGATGCTGTCATATCAATAAGGTCCAAAAAGGAATGTTTCCAGCACCTTGGTGAATCTGTGCCATCAAGAATTAAGACAGCCATTAGTACTGGGTACCTAAGACATTGGTTGGAAAGTCCAAATGAATGGACAAGGCTCCATCAAACTCACGTTCATAAGAGCAGCTGCTTACTGTCTGTGACACCACAGTAAACTGCTAGGTGCATTTTTAGAGGAAAAAGCATTTAACAGGGGTATGAAAAAGTGCTAAATTTAGTTACAAAGTTTCTAAATTGGCATCAATAAGGTTAAATAATGTGTCGTGCTCACTGCTTCAAGAGAGAGGGATGTCAGGTGCACAAGTTCATATACAGAAAAATATCTAAATGAAAACTGAAAATTAAGCGGTGGTCTGGAGAGGTGTAAAGAAACTTGGATATAGAGCAAAACAACAGCACAGAAACCCTTTAGAGGAAACGGTCTCAGTCTGGTCTTAAGCAAATTCAGGAGCAGTTTGTTTGTGGCTGTGACGCGACCTGACCTCAGTCTGACTCAAAGCCTGAGCAGCAAACTGTTTTATTTTCGGGGACACGTCAGACCATGCAAACTGAAACAGCTTGGGTAGTTGTAGCAAAGGCTTATGAGAGAATGGGTTTTCTCACAACTATGGATTCCTTAGTAGAAATGTTCCTCCACTGTTTACTTTCTGGCCCCGGATACATCTAGCCGGTGAGGAAAGTAAACATTCTCACGTGTTTTTGCAGAGATGTTTTTTGGTTCTTTTGGATTTTTCTCTATGTGAAAATGAGCAAAATCATCAAGAAAATGTTATAAGTTTACAAACACGCAAACTCAGATGTGAATTATGCTGAAGAAAACAATATGACTAAAAAAACAATTCCCTGACACAAAACCTCAAGAAGATCAAGAAGCATTCACATGAAAATGTGGGTTTAAATGAGCTGAAGATGCGCCAGAAGTTCTGTGTTACATTTAACAAGCTAGAAGGAGGTTTTCAGTGTCAGCTGACCTGCCGATTTATCTTAAGTATTGTGGATGAGTACATTCTCCACACATTACACAATGCACATAATCTGACAAAGAAAAAAAAAGAAGAAGAAAAACCCCAGAACTTTTACAACAGAGAGGTTACTGTACGGGAGAAAACTGCAGAGACCAACGCAAACGATATCCGGAGGGATGTTTTTGGAGAGCTTTACGACTTTAACGTGTTTTCTGCAGCTTCCAAAGCACATTCCATGTATGCATGTCCTGCCTGTCATATTTCATGCTAATCGAACACTCTGAGGTAGGTGACGGGGGGTGAGAATCTGTCAAATCAAAATGCAAGAGAAATCAGATGAACTTCTCCCAGAAAGCCCATACATTTGAGAATGTGTATGTTTTTGTTGGATGAGCCAATACCACCCACCCCCATTACCCCCCAGCAGGGAAGGAAAAAAACACAGTTTAAAATATTCAAGCTCATATGACACATGACTGCACAGATGTCTGGAAGGGATTCGGTTACCCGAAAGTAAAGAAAAGACTGCGAAGGATTTTCATTACGTGTGCACAATGAATAAAAATGTTCAGTGGATACAATTGTTTTTATATCTAAATCATAAATGCTGATAGATACTAGCACAGCTGATAGATCGATTCTCACTTTGAACTCTTTCTGTGGTATCGAGTGAAGCTTTCAGGCTGTTAAGACCCAAACTGCAATGTTTCTCGGCACTTCTTTCTGCTGAGTCAGCGCTTAATGAAGTGCAGCGGGAAACACGTTGAACACATCTGTGTGGCTGATATTAAATATTCCCTTGGTGTAAAAGCTGTGTAACTAAGTCATACATAAACTATAAGTAAGTCATTTGTCACTGCAAGGATACAACTCATGCACGAGCACACCGTGAAGTCATTTCTTTGCTCGACTGTCAGACAAGCCTGTAAGATGTGTTTCCAGCTGGCTGAATTCCCACTTGACGTTGCAGCTGTGAGGCAAAACATGGAAACATTTACAACACAAACACCCCCGAAACACAATAGAGTCTATATGAATGCTTCTTTTCTGAGTATAGAAGCATTCTGAAACATTAATTTGTTCTAAATTTTACTTAGTTTAATGATGCATTTGTTGAAGTTGAAGTCATTTAGTGTCAAACTACAGCAGGCATGTTAAAAGGGCGTCCTCAGGAGACGTGATACTGATCACTTTTGCGGTCTTTGTCCTGGTGGAAGAGAGGACCAGCTCTTTATCCTCTTGAGAGCGTTTGCCTGACCAGTCTGGATGTGCTATGTGACCACATCACCGAGTGTCCTATGAGGATGCAAGACTTCCTGTTCGGTCACTCTTGGGATAACCTCTCTGTCTTTTTGTGGATGATGTGGTTCTAAGCTTCATCATGAAATGACCTCTAGCTAGCACTGGATGACTTGGTAACTGAGTGTGAAGCAGCAGGAAGGAGAATCAGCACCTCCGAGCCTCAGGCCATGCTTCCTACGTTCCTCTCCACACGAGCTGTGGTTAGTGACCGAAAGAATGAGATCAAGGATACCAGCAGCTGAAATGAGTTTCCTCTGTAGGGTGGAGGGCTCTCCTGTAGAGAGAGGATAAAGAAGCTGAATCATTAGCAAAGGGCTCAGAGTAGAGGACTTCTGGGCGCCTCCTAGGTGAGGCGTTTCAGGCATACCCCGGGGCAGACCCAAGACATGCTGGGGTGATTCATATCTCTCAGCTGGCTTGGGAATGCCTCAGTGTCCACCCTGGAAGTGCTGGAGTAAGTTGCAGATTTCAATAAGAATCCACACTTTAACCAGCTTTTCTCTGCTCTTTTCCATGTTTTGAGTTAGAAGAGACCCACGCTGTCCTCTCATGTTCTATACTCGAAGTTTTCACCTAAAATTATAGCAAATACACAGACACCCTTCAAGCGTGTTCACACCGTCTTTATAGAAACAATCATTTCACCATTTTTAAAAAAGCAATTGAACACAATGTTGGGAAACAGTGTTTCACAGGTACAACAAACAGTGCTATCACACTGTACTTAACCTGAGCACACTTCAGCATAAATGAAAAAGAAGAGTGGAACTTAAAACTGAACGATCACCAGCGAACAGTCATTCGGACTGCATGATCACCTTCTGTGGCATGAATTAGCAAATCATGGACAAGTATATGGGAAAGACGACATCCAAAGTGTTCTAGAGGAAGCTTAAAAAACATGATAATGGACTCAACAGTTTCAGCCATCGAGTGGAAATACAGAACTAATGAAGAGAGCCAGCTTTCACTAATCCTTTCCCACGCACCTCTCTCTGCGTTTCAGTGCACGAAGAGGCTGTTCCACCCTGATAACAAGTGGCCAAGTGTGCGTTTCAGCGGGCAATTTAGGGAAAGCAAACTAACACAATGGAAGAGAGGAACGGGCAGACAGAAAGTCGGAGGGAGGGGACCAGGATGAGAGTGAGATTATCCTAAAATCCCGCGAGGAAGTCATTGTTTCCATCCTCTTAAAAATACACAAGCGAGCACAAACACACACACACACATGCATGCACGCACCAGCATGAGTATCTTCTATGACACGGATGCACAGACAGTATATAAACACAGGTACAGGCGCACAGAAGCAGCGAGGCTCACAAATAAATAAATAAATGGAGAGAAGCTGGAGAACAATAAACCCATTTAGAAACTTCTCCTGTCTGGGTTCCATTTAAACTTCACCCACTCACACCCACTCACAGCATCCCTGCATGGGGCAAATATCAGAAAGCTCTGTGTTCCCTGCTTCCTCCTCAACCCCTCTCCTTCCCTCTCCCTTAGTCACAGAAGCTCCCGTTATATCTGATTATGACACACACACAACTTCCAACGACGCATTACTCATCATCTCACTGCAGTGCTTTCAGACTCCCTTTTATACTTACGAAAGCCAAATGTTTTCACAAGTACGGAGATTTAGAGAAACTTTCAGACGTTTCTTCACTCGCTCGGTGGATTTTCCCCATGTGTTTGATTGTTTATTTCGGCATTATGACCCTGATTAAGGGCCACATGGCTTTAAATTTAAACTTACAATAGCAATTAGATTCAAAACAGTTAAAAGCTTGGGTTTAGACTTAGGTTAGTATGAAGGAGTAGACTGAATTGGCTTTTTTTAATGGCGATTAGACACTCATCAAATGAAACGCTCACATTGATGAAACTGAAAAGTTTCACTCGTTTAAAACCTGCCTGATCAACTGTGAGACTTGTCCACGATTAAGTACGGGTTAAGGTCAGCAGGTCAGAGTTTATGTCCCTAAGTTCTCATTCTCAGAGAAATAGAAATGAGTACATGTGAGCCCAAGCAGCACCTTTCTCTCTATCTCCATAGCAGTGGGCTTCCTGCCAAAGGATTGCTCAGCATTTACAAGACAGAATGAGAGAAGAGGTGGAGAGTCAGGGAGGGAGGAGGGGCAACATACAGTATGGGACTGTGGGGCTTAAAAAAGAGCAAAGGACCATGCAGCTCATGAAGAACGTGAGACAGACAGAAAGCAGCAGGACAGGCAGAGAAAGCAGACACACGCAGCTTATCTGACTCTAATTGCCCCATACAACACACACACACTTAGAGGAAAAAGCAGATAGAAAAACAGCACACACATTTATTGACTTTCACAGGCAAACAGACATTTTCTCTCACACACACATTCAGGAGGAAGCAGCAGCAGCATGTTTCTGAGGCTCCTTCGGGCAGCGAGCCTGCTGTCGATGTGTTTGTGTCTGCCTTCTGACTACGAGGATGCTATCGAGCTCAACTACGGTCCCTCCTACTACAATGAAATCGCAGAGGAAGAGACGCCAACACGTAAGTATGGAAATGTGTGTGCATGTGTGAGTGCTGGGCCTGCACCTTTATCAAATCAAGACTCTCGGATGTATCGACCGTATTAATTGTCAAAAGCATGAAATTGAGTTTCTTTTTTTAGATTCATGTATGGATTGTGTGGAAAGTAAGACTGGGACACTAGTTTCCACAACACTTTTGTATTTTGATGTATTGTGCATCAGCAACAAAAAAAAATGGGAAGAAACTGTAGAATCAGATCAATATGATAATCGAGGAGGAGGGTGAAAGAAGTTCTGATGAAGAAGAGGGTAAAAAAGCAAATCTTTCACAGCTTGAGAAAAAACTGAAAATCCTCCACAAGTTGGTGTCTTTAAATAAATAAAGAAGGAAAAGAAAAGAAGAGCAGAGATTAGAGATTAACATGTATGTGGTTTGTATAGTGTACAGGCAGCTGGCAGAGGCAGAGTTTCTGTAGGAGTTTACAGCCACAATCAGCGGTCACCAACAGCAGAAACACTTTGGTATATCATTAGGAAATTCCTCTCTCAGCTGTCTTGGATGGCATTAAAGCGTGTGCGCGCGCACGCTCGTTTAGACCTGTATGTGTGGGATGAAAAGAGCGATGAATGAAAGGGAGAAGGTGAAGGTAAGTGTTTGTGTTTTTTAAGTGTCCAACTGGCCCTCCGCAGCTCGAATTTTAAATTTGTTAGCTGTTTAAAACCTGGCAGGAGGTGTAATTGCGGCACTAGCAGTTAACAGGCAGAAAATAGTCTGGGATATGATTAAAGAGGTAAATATTATACTGGGCGAAACAAATGACTGAGAATAGTAAAACAAACAAACACAGTTTACGGCAGCAGAGGTGGGAGGGTTGTTTCAGCCCCCCAGAGAGGGTGCAAGAAAGAGAAAATCACGTGAGTTTGTGTGCACGTCTGTGAGAGGTCAAAAAGCTGGAAGGAGACACAGATCACTGCTTCTGACCTGCTCAAATCTCCGAATCTCTGAGAGGAATTTGAATTAATGAGGCCACATGACAGGGGTCATGACACGGTAAATTTCAAAATGAATGACAGGCTAGAAAAATAACATGTAGCAGACGAGTGGACCAATTTGTTGAGTTATGCTTTGCTCAAACACACAGACACTGACTAGTTGTAAAAGGAGCCTACTACTGAGCACTGCCACTCAATATAGAAGCTATTCAGTGCTTATTTCCTGTTGAATACTGCTTAAATGTGCAGTAATTTGGAGATTATTTCATTTTAAAAATTTACTCAATTTACTCAAGTTCACACAAGCTCAAGTTAGAGCTTTAACAAATGAAAACATACATAAAAATTCTTATTTATTTTCAATATTGTCAAGTTACTTATTGTCAGCAGATTAGACATGTGACCCACAGAGCTGACAATGAGCCTTCTAAACAAAAAAGAGGCTAGTTTTAAGCTAAATTGAAGCTTGAGTGTCCTGAAAAGAAATAAATCATATTTTCCATTGATAATCATCTCGATTACATTCTCACATCGTATGAGAGTTTATTCGCTAAGTATCCAGTGTCCAACAATGTTTGAATCACTTCAAAGAAACTTTCACTAACGCCAGCTAACAGCAGCTATCAGAGACTAATAGCAGCTAACAGTGGCTAGCACTGGCAAAAACAGCAGTGCTTACCAACAGAAAAGTTCAGGATATCCTTAACAACACACCTCACTGTTATCAAACAGAAGTGAGCTTTAATTACTTACTGACGCATATTGAAATCCTTTCACAAACTTTAACAGCCTCCTCCAGAGTAAATAGACATGGACACCCAGCGTATTGACAGCTGAGGTAAACAGCAAACTCACAGCCTTCACTCTATGGATGAACAGCGGCTAGAGTTGTTTGTCCTACACAGGCTACCGTAGCTAGGATTTTGCACTTGAATCGGGAGGGGTAAGAAAACTGAATTCAGCTAAATGCAATCTGCAATCTACTGGCATCTAGTGGTGTGATTTTGCACATCGTACCTTTAAACAATTTTAAATATACATTTAGAGTAGATCATCGAAGTAACCACTGACATCTTTAAAAACTAGGCTCTATGCATCTAAAAGTTATTATTTTCACCCACTTACACTCTCTTCTACTAAAATCACTCAAAAACCAAGCTCAGCTCCCTTAGACTGAGAAGCCCCAGGGTCCAAAGTGCATGACCCTTATGTCTAATTGACTTTGAGCACTGAGAACAGGAAGCCAAAACAAACTGTGTAGCTCTGTAATAGTACCCCTCTGGAATATGTCTGCAGGTATAAACAGAGGTCAAAAAGACTCAACAGTTAACCAGAACAGCGTGTCTGATACAGTGACCTACATATTCTTACTCCTGGATTGTTTTATCCCCCTTTTCCATATGTTTCGGAATACTCATGCTATCTCTCCCAATGTTGTCAGCAGGTCTTGACCTTCCTTTTCAACCCCCCACACCGCCCATCTTTCTCCTCATTCACAGCAGAAAACCCAATAAGCTCACAGGAAAAGCTCTTGCTTTGTGAGCTATTTGTCAGATTTCATTCTCACCCTCTTTCTCCCAACAACTTAACATCCTCTTCTGCGCTTTTACCATCTTCCTCCAACTATGCCCACTAATGCTTTTGTGGCAGTCAGCTATTCAAGCAGAATTAAATCCATTTCCTTCTTAAAATTGAAGTTGACCTTAAAGTTTCTGTTAAAGCTGGAAGAAAATTGGAAATGAATTTAAAGATATCCTGCATGCACACTTTCAAGCTACATCTGCAACATCCATCTGGCAAATAACTGCAGAAAGTAAAAGCTCAATTTTTTTCAGCTAAACAGACACTTTTTCTAAATAAAGGTCTGATACGTTAGTGATCTTTTTTCATATATTCAGCACTTTTCCTATATTGATACATAACTGATAATGGAGTAACTGAATTCTGTATTCTTATGTTTTTTCCTGTCTTAGTGGCCTTACATATACATTAAGTATAAATACACAATTTAAGAATAAGACGTGCAATTTCTCTGGACCTGTTCAATGACAAAGTTAATAAATCTTGATATGATTTCAGTAGAGTTCCTGAGGAGTAACTCTTAGATTCTTTTTGCAGGAAAACTCCATCTGGATCTCTGGGGAGGTGCAGGAGATAGGGGTGTGGCTGGCTCTAGAAGCTGTAGAAACCTGAATGAGTTTATCGTCTGTTGGATGTTTTAACTTTTTCTCTTTTTCTTCTTTTTACCTTCCCTCTTTGCAGCCACACCAACTTCAGCCCCCTGCAGGTCTTCAGAACTGACCAAATGGGACAAGATGTTCTCCATGTTGGAGAACAGTCAAATGAGGGAGAACATGCTGCTTCAGTATGCCGATGATATCATCAAGGTGGAGATGGGGTCACTGCGCAGTGAAATGTTAAGGTCGGTTGTAAGACTGAGAAGTCATGCAATCAGCATCAGGTCACCATGGTTGAAGATGAGCAGCAGAGAAATGAGTGTTTGTGATTAAGCCAAAGACAATTCAAGGTCTAGACAGGACTAAAAATGTAATCAGATTTAATCTTTTCATCACTTTGCTTTTTTAAGCAAAGTGATGAAATGCCCATCGCCTCATTAATGTAGCTCTGCTTCAGAACAAAACCCTGAACTGATCTGGTTCAAATTAATTTAGCAGATTTCTAAGCAACTATAGCAAATTCCTGGTCTGCACATGTTTAAACCTCTTCAGCTGAAAGGGTTCAGATCACTCATATTGATTCTTGGTTCTGTATTGTCAGGTTTGTAGCTCAGTATGGTGGGTCCTGTGGGGCGGCGGTGGAGAATGCAGGAAGAAGGATGGAAATGCAGCTGGACAGCCGTCTCAGAGAGACTCTGGAGCTCCTCAAACTCAGACATCGGGATTCTCCTGCGGCTGCTGCAGGGAATTCCATTGGGAATTCCAACCAGCTGGAGACAATGCTACAAGAGCTCCTCTCTGCAGCACAAACACAAGCATCCAGACTTTCCAAGCTGGAGACCAGCTGCTTTAGCAGCCCAGGAGGGATGAATACCAAGGCAGGATTTCATCCTCTGAGGGGTGGAGAGCAGGGGCACCATGAGCAAGAAGTCACAACAACAGAGGCCACTTTAGAAATGGTGCTGGCTGCAGTGCAAGAAGTGAAGGTGGAGATGGAGGAAGCCCTGAGATCTTCGAGGCAAAGATTCTTGCCTGCAGGTATATCACTGACCTTACTATCAACCATCCCTATCTGTCTTAAACTGTGATTTCCTGTTATTACCATTTGTGTTCATAGCTCTGAAACAACACCCCACTTAATTTTTTTCTGTATTAATTCATTCTGGAAATAAGAGATTCAGCTAAAGCTGTTTGTACCGGGAGATACTTACAAGTATTTGTAGAAATTTACAAGTAGGATTAGACTCAAGTAAAAACATGAAAAAATGATAACAAAGAAAGCCTTTGGACAAAACTCCTCATGGGTAATGAACCCTTATTGTAAATTGTTAGCAGAGTTAACTGGCTTCCCTGAAATTAGCACTGACTAATAAATATAAGATTAGGCTCAGCAAATTTAACTCGGGAAACTTGCAGCAGAGCATCACTGATATCAGCACAACAACTTTATTTCCTAGAATAAATCAAATGAAAGCCACAAAAGGGCTAAATTATACTCTTCATCTTATGCGTGCACTTATACACAAAATTATAAATCTGGCCTAAACAGTGAACAGAGGGAGGTGTAATCATTAGCCAGTCGCCGCAAAAACCACACCAAAAGAACCCTGGGAAAGTAGAACCAGATGGAAACCATCATGAGCGCACACAAACACAGAATGGATTTTTTCACTATTATATTCTGAGTGGCAGGAACCTGAAACGAGATCTCCGGTTTTAAGTAGGGAGCGTGTCTGCTAACTGGAGGGAGAAAAAAAGCGAGTGAAAGAAAGAGGGCTGGAGTAAGAACAACAGAGAGAACAGGAGAGAGAGAGAAAAATCTTGAGTTAAAACCTTAAAACTTAAAAATGCATGACAAAGAATGGGAAATGAGAGATGTTACGCTGTGTAATGTGCAAAATGTGCACAGTTCAGAACACATTTTCTCTCGCACACAATCAGAGCTGCAGAGTATCAAGCTCATCCTGCCCAAACACCTGTGAGCTCTTCCTTTATGGAATAACTGTGAGCTTAAACAGGATTGTTTTATGCACACAGGATATACCGGGAACATTATGCAAACAACAGGAAATGATCCATAAACACAACTAAGAGTTTATATGCTTAAGCAGCAGGCAGAGCAAACACTGACTTGTATATTAGGGGTTATTAATGGGACTTACCAGATTGTTAGACAAAACTTTACCAGGATGTTTTCTTTGTTGCTCACAGCTGATTGTTGGGAGTATTTTTAAACAGTGTGTATTTAGTTACTTATTCCCCAACTCAGAGACTTATCTGGATTTATCAGGACCAAATTCGAAAATCCAATCTTAATTTTCTACAAGTTGGACAGGTTAGAGACGCTAAGTCTGTAAGCCAGTTAAATCATTATTGCACATAAACAGTGATGACTTAGTTTCAAAGCGATGAAAATCAGGAAATCATAAATGGTTAATTTTATCAAGCTAAATAACTATAAATGGCTATTTCTAAAAAACACTCGGATGCTAGACTGGATCTAGACACCCTGCTACGCCCCCACCCCCACCTCACACCAACTCCAATAATTCAGAGCTGACAATGCTGACAATGTGCAGTTACACTCCATTATGTAACGCAGACCAAATTGCCTAAAAGGCTTCAGTCAAAGGTGGTATACACATATGCCACAGGTTTTCTCTATTTCACATGCCAAAAAACTAACCAACAAAAGTTGGTTTGACATTACAGTGTCAAACAGTGAGAGAGTGACTTTGAGAGAGTGTGTGTTTGAATGAGTAAAAACAGAGAGGAATGGGGGGAAAAGGCGACGACACAAAGCATAAAAAAAACCACGAACCAGATGACCCAGAGAGGTGTGTGTCTGTGCGTGAGGTGGCGGGACAGGAAAAAACTGCCAGTGATTCATGATCTCATCACCTGACCAGTAACTGAACTCTGACTGTGTCACATTCAATCACGCTCACGCCGCCACCTATTTCAGCCTTCACTTCATGAACACTTCATATATCGTAGTACAACAACAGTAGAGGCAGCCCCAGTAAAACCACAGGGGCCCAGTAACCTTAAGATAGTAATCTGACTTACTTAATTAATCTAGCTTTAGATTTCAATTTATTTTTATTTTATATTTATCTCTTTAGGACTCCGTTAGTCTGTGTAGGAGATCAAGTCTTATGATGTAAAGTGGAACTCTGCAAGGGTCAATTTCAGGCCATTATTCTCCTTTTTTCCCCCATCATACCAAATCACACATGGACAGAGCCCTGAGGGTCATCTGTTTGTTGTGCTTCATTTCATGTTCTTTCCCCTCTTTTGCTCCGTTTCTGCTCCTTCAAACATGTTCTCCTGCAAACACTTTCAACCTGCTTTTGTTGGGTAATTTTGTGGAACGCGCCCTCGCAACGGCCTCTGGGAATTTAAACCGATCCAGATCGGTACCAAATTGTAGCGGTTTCCTCGCTTCTCTGACAAGTTCAGTCAAATTTGGCTTCAAATTCTGCGTGTAATCCTGCCAAAAGACAGACAAACAATAAAAATGTAATGCCGCTTGCTGAGCTACCATTGTCTTTTCACTGTCATCATAGGTTATGCCCAACAAAATCTTTTTCTCATGAGTAACAACAAATTGACGTCCAATTTTGGGCCGTCACAGTTAAATGAAAAAGAAAACTTTGTAATGATCATATTAAATTCTCTAAACTGAACCACTATTACCACTGCAGCCGGGGGTAAAATATCTAGAATTTATTGTAATTTGTAGATTTTACCACAAATTACAGGCATCCTTTCTTACAAAATTTAAAATTATACTATTTCTGTGCAAACAGGAGGATTTATTATTGCTGGATGAGTGCTTGAGTACTATATATGGCATAACTTGCAATTGTCAGGTCATGACCCATTTTTTTTAGTAGCCCTGATCATCTTATCTTCCTGTTGGCTAGGTTGTGAGATGGCCCTCCTCTTCCCAATGCGTTCCAGTCGAATCTACACCTCTATCATACCAGATGTCCCCGTCTCCCTGTCCTCCTTCACCGTCTGCATGTGGTTCAAACCAACCAGCATCTCCAACAAAACCGTGCTGTTCACCTATGGGAACCGCCGCAATCCATATGAGATCCAGCTGCTGCTCAAGCGGAACGCTGCCCTCTTCACCATCGGAGGAGAAGCTCACCTGGTGGAGGCACGGGGAGTGGTGAACCCAGGGCGGTGGACCCACTTGTGTGGGGCTTGGTCCTCAGAGCAGGGCCTGGCCTCCCTATGGGCGGATGGCGTGAAGGTAGCGTCCACTCCCGGAGTGGCCGAAGGACACGTCTTACCCGACGGCGGCTCCCTCCAGCTGGGTCAGGAAAGGAACGGCTGCTGTCCTCCGTCCTTAAGCAGCGGGAGCAGCGTGGCAGGGTTTGAGGCGGGATTCGACTCTAAGCTGGCATTTGCGGGGAAGATGACGGGGGTGAACATGTGGGACAAAGTGCTGTCAGAGGACAAGATTTCCCAGCTGTCTTTGCGGGAAGGCCATGGCTGTGAGCAGAGCGGGAACATAGTGGCGTGGGGTGTAACGGAGATGGTGCCGCACGGAGGCGCTCAGTTCATCTAATAGTGCATACTCTTCACTATAATCATCATTTCCACAACATTGTAAGAGTTAAATGCTCAAAGTGAAAAGACTTACAGCTGCTTTTATCATCTTTCTTCCTATAATTAAGCGTTTTCATTGTTTCATTGTAGCAGAGACCACAATTTTCCTCCTCATCTCACTTTTTATTACTGTAACTGCTAATACTGCAGTTTTGAACTTTGGGCATGTTCAAATAAGACAAAATCAATGCTGTGAGAGACTTAAGTTTACTTTTTTCACCAAGCCTTTTGAACTGAGACAGTAATACACACACAAAAAAAACCACACTGATGCATAGTCGTCTTAGAAAACGTGTAGTTTCGCCGAGAACGTGCTGCAAGCAGTTTTTACCAAAGACTCAATTAGAGTGCAAGAAAGACAAAGAGTCTATTGTGAAAGTAAACGGGTTCTGAGCCAGTAAACAGAGTAATCACCAGACAGCCACGCAGCACAAGTAAAAGAGGGGTCTCTGACTATTACAAGTGATTATCTTGTATTGCACAACATGTGTTTTTTAGAGTACCAAAGCATTTTTCATCTTTCTGTTGAGATGGCGAGTGTAGTTCATCAAAACATCCATGCAAAAAAAAGAAAAAGAAAAAAAAGAAACCCAAACAGAGGAAAATGTTCTCCCTTTTTTCTTTTTTTTTTAGCATTTTAACTATTGATGTAACAGAAAAGACATTTTCTTTTATACCTTTTAAGTTTTGTGGGTACAATTAGCCATGTAATCCAACCCCATTACAATCAAAAGCACAGGCATCATACTGTTACCTGTGACTGAAAACTGCTGTACTTGTTATCATTTTAAGCATGACTGACTGTTAACTACAAATGTGCTTTTTTAACTAGCTTACTATTTTTTTATTGCCATAAACTTTTCTTTGAAAGCTTTGAAAGAATTTCCAAACAATATATTTCTAAATTTGTACTCAGTGTTTACATTCATACGAGTTATGTAACTCCTGTTTTGCTTTTGGTTTTTTTGTCAGTGCATAGTTGTCATTTAAGTAGAAGGTAAAGTTTTCTTTTGATCCTGCATAAAGTAAGAAGAGTAAAACTGTTGAATTTGCCATGTGAAGTGTGATAAAAGAAAGTGAGGATAATGTTTACACAGTCTTTTATGAACTAACTTGTCTTGTATTATACTGTAAATTGTTTTTATTATTGTGAAAATGTAAAACTGAATGTATTTTGTACATAAATATATTTTTCATAACAGGACTAGATTAAATAAGTGAGGTATGAATAAAAAAGTATCCACTGTCCTAAATGAGGAGTGTTTATGTATTTTTTCAAAATTTAAAATATTCAATTTTGACAAGATTTCCAACACCACTCCGTACCATGACAAACCCTCCACCGTGTTTTACAGATGGCTGTAGACACTAACTGTTGTATTTCTCTCCTGAACTCCTCTTTACATACTGACAATGATTTGAATCAGAAATTTTAAATCTGGATTCATCGTCAACAGAACTGTTGAGTGATTTTCAGTCCAGTTCTTGAGTAATGTGGCATATTTCAGCATTTCCTTCCTGTTTCCCTTCCGTAAGAACTACTTCTTGACAGCCGTCCTTCCACTGAGATGATGTCTGATGAGGCTTCAGCGAACAGTAGACAATCAGCTGAAGGGCAGATCCATCTCTGAGGGTCTGTGTCAGGACTTTGCTGGATTTATTTCTATTTTTGTAAGTACATGGATTTCAGATACTGTTCATCTGCTATAGATAGTTTTTCTTAGATCTGCAACTTCCCCTTTAGCGTTCCACTTCTTCAGTTTCCTCAAACTTTTTATGTACACACTGCACAACGTGCTGAGATGTGCCAAAGTTAACAGCTGTTTGGGAATCTCTTTATGTCTGGTCACTGTTGGCATTGTTCACATATTAGTTATTGAGGATACTGTTTAAATTTGGTTCTTTGCTATGTTGTTTGAATGAAACTCAATGCCGTTTTTTTTATTTATCTGGTGCAAAATCACAACAAAAGTTGCATCAAGGCATTTTATAGTGTAAGGTACACACACTGGTTCATCCCTTGAGTTAGGTGTCTTTTTATGCTTTTTAGGTCAGTGTGAAGCGGCTTGAAAAATATTCCTCTGAAAAGTGTGAAGTACAAGGAAAAAAACAGACAATTAAAATTTTAAAAGACTTCACAAAGCCCGGAGAAGTATCGCTCAAGACCACTTAAAAAAATTACAAGACAATCTGCCTCCTTGGAAGCAAAACATAAAGAAATAAGGGGTGGCCCAAAACTTTTGCACAGCATTCGATGTCACAACCACACTTTTGCAAATTATACTGTATATAATCTCTTGCTGATTAAAATTGATTCAGTGATGTCTACGACTGTGGGGAAATTGCCTGCAGACTTTCTGCAGCTCACATATGCTTACAGTTTACTGCTGCACATCCTGCTTGGACCCACAGTTTCTTCCCGCAGCTACAACCTCCGTGTAACTGTGACCTGTTACAGAATCACCTTCCACATTCACTCGCATACATTTCACCGAGTCTTCACTCACTTTTCTCGCCCTGCCATGTATTAACCTTACAGTCCAAGGTAGAGCCAAAACGGACACGCAGCTTTGATAGATAGACGACAGATTCCAAGCCTCTCTGCTAACTTAAGGTTTTACTCAGAGATTGAAAGAACCCTTGGCTCTAAACCCCTGTGGGGCCAAACGGTGAGTGCGTGTGAGACTGCTGTAGCTATAAAACCTTCACCCAGTATCCTGCTGTTGGTTTCCTGTAACTAGGAATCACACACACATGCTTATTAAGCACGGAACTCACTATTCTCCTATAAGACAGAAACTCAACACGCACCACCAAGGACAAGACGAAGGAGAAGAAGAAAATATCGCATGTGGCAACAGACGCACATGCATGCACAGCCATGCTCAACTGCACACGCATGTTGGCGTCTAGGTTTCAGAACAAAGGTTTGCAGGCTTCTGGCTTGTTAAAGACGTCACCATGAGGTTTAAATGGTTACAGTACAGCACATTTAGAAGGTGCTCAAACTTGGAAACTGCCATGGTTACATTAAAAAGTGCAGAATGAAAGATAAATGTGAACTTGCTACAAATTTTTAAAAAAGCCTTCGAGCAGGACTTGCTCACTTTCATCTGGTTTCTCATTCCAGATTCAATATCAGTCGGTCGATCCCTGTCGAGCTGGATTACAGCCACCGGACTACTTAAGTGTACAGAACTTTCAAACTATCGTGTTTTCTGTCTCTTTTATTTCCCTTTTCTCTGCTTCTTTCTGAGCCCACAAAGAAGACTAGGTATTCGTGTGCACTTTCATGTCCAGTAGTGTAGTAAAAGGTGATGACTTTGAGGGTGTCGTGTATCTAGTGGAAAGAAATGTTAGCGCTATATTTTTAAAACAGCCGTTACATACATGCATCTCTGGAGGAGCCGGCAATCAGGAACTCGATACGTGCGGAGACTACAGAGTGCAAATGTTGAAGTGAAAAAGCATTACAGTGACACTGAGGTATTATTATTACCTTCCCTAATTTATCAGATTCATAAGTCTGACTGCGATGTAATACTCTGCGAGGGCCAACGACTCAAACAGCCAGAATCCTGGGATGATATGTAGAAAAATCCAAATGTGAGTAAACCACAGTTAAGTGTAATAGCACATTGAGCATATTGTTTGTAGCATGAATCCCTGTATTTTTCACTATTTTCAACAGTGCATGTCTGTATTTGCAAGTTGTTGCTTTTATTCCATTCCTTTGTGCTTCAGCTGATTGAATGTGGTGAAAGCATTTTGTAGGGAAAAGTTGTTTATTTAGTCATCATTTAGCAGCAGTTACTTTAACCTTAAGTCTTTTTGGCAGCTTCTCTTTTCTTCCCCCTCGTATTTCATGTATCCAAATGAAAATAAAAAGACATCCCTTTTTTTCTCTTTTTGTTAAGAAACCAGTAACACATTTATGGACTATGGGTGGTAATTGTCTTGCATCTATAATCAAAGCCTAAATCTGGCAAAAACTCACCTGGAAAACCAGACAGTGAGGAGATAATCTGTTTCATGTGCTGAGCTGCTGGCAGAAAAGTGGGAGCATCGAGCACCACTGTGGTGGGCATCCCACTGTGGTACAGTGTGAGGTGATTAGTGTGTGTGTCTGCACATGAGGTTATAGGTTCAACATGTTCCCAGAGGCACTGACTGATTCACATAAAAAAAACATAACAGCACATCCAAATACATATACTCAGGCCCTCCCTGTATTATCCTATGATCATGTGTGTGTGTAAGAGAGCATGTGTGCCTCAGGGTAAACAGATCTCCATTAAGCAGGGCTGACTGTGGAACCTGGATCTTTAGGGACCTCACTAATGAGCAACATGTATGTTAAAAAGGGGTTAAAAGGGCTTCAAAAAACATAGTGGGCGTAGCCTTCTGTAACCACCGACTGGAGGTCAGCTCAGTTACCCTCTCTGACCTGAGCTGTTAAGTAGGGAAGTTGAAGAAAACAGTAATGAGATCAGTGCCTGAGGACAATGTCACCTTATACTCCTCCCCAGTCCTCCCTTCCCTCACATCAGTTCTGCTTCCAGAGCACGTAGGTATTATCGGGCCTTCAGGAGAGATATTTAAAAAGAAGGACATGAAAGTGGTAAATAGGCAAAAACAACCACCCTGCATTAGATGTTTTGATCAAAAAAGAGAGAAAGTAGAAGCATTTACAAAGACTTTCTGTAGCATCCACAGGGGCTACGGCAAGAAACACTGTGCAAACAAAAAAGGTAGCAGTTCTCCTTCCTCCAAACTAATTCTTATACATCAAAGCTCCACGAGGGAAACAATAACGTATGTGACGTGCATTGTATGACCACATTGGTTAGCTACAACTGTAGATTACAATAATAATTCCATTTTCCACTCCAGTAAAAACAGCTGATCCTATTGTTTCAGATCTACTAGGATCCCTCGTGGTACAAACGTGCTGTTCCTACAAGCCAAGACAACAACTACATTAAAAGGCATTAAGTCCTGTAATACCCCTGTTAGAAAATCCATTAAAATTTCAGTTCTTCTCCAAAGCTCTTACAGTCTCAAACCACCCACACACGTACTCGTTGTAGTTTCTCTACAAAATTAAGGTAACCAGTTTCCTTTCTTGTGTGCGAGCATTTGTACGTGTATCCTACCTCCCAGCACGCTGATTGTTATGGCCTCTGTGTGTTCAGCCAGCAGATCGGCCTTGGCTATAGTGGCCAGAGAGAGGTAACTGGACATGTTCCTGCTCAGCTCCCTGTTGCCCCTCTGCAGGAACCGCACAGCCACCGGGACAGCCAGCACCATCACCGAAGGACAACTGTAGTTCTGTTATAGGAGAGGAGACACTAACCGTTAGATCACTCTGTTAAAGACGACATTCTCACAGTAAATATTTGTTTTCTAACATTTTAAGAGACATGCCAGCGACTGGTCAAAGCAGCACACGTCCACAGATAAAATGCTTTTGTTTTTGTAAAGTGAGCATAATTGGCAATCACTGTAACTCTGAACAAGGGGACACAGAGCGAGCGCATTCACAGAGAAATCAGTCTGACTTGAATTAAGCTCACTTCTTAAAAGGAAAGGGCAGCAAAGCAGGCTTAATTTTACAGTCCTGACCTTTACTTCTCATTATCTATAAAGGAGAGTAACAAGATCAGATGCCTGTCCTTTGCTGTTTCTGATCTTTCTGAACAACATGTGCATGGTGTTAACGCTCATTAGAACAGACAGTACAGCCTAAAGATCCTCATTAACAGCAAGCCACGCATCAAATATATTTAGTAACTTGAAACAAAGAGCGCCAGCAGTACTTTCCTCAACCCATGTGATAAGTGCCACAGAGATTAAAACGGGCTATAAGAATGAAGAACAGGGGGAGAGACTGCATTGTATTGAAAGACATATGCACAAGTTTGTGCTCTGAACGCTCACGGACCGCGGGATCGGGATTCAAAATGCGCCAGCACCCTCCAGAGGACAGCTTGATACGAACTTGATGTTCACTGCGGCTCACATATATTTATTTAACACTTGTGAACCCACATCTAAAACATCTGCTTCACATTTGTTTCTATTCACACACCTAAGGCCTCTAAGTCTTTACTATTTATATCTATTTTCAAGATTTATATTTTATGTCTATCATCAAAAACTGCTCAATCAATGATTTGGGGAGTGTAGTCTCTCGCTGTCATGCCTCTGGTTTTCCACATGGTGGCAGTGCAGGCACTGCAAAAACTATTTTACCCACTAATATAAATTGTGTAAACACCTTCACATCATTTATTATCAGGCACCAAAATATAGAAGAATCACCATGAAATGCAGTGTTGGCACTGGAGCTGAGACATTTTAGAGTACAAACTGTTTTTAGTCTGTTTAAAGAGGGACGATCTGAACACTCAGTGTGAAGCCTGTCATGTTTGACAGCTACAGGCAGCAGGCATGAGGTGCCAGTAGTGTTCTTCTTTTGGCACATGAATTAATGTATTGATTTATTAATCTTTCCTGTCATCTTGTACTACACTTCAATGACAACGCACGTCAAAGAGCTCATATGACATGAATCGTCTCTCCTTTTCTCTGAGGGAGTTTCTGTGGGAAAATAAGACAAGTGTCTATAATTCAAAATGACAGGGAGGGAAAGAGAGAACGGAAGGGGTCAGAGATAAAGGTGGATGGAGGGCAAGAGAGGAAGGAAAGAGATGTGGAAAAATGACATGAAGAGAAACAGATTTTTAGAGATAAAGAAAAAGAGAAAAGGAATGGCTGTCCTGATAAGTGCAGGAGCTCGGACATCAGAGCCAGAAGGTGCCGTCAGAGCTGTCAGAACTTTTAACCTCACTTTGTGTGTGTGTGTGTGTGTGTGTGTGTGTGTGTGTGTGTGTGTGTGTGTGTGTGTGTGTGTGTGTGTGTGTGTGTGTGTGTGTGTCTTTCCTGAGGAGTCAGTCTCATTATGGTGGTATTAACCACATTCCCTTTCCCAAGAAAAAAGTGGGAGGGAGAGAAAGAAGGTGGAGGGGAGTCACTCTGCTTTTATACCTTTCAGCACTGGAGGTCTGAAAATGGGGAAGGTAGGTGAGTTTTAAATGTACATTTTCATGCCTCCCCCCCCAGCAGTGATTACATAAAGTATATTTGCTCTTAAAGGGAAACTTCCCCGCTGGAGATCATGTATTATTAATTTTTATTTTAACTCTTCTGCTTGTACCGTTTTGTGAGGGTTTTTTTCCCCTCGTGCACCAACGTTGCCTTCCTTCACTTGTTTTCCCCGCAAAGCCTTTACACCCTCGTGTTTACCACCAATGCTTTAAAGAGCTTTAGCATAGTATTGCTCACGTGCATTAAAAAAAACATGCAACCAGCCCCCAAACTATAACCTGTCAAAGGTCACATGACAAAGAGGAAGACGAAAGAAGTGCTTTTTTCTGTTTTCTTTGCATTTTTCTACTCAAATTTGATTATGCCCGTTTTCTGATGAGCTTGACAGTTTTACTTCTTAGAGAAGAAAACTATTACCAAACCCTTAATAAAACAGCTATTGATGAAGTCTAATGTAGTGCATATCAATGCATCAGTAAAATATGTTATAGCCAAGTGCTCCCAATGGCCTTTTTCCATTCTGCAAGTCTGTGTATTTGTGTGTGAGTATCCTGTCGACACTCATAGTAGCAGGCGGTTCAAAGTACTTTGGCAGTTCTTAATGTGGTTGCAAGTTGCAACTGTACAAGCTATAGGTGTGTGGCTGAGATGAAAGGGAATGTTTGAGTACTTTGCATAAGTCTGAGCCCACTCCTCATTTTTTTACGTTTTGTTAGGAAAATGGAAAATATGTGCAATGAATTATTAAAACTCGTACAAATATATATGGAAATCCAGTATACAAGCCAAAAACAGAGTTTGAGCAATTTTAATGATGAGTGAATATTTGCAGCGACCACCTTTATTATTCAACACAGCCTGAACTCTCTTAGGCAGCTTTCTTGTCATTTTTTTAAGTAGTCTTCAGGAAAAGTTTTCCAGATTTCTTAAAGGAGACTTAAAGCTCTTCTAAGGATGTTTTCCTGATGGTATTAAATGGTGAATCAAAATCTGACGGCACTTTTCTGCGTTCGTCAATTTTGACAAGATCTCTGACACCACTGACTGAAATGCAGCTGCAAACCATGACAGAGCCTCCACGGTGTTTTGCTGATGGTTGTAGACGCTCACTGTTGTATCTCTCTCCTGACCTCCTCTGCACATACTGACAATGATTTGAATCAGAAATTTGAGATTTGGATTAATCCCTCAATCAGACCTGTTGCCACTGATTTTCAGTCCAGTTGTTGTATAATCCAAAGAAAACTTTTGAAAGACTTTCAGAAACACTAAAAAACTATCGCTCAAGACCACTGACAACAAAGTCTGGCCCCTCAGAAAGAAAATTTTAAAAAAGAGGGATGGCTTGGGACTTTTTCACTGTACTGTAAATTTTAAGTTTCATCCCATGAGCACTAAAAGTATCTTGGAGCTAAATACCCTAAGCACACATAATATCCTGAGAGGTTTCTGAGTATGTGTGTCCTTTATGTGCTTCAGATAAAACAAACAATGATGTGTGCATGCGACCGTGTGCGTGTGTGTATACCTGCAGGATACAGCTGGTGATGTCAGAGGCTATCTTAGCATGCGGAGTGTCCTCTGTGTTTTCACCTTGCGGGGTGAGGTTATGCTCCAGACAGGACTCCCACAGTCCCACCAGAGCCGTGCTGTGTCGCTCGATGGAGCCCGTCTCCCTTATGGCTGTGGTGATGCGTGTTATGCAAATCTCCACCACTGCCTGGTCATTGTCATTGGTCAAATAGTCCTGTCAGCCAGCAACAGGATGCAAAATTAGAAATACAATGATAAAGTAAGGACAAAAGCAATGAATTATGCATAAGGGCATAAATAATTAATGGCATCTGCTTTGTAATTTTTGAATAAATACCAACTGTGTGTGTTGGTTGCACTGATCTAAACACATCAACTTACCGGTGAGCAGGAGATTGCCTTAATCTGGTCCAGAGCTTGAGACAGACAGTCTTCAATGTCTGCGTCCTCCAGAGAGAACAGATCACCTGCTCTGGACAGATCCCTCTGGCCGAGCACTTGGCTAAACAGCTGGTGCATCCTTGTCCTGGTTTAGGACCTTGAGACGAGCCTGGGACGGCCTCCGCACAGTTTAAGATCACTTAACTGAGAAAGTCGCTGACATAATGTCTTGAATACCATAGCAACTTTTCCTTCACCTCCTGGTTTTAGAAAGATATTTAAATAGAAGACTCTTTTCTGCCAGGGATGGGAGAAAGCAAGTCTTTCTAAAATGTAATAAAGCTGAAATATATGAAGATTTTCAGGCACACACTTTTATACAGAAAGAAATATCGAATGCATCATATTAGGACTTGATAGTTTTATAATTTTTGTTAAAATCCTCTCCGGCGCAGTCCAGAATCAGGTAAGTTTGATGGGTTTGGCCCAACATTTTTCTGGGTCTGCCTGAGGCCTGTTACCATGGAGACAGGGCAGTCCTTCTGCAGCTGAGTGCTGAAGGAGAGAGGACAAAAAAAGAGAGAGTGAAGGATTAAATTAACTAAAGAGAAGGAAATGCTGGGATCGTCATTTTGCACACAAAATCGTCTTCCAGGAAGAGATCATTTGAAAAGCTGGGAAAATTAATTCGGAGCAAGTCAGAGATACTGTCGAGCATCGGATATTTAATTTTGCATGTGATTTTTGCTCTCCAAAACATCTCAATTAAAGGAGTAGTGGTGCATATGAAACAACATTCATTGCAAGACATAGACATGAAGATTGATACAACTCTTATCTGTTAAAAATACTGCTTATTTTAGCTTAGTCTAAATCCTGGAAACAAAAAGGTTCAGCGTGAATTTCACATTCTGTTTGTTGTACCGATTAAACAAATAAGATGTGCATTAGTTAGCTGCAGGTTAATTGTGTTTTCTTTTAAAAGAACCTAATAGTCCAACCAGTTGAATCCTGTTCTTAACCATGTTATTACAGTTAAAGCGCAGGATTCCCAGTGTAGAGGGTTCAGTTGGGGGCAGTGGGGGTAGTCCTTTAACTAGCTTGTGTATTTATGGCCCCAAGTCCCATAACAACACAACAGTGCAGTAAAAATGTCCATACAGCTGTGACAGAGCTTTGAACCTCATAATGGCCACTGTGCTAGAGATGTAACTGTGTGTGAAAGCTCACCTGTGTGAGATGTAGAAAAGTACAGACTGAGATTCACCATTCTGCCTGTCTCTGGTAAATGGACTGGTTCTTATATAGTGCACTTCTCCTCTACAACATGCCTCTCATTTGGAGAAAAGTTGCTGGGGCAGCATGTGAATGTGGGACTGAAGGTAAAAGCATGTGCTCCACTCCAGAGACCTGTGTGTTGGCATCGCTAAGTTATAGTAAATAAATAATCTTATATCTAAATCTTAGCCAGACAGCATTTAATCATATCGCACATATTTAGAAAATGATAGCAGGGAGCATAGCACAAAAGTTAAAAGGGAGTCCCTGGCCCGCTGCCCAAATCAGAGTCTAACCACAAGTTCTCAGTTAAAGCCCGTTATTTATTAATGCATACCAATACCTGAGAGCAAATTACTCCAGGGTGAACCAAGGCCAGACCAACAAATGGAACCAGCTTTATCTGAAAGAACAGTGCTGATCACACACACAAACACACACACTTCCACTTTTTTCCCGTCACAGTCTGACTAAAACCGAAATAAGGAATAACTAAAATACACACAAAGTCAATGTATTCAGTTTAATACACATTTGGATGCACAATATATATATATATATACACATTTCTCAGTGGCAAATATTTTCCAATATATATCTTTTCCACAGTCATTTAAGTGCAATAAAGGAACTATTGTTCTACACTTGAAATTACTTGACATATTTTTTTTCTTCATCTTTGTCTGTTTAAAAAAAGAAACCTGACTTCACCTCTAAATGCACTTTGTTTATCTGTGTGTGTATTTATTTGACTCTGACTCTAAGCGCTATGTACTCAGACCTAGCTCATATGTACAAATGGCAAATAAAAGTTTTAATCTTTATCTATTGTATTTACATAAGTGAAAACAAAACTGAATGAAAGGCACGTGGTAAGCCTAACACCCTAAAATAAGCAAAGCAGAAGAAAACTGTGCAAAAGATAAATGCAGTTCACGCCCTCTGCTTCACTGACATTAACAACATGTGGGTTAATCGTTTGCAAAGAGCTGCAAAGGTCTCTAAACAAGAAACACGCATTTTCACAGAGGTTTACCGGTCGAGGATGGAACCAGGGCTTTTAAAATGGCCAGACGTTGACCCGCAGGTACACTCAAAGATCCTCAAAGCTAGAGGCGTCACACTGGTACACAAAGAATTAAAAAAAAGAAATAACTTACTAAACTGCAAGAAATGCAATAACAGCCATAACACCGACGTCTTCCAAAAGACCAAGAGAGCGCGTCTGCCATCACATTCTCTCTGTCTTTCTTGAAAATCCTGCACAAGGAGCGACCAACTCACGAATCTGGATGGAGTATTTGGAGTAAAAAACAAGAGGTTTATGATCGGTGTACACAAAAGATGCAACACAGCACCAGCACCGCTGACCCCCAGCAAAATCCAGTTTAAAAGGACGAGTAAAGTCAGGATGTGTGCTGCAGAGGAGAGCTTTGGCAGTTTGTATCTCTGCCCTCTTTTTAGCGGCATGAGTAAGTTAAAACATGATAATAATATGTTGCATATCTGGTGCAACTCTAACTGTTATACTCTACACTATAGCACAAATAATGCATTATAATGATTGGTAAAGTAAATAAAGGTAATGAGTCGAACAGAATACACAGTGTCCTGGTGTTATGAATGGAGTTCAAAGTTGTGGTAACTGAAAAGTAGCATGTTAACCATTTACTTGCATTACTGTTACTCTTGTCAGCTTCAATTAAACATTAAATCATTCACACCGGAGCGACGCCGGAAGGGCAAAGGATTACATATGCACACGTACACATATACACACCCACTGAGACTGCTTCTAAAAGTGTGACATATCACTGGCTTAGCGCTCCTTATTTTCTATACAGAAATGTAAACACGTAAACGCGCTGCTGTTCTCGCCGTTGTCGCTGCTTTCTGGGCGGTTTGAAGTATTCGCGCACGCCTTCTTTCTGAAGCAGCCACCCGGCGTGTCTGCTGCCTGTGATCACGATGACTTTGCTCACAGCAGAACTCTGCCTCCTTTGAGAGGACGAGCAGTTAAACATATGTATCTGTGTCATTTTCTGCTTCCTGCACCAGCTTCCCTCTACAATCAGACATTGTCTCATCCTCGCACCGTTTCACTGAAAGCCACACTGGAGCGAGCCCAAGCCAGACCAAAAGGAACGCACAAAGCTGACCACTTGGGAGGCCGTTATCTGTCCTGCCAAGCCAGCGACGGCCATGGAAACCCAACCATTGCCAGGATACCACATCGGGAATTCTTACTGGTCCGAGCTGTGGCTTTGGGACCGAAACAACAAAACAGCCATAAACACAGAGCAAAGAGGTTTATCTGTCACACAAAGACAGGCCAACACACAGCTGTGAAGGTGAATAATCACAAGCTCTTTCTGTGCAAGGAGTTCCCAAAAATACAGTATGAGTGTGTTGTTATTTACACTGTGAACATATACTCCTGTACACTGTGTATTTCTTAACTTTTTGATAAGGATGTACTGTATGACATAAACACTTTCCTGGGAGTGTGTACAGCCATTCAAGACTAATCCCACCAAGCACCAGACATCAATGGATGACATTTTCTGGGCTAAATCTGGTCAGCTAGTCAAAGCCTTTAAAAATATGCCCCTTCACATATAAATTTGTTCAAAAAGTGAAAGCTGAAGAGTCCTCTTTGCAGCGTATTGGAAAGACTAATATTTAACAAATGTGCTTGTGCTATTTGTATACATGTGGCTACAAATTAGGGCATCTGAGAAAGAAGGTTTTGAGTATAAACCCCCTGGTTGGTTGGTTGGTTGTAGGCTTTCTGTGTAGATTTGCATGTTTTCCTTGGGCTTGTGTGAGTACTCAGGTTTCCTCCTACAGTTCAAACACATACCAAATGTCAACATTGCTTAGAGGTCTTTTCGGTAAGTTTTTGCTCAGTGGGTTATGGTCTAATACACCGGTCCTAATAAATAAATTGTAGCTTCATTTGGACTAAAATGTCCCCTTTTTGTGTTTTAAAGACATGATGAGCATTCAGAGCTGTAGAAACTGAATTATACTGCAATATCATGTGTATCTAGCACAAACTGTATATAATAGGTGAATGTAAGCTGTGCATCTGAACAGCATTCCTGCATTCCTTTTAATGGCCAGTAGGGGATGATTATTCAGTTTGCGAATAAAAAAAACAAAACACAGTTTTAGAGAGAAAATTAAATGACTCATCACTTAAATTATGAACTCAGTTAACAATTTCTTAACTGGTTTTTTGTTTACATTGCTAACTTGATGTTGTATTTAATACAACATCGCAGTTATTTTGTAACTAATGTCCAACGTGGAGAAAGATGTTTCATCAAACAAACTTTAATCCGTAGCTAGCGCTCACTACGGTTTGGGCATGCAGGTTCCTCAGTCAAATCTTCAATCTTTACATCTGGTTTACGGATGTTACCAGAAATGATTTCTACAGTGCCATTTGGCATCATAATTGTGGAAACACGACAGTAGGCAAGGGGGCGGCATACGGCTGTAAGTGTTGTAGTCTAGCATTAGCTCTGCTCCAACTCATCGATATAAAAGGTAGAGTCAGCTATGGAAATACTGGTGGGGTGATTAGGGGATGATAACTGACTCACAAACTATATAAAAATTATGTTATTGTGTTTTATTTAGACTAAGAGAGAGAAAATACTACAAATTTAATAAGTTGGCTATAAGACCAGCACCCAGAATTCAAGTTTCTGTTCACAGTAACAACATTCACAATGTTATCCTTCTTATGGTATTCTGAAATGCACTTTACCATTTAGTTTGAGACAGCTGGCACTACCGGTGTGAAATCAATTTTGTTCCATGGGCTAAAATAGCTAAAACTGTGCCAACATAATGACACTGTAACGTTAGCATCCTACTCGGCAACCATCCTAACATTTCAGTCTGTGTGTGGTCAACAAAATGTAAAGTTAACATTTTAAATAAATAATCTGCCACCCCATTGATGTGTCAGTATATGGAATGATCATTTAGGCATCAAACTGGGAGTCAAGAATCATGTAATACTACTGGTGTTGGTACCGACTGCTAAATTTCTGGTATCCCTAATCTGGTTTCAGAAAACCAAACATGGCAGTAGCCAAAATCTTAGACTCAAGTTTTTACAAATGAATGGTGGATAAGTCCAGCTTTAAAATAGAGTCTGCCCAGCTTACTTTCCCCAATAATAACTAAGACCGAAAAAGAAAAGAGGCATGGGAAAGAGATGGCAACGACCAAAGAACACCAAGGGGAGGAAAGAATGAGAAATGGAGGAGCCACCAGACCGAGTCCCAGACTGAGAGAAAGCTGGAGATGGATTATGTTTCCATTAGCCCAGCTTTATTCCACCTGTGTGCCCAACAACCTTTACATACAGCATACGTATGCTTCTGTCTCTCCTTACTAGTGAAATGCTGTGTTATGTAATGTATCCTTTCCTACTCTTACTATGTCACAGCCCACCTGAGTAACTGAGTAGCAGTGTGCATGTGCGTGTGTGTGTGTGTGTGTGTGTACAAGCAGAGAAAAAAAATGGGCCTCAGGAATTTCAGTTCTTTAATAATCAGCTAGTTACTATTAATCACCAAGCTACGGCTCAACAAGCTTAGGAATGCAGCCTTTGAGCACGCACACACACACACACACACACACGCATGCAGTCATATTTCTTTCACAGGACATTACATTACCTTAAATTTATCAACCTCACACTTAACCGTCACCCTAAAAGTTTACAGTGCAGGAATAGATGCGTCTGCACATATGAAGAACACAAATTGTAGTTCCACAGTTAACAACACACAGTGAGTTGTGTCTGTAAGTGTCTTGTTGTTGGTGTGTTGTCAGTCTTCCCCAAACCCGTTCTGATAAGATAAATGATTCCAGGGAAATTCAAAGAAATAGCGCTCTAGCAGGTACCCACATGTTGAAGGCAAGCTGGGTGCCGCTGGGTGAGGGGTACCAGAGGGTGCGTGCTTGGGGAGGGCAATACGAATGTTAGGGGGTTATGTGAGGACAATGGGCCTCTCCTTCTTCCTTGCCTCCACCACTGGCACTACTGTCTTGATTCAGTACACTGCGAGGGGGAGAGAAAACACTGCCTCTTTTGTATGGCCTATGAAGACAGACCAGCCCTCCCTCTTTTCCCTCCTCTCTCCCTCTGCTCAGTCAGCCCTGTCTTTCTGTGTAATGTGCACCTGCTCGGCCTGCAAGACATCGCACACACTCACACAAAAACTTGAGAAAGGAGCTGTGGGGAGACAGAAGAGACTATAGAAGAAAGAGCCTGCGTTGTGCATTGCCTGCATTCATATCAGGCTGAGCGTGAATTAAGAAGCTGCATGTTGAAGAAGAAAGAAAGATTTGGTTCGTCAACCAAAGTTTAACTATCTCAATAACGACATTAAGTTGTACGTGTTCATGTTTACTTCATTTGCAAAGCACAAGTCAATGTTTGCTGCTTACGGTGGTTGTTGATCAGAGCGTATCCTGACGAATTTGGCCAACTCAGTCAAAAAAAGTTTAAGATGCCATTTTGCTTAGATATTCCTCCCACAGTTTTCCTAATGAACATTGAATGAACACATTTTTATTTATACAGCAAAACCCAGAGCCTACAGCCACAGAGGTGTAGACAGACTATTTTTCTATGAAATGTATTCAAATGAAATGTATTTTATTGATTGGTATGCGTTGAATTTAAGCTTGATTTAGACTTCTAAGGAAAATCTACCTCCTAATTTACAACATAAAGAAGCAAGCAGGAAACTCCTTCGAACCCTACACCACAACCTTCCACGCCATTCAGGTCGTCGCAGTCCGGGTCGACCCGACACAGATGCATTTCTCGGGAGGTGCACAGTCATCATTTGTTTATGCAGATATGAGTTCCAGTGCAAAGGTACAGAATGAGGACTCGCATAACCAAAATGTACATAAATAGATACAAATTTATATTAAAAAAAATTGGCCATGGTTGCTAAAATTATTATTGTTTTGGCTTACAATAAAACTACTATGTCAATGGGTGAATTGTGTTAGTGTGGAACAACTGCCATAGAAAAATGTTATCCCTCAAAAAGTTGTGGTGGAAAATGTAAATCCAGTTCTAAGAATGTGTGTGTGGCCCACACTCATACAACCTTTTGCATGGGGTGTTTGGAGGGGGGGGGCAGTCTTTAATCCGTGCTGGCCGTGGCCACTTTTGGTGATCTACTGCAATCTACTCCTGTCTGGCTGGACCAGTGACTGCTCAACCAACGAGTGACTACGGTGACTTTAATTTATACAATTAAAGCAAACAAATATCTATTCAGCAAATCTGAACATCTCAAGTCTCCAGCAGTTAACAGGAGTCATTTTATATTCTCAGTTTTATTTACATTTTTACTTTTTATACTTTAAATGGTGAAAATACGGCTTTTTTTGTCCTCAAAAACCCTTCTGCCGTATCCGTAAAAGACTGCACCTTCCATATTGATTACTTGATTAAAGTCTGGTTAGTTAAGTAGCTATTCTATAACTGGGCCAATCAGTTATGTAACTGATGCCTTGGATTGAATTAATAAGTACGACGAAGGCTCCCCGAAGACATCTGTGGAAATAGGTCCACACTGCCGCGGAGAACTGAGTTAAGACTTGAAAGATAGACCCCTGAGGAGCCTACTGTAGAGGTATTGTATTATATGTGAATCTGTGTGTGTGTGTGTGTGTGTGTGTGTGTGCGTTTGTGCTTGTGTGGGACAAAGGGGAAAGTTCTCCATAATTTATGTCCTGCAGTTACGCAGCTGTGGAGCAACGATTGGGAATTACAGTATGATATGAGCAGGAGAAAACTGCTACAGTGAAACCCTGATGAAAGGAAAGATAAAGAAAAACAGAGAGTGAGCGAGCGAGGAAAACACGGGAGTGAATATCTTACCATCCCTACAGAGAGCGGTCACTATGGGTGTGATAAGACAAAGCAGACCACAGGAACACTTAATGTGACACTGATGGATGTCACACCAACTAAAGCAAGGAGAGCAGATAAAGTTAAAGCATTCAGACACACACAAAATCATTTCTGCATTTATGTGCCCTTCACAATTTACCCACATTGGCTCCAATCTACTTTAAAGGCGGTGTTATACTTTACACATCTATGAGGATGCCATTGTCTGAATCCACACCCACATTAACTACATTTTGTCACCAGAGGATGAATGTGACAATCTCCGTGGCTGTCCACGTGCCCTTCGATGTCTGTGAACCACGCAGACATCACACTACAACTACTCATCTGTGCGCCACGGACGAGTGAGTGAAATCCCAGCGGCTGCAGGATGATCTGTGAGCTCAACAGTTTCAGAGTCATTGTAGAGTGTGTCCTGGGGCCGTGGCAATGAGGAGGGAATATATATCTAATCAGCACTTGATCATAATGTCAGCTGAAATGACCATCATACCATGCCACTGAGTATTTCAGAAACTGCTGATCTGCTGGGAATTTCCCACACAACCATCTTTAGGGTTAAGATAGTCTCAAAAAGAGGAAACACCCAGAGAGCAGGAGTTCTCTGGATGAAAATAATTCCATTAACCACTTGTTACAACAAAGGTGTACAGAAGAGCATCTCTGAACACACAGCAGAAGACCACACCCGGTGCCACTGCTGTCAACTAAGAACAGGAAACTGAGACTACAGACTGAAAAAGTGCTGCCTGGTCTAATGAGTCTTGATTTCTGTCATCATCATGTCAATATGAACCAAAAGCTAAGACGAATGTTTCCAGCACCTTCTTTAGGCCAATTAAGATAGCTCTGAAGGTGAAAGTGGCACAACCAACTACAAACAACCTGTACCTAACAATCCTGTGTGTCACTGATGTCAATAATGCACTGAAAAAAAAGATATTTACACCCAAAATGATTACATGTAAATTCCCGTTTAATTTTGTTACATAAGTGCAATGTAAATATTCAATATAATGGAATCTGGTCAAATGAAATGTACTTTTTTGGCGTACATTCAGTTTATGCCAAGCATATTTTCCTTACTGATTAATTATTTGAACAAATAAAACTTTGATTTTTATACACTTCATTTGCATTTTACTTCAAAAAACATTGTGTAATGTCTAAAAAGTACAAGACTTTTTTTGAGTGTATAATCATTTCAGATATTGTTGTTTGTGTATCTTGTTTATGTCCGTGACCTCACAAACTCGTTTCTCTGTAGCCTCATAGTGAGCAGTTGAGATAACACAGTTCAAACAATAAACCTCAACTGATAGTAACAAATACCTTTTATTGATTCTAACATTTCGACGAAATGGGCCACTACACTACTTATTGATTGTGCTGACAATTATAAAAAATAATGGCTCCTCTGATAATTAAATAAATGGATATTATTAACACTCATCATGCTGTTGCTACATTATGCCAAAAACACACAATCTCTGATTAAAAGTTAGTTTTCTGCTTTTGAGTAATCACTTAAACTCTCATTTTCAGCCTAGAAACTTATTTTAGGACTCACTGTGCTACATTCTGAAAGTGAAAATAATTTAACTTCTAGACAGGTTGAAAAAATGAACACATCAAAGAGAACAAAGAGCCTCTATAGACTAATCTGAGTTGAGCTCATTCCTCCTTCCATTTTGTGTGTTTGTAGTCGTGTGTGTGTGTGTGTGTGTGTGTGTGTGTGTGTGTGTGTGTGTGTGTGTGTGTGTGTGAGCCCGAAATGTTCTCTGCAGGCATAACTGTGTCAAATAGCACTGAATCCACCCTAAAGAGTGCACGTTTGGGTTGGGGGCTTCTCTTTTTTCTCTGATTTGGCTCTGCTGTGCTGCGAGACTCATAACTGCTGAGAGGATTTCCACAGCAGAGGGGGAGCAGTGCTGGTTGAAAATGTGCATTACCGCCACACTCAGTCAACTAACACTCATGCACACTTTCAAGACCATTCATTATTCATTACTCCCCGCTGCCTTCCACAGCCCGAACTCGGTCTCGTGCTCCGAGCTGAGCGGAAGCGTGCTCCGGACTCAGCGTACGGGCCTGACTCAGGAGTACCGACTGAACGCTTTCACAGCGTCATCAGGACGTGATTCTTATTAGAAAGCGATTGTTTAATGTGTTTCTAAACTTGGAAGTGTTGTCATAACCTGCATCCTGCATGTTATCCAGGCTTCCTGTTTCCTGAGTGAGCAGAATGAATAGCAGAAATGAGCAATGAAAGTTGGCTTTTACTGTCATATATAATCACCTACAGTATGATTTACAGATGAGGAGCAAGGAAATTTTTTAAATCAGCTTTTCCAAACAACCTAGTCTTATTTTATTTACTTACATTATTTTACTTTGCACGTAGAAACGAAATCAGCAATCCCGGCTTATTCTTCTTGGGCAAATTTCTCCAGCTCCTCCAGATTTGATGGTCTTCTGGCATGGATCTTCAGGGCTTTGTGCAGGCCAGTGAGCTATGTTAACTTTGGTCAGCAGGAGCGACGTATGTTTTGGCTCGTTGTTGTGCTGAAGACAAAGGGATGACTCAGATCCAGTTTTGCTACTGACTGCTGGAGGTTGTCACACGTCCTTCTTTCTTCATGATTCCTTCCACCTTAATGAGATTCCCAGTTTTAGATACACTGGAGCATCTTCACAGCATTTTGCTTCCATCACCGTGCTTCACCGTGGGGATGGTGATCTCTGGATTGTACGGCTCTCCCTTCTTTCTCCAAACAGCTGTGGTTTCGTCTCATCTGACCAAAGGATGTGTCTCCAGTAAGCATAATCTTTCTCCAGGTCGTCTTTGACATACTTCCGTGTAACTGTCTTCGGCAGAAGTGGAATTTTTCTTGGCCTGTACCCCCTCCTTTGCAGGGTTCTAGTGATTTTCTTCTTTGAGACTACAATTCCTGAAAAAGTCATTCACTAATGCCCTGGCAGTGGTTCTGTGGCCTTTAGACACATCTCTCACAAGTTTTCTTTCCAAAGTCTTGGAAATCTTTGGCTTCCTATTTCTGACAGGCTTGTTGTACACTATGTGGCTCTCTTTGAATTTTTTGATGATACTTTTGGAAACTGTGATGTTGTATAGCCATCTCCTGCTTTGTGAGCATCAACAACTTTTTCTCGCAAGTCTAAATTGATGTGTTGTGTTTTTGGCATGATGCTTTCTCAGTGACAGCTCAAACCCTCGCTAAAGTTTTTATACTTTGTGCAAATAGCATGCTAACCCTGAATTCTAATTAGATTATACAGGCATTGTGCATTACAAAGTTAAAGCACATCATTGTACAGCAGTGGTTTGTGCTGTAGCTCAATGAAAAGCTCAGGTTTTCAGGTGGGGTAAGATTTTTTTAATGACATATTTGTTATTTTGCACAAATTGAAATAATTGATTCTTTCTAAAGAAATTGATCATGTTCAGAAATGCTATGTTAAAATTACTCGCTCTAGTAAAAAAACAGTTGGGAAAATTTCGATTAAAAACTTTTTCATAGCAAGGACTAATAATTTTGTCCCGTAATCTGCTTCTCTGTAATTAGTTTCCTAAAAATATCCAAGGTAATGCAAAGCTGTTGAGCAATATAACTCCAAATAAACTAAGGTCTGCCATCATGAACTTAAAATAAAACAGCGTACCTTAAATTCTAAATAATAAGCAATATAAGTGTCATGAATAAATGCTAAATCACACAAATACAAATATGTATTTCTTTGTTATTATATATACGTTATTTTATTTTAGAAATATTATGCACAAAAATACTAAGAGGTTAGTTCAAGTTCATACAGTGAACGATAATCTCCTTCCTTCCTGGGACATCAACATCTGTCTGAAGTCTGTGACCTTGAAGAGTCCCCCCCCCCCACCACACACATACACACACACATATACACACACACACACCGTCTGTATTCACACACAAATACAAGTGAAGCAACAGTATAGATCTGGATTTGAGCGGGGGATTAGGGGAAGAAATGCACAGACTAAATGTGAGTAATGCCACTGAACTTGCCTTTCAAGCTCCGGGAGCACATTCCTTTGCATGTAACCCTGAGAAACAGAGAGGCACTGTGACATCAAAAAATGTTCAAAATGTTCAAAAGATGAGGTGCCACGCGTCCTTCTAGGATACACTACCTCCCCCCAAAATGACCACGCATTTAGCCCGGAATTACTGCGAGTGTTTACGCGCGACAGCCCAGGAAAACACCCCCCATATCCACTTGCGCGCTCCCCCGGGTTTAGTAGTAGGCTATCTTTATCTGAGGCGTCATGGATTCTGGGGTATCCTCAGTAAAGACAGGAAAAAAGTCGGCTTAATGGGCGACCAGAAAGTGTGTGGTGCATCCACTGCTTTCAACTCGTGCAGTCAACTTTCCCGACATCAAGGAATGTGGGTGACATATTCCCGTCTCTTATGACAGAGAGCATGCAACAAGAAACCCCCCTCCCAGCAGCCCGCTTCGTTTCCAAACACCCACGGACTCGGACAGCTTACCTGCTCCACGCAGCACGTCGACAGCACGCGGACGCTGACTGTGGATCCTCGCTCAGTATCTTCAAACCGCGCTCCAAAGCCTCACATAGCAACACAAATAAAAAAGCCCTGCGCAGATCCAGGTCCTCTCTCAGAGCAACCCTCACTGTCGTCCTCCTCGGTCACCATGGGAAAGCGCGCCATCTTGCGGCCGATCGGATTGCGCGGAGCAACAGGTGTATGGAGGGAGGGACAGGTGAGGACGCTGCGTTCAGAAGCCCTCGGAAAATTATGGAGATTATTTCAAACTCAGCTTCAGTGGTTAAAGCGATCTTTAAACAGGACTCGCTTTTTGTGACACGATTAGTTAACCCAATGGTTCATTTAAAAAAAATAAAAATAAAATAATGCAAAAACGAAACAAAACGAAACAAAGAAATCATATGGTTTTCAAGCGTCAGGCGTGGCCAAGGTTATTATAGTTAACTAAAACTAAACACTAAAACTAAATGTGAACAAATCTTTTCAGTTAACTAAAATAAAGATAAAAACTAGACTTTTGAAAAACAAATAAAACTAATAAAATTATTTAGTGAACTTGGAAATCTAACTATAAAAATATAGAGGACACATAAGTTAGTTTGGCTAAAAAAAATAAATAAATAAAATCTTGTAACACCTGTACTGATTCTCATTCTGATTCTGATTCATACAATAAAAGTAAATACTAAAACTGAGACTGAAACAAACAGAAACTAAACTACAATTCAACACTTTCAAGCAATAAAAACTAATCTGAAATGCCCATATCGGATTAGAAATTAAGTGCCAAATTGTACTTCAACTGAAACATATTACAGCATATTATTGGTGTTATTACAGGTGGGTTATTATTAGTTGTGTGATGATGGTTGTATTGTATATGCTGGTGTTTACATTAGTTTTTGATAATATAAAAATGTAATAAGGAAGAAAAGGCTTGTAGCAAAGGCGATATAGTTTTTCACTGTATTGACGTCATTTCATTCATTCATTGCTCTGGTCAGTAGATGGTGGTATTTTCCCAGGCATCGCGTCCGGCGTGAGACTTCATTTTGCGGTGCCTTCAAAATAAAAGCACATGATATTGTCTACTTCATGGAGCGATACGTGAATGAAGTACATGAGAAATGAATGGGAACTATTAACGTCAAAAATATGTATTTGTATATTATACACGAAAATACATTCTACTGTGGCATTTAAATAAAAACACACATGACTTTTGCTATAACGTATGTTGTTTTCGTAAATACGTACCTGGGTACAACTTTGAAAAAATGTTTTCTACATAAATATGTACAAATTAAGTATCCCAGTTTACAAAAAAAGAGATATTATTTTTAAATTAATAAATAGCCTGGCATTATATTGTAAATTTCTCAAGCAGTATTAAATTGTCCTCAAAGAGGATTTTACTTTGAATTCGCACCGGATGTTGCATCTTATCCTGGCCCGCTTCACACTGGAGACCGCTGATGGTGGACGGAGAAGCTATCTGTAATCTTTTTCAAAGGGCTTGGACGTGTGAGGATGCTGGTGAAGTTTGTACAAACTAGCAAACAGCCTGGAGTGTTTTACGAGTCCGTTTTAGTCAGGTGAGCGGTCACTGAACTTAATTATGTTTTTTTGTATGTTTGTTTGTTTGTTAGCATCTCTTCCAAATCCATTTAAATTAGCCTGAAGCATGATTGCGTACACATAAACACCACAAGTGGCTCTCTGGACAGCTGTGAGCGTGGGTAGGCCAGACTGAGCGTGCACCATGAGCAAACTTATCGCTTACTGACGTATTTTTTAAAATGTAGACGTAATTACTGATTTGGGATGGACCTAACACTTTATGTTCTTTCCTCTGTACCTCCCACAGTTTTCTTTGTTCGTTTTGCTCACTGTCTGTTTTATTTTTCTGTTTTTCAGACTCGAGAAATGACATAAGAAGTCTGTTTGTACAGGCAGGTAGTGGTGCCACATAAATCTGCTTTCTCCAGGCTTTAGCTTTGTTGACAAAACAAAAACACACCCAGGCTACTTAGAAAGTTGAAGTAGGAGGAAAAGGAGGAGGAGGTAGAGGAAATCAGTCTCTCCTCATGGCCAGCGGGCGTTTTCCAGGCAAGAGTGCAGATGTGGCCATCAACAACTGGACTGCTCCATCTCAGGGCAGACCGCTGTGTGTCAACGGGACACCATGGATCCTTTACCTGCTTGAGGAATGTGTGGACAACATCTGGGAGTACTGCAGCGTTGTGATAGGACTCATATCCATGTTCTGTTTTTTGTTGTCCACGATACCGTGAGTAATTACTTTGATTATTGTCGGCTTATCGTGCAACCAGCTCAGCCAGTCAGAAATGTTAACGTCTTATATTTGTCTTTAATCTGACTTGCTGGGTCTTTCCAGGCAGGTCTATGAGGCCTATCGGAATGGAAAAGTAGAGGAGGCCATGTCTTTTGGGTTTCTCGTCTTCCTCCTCAGTGGAGACCTGACCAGCTTCGCTGGATGCTATCTCACTAGCCAGCTGCCCATTCAGGTGAACACAGACAACTCAGCCTGGCTGGTTGAGGTCTGCTGGCTCTGCAGTGTGAATCTCTATCAAGATTTTGAAGGGATAGTCATTATCCTGATACTGCTTTTCTTTTTTTCCTTTTATTTGACATTTCTCTCTCTTGATTTGTCCCACTTTCAGGTTGTCACAGTGGTGTTTTACATCTTCACTGACCTGATTCTCATCTCCCAGTTTCTCTACTATAAGATCAAAAACAGCTCCAGCAGAAGTGAGTCCTGACATCGTCTCTGCTCTTAGGTTAAACCGCTGGCAAAGCATGATGCCTGGTTTAAATACAGCACTGTGCAGAAGTCTTATAACTTAAAGAAGTGATGGGTAACGCATCACTTGTGCACTTGTTATGTGGCATTTTCCATCACAACCATCTCAGGGGTTTATAGAGAATGGTCCAAAAAACAGAAAATATCCAGTGAGCAGCAGATGAATGGACAAAAGAGATTGTTTCGAGTACATAAGAAGACAAATAAAATAACCACATTACAAACAACACATGCAGAAGAGCATCTCTGAATGCACAGCACATTGTACCTTGACGCAGATGTGCTGCAGCAGCAGAAGACCACACCGAGTACTGAGTACAGAGCTAAGAACAGGAAACCGAGGCTACAGTTTACATAGGCTCAATAAAACTGGACAATCGCATTGTGGTCGTGCAGCAGACAAATCTTCAGCAACTGTGTGATCCTATAGTGTCTAAGAATGTGTAAGAATTCAGGCAGTGCTAATGGCAAAATGGGGTGAATGTCTAATTACCTCCACCAAGGAGGTTGTGTTTTTGGTAATGTTTCTGTGTGTCTTATTTATAGCTCCAAAAGTTTTGAATGAGTTGTGCTAAAACCTTGCAGGGGTGTAGAGTAGGGTTTAATATTATACAATAGTTATTCAAATTATTTATATCCAGTTATCATCCGTTACCTATTCCTACATAATGTTTGTGTAGTCTGAGTAAACATCTGTCGTGCTGCCCTTATCTGATTTGCACTGCTCTGCAAACTTCATTGGGTAGTAATCTTAATTATACTGTTGCCTAAGCAGGACTGAACCTACAGGTACTGTTTTTGTTGTTGCAGGATACGTCTGTTACTGAGTTTGTGTGTGTTTGTCGTTTAGAAAATCCTGCGCTGAAGTGGGTGTGCTTCATGTGGTGTGGCGCTGGGACATTAGCACTCCTGGCTTTACCCAAGCTCATTATAGACAACGGTTCACATTTAAACACTCAGGTAGGACGCAAACACCTTTCCACTTGAGATTACCCACTCTTCCGTAGGTGCAGCATTAACTCTTTTCTCTTTATTTCACTGTTCTCTTACCCAGAGTCCAGCCAGCTCCAAGTCAGTGGAAATCACTGGTTATGTATGTGGATATTTGGCATCTGTTTTTTACCTCTGCTCCCGTTTTCCACAAATCCATAAAAATGTAAGTAACTTTTTTTTTTTTTTTTGAGTCACTTTATTCTCAGAAACATGGTTTGTGTGTTTGGATTGGAGGTTTGTGGAAAGCTCAAATTACTATGTATGAGTTGGTCATAAATGGGGATGGAGAAGATGGTGAAGTATGGATATTTGTGAATACTGCATGTGTGTCAAAATGAAAGCCAGGCGTTGAAGACAATGGCGCTGTTGTGCTGAAGAAACACATTGGCTTGATTGCAGCGATTAATCACCAGAGGGGATTGTCTCAGTAGCGTGCCAGTGCCAGAGAGACTTCTGGGCACAAAACATGGACTCCCATGATGTTGTAAATCATTTAGGTCACTTTTGCCCCTGTGGAAATGTAAACATGTTAGAGCACGTCCAAAATGTCATTCCAAGTCTACAAAACAATTAAAACTGTTGCTGTTTAGGATTTCCTTCAGAGTTTCTCTCACATACACTCACTTGTTGCCTGACATTGTTGGGGAATAATCAGCAGGATATTCATACTCTGCTGCCAAGCACTTGAGCAACAGCAGAGTGTAAAACTCCATTTTATCTTTCAAGGTTGAAATGTGTCTTTGGTTTCTTAATATTGGATGGATACTGCCTTTCCTCATCCTTTCAGTGATAGATGCGATGAACAAAGCCAGCCTGTTTATGTGAAGCACACATGCTTCCTGCTGTTTGTTAGTAGGATGAATTCGCTGTTGGCTGTTATCTCTTTTGGGGATTTGTTGATACCCATAAAGCACTTCAATAAATCTAGTCTTATCCTTTAATCTTGTTGAGGTTCTCTGTGTCTGTTTGTTTGGAGTGCAAGTCCACTGAATTGAGATTAATGTAAGTGAAACAACATGTACTTAACTCTTTTTTTCATTAACAGTGACTCTGGGTTTTTGTGGGGGGGGGGGCTTCATGAAACCAGGAGTTGTTGTCACAGGTGGTGCTATAAAGAGGCCAGGAAAAATCCAACTCCACCAAATTAGCACTAAATTACGCTTGTTGTTTAGTTGTTTAAATTCCTTTTTTCTTCTTTTGTGGTGAGGTATCCCAGCAGACATCGAGGCAAAGTTTAAACCTTCACATAAGACATCGTTACAGGGAAAGTTGCCATTTTTATCCGGCTGTAGCTGTGGGAGACCAATCAGACAAATGTTTCTGGCCATCCCTGCTAACAATAAGAGTCGCTATAAGCCCAGTGTAAGACTGCTGTGGTGCTTCTTGTTTGTCTGTTAATTATCTGTTAACTATTCTAGTTCCAGCGACAGTCTACAGAGGGCACCTCCTACCTGCTGTTTGCCCTGGCCATGATGGGTAATGGGACGTATGGGCTGAGCGTCATAGTTGTCCTTCCGGCATTGAAGGGCTCCAAACAGAACTTCATCGTCAAACATCTGGCCTGGCTCATCGGCAGCCTGGGAGTCCTCATACTCGACTGTTTTGTATCCTTCAAATAATAATAACAAGCCCAACTGTACAAACTTAATGCAAAATCTGACCTGATAAATCATAATAGGGTAATATTGCTTGTAATGTTTTTGCGTGTGCAGTAAATTTAAAGCATTCAGCATGCTGATTTTGTCCCAACTTGTGTACAACCCCCATTAGAAAACAGTTCTCTGAAATGTAAATAAAATAAATGCAGTGATTTGCAAATTTGACAGTAGAACATGTCAAATGTTTAAAATGGTTTATTATTTACTGGAAAAAATAAGCTCAATTTAGATTTTAATGTCCATGTTTACCACTGTGTACCATCCCACTTCAGCACCTGGACTCTCCTACTGTGAAACTGCTGTTGTGATGGCAGCAGCATGTGGTTTAGCATTTGCTGAAATCTGCTAGGACTTCCCTGAAAAAGACGTTGGTCCCTCTACTCCATGTTTTCCCAAACAAATTTGAAATCTTCTGACCACAGAACTGTTTTCCACTTTGCTTTAGTCCATTTTAAATGAGCCTTGGCTCAGAGAAGACCGTGTTCATATAAGTCTTCTTCTTTGCATGACAGAGCTACAATCTTTATTCATGAATATCATGGTGAACTGTGGTCAGACAGTGATTTCTGCAAGTGTTCCTGAGCCCATGCAGTGATTTCCATCACAGAATCGTGTTTTTAATGCAGTGCTGCCTGAGGGCCCAAAGATCAAAAGCATCCAGTGTTGATTTTCAGCCTTGTCTCTTGCACACAGAGATTTCTCCAGATTCTCTGAATCTTTTGATGATGATACTTAGACGATAAGATATTCCAAGTCTTCACTATTTTACACTGAGTAACATTATTCTAAAATTCTCTCATAATTTATAGACAGATTTTAGTAGGTTGGTAGGTTTTCAGTGACTTCAGCCTTAAGGTCAAGGTCAGAGGTAGGAAAATCATGATAACTTGAGAACAAGGCGACGTAGGATTTTAACATTCATACCATAGGTGCGTCTGCTAAGAGGCTGAGGGGTAGCACGGGCTGCTGCCAGTATTTTCATTTCTGAGAAACGCCAGTCTCTTAAATGTTCTTTTTATACCCAATCACGTTGCTATTCAACAGGTTTTCATCCCAATGTGTAACATACCAACGACTGTGACAAATCGTTACTATGTTACGTGTTCGGATGCGTGAGAGCAGGTTGGAATGAACCTACACGTGTGGAGGCATGACAGCGGGCTGACATGAGTCTATAAATGTGTTAAGGTTAGGGCTGGAATAGAAAGCTGCTAAGTCATTGCTTCGAAATGACCTCAAATTTACTTAACATGGTAAATTTTCTCAGTTTCAACATTTGCTATGTTTTCCATGTTGTGTTGTGAATAAAATATAGGTTTATTAGATTTGCAAATCATTGCTTTCTGATTTTATTTCAATTTTACACAGCGTCCCAACCTTTTTGATATTGCAGTTGTAAAATGTCTGAACTTACAGTGTCCATACAACCCTTGACCGAATCAGGTAACTGCCCAGTTCGTCATGTACAGGAAGAACATTTCTGCCAAAAGCAGTGCGCTACGCCATATCCCAGAGGTGGAACCTCTTCTGAGTGAGGAAGAGGAGCTGACAGTGTTGTAGGACAGAGATCAAACACCAGCAGCGATTGGACTATCAGTCTTTGTTTGGAGCTCTCAGGGGTTGCTGAACATGAGTCTCATTTTCTTTGCACACAAGAGGACAATCTCCTGTTTAGTGTGTTAATAAAGAAAGAAAGAAAGGAGGTAACAGTTTCCTTAACACTGGAGATTAACTACCAGTTTAGAAGCTCTTCCATAGTTTCTCTTTAGTCTGGCTTGCCTGCATGACTTGGGTCATTTTTGCACTTGCACCTCTTGATTTTGTTTATGGATGGAAAAACGATATTTAAAAGCAATCAGTGAGCTTCCATGTTTAAAATAGGGCTCTTAAAACCAATTAGTCATTTCTAAAATGAAACCTTTGCCAATATCTGCAGAACCTGATGTATTAACATGTTTTTTAAGATAGTAGGTATCACCACCAAAAGCCCACGAAAGCAAATTTTCCAAATACTCCCCTAGTAAGCACAGAAGTGTGGAATTACATTGGTCTTATCTCACTTTGTGGCCCTGTAGCTAACCCTTTACAGCCATACGAGACAACGCTGGGATAAAAAGAACCAACTCTGATGTTTTAATGCGAATCTGATAGTGTTATATAATGTGAAAAGGATTTTTAATGTTTAAGGACCAGTGGATTTCTTTGCTTTGCGTTCTCTTTGTTGTCCTCCAGGAGAAACAGTGTGTACCCTTTAAAACTGTTAATAGTCGTAATATAAATGCATTGCATAAACACATCGCTGTTTTTCAGCTAATGTGAATCAGATTGTTAAAGTAGATAATAACTTAAGAAACTGTATTTCTTAAAAACAGCAGTTGAACTGTTTGTCCAAGTCCCTGATTATGACCTCCCTGCAGATGTTCTCTCTTAAGTTTCCGTGTGCTGGCATCGTCTTTTTAAAAATGTTATAATGTTTATTAAAAAAGAAAGAAGACGCGTTCAATGACGTTATCTAAAAATAGGAGCATTATAAAATTAGTCCACGTGTCTAATCTGTCATCAGGTTTGTGGGAGAGAGTATGCTCTTGTCAAGCCAAATTTATTTGCATTATTTGGTAGCGTGTCCTTATTAGCTTCTTTACAGTTGTTTCCAGAACTAATGCTAATTGAATAGATGACAACAGAGGAGAGAAAGGGAAAAAAATGGTGTACTAATAGATGAGTAGTTTCATCTTATGATTATATTTTTTGTAAGTATTGATTTAGACTAATGCTAAAAATAGTAATAATAGTCTTAATATTATTAGTTAATTCATAGTAAATTAGAATATAATTTACTAGTAACTTTCTTCTGACAGATGGTTTTCTCATACAGTATGTATGTGGCACAGTCACTTTTAACCTGATCATCTGTTTAACTTCAGTTCTGCAGATTTCTCTACCTCAGGCAAATGTGGGCGTCTTTTTGTGTTAAAAAACAAACAAACCATTAGTCATTAGTCCCAGTACTAGCCCGAGAAAATTAATTTGCAAATATGCAATAATAACTTCTTCACTAATAATTCAGTACTTCTAGTGATTTATTGTATTTTCAAAATGTTCCTGTTTCTCTGATTGTTTTTGTATTGAATATATTATTAGGACCTTTTGCTGCTACAGACTGTGGAGCATGTATATAAGTTGTTGAGATGGGTTTATTTTATTTCCTTTTTTAATCTTCCATTGTGTTGCCTTTTAATAAATGTGTATTGTGCCAAGTTTAAATAACTCCATTGTATCTTTATAAAATATACTATGTACTGTTTTGATTGAAAGAATTTGGTCTCACATTTCACATCAAAGTTTGAAGGTTCTGTCTTTGAGTCACAGAAATGTACAAGTTTACAATGTCCTCTCAATCATGTCCGTAGTTTGCTGAACGAAACTGTGCACCTCCACAGTGGATTTTAAATCCAAAACTCGAGATGCGATTGAAATGCAGGCTTTCAGCTCTACTTCAAGGGGTTTTATCAAAATGTTGCATTAACTGTTTATGAATTACAGCCAATTTTATGCACAGTCCTTCATTTTCACTGACTCAGAAGTATTTGAACAAACAGACTTTGCTAGAAAACATCCAAAATAGCCTGAAGTAGCAGTTCTGGGAGAAAAATACAAAAAAAAAATATTTGGACAGAAAAACAACACAAATTTATACCAGAATTATGGAAAGAGGCAAGTATGGAGGAAAAAATTGGCTCATAGTGGAGGCAGTTTTATGGCATAGCTTTGTATAGCTGCCATTGGAAGCTGGGCACTAGTGTCTAAGGGTGACGTAAAGTAGCAGGCTGAATTGTGAAGTGTACAGGGCTGTACTCATACAAAATGCCACAGCATCGATCAGACAGCTACAGTAACCATGAGCGCTCAAACTCAATGCGCGACTTCTGAAAACAATGCTGCAAAAGCACACGTAACACAAACAGAAGGACATGCAGCAAAAGGTCATAACAGACCCCACAAAACAGCCGTGGAAGCGACAAGCCAACAGTAACCGTCTAATACCAAACATACAGTATTATATGGCTCAATTAAAACACATTACTCTTCCGTCTTGCCTCAGCTGTTATATCAGAAACACTTCCGTTGTATTTTATTGAACTTCCGTTGTGTTCTGTGTTTTTGCAGTATTCCCATATATGTTGGTGTTTTTGTAAGTTGAGGCCTCTCAGGGCCACCGCATACAGCACTCCACGGTGCAAATAATACTGACGCAAAGCATCCAAGAGTTTCTCAAGGCAGCGAAATTGGATATTTTTCAATGGCCAAGCCAATCACCTGATCCCAACCCAACAGAGCAGGCTTCTCAATTATTAAATACAAAACTGAAGGCAGAGAGACCCAGAAACGAGCAGCAACTGAGTGAAGGTCTGGCAGAGCAACTCCAGGAAAGAAACAGCATTTGGTGATGTTCTCGGTTTTATAGACTCACAGTTAACTTTGAGCCTCATTAAACGCTACATTTTTTTTGGGGGGGGGGAGTCCTATCTTTCCCCCTTCACATTCCTCGTTGCTTTTTTGAGTGAGCTCTCTGGCGACCAATATAATAAAAGCAGCAGTTACGGGGCGGGAGCAGGGAACTTTACCATTATTTCGGAGGAGGGACTTCCTATAGCGCTGCAGTTGGATGGCAGGGAGCCGCTCGGCTGACACGTAACTGAAGTTAAAGGTGCTATGAAGGCCTCGTCGTGGACCCAACTTTTAACTTCTCTGTAAGCTTGCCCGAGTCACGTCGGAAACTCTGCAAGAGAGGAAGAGAGACCCACGCAGGACTCGCCCGTCTTATTTATTTTGTTGCTTTTAGAGCTAAAAAGAAGGCAGAGCCAGAGTTTGGCTGTAAGTCAGGCGAAAATCTGAGCGGCTACTTTGAAGTTGCAGAGGGGGCAGAGGGTCGAGATTTGGATGCAGCTCTGCTAAAAAAGATAATAATGTGCCCGAAAGCGAGTATTAGTACGTAGCTTGTGTTTTCTGCGTGGAAATGCTCGGGGTGTGAGGGGAGGGGGAGGTTTCCTCAGTTCTCACCGGGAGGGGAAAAAAAGTTGAGTCGGAACTTTCCAGCGGCAGAGACGGGGCTTTCGCGCATAGAAGGCGGGGAGGGGTGCGGGTCCAACATGGGAAACGGGGTGTGCTCCCGGAGGCAGCGGAGGATCTTCCAATGTCTCCTTCTGGTCACCGTGGTCTGCGGGGTGATGTACGGGGGCATGATGTCGTACGAGATGCACAAACAGCTCAAGAGGACGGAGGCGATGGCACTGAAGTATCAGCAACACCAAGAGTCGCTGTCGGCACAGCTCCAAGGTAAACACAGGGGCGGAGAGGTGGTCGAATGTTTGTCCACAGCTGACACGACGAGGTTGAGTTACGTGTCACGCCAGACTCCGTGGATAAAACTGCATTGTCATTATTGTCGAACATGCTGAAACACCCTTACATCTTTTAAAACAAATTGGAGGACTTGATATGAGACTTTACTTAACAAACTTAAGTTCGGCGTTCATTTAGCACCTTAAAAACCAGACTGGGTTCCAAAATGTTTGTATAGACGTGTTTAAGGTTTTAAATTAAAAAAAAAAAAAAGTTCCGTCTTCAACATTCCTGGCTTTATTGTAAAGACTGTGTGCTTTACTGGTAATGTTAATAGTCAATTAAATATTTGGATCTTTGGCACACAGCAAAACTGAGCAATTTGATCAATCTGAGATGTAGTTAATGATAAAAGCATTTTTGGTATCTTTTAAGCATCCTGTAGACAAACTAATCACTATATTAATCAGTAATAACAGCACTCATTAGCCGAGACCCCATGAAAACCACAGTTGTAAACTGAAAAGAGGCAGATTTCCCAGAAACATCCTAACTTTCCTGCCACATCTGATCTAGCTGGATTAGAGAAATTATACTTCAGTAAAGCTGCAAGCTGCCAATAAACTGGTGATGGCTCCTGACCTTGTCATGAGATGAGCATATTTGCCTTTTAAAAAAATGTTTTAAAAGCATATTTGCCTTTAACAAGAGTTCATTTGTTTTTCCAGAGGTGCAGTCAAAGTGAAATTAGCCCTGTCACTTCCTGCAGCTGTGGTCAACTGAGGCTATTACAACACAAGCGCCTGGTTGCAGTCACTGTATTTTAGCTGTATTCCTAGAAGTCTTAGAGCTCATTTTGTCTTTGGTTTCTTTTTTTTCTCTGATGTTTAGCCACCACCATGGTGCAGGATGTTGTTGCCATGCTGGCATCCTTGACTCTCAGGTAATCGCTGAAACTAAAAAGCATTACGTTGGAGAAAATTCCCAATTGTGCCCCAGTTATTCCAGAGGATCACATCAGATTAGATTTTGCCTTAAACTTGTACGTTCATGAGCAATAAGGAGTAATTTCCCACAGATTGCCAGAACTTCTAAACACTGTAACGAGCAACATAGCGATACTCAAGTTCCTGCTATAAACGTGGCCTTTAAGACAATGCGCTCATCAGCACAGTTTGTTAGCTTACGTGACAGAAATCCATACATTTTCTTGTCATTTCTGATCATTTGATTATCAAAATGTTTCTGGTGCATTTGAGTAAAGAGAACCCATATTAACAAAAGCGCCCAAAAACTTATGGAGGACTGGGAGTTCCCCTATCTTGATACCAGATACAGTATACCTATTATATCTAGATGGTCACAGTATATCGCCACTCTGTTTCTGGTTATACCAGTATTACAGGGGGGTGGATGTATTTCCACAGTCCTGAACTGAAGAATGACTAGGGGATCTTCTTATGTCAGCGAAAGCATCAAAACTTAACACAAAGCAGTTCTCTTTACCTTGAAGGCAAAACACCCCCTGGACCATATTCAAATGCATGCAGACTTATAGACCTGACCGGTGAAAGATTTAAGGCAGCTTCACGGTATGGCAAACCGATGGGTAATAGGGAAAAATGGCTTTCTTGTTTATTGTTGGATTAAAGGCTGGATTACATTGTCAGGTTCTGAGTCTGAGCTGAAAGCCTGACACACTTCTTTGCTTCCTGATGTGGGCGCAAACAAACCTTGTTCTGAAAAGCCATGTAGGAGCGGGCTCTTTGCCCATCGGCTAATTTTAAACTCATGGCATAATGGCAAGGCCCGAAACCTCACATCCTGTCAGCACAGCAGCATGTTCACGCACGCTTATATGGAGGAAGCACTCAGGGTACTGCCGAACAAGATTGTTAAAATGTTGTGAAAGTGGGGTGAAGTTCCTGAAGTTGGGCCTTTTAATAAAACCCTTCTGCTGCTAGTAGATTAAGATGCAATGAAGGTCTTTTAATGTGAACGTATTTGTGCGTCTCTATTTACTGGAAAGCAGATATAGTCCATATCTACTGATTTTCAGGACCACACATTGAAGCTTTTACTGCTAATTTTTATGCTTAAGGTGTTTCCAAATAATTGCTGGATTTGTGCCAATAAAGCCTTGCACTACTGGCAAATCAATTTGTGAGTGCAACAGGAGACTGTTTAGAGGTATAGACCTTGATAATTCTTCTGTAGTGTCCTGACAGTATGGGGCGCTGTATGAGGAATCCACTAAAAGTTTTTTAACAAGGTATATTTACAAGGCCTAGGCTAAAAGTTCATCGTTGAGAATGCAAAAGCTTAAAAGAAAAAAAAAAATTCAGGCAACAGATTACATCACATCCAGTGATGTCATCCATAACAGGGTCCTGCAGTGTACCAGCATACATTATGTAGATTTCAACTTCCTGTAGCTCAGCTCTCTCCTGCTTGTGCGCCACACCCATAACTATCATTGTGAAACAGTGCATCGTTCAGCCAATCACAAAGCCACTTGACAGCCACAGCTGACTACAGATTGCTGTTTTTCTGGCCCTATATTTAGAGGTTGGTTATAGCTTGAGGGGTGGGGGCAATGTGAGGGTTGTGAGCCAGGCACATTGATTCCCTGTTATCCACTGCAGCCACAGGCTGGCAGTCATCAGTCATTTAAAGCACTTTAAGTCTTTAACGGGCACTTTGTGGTTATGCGTGCACGCTGACAAATGTGTCACTGTGATTTAACAACCGGCCCTATTTCCAAAAAAGTTGGGATGGCGTGTAAAAGCGTCAGTAGAAACAGAGAGCAGTTATTTACTAATCACTTACATCCTGTATTTAATTGAGAGCAGTGCAAATGGGAGCTAATGAAATATTTAAGATTTTAAATTTAATGTTTGTTTTGATGCTCATTTTGATGAGTGCGAGCTTCGATGGCACTGACACATTTCGAGAAATTGCGTGTTTGTCGCAACACGTCGTCTTTAACAACACGTGGTGAGCTTTTGGGAGCTGAGAAGCTGCAGTTTTGAAACCAAAATGTTTCAACATTCTTGCTTAACATCTACAGTTTGAGGCCTTGATAGTGACAATGGGTGACATGCAATATTTAGCTCTTTGGCTTTTGATGTTGTAAATTTGCAGCTGATTGAGGGCCTGTATATACTGTGTACACTATTTACTCTGTTTACAAGTAGCTCAAGAACATTAATGTGAACTGTAGATATCAACATATTTTACATCCTTTCAATGTTACCTGTAGACTCAAAAAACAAACTTGTTATCTTGTGATGAAAAAAAAATCTTGTGGGGAGTAAATACGCAAACATGCCGTGTTTCTTTGACCTAATATCACTTCCTGGATCAGGTCATGTGTCTCACAGTCTTTCTGAGTTCCTGCCCCTGTAAGGCCTGACCTGATTGTAACAAAGAGTGACTTGTAAAATAGGTTACCCGTCAAAGACATTCGTCTTGAAGTGTGCAAAACTCAGTAGCAGACAGTTAGTTCCAGCACACATAAAAATATTCAATCAACACTTTTTGGATTCTTGGGACATGCATCTGTATTGAGCTTCACTCCTAAACCTAATTGGTCTGTTGTGTTTGTATGTCTGGTGTGTATGTGTGTATACACAATGGAAGTAGGAATGTGAACCAACAAAAACCCACAGAAAAAAAAAATTCCTGGCCCACATTTCCTTTTCAACACCCTGAGCCAAATCTAACTGATCTTATCCTCGCCACATCTAAACCAGTAGGTCAATAAATGTCACCACCATAGAAGGCTCCCTTGTTCTTATCTGCACTCAAACCACACTGCGTTTCATCGGTCTGAGGGAAGATGTTCACTCTCAAAGAGATGCCCCCATCTGATGTTTGGATCAAATATCTGATTGATCGTAAGTCAAAAAGCTGTATCCGTGACAGTGGCCTGAACTGTGAGGTCGGTGAATTCAGTTCTGAGTTGTTCTCCGTTTACTACGCCACGTGCCGCCAACACTGCCAACAGCAGAGCTAATGTAGCATGGAGACAGCTAACAACAAAAGAGTCAACAGTCTGTGGCCATTTCACACTTGTAGCACACGCCAGCAGCTCTTTGTATGTTTGCGTTATTGACCCTCCTCCTGTAGCTGCTCTCTCTTTGCTGTAAGCCTGTTGCATGTATATATGTAGATGCTAAGTGAAGGGCCCACGATAGCAGTGAAGTCTGTAGATGCTAAGCAGAGCTTTGCAGACTCACCTCTACATGTTGTAACTGTGAGCTACAACCACTTGGAGTATTAAAAAATGTGGAACAGCCAGTTATGTGGCCTGCTCTGGTTTTTATTCGTGCTGTTGCTTATTCTTTAGCTTCCCCCTGTGGCAGAGAAGACAGAAGTCATATTATACAAAGAAGTTCTTTGTGGTGGATCCAGGTTTTAAAAAGCAATGAAAACTCTCCATTGTGCTGTCTTTGCTTTCCTTGTATGCTTTTATGACATTTGGTCTTTGACTTTTGACAGCCTAAGTTTTTTGTGTGTTTATATTCTGGACCTACAGCACTATTTGTTTTTAGGTGGCTAAGGTTCAGGCCTATATGATACTCATTGCTTCTTTAAATGTAAATTTATCTGCACATTGCTCGATCACTCTTCTATTACAGTACATAATATTCTGCCAGTAGATATAAGGCACTTTTCATGCCCCTGACAGTACGTGTAGTCAGTCTGTTGTGAAATCTTTTCTCTGTACCGTGTTTCAGTACAGTTAGCAATTGTTTGAGATCTATTAGCTCTGAGTTGACCACAAACAATTTAGTTTCTCTCGTGATGGGAAACAAAGTATAAATGCAAACCACAACATCACCCATTATGGCCTGGGCTCTACAGGGAATCAGTACAGTGCTATAAATTAAGCTTTAGACTCCAGTTGTTTGGCGCTCTAGCCCAGCCCAGTTGGCCCACAGTGAGAGTGTAGCCTAGCTGAGCTCATCTAAGAAAAACATAGCCTCATCTTTGGCACTGCTGAGGAGGTTCAACGCCTCAGAGGAGCAAAATAAAATCCAATCTGGTGAGGTTTTAGACAACCACCTGATCAGGCGTTGATGAAAGAAACTTCGGGAAAGTTTGTTCACTTCTGCTTTACTGCCATTAAGCGTTATATGCTACTTATTCAGAACTGATCCCGGCAGCATTATAACATGCGAGTCACAACTTAAATGTATTGTATTCTAAAATCCGATGAGGAAAGACCAGAGAGTCTGTTGGGAAACAGATGGGATTACTTTAACTTCTGCATGCAAAAAAACAGCAAGTGGTGCAGCATGAACTGTTTATCTAAATGGAATCAAATGAGCACACTGTACAGAATCATAAAAGGTATTTTCTTTTTATACACCAGTGCCATAAAAAATGTTCTCACAACGCATAATGAAAAAAGTGGATATAACCACTTTAAAGCAACATTGAGAGTAAAAAAGTGGTGAGCTGAATTGTACGGGTGACTTTTGTTGTCATTACATTAGCTTTTCATATGATAGAAGCAGGTTTTTTGTCCTCTTGATAGTTAGGTAGCTTTATTTACACTAGCGCTGGTCTGTTAGGATCAGCTTTCCAGTTTCTTTTGAGCTTCGTTTCACTCTCTTGTTAATTTCCTGTCCCTTCTTCTTTTACCCCTATCCTCCTTTCCTTTTGCTGCCCTCATGATATTAAAACTAAATATAGATGTAGCGAACAGTTATCTTGGAATCTGTTGAGGTGGCACTCAGAGGGAAGAATAGCCACATCATCAGTTTCACTGCCCAGCCCCCAGTGGAAAGGAAGAAGTGAAGATTTAATGTTCAGAGTTCTTGTTTTAACAGTTAAATCACATGCTGCCTGAAGACCAGAACAAATGGGGTTTTTTTGCCTGTCCCGTTTGGCTCTTTTGCCATCAGAATTATTGTCTAAAGGCAAAGAAAGATGCCCAATGGAGTTACTTTACCAAATCGACCAACCCAGCCTTGCCGTATTGGTCTATTTGATTCGCCTTTTATTGTTTATTTTATTTTAACCTGCTAAATACGGGACAGACTTGACTGGGGAAAAGAAAGGGTAGAAAGAAAGAGGGAAAGAAAAACAGCGGGGAAGGGGAACGGTGATAAAGGGCAAAAAACAACAAAATAAGCAGACAAAAAATACATCTATCAATCACCTGGATCACCTGTTGAGAAAGAAAAGAGAGAAAACAAGCAGGGAAAAAAAAGAGCAACATAATAAACAACATCATCGCGATGATCTATGGGAATGTAACAGTAAATATTATTGTGCAGCACGTAAGATCGACAGCGCACAGTGTGCTTTGAGGTAGGAGCCAAAAAGGGTGTAGTTTGTGTGTGTGAGCATGAGCGCTTGTATTAAAAGGTTTCTTCATGTAATGATCTGCTAGAGCAGGACTATTCTTTTCATATTCTTTTAACAAATACAGCTGAGGTCAGGAGTTTACATACACTTATCAAGGACATGAATGGCATGGTAATTTGGGACTTTTAATAATTTTCTTGAACAAAAAAAAAACAAGTGTGACTTCATTTAGGATTTACGGAGCCCCGGAGGGGACATGGGAGAAAAAAAAATTAAGACGGACTTTTGCGGGCTCTCGCAAAAGTTTTGCGGGCTCTCGCAAAACTAACTCGGGCTCTCGCAAAAGTTTTAGCCGCATTCTTCGGACGCCGGCTCGAAGCCGACCGGGAGGTCGAGGCACGATGTGCCGGGAAAGCGGTGTTCCTCCCGGCTGTAGTAGGTCTCGACCTCCCGTTAGCTTTGCGAGATCCCGAGTTTGTTTTGCGAGAGCTCGCAAAAGTTTTGCGAGATCCCGAGTTTGTTTTGCGAGATCTCGCAAAAGTCCGTCTTAATTTTTTTTTTCTCCCATGTCCCCTGCGGGGCTCCGTAAGGATTTTCTCTAATCCACACAGTGTCAAAATTATACATACTGTCTTAAATATATACATATACTCAAAGTGCTGACAGTTCTACAGTATATTTGCCATGGTCAAGCGCTAACTCCTCAGTAGTGATCATAATTGACTACTGGTAATTTCTCTCTGCAGCATAGAACAGATTTGTTTGACATCTTATTGGTTTGACCAATATTCAGAACAATAGGAACGTCCAAAGAACTCACTGAAGATCTAAAATTGTATTGTAGAAACAACCCAGGAACCAGCAAGGCTCAAACCTGCCATGAACTAGAAATTGCCAAATCGCCATAGACTGAGAGAATGGGAAGAAATAAAGAAACTGCTGCGAAAAGTTTTATGATGAGACAAGACAAAGACCTAGGAATGCTGTATCAGCTTTCAAGCATGGTGGTGGTAGCATTATGCTGTGGGGCTGCTTTGCTGCCTGTGGTAATGGTATTTTGCAGAAAGTGGATGGGATAATGAGGAAGTTTGACAACACCTAAATTCTTCAACTTCACCTCAGATCAACAGCTAGGAAGTTTAAATTTGGAGGGAATATTGTGTTCCAACAGGACAATCATCCCAAACATGCATCAAAACTGTTTTTGTAAGGGATAAAGCTTCTACAATGGCCTTCCCAAAGCCCCAACCTCATTGTTATTTGTCGACTACACTTAAAAGCCCCAAAACGAGTGGTCAAAGATCCAGCCAGAATTAAGCCAGGAGCTTGTTGATGGCTACCAAGTATATCTGGTTACGGCTCTACTTGCTAAGTGACATTAGTGGGGATGTGTGTATATATTTGTCCATAAGTAGTTAAAGATATGTGCTGTGAAAAGAAGAGTTCAAAGAAATCACTGAAAGACCAAAATTATCAGACATTCGTGCTCATGAATGTATGTAAACCTCTATTTGCAAATGTATGCTCAGTATATCTGTATACTTGGTAGCAATAGAATGACGGTGTGTATGTAGTCAAATTTTTACCCAGAATACTTTGCTCCTGCACTGACCTACTTCCCCATGCTTTGAATATTGCTTGATGTAGACTGTAGCTATCTATGTCAAGCTAGTTTGCTAAGAAAATTGCCAAAAGGATCTTCACTTCACTTCACTATTGTTGAGGTTGTTTTTGCAGTCCAAGTGTTGGTATTGGAGCTTTGTGTTTGGTTTGCTGGTCCAGATAGATGTCAAAGCACTCACTAATCCTTCTCTTAATTCATCCCCTCCATGTTTCCTGTAGTGGTGTACGAGCATCGCTCCAGGTTGGAGAAGAGTCTTCAGAAGGAGAGGTTGGAGCACAAAAAGGCCAAAGAAGGTGAGAAAAGTAGCATGCACACTCAGTCTTGACTTAAGGAATTTATCCGTATTGAGGAGTTTGTGCTAAAGTAAATATTAGACTGCAGTAGAGTCAGTTTTTAAGACAACATAATTATTGAGTTTAAATTTAAGAAAAAGTTTCTGCAAAATAGTGCATCTATTTAAATTGTAATCTCAAGTGTAAATTTGGTTTCAATTAGCTTCTTTTCTGTTGTTTTTGTCTTTTTCAGATTATCTGGTTTATAAGCTCGAAGCGCAGCAATCATTGAACAAGGAGAAGGTATCTTTTGTACACTACAGTGTTGCTATTTTATTTGTTAGTAAATGCATCACTTATTGGCTTCTTTATTTTGTCTGCTTGTGAGATATCTGTGCAGAACTTGTGTGCAAACAATTATCTCTCTCTCTTTTTAAAAAAAAAAAAAATCCTCTAACAGCAAGAATCAAACAGCAAATACAACTCCTTACAAGTCCAACATCAGATGTTAAAGGTCAGAAGCCCAAAACACACATAGATACACTCACTTATCCTCTGGTTTTCTTCTTCCTTTTAACACAGACATCCTCATATTTAACCTTTCTTCCTCTTATCCAAACAGACAAATTCTTCCTGGCCTTTTGTCCCTTTTTTGTAGTCTTTGATGTTATGTTTGTAACAAGAGCTTTCCTTCAGAATCAGCACGAGGACCTGAAGAGGCAGTATTATGACCTGCACGAGCAGCACCAAGTCCAGGGCAAGGATCACAGCCGGCTGCTGGATGAACACAAGGAGCGCTACGATAAACTTCAGGAGGCCAAAGAGATAGAAGTCTCCCAGCTCAAAGGTAATGACTTGTGCCAGGTTTCTGCAAACAAACACTGAATGAAACAATGTAAATATGAGTGTAAGAAAGTTAGCTTTTATTAGCTCATCCGGATGATGAACTGATGAGCTAATGCCGCAGCGGGGTGGACGAACTTTTTTTCAGTATTTAGCAAAGTCATTAACATCAGAGTCTGTATGACATCATAACTGCACAGAACGATAAAGAAAGAACTTTTATGAATTAGATTTCCACATTAGCAGGGCATGGTTTGGGCCTTCTTATCACCATAGTGCTAACATCAGTTATATGGTCAAATGCAATGACCTGCTGTTCACATATTGTCATGCTTTTTATGGTGACCCATGTAGTCACACTGTACTCCTGAACTCAAACCCTTTAATGTGCTGGTGAACAAGAGTGATTTCTCCTGGATGTGACCGTTTTCAGCCTTCTTCACTTTTCGTTGGATTTTAATTCTCGTTAATTTATATAGCTGCCTTTTACTGTAAAATTGATCTTTTCTAGCTCGACAAATGACATCACGTCTCTGAGCTACAGAGATGAGGATGGGGGGCCTAGGATACGACTGTAACAGAGATGCAAAAGAGAAAAATTTGTATTGCAGAGAAATGATCTTCAGGGGAACAAGTGGAGCCACAAATAATAGCAATGAAAAAGCCCACATTCATCCAGGTCCCTGAACCTTACACGTGTTCCTGAAGGAGCAGTCTAAAACCTGTGCAGGTTACAGCAGGAATAAAACATCTGCCATGACATCTGTCACATTGGTCCATTAATACATTTTGGACAACTGTATGAGAATGTGGGTGTAGTTTATGACTGAGGACAGCTTTGTCCCACCATTGATCCGTCAGCATGATTCCAAGATCGCACTCTCCGGCAGTTTTGTCTAGTATCCAGGGCCGTCAGCGTGTCATGTTTTGAGTATAAGTGATTTTTTTCCACTTTTACTCTGTCTCCATCTCCTGACTTAATAACATACTGCATGTAAAATTGCTTTTATTTCACATTTCTGGACTGCAAAATGGTTTTGTCATATTTTACAGTTTACAGTTGAATGGTGTGAAAACAAACGTGGATTTAATTTGCTGTACTTTTATAAAATATTCAAACGTTGGTAATATGGAGTATAAGGACAGAAAAGTAAGAGTTAATATGACTGGTTGGAATAATTGGAACGTTATTGCAGGAGAAGTTGTTTGACATGTTTTTTTTTTTTCTTCTCTTTATTTCTGATTTGTTGCGGTGGCAGAGAGTGTTGTTAACCTAAGAGAGGAAAATAAACAACTGAGGAAAGCCCATCACGACATTCACATGCAGCTACAGGACGCCCAGGTGAGAAAGACTCTGGACATTTCTTACTTTTCTGCATCCTATATGTCTGCACAGATATATTTTTTCTTTCTTGTCATAAATGTGAATGGCTCCTTGGCTCACTTTTGTCGGATTTGCTTGTTCAGATCCACCATCAGGACCTGAAGGCAGCCCACGATCACCTCGCACTGACGCTGGAAGACCACAAGAGTGCGCTGGCTGCAGCTCAGGTAAGGGTTCAGCCTCCTGGTTTACTGCAGTCACTGAGTACAGCAGCTGATTGATGCCGTAGGCAGGGGGGGTTGTGTGTTTTTTGGCAAATCTATACTTGTCTTTCTCCTTAAGAGTGACCTCTGAACTGCCTGAACAGTTTACTGAATACACTGAGCTCTGCTGATAGATACTCACTTTCATTTCTCTCAATTCCCCCACCTCTCTCTCTCTTTCTGTCTGCATTTACTAATTTGTTTTAAAGCCTGGCCTGCTTTCCATCAATGCGTTTGCTTGGACACACACACACACACACACACACACACACACACACACAAACACATGCATACACGCTCTTTCCTTCACTCCAGGGGGTTTGATTTAGTCAGGGCTGTCAGCGCAGTGCATCTAAAGCACACTGCAGCCAATCAGCCAGAAAGCTATAATGGAGGGAGTGGAGCGAGACAAAGGGACGAGGGAGGAATTTAGCAAGAATTTTTAGAATTTAACCCTCTGGCCTGTTCTGAAAGTATGCGCGTATAAAAGGATTTAACGGTACGAGGGCCAAAACTGAACGGACAGTTTGAAAGAAAATGTCTGTATCGCCGCAGGGAAAGCTTCATTTATTTCTTTACTTTTTAAAAAAAAAAAAAGATGGAAGCTAATTAATGGCTGTACAGGAGGAGGCCGCAAAGATGGAGGCCACAGCTCTAAATGATTTATCATGGATGAAGAGGTTTAGGCTTCTGTGTTGCATAAATATATACACACTCACTAGCCACTTCATTAGGTACACTTTGCTAGTACAGGGTTGCACCACCTTAATGCAAGGTGCTGGAAACACTCCTCAGAGACTTTGGTCCATATTGACATGACAGCATCACACAGTTGCTGCAGATCCCGTTCCACTACATCCCAAGTGTGTAGATGTTGCAGCGTTAATTAAGACCTGTGAGACCAGACGGTGTTTTTCCAGTTTTCTATTGTCAAGTTTTGGTGAGCCTGTGTGAGCTGTAGCCTCAGTTTCCTATTTTTAGCTGACAGGAGTGAAACCTGGTGTGGTCTTCTGCAGCTGTAGAACACATTCAGAGATGCTCTTTTGCATACCTTGGTTGTAATGAGTAGTTGTTTGAGTTACTGTTGCCTTCCAGTCACCTCGTGTTTTGCCAAGAGAACTGTCAGTCACTGAATATTTTCTCTTTTTCGGACTGTTGAGTTGCTGCCATGAGATTGGCTGTTTAGATATTTTTGTTAGCGAGTAGTTAAACAGGTTTACTTAATTTTGTAATGGTAAAATGGTAAAAATGTGTAAATGTGTTCTTAATCTTTGCCTTTCTCTTGTTCACTTTAGGCACAGGTGAATGAATACAAACAGCTCAAGGAGACCCTGCAAAAGGCGCCCAGCATGGCACAACATGCACAAGCCAACACAGGACCCAAGTCCTACGCACATGAAGATCAGCAGGCTCACTGGAACACTGATTCAAGGGTAATCTGGGATTCTTTGGGATGAAGTAATAATACTGTTTTATTGAGAAAGACAAAAAGTTTACTGTAAATATCAAAAGATCTCAAGATTTCTCTCATGGCTCTCTACTCGGTTGGCTCACCAGGCCAATGAAGCGCACGCCCACTCTGAGGTCCAGTCCCACTCCACTGTAACCCAGCACGCCGTGTCTGAGAAAGACGAGGACAGAGAGGGAGAGGCAGAGAGGAGGAGGGAGCTGGCAGAGGAGGAGATGGCCCAAGCTGGACAGCCTCAGAAGCTGGAGGAGGACCCAGACCAGCTACAGGATGAGCAGCAGGAGGAAGAGCAGGAGCGAGAACATGAAGAAGAGGATGAAAACGCATTGGACCGACGGAAACGCCAGCCACAGATGGTCAGCAGTAGTTTAGACTAAAAGATCTTATCCAAACAGGGTTTAAACAGATCTTGAAGTGGACGTCTGTTTCCTGCTGGTATTAGTTAGTTCAGAGCGACTCTGCTTATGCAGTGTTTTTTTTTTTTTTTTTTTTTAGCTTTGCTTTATTGAGGAAACATGGAGAACCCCCCCCCCCCCACAAAGATTGTACCAAAGCTTTATATTTATATCTAAACTTGGCATCAATTCAGTGCGTTTGATGAGCTCTAATTCACTTTTTTCATGCTCTACATGATATTTCCTCTCTCTTGTATTTATAACTCTCTCAGGATCCTCCTGTGAATCTGCATCCGGAGGACCAGCTGCAGCACAAGGTGCCCCCCCAGGTTCAGCATCTAAAGTCAGCCTATGAGCAGCAGCAGGAGCAGCAGCGGCTGCAGGCTCAGAGGGCAGAGGAGGGCAGGCAGATCCAGAGGCGGCAGGAGGCCCTCCAGGCCGAGAGAGAGAGGGTGCTGAAGGACAGGGAGCAGAGGCTGAAGGTGGAGCAGGAACGTGAGCGGCAGCAGCACAGGGAGGCCGACAGACGGGAGCAGATCCTGAGAGAAGAACACGAGAGGTCAGGTTTAAGATCTGAGTGAGCTCAGTTTTAAAGAAACAGAGCAGTCGCAGCGAGTAGTAAACTTTGAACTGCGACATATTTTCTTATTACATTTCTCCAAATGAATTAATAAAATAGCTTTACAGAAGAACACGTGCCTGTACTTACTTGCACTGTACTCGTCTCGGTTATTAGGAAGAGGACTGAATACGAGAATGTGGACAATGATATTCGAGAAGACGACGGTCACGCTGAGGTTGATGAAGGTGAGATTTGCAGGAAAACATCTTCCATATTTCTCACTGCACAAATATTCCCTTCAATCATTAGAGCTCACAGAAGCAGCCGGTTGATGTCAGTGGATTTAGTTTGTGTGTTGCGTGTGTGTGTTAACAGAGAGAGACGTTCATATGTTGCACGAGCAGGAGGCGGAGGAGAATCGAGAGACGGATCACAGAGTGCCGCCACATCAGCAGGTGGATGTCTGTCTGTCTGTCTTGCCATCTTGCTCGCTCCATCTGTTAAAACATCCTCGGGCTCTCTCTGTCCTCCCAGCTCATTCGCTTGCTTAACATTCACACCGGTCTATCATACGCCATACACTCATTCAACCATCCATCAGAACATCGATTCTTTAATCACCCCAGCCCACTTCCATATTCATCTGTTCCCTCTCTATCCGCACTTGTCTGTCAACCTACTGAGCTGGTAAATCTTCTGAATACTAGCCAGAGAATTAATAAAACATTACAGGAAACTGACAGGTTGACAGTTTTATTTCCAGCAAAAACATACTCATTTTATCATATCCACAGCTCTTATTCTAAATTTGTTATTTTGCTATAGGGTGACATAGACGGTGACTTGAACCCTGAGGACGACCCCAACAACCAGGGAGAGGATGAGTTTGACGAGGCCGAGGACGCCCGGCTGCCGCACCGCGCTGCCGAAGCAGATGAAAATGCGGCTGAAGAGGAAGAGGAGCCTGCAGCGCCGGCCCAGCACATTCAAATGCATCAAGACCCCAAACAACCGACTGTGGAGGAGGAACTGGTGGTGAGTCAGGGGAGGCGACAGTAGTGAGATACTCACAATCTCTATTCAGCATCTGCACACGCAGCTACTGACATTACAGCAACATTACGGGCTGAACAGGAAGATGATTAGAGGTTTTGAAAATGCCAACAATGGAAGAGGAGGGGCTTGTTGGCAGCTTCAGACTAAATTCATGCACACACACACATACAGAGCTCAGAATGGCATACTGAAGCAAGCCATGAAAGTTTGAGAACTAGAGATGCACTATACAGCATAAAGTGCTGAGCTTTGTGCTGATGTTAATCATTCAGTGAGCTCTTCAGAGAGACCCATTGTTTCAAAAATGTTTATAGAGCTAGACTGCATGGCGAGGTGCACCTTAATATAAATATATATTAAGTGAGAGAGAGAAACTGCAAGATCTATGATGAAAAATAAACTTTATATCCTGTTTTAACTTGTTCTGTGATTTGTGTGCATTCAGATAGCTGGAAATCCAGACCAGCAAGAGGACACACTGGATGACCAGTACCAGGAAGAAGCGGAAGATGAGGTAACATGCATGCTCACACACATGCCTTTCGTACTGAGTGATAGTAGAGTGGTGCAAAACACTTGAATGTAAGACTATCAAAACTAAATAAATATGGTTTAGTGTAATATAATGCTGCAATACATTTGCATCTCAGTGTTGTGATTAAAGTTTCATTGTTGCAATTTGTAAATGTGGTTTTTCTTGTCCTGAAGGCCCAGGAGGACATAGCTGGTGGACAGAAGAGAGATGAGGAGGGAGAGGATCAATATAACGAAGAGAACAGAGACCAGGTAGGAAAAGTCACAAGGGGAAAGAAGTCAAAGTAACAGGCTGAGTACATGAGCTACCTTGCCTTTTTTTTTTTTTTTTAAACTAGGCCATTTTTGATGAAATTCTGAACATGGAGTAATGTTACTACATGTGACATGTAGTCATGCACATGGATTAATCGTCTTAAATAACTGAAACGTGTGATTTTAAAAGGTCAAACGTTTAAAGAGTCATCCCCTGCTGTTTGCCATAAAGGTTAAAAAACCTGTGTATCCTGGATTATAGCGCCTTTCTCCTCTGCCCTCCTCATCTAGGCATGATTTCCAGGAGGGTCGAGGAGACAAGGAGGCACAAATAAGAGAAATAAGAAAAACGTAATGGGTTTCCTGCTTTCAAACAAAGTCCCTTCTGGAAGCAAGTCTAGTCACTCGCTAGCCATTTTGGTACTGCGACTATGTAGATTATCTTTAATTTCAGCTATTGCCTGGACATTAAACCTACACCTTAATGTGATGGATCTAAAAATACAGTCTCTTTTTAAAAAAGAAAATCGGGGATTTGTTGATGTCAGTGCTTACTTTTTTGACATCAGGATCTAGTGGTCATTAGAAGTACTGCAAAAAGCTGCTGCTTGGTTAAGACAGAAAAGTATCGTCCTTAGATCAAAGAATTACGACACACTGTCTGTTAAATAACAATTTCAATGGCTTTACTATTACAGGATGGTTATTTTAAAACTAAAAAAATACTCTAAGGTGTTTCCACTGGTCAAGGAGTTAAAGATTTTTCTTCACATCGCTTGAAGTTTACTCTCTGCTCATGCAGAGTCTTCCCTGCAGCTGAAACCACCAACCTCACAATCCGCTTTACTTCCTAGGCCTCCCATTTCCCATTTAAGCTGCACAAATGTGGAATTCATTTTTATTCCCAGCATCATCACATCAGGTTCCGTTCCACCTCACGAGTAACATCACACCCTGAAACCTTTCCTGGAGGAAAACGGTCGAGGTGCACACAGCGAAATGTTCTGGGTTCACATCCAGAAATATATTCACCTGTGCAGGGATTCACTGGTGTGTAGCTCGAGTGTGTCAGAGCAGCCCTGTGCCGTCTCTGTAATGTAAACCCTGGCCCATGTGACTGACTGTAAATGAGAAAGATAGGATGTCGAGTCAGTCGGAGTGTCGTGTGTTCGCCTGCATTTGGTTTAATTTGGCATATAAGGAAGTGTCAATATATGACAAAGTCTATAAGCCTTAATGCTCCTGTTATGTGGTATTTTAATTGGTTTGAGATATTTATTCAGTCTTTATAAAGTCTGCAAAACATTGAAACCTTTTGAAAACCAGCCGTCCACAGAGCTGAAATATCCTTGAGAAAGACATCTGACTCCTCACTGTCAGCTGGTCTGTAACTAACAGTAACTTCTGACCTTGGAGACCGATTAGTGCGATTATCATTTATCATCTTTAATATTTAATATATTCAAAAAAAAGACTTCATTAAAAAAAAATCACATGGATAGACTTATAGTTCATACTGCCACTTACCTCCTCTGCAACAGGAGCTCAGTGGATCTAAGCTTCATTCATGCATCGCTGCACAGGAGGCAAACACTAACTGTAAATGTCTGAAATGATCGTGTTTACGGTGTTTACACGACTCCTGGTCATTAAATCAGGTTGTGTGCTTGTAATTCGCTTCCAGGATAAAGGTAAAAACCAGGAAGGGCCAAGAATGGACGGGGATCACAGAAATGATGCCAAGAATAACGAGGACGTGAATTACGAGGAGGAAGAAGAGGAGGGGGAGGAGGATGCAGACAAGGGAAACGATCGAAGGGCAGAAATGTAGAAGTGCCTTTTTGTGTTTTTTAAAGCTTGCCTATAGTACCAATCAGGGCATTCTTTCCCTTGAATCCCAAAGGAATAGCACCAGCCATCCACTGAGATAAAACTGGGATATTATGCTCAGAAGATGGGGGACAATATTTCAAACACTTCTGAGATTTGAAAGGATCAGCTGACACTGTGGAAATGGACAAAATTTGGTGGGTGTAAATGAGATCTATACTGTATAGTTTTTATATAATTTTTATTCATTTAATTTTCCGTCTACTTTCTCATCTGCCTGACTGCCTGGTTGTTCTTGTTTTTAAGAGCAGGCAGAGAATGTATTTTGTTTATCAAAGTGCTTTGTTTGAGCGTGTGTGTGTGTGTGTGTGTGTGTGTGTGTGTGTGTAAAGGATGCATGTTTATTCTGATGTCATGGTCAGGCCTTCATACATATATATATGTTTCATGCAGACAGTTGTAATCTCAGTAGAACTCAAATGTCATTTTCTGTTATTTATTTTTTAATAGGACGAACTCTGACAATCATAAAAAGTACAAAATTTTGATTTTTAAAAGTCTGTGTTATCGTGATCCTTACCAGTTTTGTAAAGCTGATACATTGGTGCATTAAAAAAAAAATATCCTGGATATTGTTACAGATGCCAATCGGTAAGCCACTTCTGGTGAAGCTGCTCACTGTGACATGTGCCTTTCCGTTCTCCTAAGTCTTTTTAGGTCATTTTACATTTGGAAAATCATTTTTGATGAGGTGGGAGCGAGAAGAGCACATTCAGCATGGCCTTTAATGGAGAACTATTTCATGTCCACTGCTGATGGGAATTTACTCTTAATTTACTGCAGCTTCTCTAGTCTGCTGGGCAATGTGTAGTAAAATAAATGCTGAATATTTGTACATTTGTACACCAGTTATATTTGATACAGAAAAGTGCGGGTTTCATTGTACTGAATTGCTGCCTGTGTGGAATAAAGAAGATTTCACATAATTGTGATTTGTGTAGTCTGATTCTGTATATTCACCTCTTTGAAAATGCGCTTTAAGGTTGCTAATAAGTCGTCAGTGGTGGTTGAGCAATTTTAATACTGAGTGAGTGTGAGGAAGGTGGTGGAGGTGTGAGGGTCAATCAGCTTGTTACAATCATCTAAGACTTCATCTTAAGAGTCTTTCTGAATATTCTGGTAAAAATTTGTATTATTTTAAACAAAATTAAAATATAGAAACTACATAAATGATCTAAATTATTATTATTTTATCCATTTGTTAACTTTTGGGTTATTTCAGCTTTGGCTACTCTCACCTACCCTGTTTTCCCATCAGTAGGTCACTTAGGATTTGCACCTTTCATCGATTATCTAACACACAGCTGTCAAACTCCAGGCCTCGAGGGCCGGTGTCCTGCAGGTTTTAGATGTCCTTGATACAACACAGCTGATTTAAATGGCTAAATTACCTCCTCAACATGTCTTGAAGTTCCCCAGAAGCCTTGTAATGAACTAATCATTTGATTCAGGTGTGTTGACCCAGGGTGATGTCTAAAACCTGCAGGACACCGGCCCTCAAGGCCTGGAGTTCGACACCTCTGATCTAACAGCTTAGTCACACTTGAGTGAAAAAAAGATGCCAACCTTCTTGCAAGTTGGAAAAAATCTGATTGCATTAATCACTTTGCTGTTGGAGACCGATTGGAAGTAGTAGCGACCACTTTCACTTGCAAGGAAATTGCACGGGTCAACTGGTGGGAGGCAGGCTTTCTCTAAACAATCAGTCCGACTTGGACTGAATGCAGTCACTCAGCCAGAAATAACTGTTGTCTAATTTATAAACACACAGATTGCCAACATGTTGAATTTACTCTGAATTACTACGTGACTGAGGGCAAGTCGTCTGTTACACATCAGGGGGTTTGAGTCAACTTGTTGCCAAGTGGTTCTATTGTTGTGTTCCAACATAAAAGCACAGTCACCGAGTGCCTATGCTATTTTGCAGTTAAATCGCAGTTCTGCAGCAACTATGTCAGCTGACTTGCACCAAAATCACTCTGAAGATGGCAGCTGACTGCGAGTGGTCACAGACCTGGTCCCCGCCATTTCAAAGGCGATGAGTTTGTTAGTGACCCCATTCACACACACATACAAGCTTTTTTTCTTTTTTTTTTTTCAATATAACTCGGGGTTCAGTATCTTGACATTCGAACCACCCCAAATGGCACAAACATTTTGGTTGTGGTGTGGTCTCCCACTACAGTGTGTATAACCATTACCCCTAGAAATTGTGGGTTGTGTATAAAATGGGTGTAATTCTTAAATAGGTAATGCAATACTTTTCTTAAAGGCCTTGAATTAAAGCTGAGTGTCTGTACTTCATTCACATCTTGATTGCTCGATCTTAAATAAAAATCTATTACGGTGGTGCACAGAGCAAAATAAACTGCAACACTGTCCAAACTGTGCCAGTCAGGCTCTGGTTCACATCTGTATGACACGGCACAAATGTTCCCAAATGTTCTAGCCCTGCTCCTTATCTACCACTCTGAGCAGAGAGGTAAGAAGGCCGTGTGTATGTGAGCTCACTCACATGGGAAATGAACCGGCAAATCAGGACGAAATGAAAATCAAACGAGAGGGGGTCGACGGAGAAAGGCAATTATCTCTAATGAACAACGTTTGTCCCTAGCACACAGTCTCAATCAGATCAACCCTCCTCCCCTCAGTCTCTATTTACGCTCTCTGTTCCCATCTCCATCACAGTACTTGTTCCTCTGCCTCTCGCTGTGCCCTCCCTTCCTTTTCCTGTCATCACCCCATCCGCTTCACAGAGGGACTGCGGGATGCTGGAGGAGTACAATGGTAACAGGTGTCTCATCATTGCGCTAATAACAGGCCAAGATGTCCACACATATTTTTATAACAACCAATGCAGAGATGACAACTCCTCTACCATTCCCTTATATTCAGTCATTTCACGGGTGAATCACCAGGCATAAATAATTCTTGAGACGAATGCCCACACAGTTGGCACAAATGACCAAATCTTCCATTTAACACCAGTTCAAAACTTACATAAAGCTAAAGCTCGAAGCAGTATGTGTTCTTTTTCTACCCTCAGAGAAAAAAAACAACAACAAAACAATTCCATCTTCTGCTTTACTGTCACACTGCAAAAGAAGTCCTGGCATCGAAAACTGTCTGCAGAGATTATCGATAATACCTTAACTTTTCCTCTTAACCCGTATCCAGCTTGCAGTACATATACAGATGCATCGAGCAGATCACACTGTCTCCTTACACCAGTAACGATCTCTCATTCATCAGCTGGAGACTTAGTTCGGCGCGCATAACACACAATTGCACAAACAATCTTCCACACTTAAACAAACCCCAATGAAGCATGTAACTGGTAGCTTGTGCCTGGCTGTACGCTTGTTAGAGAGATATCAGCTTCTGTTTCTCTGTATTACTGTGAGCAAAGAGAATGCAGCTGCTTCCCATTATGTGCATAGGTGGCTGCTCGGGATGCGTGTGCGGCGGTATTCATAATCATGTTCTGCAGTATCACATGGCAAAATGTGTTTATGTTGCAGGTGCAGACTGAAAGTGAATCCATTATTACAAGAGAACAGGCTCCCATGATGTATGAATAAATCAATATCTAAGCCGTAACCCCTGCAGCACCGTTTATCTAGAACAGTGCACGTGTCATTGACTTCACCCTTTTATCCAAACCGCTTTACAATGTCAAGAGCACACATACTTTTAGCAGGTATTAAATCCTGTCAGTGTGAGTGCTTTTCAAGCCACCGATTTCTTTTTATCTACTTTTTTGTGTGTACAAGTTGTACGTGGGTGTGTGTTTGTTGGGTCATTACCCAGTCAGCCTGAGGACACAGAAGCCATTATCCGAGGGAGTCTGGACACTAAATGTTTGATAAGCCTCTAAAGCGGATGTCCTGTTTCTCCTCTCATATAATACACATGTCATGCATGCAAACATGTGTAATCTAAAGTCGCAGCTACAGTTTAAAAAGAAATTAAATTTTAGTTCCCCGGAATTGCTTTTTTCATAGTTAAGACAGTAGGATGATAATAATAATAATAATAATAATATTAATAAAATCCTCCCCTGTATGTTTCTGCTGCAGCAGAAACCGGAGTGTAAACGTGTTGGCTCAGCAAAGCACTGAGAGATGCCGAGCAATGAGTCATGTAGCAGTCTGATTAGCTTGCTTTCCTTCCCTTCAAATCCAGAGTTTGTTAGAATCACCCGTCTGTATATCTGTACAAATATATATATATATATATATATACAATATATATAAAGAATAAACACTTGAAAGTCTTGATGGTATTTTCTGTTTATTATCAAAATAGCTGTAAATTGTATATAAATCCCTCTTTAAAAATATCAGTAATATACTGGTAGTTGTTACTTGGTACTAAAAGCATTACCTTACGATTATTCTTCTTAATGCCTCAACCCGTGACCTTAACGGCAGTAAGTATGACAGTTTGTGTAAATATTAAATCCTTCATTTAAATGTTACCTGGCCACTTTCCCTCAGAGGAGATCTCTGAAAGCTGACATTTTCAAAGTGCAGGCTACCACAGAGGAATGTCACAAAATATTACACATCCTGCTGGTTTCTGGGAGCAGTAAAATGGGGGGCAGCAAGTCTTCTGGCAGCTTGGGGATTCCATCCAGGACCTCGAGATTTGGCAAACAGGAGAAAACACTGAAAATGAAGAGAGACAGAAAATGAGTATAAATTAGTTTATAGATACACAGACATTATCCTCTAGAGCAGACCTGGGCATTGTATGGCCTACAGGAAATATCCGGCCCTTTGGTTGTCTCCAGGTCGATGGGAAATTAGGATGCACACATAAAAAAGTACACATCACACAGTTTGTCCCACTTCAGTCACCAAACACTCTTTGAATAACTCCCCGTTAGAGACCAACTTAATGTTTTTTTGCAAAATCACAATACAACTGTTGCTTTTATTTTGAAACTGCAGTTTTTTTGTTTTGTTTTTTTAAACAATAAACTTGGCATTACAGTGTTAGGGACTGCATTTTGAACTGAACACGCAAAGAAATACAAGAATGTGACAGATGAAGAGCGGGAACAGACATCTGAATCTTTTATCCAGGGATGGACCAGTCAAGACCAAGATTGACCCCCCACTAAGTCATTCTCTGATGGGGAGTTCATAAAGACTTTGGTAGACTCTACTGTATTAAGGTAAACAAGATGAATTGAGGAAGTTGTGGGAAATCTGGAGCTTCAGTCTGAGCTTTTTCCTACTGGGCTTAATATGAGAGCTGTGATGTCCAACACAGCCACTGGGACAACATAAATGTTGGCGATTATAGAGGAACTGGCAGCAATGCACTCAGTTAAAGGGACTACAACAGGGAGTGATTTGTTTGTGGAAGTGAGTGGATGTTTGGATAGGCGGGGGCTGAAATGGGACAAAATGATCAAAACGTGATAAATGTTGGTGTTTTTACTTTGCCTATTTCACATATTCACATTCTATTTGTAACCAGTAGTGGTTTAATTAATACTAAGCAGAACTGAGTTCAGCTTCTGGTATAGTCTGCTTACTGTGCACGGTAGTCCTGAGTGAAGGTCACTGGGTTGCGGGTCAGGTTCAGGGAACGGAGTGGGCTGTTCCCCAGAGCTCCCAGTCCCCCCAGGGAACCAATGGCGTTCTCAGACAGACAAAGGTGCTCCACTGCGGGGAGCTTTGGCAGCTGACGCAGACACACCAGGTGGTTACGGTGCAGGTTTAACACTCTGCACCTGCCCATGGCAAACACAAATACTGCTTAACTTTTTGTTTCGTGCCAAACAGTACAGCACAGACAAGCATACATAAGAAACAAAAGAAAGAAGGTAAGAAAACACTAATTAGCACGCAAACAGTCCCATCACAGGCTGAACAGAAGGAATATCACATAACCTTCACTTATTTGTTCAAAAGCACTGAGCTACTATCTTTAAATAACATAATTTTAAAAAGTGCAATGTGAGTTTCAGAAGCTGACTTCAACACTAAACCCACGTGGCCAACGTTATAAAAACAATGATGATTAATTATAGAATATAATATTGTTTGACAGGACATTTGTCTTCATATTTAACAGCTAAATGGATTTAATAAAGCTATAATGAATGCTGTAGTAATGTCAGTCAGATTAATTTCAATTTTGGACTATATCTATCTATCTATCTATGTATCTATCTATCTATCTGTATGTATGTATGTATGTATGTATGTATGTATATATACATACATATATATATATATACATATATATATATATAGAGAGATATATAGATATAACCATTTGGAATTTCACAGTATGTAATATTCATAGTTTCTCCAGGGAGCTGTTCCAGATGAGGGTGTTGTGCTGCAGCTTGGGTGTCATTTCATACCTTGGCAGACGTACAGAACTCAGGCTGGTGAGGGAGTTGTCAATCAGTTGAAGTTTCTCCACTCGGATCAACCGGCGGAGGATCCGGAGGAAATTTTCTTGCTGGAAGGGATCACCCAAGTCCTGATAGGACAAATTTAACTCCTGAGAAGAGACAGGCGGTAGAGGTGTCAGAAGCAATCTTTGTTGCCCTCTCCTCCTCTTCTTCTCAGTTTGCACCTTCACTTCTTTCCTTTCCGCAGCTATGTCTTTGCTCTTCTGTGCTATATATGGCATCTTTAACATCACACACCCACACATATCCTGCATGCTAGCTTACCAGACAGTTTTCCCAGTTCTCTTGAAGCCTCTCCTCCCATCTCTGTCCTTGTTCCTCTCTTCTCCTGCTCCTCCCTCTCTCCAAACAGATGCCACCCCTCTCTTTTAGATGTAACTCATCTTCTGATGGCCCTTTGATTATAATGTAAAAAAATTTTTTAAAGTCTTTAACAATCTTCACATTATTATTCATCTGGTGAAGAAGCTAAATTAAGAGACTCGCAAGTAATGAAAGAAACACAAAAATGGCAGCGACACAGCTTCTTTAGAGGTTTTCTAAAACGCTTCATGAGCTAGAAAACTACAATTTCTTTTCTATTGCTCTGGTTAGGTTACTGAGGTGGTTTTCTCACATCAGCCACACACCTTCTCTAACCCTGGGGCACGTCAGCTGGTCACCTGTGACATCACACTGCTCCAGGCCATGCCACAATACAAACTGGAACCGACTTGATGGAAGCTGATGAGAAAAGATGAAGAGGAGAACAGGGTGACAGACAAGATACACAAGAAATGTGTTACTATCTGACCACTTCATTAGGTACACCTGTTCATCTGCTTGTTAATGCAAATAGCTAATCAGCCAATCACATGGCAGCATTTAGTTATGTAGAAACGGTCGAGACAACCTGCAGAAGTTCAAACAGAGCATCAGAATTACAAAGAAAGGTGATTTATTTGACTTTAAAAGTGGCATAGTTGTTGGTACCAAATGGGCTGCTCTGGGATTTTCAACACAACCATCTCTAGTTTACAGAGAATGAACTGATAATTAATACATATCCAGTTAGCACCATTTCTTTGCCTTGCTGATTTCAGAATTAAGAAGAGAATAGCCAGGCTGCAACAGAAACTCAAATAACAACTTTTTAAAGCCAAAATATGGAAACTGAGGCAGATACTGATGTTGACATGGGTTCACCAAAACTGGACAGCAGCAGATTGTCAAAATCTTGCCTGACAGGTCTTAACCACAATTTGGTGTGAATGATGTAGAAGCATGGAACCATCATGCATTGTATCAACAATTCAGGCTCCTGTTGCTGGTGGTGTAATGTGGGAAATACTTTATTAGCACACTTTAGGCCCCTTAAACTGAGCATCATTTAAACATCACAACCTACCTGACCATTGTTGTTGACCATGCCTTTGTAACCATTGTGTACCAATCTTCTGATGGCTGCTCACTGTACTCACATGGCCTCCATAATCTCCACATCTCACTCCAATAGAGCACCACTGGGCTATGATAGAATGGGAGATTCTCATCATGGATATGCGGCCGACAAATCTGCAGAAACTCTCAGAGAATTTGGTCAATATGTACCAAATTCTCTGAGGAGTGTTTCCAGCACCTTGTTGAATCTGCGCCACGAAGGGAAAAGTCCAACCTGGTACGAGCAGGGTGTAACGCAGGTGTGGGGAACTCCAGGCCTCAAGGGCTGGTGTCCTGCAGGTTTTAGATCTCACCCTGGGTCAACACACCTGAATCAAATGATTAGTTCATTACCAGGCCTCTGGAGAACTTCAAGACATGTTGAGGAGGTAATTTAGCCATTTGAATCAGCTGTGTTGGATCAAGGACACGTCTAAAACCTGCAGGACACCGGCCCTTGAGGCCTGGAGTTCCCCCACCCCTGGTGTAATGCATGAAGTGGCCAGCGAGTGTAGATTTCCTTCCTTGATTAAATACGTAAATAAGTGCCATTCGTGAATGCACCATTCTGCCAAGTTTCAAAGCTATGATATCATCTGTGACACATATGCAGTCACAAATCTGCAGACACCTTTCAGTGAGGTGTGTTGTGCAAATGACACCAGTTATGAGCCATATTCTCCCCCCAAGTTTAATCACATTCCCCTCATTGATAGTCAAATTAATTTCAGCTTCAAGATCAGGACAGTCAAATAACTGTTATGTCAATGGGCAAAAAGAGAGCGATACATGGGAATCGTTTAGAAGAACAGGAGACACAATTAAGTTTAATCTACCATGGTTGCCCATTAGTCCAACATAAACTTTATTCCCCGAGCATTCACAGAGCATGAAGCTAAAATCAGTGGCTCATTTATAAGACTATTAACCAATACTGCTACCTGTGAAGGTCGACAAGAGCCGCTACAGTTTTATTATCCTGTAATGACACCTTGTCTTGCTGACATCATCCTTCTCTTTCCTCTCTTTACGTATCAGTGCATGCATTCTTTCCCCAGTTTAGCCCTACCCCCCGTCTACAGGGCTGTGTATCACATCAACTGTATAAAATCAAATAGCAGCTGTTGCTCATAGTTTCATTAGTAAGTCTGTGAATCTACTTTCATCTTCTAATGATAAACATTAAAATATTTTCCATTTATGCATTTTTTTCCTCAAATGAAGACTATTTAAAAGTCATCTTGGGATATTTATGCAAATATTTATCATATGAAATGAAAAGTTATGATCCTATGTTGACTGTTTTTGGGATGCAGCAGCCTTGACCTTATCAACCCTTTTATACTCATCCTGTTCACTCTTACTGTGTAACTCTCCACTCCCTCCGCCTGGTAATCTAGACACAGGAATGACCCAAATCCAGCTAACTGTTGCTCCTCCTTTTCCAGACTCTCCAGTGTAAATGTTTTCTTAAAGGTTTCTGAACAGTGTGGGAGACAATAATGGACGTAATCTAAATGGGAAGTGCGTATGATTCATTCCCTTATACAGTCTTTATATCACAATATCTGACAACATCTAAATACATTAATAATTTAAAAAAAAAAGCATCCCTGTCTCTACTAAAGCAGGAGCATTAGTCATGCACGCAGCTCAAACCAGAAGGCCTTTTTCTTTTGCAAATAATTATTTAAAGATGCTATTTTGCTGCAGGATTTTAAGCAAAACACTTTGAAGTTGTTTAAGACATGACATACAGAGGGGTTTCTTTTTTTTTCAGCCCAAGTGGGAGAACTCTGCATGGAACATAAGAAGGATTAGGTGAGGAGTGATTTTTCCCCCCATCTTTCTTAAATCACATATCAGCGAGAGTAAGAGAGTGAGTGAGAAAACACTCTGCACAGCAGTCTAGGCGAGAGGCCAGTGGCTCGAGGGTAAAACAGCGAGTGCAGAGAACAGACTGAGAATATTTTTCAGCTCAGAGATGGCTAAAAGAGAGAGGGAGACGGGATGAAATGGAAGGCTGTTTAAGATGAAGGAAGGAGGAGGCAAAGGAGAATTTGTGAGGGAAGGGTAATCACAGGTTTATCCAGTGTGTGCGTGTCACTTACGGGTGTAGATACTAGTCCAGAGTCAGGACTTTGGTCCACAGACAGAGGTGTGCCTGTAACCCTGAATTCAGAGCCATGGGATGAGTGGGATTTGGGGAAACTGCCAGTGAGTGTGTTCACACCTGAAGAGCTGAGAAAAGGTGGAGAAAAAAATAAAAAGAGAGACAATAATTATCCCATCTTCCATCCCTGTTTGAAGTGGAGCTGTTCTTTGGTAATGTAATCCCTGGTGTGTGCTAAAACCCTGACCACCGGCCGAGTGGTTAGGGTTACACTGAACTGGGCCCGACAATGCAGATTAGGACCCGTTGCCATAGCTCCAGAGGACACCTGAGCAGGTGCTATTAGGTTATAATAATCTGTGTCGGCAGGGGGTAGCTGGACCCTCTATAATTGATACTGCATGCCCTGTGGCGGTGTGCTAAATAGTTATCATACAAAAGAACTGCGTAGATGATACTATATTTATTTATTTATATTTAATTAAATATATATAAATTAAAGGATTTTTAAATGTTATACCTACGTTTTAAGCTAAATTGGCTTCGTTTTTTTTTCTTACATATTCGAGGTCCAATAAAAAATATAGAGAGCAAATAAACCGAGGGTAGTAATAGAGACTATTACTGTGATGAACTAAATGAAATGCCAGGCAGAGGTAAGACGACTGTTAAGGATATTATCTCAAATTTTCGAGTTACTGACTTCAGTCTAAATTTCGACGACTTTTTTAATTTTATTGTTATTATATTTTATTTTTTCAGTAGAAACAAGCTTCCACATTTCATTGTAGCCATATGGCTATGTCACTGAGGGCTAAAGCCTTCAAGTGTTAGCAATGGCATTAATGAAGGTTTCTCTTTATTTAGGTAGAAAACCTTAATTAATGGGCAAATAATTTCACATCACACATGCACTGGATGAAAAAGCTACACTGACGGGCGTCACAGAGTGAAGCTGGTGTCTGTCATGCAGACACAGCTGATTCGCCTTACCTTTCTGACATGTCCCAAGAGCCTTGTGATGAATTTTCCCGGCCTTCTTTAGCACATTGCGGACGGCTCGCTGTAGCCCTGCAGCCCCGTGGCTGTTACCCATGGAGCCCGCTGTGTTTGTTAGGATTCACCCAGCGAGAGTTGACCGTCCTGCTGGTCGGCTGTGGCTCTGCAGAGAGAGACTGACAGCAGTGTGGGCCCAGAGCCGGAGCTGCCAAGGGCGCTGCTCAGGCTTATCACTCAGGACAGGTAGAAATTAGAGCAGAGTGCGCGTGAGGGCCGCACCACGCGCTCGTGAAGCTGTTATTCAAAGTTCAAATGGATTGTGACAGCTAGTATAACGAAGGCTTTTCAAAGGTGACAAAATCACAAATAAGCCTACTGAAAATGTGACCTAGTGATCTCTAGTTCTTTCTTTCTTTCGTCTTTTTTGCCACACAGGCTCCTCCTCTCGTTTTCTCAAGAAAATGCCTGCCCAAGCAATACCTCGACATATAACTATTTACAAAGTGTGTCAACTCTAAGGCAGTTTACATATGTGTGTAAATTATTGTTAATGTTCACTCGGTATTGTAAACCTTTTGGAAGGCTGACCATGCATTACATTTTGTGAGTTCAATTGTAGCCACAAACGTGATTATTATCCCTCCTGCTGCTGGCACGTGGAATAAATCTATAAAGCCAGACCAAACAATAAAACGAAATTCTTAAAAACAAATTACTTTGCATCTCTGCAAGTATTTAACCAGCAACTGTCCAAATAGACAGTAGCTAGAGAAAAGTCTTTGTATTTTCTTGTAGTTTCTGTACACTATGGGCAGAAGAGGTAAGAGAGGAGCACACAATGAAGGTATATGGAGCAGATATCATCGCAGCTCGTTTAAGACGTTTAGATTAAGAATACCTTGTTAAACCCGTGGACTATTGTTTCTCCATAGTTTAGCTTATTGAGTTTAACATTTAATAGTGAATCTCGCTTCTCACAGTTAAGTGAAAACACTAGGAACTGCTCAGCAGTGTGGAAATGAGTCCTTGTAACTTTGCATAGAGCTTTGGCTTATTGTTAGCTGATTTAGTGCTTCCGATGGACAGACTCATTATATGATGATCTTTCTTAATAACTTTAGTTGTATTTTTTTAAGCCAACTTCATTTTGTGTGGCAAACGTAACAAAAGATGTGCACATAAATGTTACATATAAACAAAAGGAAAATATTTTTTAATCAGGATTCTTTTATTCTATTTAAGATATATTAAAATACCGACAGTTTCCTGAGTACCTGATAGTGATCATGACCAGCAGCATGACCAGAGCACAGGTCTCACTCCCTTCACCAGCTACATGATCTGTGTGCATGTGTTTTGGAGTTTGCAAGTGTTTTGGATTTTGCAAGTGTTTTGGAGTTTGCATGTGTTTTGTCTCTAGGGGGCACCGTAGGGGTAGGTTATGCAGGCTTGAAATAATTCCAAGATGCCTTTGCTGGAAAATGTCTGGCTAAACTCCAAAGGCTTCAATAACTAAAGCATTGCGTGTTTATCATTCACTCACTCGTTTCTTAAAAGACACAGCTGGAGCTGGTTTGGCGCATTAGTGGTTATGCAGCTTTAGAATTAGGGAAAGGTCTGTTGTTTACAATCTGCATAAGCTGTCGTGTCCTTGAATTAAAAGTGCGTTTAACTTTTGGTAACACTTTATAACACCGCCCACGATGAAAGTCGTAATTCCCCAGCACCTTAATCAGATTTCAACATTTTTAATATAATGTAGTTATATTTACATGCAAGTACTTAAAGTCAGGGACATTCGAATAAGGGGCTAAGAAATCATGTTTTTGCTGGAAACAAATAAACAATTATACTGTAAGTAAATTTAAGCACTGCATAATTTCCTGGTAATTTAGTGGAAATGTGCAATACATATGTACATTGCACATTTTGGAGTGGCTTAACTTGCTCAACTATTATTACAGGAGAGGAGACGCACATTATACTCTAAGTAATTTTATTACACCGTGAGTAAAAATGGACAATTGAATAATAGAGAAATCAATTATGCACATCAATTTAATAAATATCAAATAAGAATATATAAAAAAGTAAAGATGTAAAAATGTAAGTTTAAGCCACTCCACACTATGGCCCATGACCAGTGTACTTACAAGGTAACAAGGGGAAACTGTTTGTTTTCCACAAAATTACCAAGAAAATAGACAGTACTTAAAATTATTGATGCAGTCCTTAAAATGACTCCTTAAATTTACTTACAGTATTATTATTTAAACCTTTAAAAAAGCATGTCAATATATCTACATTTCATTTTAAAAATAAAATGCACTGAAATTCCATCTAATTACAGGGAAATTACACCCTTAGTTGCATGATGTATTATAAAGTGGTACCTACCTTTAAAAAAAACAAGACAACAAACAACCTCTACACACAAAGAAAGTGGTACATTTTAATGGGAACACATTCATGTTTTTATTGAATAAAATACTCAATACAGCTGGTGTTACTGTTTCTCCCTGTATGTACATCCAAAGCAGTGCAGCAGATCTTGTTCAGCGCACCTGCATGCTCCAGTCACTCTCTAAAGCAACCGCTTTAGCAAGCTTTAAGACGCCCAGCTGGGTCTTAATCAACCACTCTGATGTGATAAGGCATATTAGTTCATTAGCAGTGTAGCCATGTGCCTACAGTGTAAAAATGTCTCAATACTGTCTGGAACAGATATATTACTAAGATTTATCATATAAGGACAAAGTGTTTGCACATGTTTATTCTGCAATAAATATTGAGCATATATATGTATATAGAACACAATGTCAAATGTACAGGGATGTAAGTTAAAGTAAATATTTCCAAAGAGGAAGGGTTTTGTGCATTTTGTGGGCATGGGTGTGAGTGAGTATTAAGCTGCTGAACTTAAAAGGATTGTGCACGAATTACATCCCAGGTGTACTTCCAGCTCACATACATACAAACCCTACTTTACTAGAGAATATTTACAGCTTCCTCTTTCTGCACGTCTCTATCCAGGAATTTAAAGCTCCCAGTATCAAAACACAGCCACGTAACATGTCAAATGTCATGTTTCAATATATAATATATCATATAATATTCAGCTTATAGATCTATTTTTTTTCATAAAGAGTATAAAACACAGCTGAAGATGGTGAAACAAGATAGGTAGCATTTATGACGTCAGGATCTGATTGGCTGAGACTGTGTGACCTCATGTCACAGTTACATGGAGTCAAAGTCATGGTCGTTGGGATCGATGATCTCAGGAGTCATGACTCTGCCCATGAAGAGGATGGACCCTGGAGCAAGACAAAAACAAAAACGTATCCCTTATATGTACCAGCTTACTTAAAATATGTATTTTGAAGGTGATGCATAGACACACAAACCACACATTACTCGTATTTTCACACACAGAGATTCACGCACCTGTTCTCCTGTTTCTGATAATGAAGAAGAATGGGTGATCAGCCATGACCTGTGGGTACAGGACCAGAGTCCTGGTCAGGGCAATCATTCCTAAGAGACGGGGGGAAAAAAACCCATCAACATTTATACACAACAAAATGCCATGTATTTAGTAATGTGTGGACTAAAACACAAAAATATACCTGAACCAACAGCTCCCTCTGCCCCCTCCTCTGTCACCTCCAGGTAGGCCTTCTGCACCGCTTTCCCAATGTACAGATCCTCAACATCTGGATAATGTACACAGAAAAAACACAGCACCGCCTTTTCTTTATAAGATGTATGCATATCTATGCTGAGGTCTAGAATATATCCTGTTACTGACTAAATCAGGATTGCAAGCCAAACATATGGGTCACATCAAGTCACAAGCATTGGTTAGAAACTATTCTTTAGCCAATGATTACTTTTTAACACTGCCCCCAGTTATCTACCAGCCTGTCTGAACAGAGCGTGTCCTCTGAGTAGATATTTGGCTGAGGAAGTGTTAGCAAGTGCAAGATGTGCCCGAATTCAGTACTGCCTACTCTGTTTCACTATACATCACCAACTCCACCTGATAAGAACAAGCGGTCTTGAGCAAGATTGATAATCCTGAAGGAAACTTACATTATAAAGTTGTTTCAAATGATAAGTAGTTATCAATTTAGCTGAATATTACTTATGTGTCCACGTTATTTACCCTGACATATTTATGTCCCTATTTCTTTGCCTCTGTGGATCTACCTGTCTCACTCTGTGCATCTATTTTTAACAGATGACGTGACAGCTCTGACCTGCCCACTCAGTGCCAGTTACCTTGGTTACCTTGGAAAGTACTGAAGGCTATTTCACTGCTCCCGAGAAGAACAAGTATTAAATGTTACATACTGAAGCGTTTTAGGAGTTTATGCGCTTCACCTGTCATGGCAGAGAGATCAGCATTGTTGGTGAAGATGTTCTTTATTCCCAGTTCCTGCAGAGTGTCCTTCAGATCGATCTTCTGCTCCACCTTAAACCTGAACAGGTGAGGTTTGACTTAGAGTTGAGTTTGGGATTCAAAAAGGGGACTATATAATGTAAATGGTCTAAAGGCGCAAAGGTGACAGATGAAGCTAGCGAAACATACCACAACATAAGTGAGAGGTGGTGAGTGGACTTGCACATATATAAAAGTCTCACCTCGGTAGGTAGACTTCCACCTTCTGTCGTTTGACATTGTTAGCCCACTCCTCCAGCAGCGGCGCTTTAATGATGGGCTCCAGGGAGGCCAGAGGTACTTCCTGCCGAGGAAGAACGATCATCATGGACATGTCCTCTCCCTCGTAGGGCATTTCCAACACCTGGTACACACCGCCGGCCTCCTGTGAGCCGTCACTGAATTCGCCTGATAGGGAGGAAACATACAAATCTGTGGGTATTGATGGATATATGCGAAAGCTTGCACGCTCATATTGTATGTGCTGGTGGCCCCCTGTAATGGGTTTGTGAAGTTCACTGAGGAGGAACATTTACAAATGGAAGCACGCTGAGGCGCAATGATTGGCTGTATTGATTACAGAGTGCGTGTGGTCATTTCCCCCAATGCTTTAATTAAAAACCACTGACGCTTAACTTCAAAGGCTTTGCTTACACTTTGTGTGAAAATGGATTACATCCATTGTATACTGTATGTAGTCGCCTAGTACTAACAGCACCCTGTTGAAAGCCCAAGAAAAATTCAGTTATGCAGTGGAAGTGAGTGTGTTTGACTATGTCTTTCAGTTAAAAACCCCCCCCGCCACACAAATGTGATCATGACTTTCTGCAGGTGGAAATTAAACCAAGTAAGCCTGTAAAGTATAGCGGTAAAAAACAAATAGTGAAACAAAAACACCTCAGTATATATCAATAAAGATATGTAGCTGCATAGGAGAGACCACCCTCACTAACTTCTAATGCACACCCAGTCATTTTGTTTTATAAGCCTGAAATATGACAGAAACTGGCTTCAGGGGTAATTCCTAGTAGACTTTTAAGGGGTAAAGAGTTCAATCTGAACATGCTGCTTAGATTTTGGAGTATAAGATAAAGTCTATGAAGAATTTGATCCCATTCTTTGCACACAAGTCTTCTTTTGAAGCTGCTTTAAAGGGGAAAATTACAACAAAAAGACTGATCACCCATCATTAAGTGAGCATTCTTGCTGTTAGGGAAGCAGCCACGCAGCAGATAATGTGGCCTCCCGAAACATTTTACTTAACCAATATGATTTCGCTTCATAATGCACAATCACACTCTGTGGATCGTGCTGCAGAAAGCAACCATTTCCCTAAGGACCTGTCCTTGTTTTGCAGCTCTCAAATATGCCATATCCACACCCATTCACACATGCACAAATTTCCTTGATCCTGCGTATGTGAGCATGTGTGAATGTAGGTGTGCGCGAGCATCCTCGCTGCAGTCGTACACAGACGGGACCAAAATAACTGAAATGCACCAGCGTTTGCAGCAGAGCCATAAGACTGTGATGCGACTGTTTTTGGCAGTACGGCAGACTAAGAAAGATGCGGAAGAAACAGACGAGAGTCAGTCACATGTAACAGCACAGCAGACAAACTGCAGGGTTCTGTGCAGTATTGCATCTCCCAGCAAAACACAGAAATTTACCATGTATAGTACATCTAAGCTCTGGAACTTAAAGACAGCATAGATCCAGAAAATAAACCAATGGCATCTACGTCGATTTAGTTACATAATAACTAAACTGTAACATCACAACTTGGTTACAAAAAAATTACTACTGCATTGCTGCAATTTAGAGAACAAAATAAAACAAACAAAAAAAACCTGTCGCATTGTGCAAAACAGTGTGCATGTTGCAACGTAATGACAAAGACTTAATAACAGAAGTCAAAAAGTCTAATCAGATTTCTGCAGATCATTACATTTAAGCAAAAAAAAAAAAAAAAAAAAAAAAAAAAAAAAAGAATATAAAAGTTTGGGTTACTTTAATGGTATTAGAACTAGACACAGATAAAACATCCTCCAGAGGCTAACAGAAAAGAAAAAAGGACATATGCTGAACAACAAAAAAAAAAGAAAAGAAATCAACACACTTAAAAAGAAAACAAAGCAAAAGCCTCCCTTTATTTGTACCTTCAAAACTAATATAGTAGCGCACAGCTTAGCACAGACTGTGACAATTAAGTGCTGATATTTCTGACACGAAAAGCTTTCAAAACCTCCACTAAGTTGAAAAGACGTACCAGCGGTGTCTGTGCGAGTGAACAGAATTTGAACCGAGCTGAAAACAGGAGCCTATTTCAGGGAATAACACTCGACATGACATATGAATATTTTACAACAAAGATTAACATTTTAAATAACCTCAGGAAATATGAGCTGAAAATCAAGGCCTGCGGAGAAAATGCCACGAGTACAAATCTAAAACTGCAAACATACACACACACTGTTCTTTCCTACCATAGTAGAAGTCTCCCTGCTGGTACATCATGAGTGTCTGGACTTCAGAGCCGTCATCTCTGCTGAAGGAAAAGGTCCTGGTGTTCTCCGGCCTGAACTGGTTTTTCCAGGAGCCTCTGAAATAAACTGCGTTCACCAGGGTCAGACGGGTCACGCTGCTGAAGTCATCGGCTGAGAGCAGAGCCCGGATTTTACCTGGAGGGAGCGATTTGTACAGTTTGTTTAAAACACCTTGGTTTCCATTAGCGCTAAGATAGCCCCCTACTGAGGTGGTTTTTAGCATGTGGATGCAAATACACAAAAACCAAGATGTTGCAACTGCTTTGACAATGCTCCATGTCAGCAGCTCATAATTGGATTGTTGTTGTCTGAAGAAGAAGGTGCACGCATACACCATGCTCTTGGTTAGCAACGTGCATGGAGGCTACTACCATTGCTGTATGTTTAAATCCATTACTCCAGACTCCTAAACATCAGGCAGATTTTAACAGAGGATAGCTGTATATCTATCAGTATGCATTCATTCAGTCTCTTTAACAGCATCCCCACTTTTTCCCTCTCTCTGTAACTTACTGTCGGTGTGATTCTCCACCCATTTGTTGATCTGCTCAGCCACGGCAGACGATTCGCTGAAGTCAACCGTTTCCACGTCAGCTCGGAAGTACTTCTTCATCAAATGCAGAAACTCTGGGTTAAAGGTGACACCTTCCTGCAAAAACAGGCTGTTGGCAAATCGGATCACATAGTGGCTGTCATCATCCAACAGGGCTGCTGTCAGGTTCTGGAGCAAGGAGAACTCGACACCTGGAGAACAAAAGGACAGACACACGTTCTTACTTTAGACATTATTTAAAAGCTTTGAGCATCACATGTGCTGTTATACAAGATCATTTGAAAAATACATATTCTAAAATTCCAAGATTTTCAAAATTTGTCCGACCCACAGAGGGCAGTTTTCCTCTTTGCACCAGTCCATCTTAAATACGCTTCATCACAGAGAAAATGGAGGCATTTTTAAAATCTTTTTACCAACAACGGTTCCTGTGAGTTACACTATAAAACCTTATTTATTTTAAATGCGATGCCTGAAGGTCCACAGATCATAGCCTATCAATATCACTTCATCTCTTGTGTCCAGGTCCTCTGAATCTTTTAATTCTATTATGTACTATAACGAATAAAACCCCCAAATTATTTTATCTTATTTTGACAAATTTTCTCCTTAAATTATTGATCCAATCTTTCCGGTGAACCTCTCCCCATCCTCCACCCAGGGGAGGCTATGACTCAGGCGGTGGAGCGGGTCGTCTACTATTTGGAAGGTCAGTGGTTTGATCCATGCCTTCTCCAGCAACGCGATAGATTAGCGACCTGTCCTGGGTGTACCCCGCCTCTCGCCCTATGACAGGTGGGACAGGCTCCAGCCTTCCCCCGTGACCCTGAATTGGATAAGCGGAAGAAAATGGATGGATGGACGGGAAGACACTGAACCCAGAGTTGCCTCCAATCCATCCATCAGAGTGTAAATGAATGTTAGGTTTAAAGCACGTTAACTGAGGCTTGTAGTAAGAGCTTTGAGTGGTAACATAGAGTAAAAAAACAACTTCAGCTTATAAATAATATTCTATTCTATAATATATTATTTTTGCACCATAGCAATAGATATACAATACAATATGTAACTGTTTCAATCGTTCATGTGTATAAAGGTGTATAAGAGAAGGAGAGCCCCTGAATCCTACTCCTCTCGTGTAAAGAAATACATTTGCATTTGTTGTGTCAAAGACTCATCTCCACTCACTTACTCCTGACCTTGACGTTTGTGAACTGCTGCTTATAAACACGTTTCACCTGGCAGCAGATGGCTGAATCCGACAGCCTGTCGTATCTCCTCTAGTGAAGCCCCCCTGGCTCCCAGCTCCACCATGCCCAGGGCCACGGCCACGCTCAGCGGGGAGAAAATGATGTTGTCTTGACCCCCTGCTGCCTGCAGCCTTTGGTACAGTCTGACCGAGAACTCTGATGTAGTGTCCTCTGGAATGTCCGCCGCACGGCAACCGTAGCCCGGCAACAGGATGGAGAGGAGGAGGAGCGGGGACAAAACGTCCAGGATCAACATCGCAGCACAGACCACAGAGAGCTGAGTGAAAGAGGGCAGGTATGCAGTGGATTGAAAGAAAAAGAAAGATGAGAAATTTATTATGAAGATTGAGAGAACGGTGGGATAAGAGGAGCGAGGAAGAAGGAAAAAAGAAGAAGAGAGGAAATTAAGTTGAACAATATGTTTGAAATATAGATGGAGAGAGCCAAAGATATATGGAAGGTTAGAAAAAAGGAGGATGCAGACGTATAGATGAGAGAAAATTATTAGGAATAAGAGATGTAGTCAAAAGTAGAGTTTAGATGGGACAGAGAGGCAAAGGTAGAGACAACAACACGCAGGAGAGATAATGAGATAAAGCAGAAAAGATTATTGAGCGGGGGAGATGAAGGACAAGAGGATTTTGGAAGAGACAGACAGAGATGAAAGACACAGTAGGGATGTAGGTTGATGAATAGGACGAGAGAGAGTTAGAAAACATCTGTCAATCAACCAGTCTGCCAATTTTAATTTTACAGAGGAATAAAAAAAAATACATGTATACAAATACTCACTGTACCAAATTCCCTCCTCCTTAAATCACAGTAAAGTACTGTCAGCTAGACATCACATGCACTGTAATCTACAAAAACACTTCCTTACTGTAGAAAAATGTTTTATACTATGATGTTACTGTAACATTCAGTGTAACAGTCGGAGCTGAGGTGCTACAGGAAGTTTATACCTGCTTTTAAATTAAATCAACCAAAAGCGCTATAAGAGGCAGTAGGACTCTTGCAAAGGTAATGTATCATTATCCTAAGATGTACAGTAGATATCATGATGTTCAGTGTTACATGGTAGCAGAAGTCATCTGAGAAATGGAAAAATACTGTTAAAATGTATGAAAAAGAAAGAAAGAGGCCATGACACATACAATACATGTGTGAAGCTGACTACAGTGAGTACTGCTATTCAGAGCACATCCACTAAATGAACTTCTAAATATTTCATGGCCATTCTTATCATCTTGAGTAAAATCAGCTTCTTTCCTTTAAAACATGCTTTGCTCTGTGCGTTTTGAAGGTTTCTGATGTGAACGGGCGATTTTCTTTCCGTTTGTGGAGAGTAAGTGACTTGGAAAAAGGCCTTTACCTTCTCCCCATCCCCTTATCTTGCCATGCCAACACAGTTCTGGCCCTCTTTTCCCCTCTTGCTCTTATCCATATTTAATCCTGCCCTCACCACTCCTTTCCTCTCTCCCTCTCTCTTTACATCCCCAGATTGATGGGGAGTACACACACACACACACACACACACACACACACACACACACACACACACACACACACACACACTATAACTGTGGTGCTCTTGTTGCCAGGCAACATTGTTTTTTGCTGGCCAAACAGAAAAAAAAATCGAGTGATCATTTCCATAAACATGGAGGAAGTTATCAAGTACAGGGCGCGTGAGATAGAGAGCATTTGTTTTGCTGTTTGTCTCTCTGTTGTGCTGTTACTATTATAGGTTGTATAAAGGGTTCAATTAGCAGCCTGGCTGGAATCTGCTGGCTGCATGTGTGAGATGGCAGGTGTTGGTGGTGACAATGTACCTGAGTGTCAACAGCATAAACAATGGGCAGCAGCCAGAAAATTAGTGCCCCACTCTGCTGCGTCCTGTTCTTTCCTCTGCTGTGGCAAACAATCTACCTTCCTGAAATGAACCGGTCCAGCCCTGCTACACTGTTATATGCACTTTACTGTATCTGCTGCATGCTTCATGTACCCACAGTCCTCCACTGTGATCCAACAGCTACCTGATCACAGTGGATCAACAAGTTCCTGTAATACTATTTTTTTTTACTCACAATCTGAAGGTAAAAACAGCTCACAGAGGGGGAAAAAGGAAAAAAAAGTAACTTTTCTTTGGTTTAGAAAAATAAAAAGAACACAAGCGTTCTTTAAAAAGATTTAAACCATCAAAAGAAGAAAGAGGCAGAGAAGAGAGTGAGTTTCACAGAAAAGGAAAATCAGAGAGTACTGAAAGACTTAAATAATGGAAATAAATGAACAAAAATCGCTAGCCTTAACCTTCAAGTAACACCCCAGATTAAACCAGTACAGTTGAACGTGCCTGCTTATATTTTACACCGCACTGTTGCGCTCATTCCTGTTGCAAACTGCACACCACCACATGTCACTTCCTTCTCAGGTGACAGTCGAGAACTTGTCTTGTACTCTGGCATTGCAGGGACCATGAAGCCTGGTGGATTTGCATCCATCAGTCTGAGCAAATGGAAATTTATTTGACTTTCCAATTTTTCCTTCACACGCAGTCACCTCCAGAATCCCTTGTCACTTACACTTTGCTCTCCATGTAACCAAGTAATATGCTCAGGGGAGACTTTATTGGGTACACCTGTTCAGCCAATCAGCCAATCACATGGCAGCAGCTCAATGCATTTAGGCATGCAGATACAATATTAATTGGTTAAGTGTTTGCAGTTTTAGCATACAATCTGATTGCCTTGATCATATTTAAAATCTCACAGTTGCCAGCTGAAAGTCAATGAATTAACCATTAGCTGACCCTAAAAAGACACTGCTGATTGCCTGTGTAACCAAAGCCTAATACAGCTCATTATAGTGTCCCAACGCTCCCAAACCTATTAAAAACCCATCAGCGAGCCACACAATCATATCCAGTAACATGCTGCTTCACTAAAGTCAACATGGACACTGTTGTTTACTTATTTTGTCTCAATACCACACGCACTGTCACCCTAGAGCAAGAAACACATAGTAGTCCACAGCTGAAAATAGTCCCCAGCCGATTCACAATTTACTCCTATTTAAGCAACCTTTGCCCAGCGGGTTTGAAAAATTTGACTTTTTGCTTTTTGTTTTACGTTTTCAGTTAAAATGAATGTGCTCCAGGCCGACATGCACACTGGCAGGCTGTTGGTTTGTGTGCTTTCATTGGATTTGGTGACAGTGACTCTACCGTTATCCTTTAATGTTTTCATTCATTATGGTCAACAAATGCAGAGTGAAAACACCAAAATGTGAAAAGAAATAAATGCATTAAGCTAGCTGTATATAAACTGGGGGTACGGCCTTGAACATCAACTTCAAATAGACTTAAAAAAAAAAAAAAAAAAAAAAAGATTAAATGACTCCTTGAAGGCTCGACGCTGATGTATTTTGTTAATTACACCGTTCGTTACATGCACACCTGTTCTCACATATCACGCTGTAAGTCTGACACTACAGAGAGCAGAGAAGTCCAGAGAAAGTATAAGGGGCCGAGGGAAAGGAGGGGGCGGCTGGCACAGATGTAAATGGAGATAATGTTCCTGACCTTCTGAGCTGTGGGAGCTGAACTTTCCTCAGACAGTCAGCCTTGTTTTCTGTAAGGAAAGATCCAGCCATGCAGTAAAGTCGGGGAAAGCGGTGTAGAGTGCAATTGTGCGCGCACCTCATTGTGTGTGTGCCTGCATACAAGTGTGCATGTGTGAGTGGATAATAACACCATGGGTGGCTGGCTTTTTACTTGTAACATCGACACCATTCTGACCTTTTTCGGCTGAGGATCCCACACTCTTCCATTTTAACCACTGACGACTATGAGACCAACTTCGGCGCTGATCTTCTCAAGTGGGTCTCCCAGCATGCCACCCAGGTAATCCAGGAAAGACAACACCCAGCTACACATAATGTCCTCTCGTGACTGAAAGAACCTAATATGTCAGAAAATCCTTTATGGTTTAAGTTGCAAGACTTTAATCCTGATAACTGAATGAATTCTGTGCAATTAAACTCGGTGGCCTTTAAAGGCAGCCTTTAATCTCTCAGTGTAATCCTAAATCTCAGACAAAACAGATCGGCAGTTGACATTTCCACAATTAAAGCATGACGTCACCCAAAATCACAGCACGTAGGTTAATCCTTACTGCCATTTAAACCCAACACCTTGAGGTGGCACGCTTCGGAGACCGGAGGAATTTATTAAACGTGAACATCCTCATTCACTGTTCAAATCCACACACACACACGTTTCCACATGCAATTCCAAGACAAGGTTTCTACGGCAACTACAAGTGATGGACATTTTTCATTTTGCCAGGAGACAAGTCCTCAGATTTTTTCCCTCTACCCTCTCTTTCTCCTTCTGTTTAGGCAGATATACATTTTATGAATCCGTTCAGCAATTTCGGTCTTCACTAACCTCGTCTCTTTGCAAGAACTCTGCGCACCAGTTACAGTTCTGTCACGTAAAACTGTTTGGTACAACACACACACACACACACACACACACACACACACACACACACACACACACACACACACACACACACACACACACACACACTGCAGCTGGTTATTTTGCAAAAACAAGGAAAACTTCTGCTGTTTTTTTCCCCACTTTTCCCTGGAAACAAGGAGCTGCAGCAAAATCCTCCAACTGTGCCTCCTGCTTAGGCACGCTTCAAATCTCAGCACTCTACTTCACTTTGGCTCCAAGTACACTTCCAAGCTGCTGAAGCTTTGACAAGTTCTGTGAAAATGCTAACAACCCGTTTCATCAAGGCCTATTCCTCTGGGGGGAAAAAACTGCAGAGAATGATGTCTATGATCATCTGCGGCCCAGAAAAACCTTGAATTTCTGCAATGGATGATCTGTTTAAACTGGCAGGGGCGATCTGGTGTGATTTGGGGCGATTGTGGCTCAAGAGGTGGGAGTTTGCCTTGTAATCGGAAGGCTGCCGGTTCGAGCCCTGGCTTGGACAGTCTCGGTCGTTGTGTCCTTGGGCAAAACACTTCACCCGTTGCCTACTGGTGGTGGTCAGAGGGCCCGGTGGCGCCAGTGTCCGGCAGCCTCGCCTCTGTCAGTGCGCGCCAGGGTGGCTGTGGTTACAATGTAGCTTGCCATCACCAGTGTGTGAATGGGTGGATGACTGGTTGTATAAAGCGCTTTGGGGTCCTTAGGGACTAGTAAAAGCGCTATACAAATACAGGCCATTTACCATTTCACCATGAATATGCTTAACTTATAAAGGCCTTATAAAGCATGCATGCCCGCATTAAAAACAATTACACTTCCATAGAACGGACATCATCAATCTTAAACCTCTCGTGTCTCTGTGAGCATCTCTTTTGCCAGCTTAATGAGTACCTGTTGCTCAACCGCTCATGTGAAGAATCCCAAGGACAAGGAAATATTTACATAGGGAGGGCTGCAATAAAGCCCACTGCTGGTGGAGCCCATTGCAGTCAAAGAGCACTAAACTCCTGTGGTGAGGGAAGAGACTTCCATTACAGCGCACAATAAATTTCATCCAATTCATCAATCAAACTGTCTGGTCTGCTCACGCCCCCTGCTCCCATCTAACTAAGCAGCTAACTGCAGCTAAATGGCTGCAAAGATGTTATCTAAAGAAGCCCTTTCAGGGACCCAACCTTTCAAACCACAATCATCTTCCTTGCAAAAGTACATGCTCACCTCTGTTTACTTAAAATGAATGCAGCAGAAAATGTTAAAGCACTCACAAAAGAATAATGTGCAATGGATGAAACAAAACAGCAAAAATTTTATACGATGGGAGTTATTTAATATTCAAAGGAATGATAACACAAAAAGCTGCTACAATTTAATATGACTCAGACTTCTTTTATCACCAGGTGGTTGATTTTATACATTAGTGGCAACATGATGCTAAAATGGGGTAAAGTAAAAGACAGTGACACGAACCAAATCACAAAAATCCCAGCTAACGTGCACAATATTTTAAATTAGTTAGGATTTAGCTCAAATTAACAGGAACACTAAAATCCAAATAGCAGCTCGGTTCTATTCTGTGCAATTCTTTCATTTAGCTTTTGAAAGGGGGTGAAAAAAAAAAAAATCATCTTCTCTCCAACAACTTTGGGATTAACTCGTTTATAGCTTTTAATTTGGAAAGGGGCCATTTTAATGAATTAAGTTTTCTCAATCACAGGAAATTGTAATCGAGCGTGAAATGTGTTACAGATTGTTATTCTTTCTGTAACTAAGAAGTGAACAGAAGATTTGTGCTGTATTACACAGGGATACAGAGGAGAGGAAAACTCTGTTTCCACAGGCTCAGGACTGATTACCTAAATCTGTCTGCTGCTTTTATAGCATTATTATTAGTGAAGGATGGGTTATGTATGATTGAGAGTGCAAGCCACAATGATGACACAGCAGTCGGTGCTGTAGCAACACCTTATTAGTCACTGTTATTTAGTAACTGTTAAACAAAGCTGATTGCACCTACTTATGCTTAAGTTTGGTTAAGCACCACTCTAATTCTGGCCCTGCAGTTCACAACCATTCCCGTGGTACTTTTGTTTGCCATGTGATTGAATGTAGCCTGTGCATGGCTAATGTCAGAACATTAGCTTATCCAGTGCCTTGTTAGTAATGACACACTGTGCTATTGAAGCTGCCTGGAGTCCCAAGATGCTCACTGCACACTCCACAGAGGGCAAACAGAGGTTAACAACTCTTTATTAATCCGTGCTAACAGAGACATCCAGAGGGAGAAGCACATACACAGACATACACACACACTCACAGAGGGGTACAAGGACAGTTTTTTGGTAGAAAATTAGCAAAAGAGGAGAAGACACAAATAAAAACAGACAGACAAATATGTTTGTGGCAGGAGGTGTACTGAGGAGCTGCATGGAGGTAGCTTAGCAGCATTGACTCTGAGCCAGTCATATCTCACGGCCCCCTGCACGGCATGGCAAGATGGTTGACTGCTCCCCACACTCTGCCCTGGCACACCAAACAGTGTCTCTTTTTCTTCATCCATATCAGGACACACACACACACACACACACACACACACACACACACACACACACACACACACACACACACACACACACACACACACACACACACACACACACACACACACACACACACACACACACACACACCACTCTGGTGCTGTGGGAGCACATTTAGAAGGTTTGAGTTGTAATTGGATCGGCCTTTATTTGGGGTCAGCGGTAAAAGTGAAAAGACTGGAGGCTTTTTCAAATGGTCTACAGCATAGGAAAGGTCACTATCAACTAGTCCTGTGGGGGAAGCGTACACATACAGTCACGTTCGTAAGTGTTTGGACAACGACACGATTTTTGTGCAGCTTTGGGACTGTGCATCGCTACAGTGTATTTTAAATAAAACGTTCAGGATGTTAGTGAAGGTCAGACTTTCAACAAAAATACTCTATTAGCTGGTTATGGATTACAGCCGTTCTTATCCACCGTCGCCGATTTTCAGGGAGTCCAAAGTAAATTGGACAATTTCCTGACAAGCAGTTTCATGGTTAGGTGAGGCGTGCTCCCTCATTATTTTATTACAAATTAAGAAAATGAGAAATCTAGAGTTGATTCGATAGCATTTGGTAGCTTTTCATTGGAATATTAAATATTATAAACAATGAATGCACTGAGCAGCCCAGCAGCATTAAAAGGCCTGAAAGACCACAGAAGACAACTATGATGACAGATTTATTTCTATGGTTAGGTTAAGCATCTTCACAACATCTAACCAAGTCAAGAACATTCTTGAAGAGGTCGGACTGTCACTGTCAAAGTCTACAATCAAGAGACTCCTTCAAGAATGTAAATACAGAGTTTACAACAACCTGCAAACCTCTGGTTACACTGAAGAACAAGAGGGCCAGACTGGACTTTACCAGAAAATATCTGAAAGAGCCCACACAGCTCTGGAGATTATTCTTTGGACAGATGAAACCAAGATGAACTTGTACCAGAATGATGAGAAGAGAAAGGTATGGAGAAGGAAAGAAATGCATGTTATCTGTCAAACAACGCGATGTTATGACATGGGTCTATATGGCTTCCAGTGGAGCTGGGCAGCTATTGTTTATTGATGAGGTGACGCTATACTCTCTGCTCAGATTCAGCTAAATGCTGCAAAACTGATTGGACAGCGCTTCACAATATAAATTGATAATGATCCAAAGCAAAAGCAGTCCAGGGATTTTTTAAGGCAGTGAAACTGGATATTCTTCAATGGTCAGGTCAGGCACAACAGTGCATAGCTTTTAGTTACTGAAGGCGGCACAGGCCTGGCATCTCAAGGGAAACTGAAGCATTTGATGACTGCAAGGGATTTTTACAATTATGTTAGTCTGTCTTATTATCATCTTGTAATCTCTGGGGAAAAAAAAGTCGGAATTTCAACACATTTAATGCAACTTAAAAAAAACTGCTTTGAAAGTCTGCACTTTAATCCCATATTGATGGCTTGATTTACAAAACAAGGCAAAACTACAAAAAAAAAACATGTGTCGTTGTCCAAATATTTACAGACCTATATCTGTATATCCCCGTATATCTGGGGTGGTAACAGAGATAAGAAAAAAGAGACAAGGCAGGTGATCCTCAATGAAAAGCTGTGACGAGGCTGCCGAGAGGCAGAGTGATAATGAAGGTTTCGAAACTGTTAGCTTGCAGGTGTAAACATTTAGGGAATAAATTAAACTGATTTTGAGTTAAAGTCTTCTGACTACAGATGTAAAAAAAAAAAAAGAAGCTGGGCAATGCGAAAATCTTGTTGTTGTTTTTTTTGTTTTTTTCCCCAGAGGTGACACAGGATAGCAGGAAATGCACAGGTGCATTCATGACGGCTGCATTCAACCCAGGTGAGGTCATGCATCCTGTGTCTACACTTAGTACCTGCTGAACATCTAGTGGTGCAAAAGCAGCAGTCTACTTTGTGAGTAGTATGTGTTTTGCATATAGATTGGGTTATCAAATGACTGTCACCATTTTATTTTCCTCCTCAGATAGATCTTCTACTTGCACTCATCCTCTCTCCTCTACACTTGGCATCACAAATCAATCAACAGATCAGTTCCAGGGTACAAGTGTATAAACACAGGTACGTATTACACTTGTTAAATGAAACAAAATAAAATAATTTTTAAAAAACCCTTTAATTGTATGCAATGCTCACACTTGCAGATAAACACACAATTTTTAAATCGTTTTCAAATTTTTAAAAGCATACCTGAGTATTTTAGGTAGCTTTAGGTGTTAATATCCTCTATGTTTTCAATGCTTTCCAACATGGATGCATTTAATTTGAGATGCCAGCTATTGGCAGCTTTGCTACCTAAATCTAAGATGAGCTATTTCCGTTGTTTTGACGTCTTCCCCTCACCTGACCTCTTTCTCTTGGAATATTTTTGCTCCCTCATCCTCAGATCTGTCCAAATATAAGCTAAATATCCTGTGTATTTGCTGCTGCTGAGCACACTCGGGACAAACCTGCGGCTTGAAAGCGTATATGCAGGTAGCGTGCTTCGGTGTGCGAGTTTATTTTACGCAGAACAAAAAAGGCAGAAGAAAGGCCGCACAAGTGCACTGCATGCACAGTGTGCTCAGTAACTGTGGGGCGAAGACATGTACTGCAGAACACAGATGTTAAACTTCTTCTTATGGTTCACACGGCAGCACATAGCAAGCTTGGTCCCAGCTTGAGGAAACAGAGTATCTTCCTTACTGCTCCTTATTTTCGCAGCCACACGTGTAGCTGACAGATGCACGTCAGCAGTCCTGCACACATATAGATTTGTAAGGTTCTTGTTAGCATTCGCACACACAAGCAATCACAGCTCGGCGTGCTGTGCCGTTCAAACCCAGGCACTTACTTTTCCCTCCTCTCTCATTTTGTTTCGCTAGGACGATTTGAAAGACATTTAATTATTGAAATGCAATTAATGCAGTGCTCTGTGGGAAAAGAGAGAACACACACGCACACACACATGTATGCAAGCGCTGAAACCGTAGGCAGGCACAGGGGGGGCAAACAGCAGGCTATCAGCGAGGATTAACCAGTGATTCAAATCCATATGGGATTAATACATTGAGATTATGACCTAAAAGGATACTCTGTTTTCCTGTTTCCCTAAATGAGGATTTAGAAAAGTCACTGTTTTAGTGGCAGAGATAAGCAGATGTGAGAGGTGGATTGAGAGAATGAGACATGAGAGAGAGGAACGCTGAAATATTTATTGCGGACTTTTGCTTTGCTAGACTCACATAAATGCCACATAGAATAGGTGATATCATGAGAAAAATAACCAAAAAAAAGAATCATAAATGTTTTAGTGCAATCTAATCATACTGCAATAATTACATCTTTTACTGCAATGTTTGACCAGATTTTTCTGTCTTTCTTTTGTCCACTGCTATTTAACATATAAATAAAACAGACAGTATGTATAAATTTGAGGTATCGATGGCCATCAAAGCATCATGTACACATATACAGAGATCTGCATTAAAGGAATAACAAGTGGTGTGTATGTGTGTTACTGTGGGGTAGGGATAAGGCAGGACCAAGCTACTACAATCTGCCTCGTTATTTCACACACATTCACTCAATGCGCCTTTGCCTATATTTCAAGGACAAGAAATACACATCGACTGAAGCTGATTTCAGTTCAAAAACAAAAAAACAAAAACAAACAACAACAAAAAACATGCAAGAACTACAACAATTTAACCATGCACCACCGATGAAAATTAAATAGCCCTGGGTAGTGGACACACGGGTAACGGCTTTAATCAGTGTGGGCTTGGGAAAAAACGTTTGGCTCCAATGTGCGTCTCCACCCGCCCCCCCTATTAAAAGCCCACACATGTTGATTACAGCAATCATAATCCTTTTACACTAGTCCATAAAATGCCCCATTACACCTACTCATTCCTGACAGCTTAATAAACAGAAATTCCAGTGGAAAAACTCAGAAATATCACATTCTTCTGTTATCGTGCAAAAGCTGAGCACTTACGGTTTTCTTATCTCAATATGGTTCACATAAATCAGCACCGGCGTTGTGACTGAACCATAGATAGGTATATATATTTATTATTGCCAGAAACGGTTCTTACCGATAAAGGGCGTACGGTTGGTTGGGATGGAAGGATGAATAAGTGCGGTCTCTCTCTTTGCTGCTCTCCTCCGCAGCTCACTGTTTCTTCGTTTGCCGCAGACCCCGCCCACTCCACGCCGATTGGTCCAATGAGAGTTGGCCAAAGAGTTTAGGCGTTAGGTGAAATAGTAACTGTCTCCAGCTTCCTTGTATGTCTGTGAATCCGTAAAGCTTCAAGTTACTCTCATTCCAAACATATTTTTTGACCATTCTCACGACAGCCTCTTAATTATTTTATGAAATAGCAAAGATGTATCACATCTCTCTCTCTCTGTTTTGTTTCTTTGTTTGTAAAAGCTAACCTCCAGCTTAATAATGGTCCTGGGGGTTAGCGGTTAGCACAGTTTCCCTAGCAAACAACGTTTTACAGTAATGCACAATGCTAATAATTGTTAACAGCCGCATCCTGTCACTATTAACGTACCTTTAATTAAGCCTGGTATTTCTGCGCAACTGACGATATTTTAGCTTTTTGGCAGCGAACTCTCTTGACCGTCGTGAAAACCGTTAATTTCGTTCTTCTGATAGCTAGCTACCTTATCATTCGTATCATGTTAATTGTAGACGCGTAGACACAAATGTTAACTGTAGACGCATATACACATACATATCAAGGTATTTTCTTCTTATGTGCTTTCTTAAACATGGTTAAAATGTGTGCGCTCATACCGCAGATAATATTCGTCTCATACTCGACTTAAGGGTTAAAAATCCATTACCTGTACCTACCTGGGAATTGAAGTCTATTTCGGTGTCCCCGGCAATAACGAAACATTGAGGACGTCCATAGAAAGAACTACAAACAGCCTGGAGCGACGCCAACGGGCAGCTCCCAACACCGCCCAACCTGGCTCTCGTCTGCACTTTTATTAGACAATAAAACTTCCTGAACGAGACACAACCCAAAACAAGACGGTAAGATAACTCAACAACACGTCCCCGCCTTCATTCAGCTTTATTTAGTCGCACTTCATAAGGAGGCAACTGGAGTGCTAACAGAACAGATTGAATCACCTGCTGTCGAAGCTGCTGTTCTAACGTTAGTTCGTTACCTATAGACGTGATTTGCTGTTTTCCGGTCAACGGTCCGCCGCTTCTCTCATCACTGGCAACCGTATTTTATCAGGTAAGGCTGGTACCGAAACTTTGAGCTCTTTGGATTTGTTTTTAATGTAGTTTTGCGTGCCTGCTAACCACCACATAAACTGGTAAAAGATCTGTGATGGAGCTGAGAAGCAGGGCAACCTCAAATATAGTGACTACTACAGCGAGGTCGGTACCCTTTCAGAAAAGGGCCAAATAAGGGAGTTCAAAACAAACAAACAAAAATTTTTTATAATACTTTGACTTATAAATATCTATAGTGAGTTATGACCGTAACCTTTTCAGAGCAATACGCCTCTCTTTGATCCAAGGGTCATTTCACAGAGAACTCTAAAAAAACAAAAAAACAAAAAAACAAAAACACCCCGGTGGCTTTAAACTGCCCCAGATATTCATGCTGCTCTGAACACTTTTTTGTTATTCTCCCCCCTTTTTTTTTATTTCCAGGAAGAGCTGCATTAGTCTATGCAAATGACTCAGAAGGGGCTGTAATCACCTTTTGTCCTGGCATACACTGAATGATTGGTCTGCATTCCATATATCTGTGCCAAATGCTACCATTACCTCTCTGTCTTGGCCTGCACTAAGATTTGCCACACCTTAGTCATTTATGGTTCAGGGAAGTAACAGAGTCTGCAGTGTTACCTTTTTTGGCACATGTAATTGTATATGACGTATCCCTTATAACTAGAAACCAGTGCAATCCTTCCTGTAACCATGGCTGTTGTAAACACTGATTAAACCTCCTTTTAAAATCCTTATCAGATATAATAATGTCACACTGGACCTGTTTACAGTTTTACTCTCTATGCAAGAGAGAGTGCCAAAGGGCAGAACCAAGCATCTGATAAACCTAAGAGCACTCTCAGTTATGGCAGAAAGTCACAGGGTGACGACTTGTCTCACTCTTGTTTCATTCACCCGCGTGAATAGTGAGCTCGTATAAAAAGGAGTGACCCTGCCCTTTTTAATTAGGGATTTGTTGTACGAATGGAGATTGTCACATAGAGCCATTGAAGCTGTTATGTACTTAAAAATGTAGGTGAGCAAAAACTGGTCCTGGATGTGCCAGGTGTGTGTTCCTGTGTACCCGACAGTAAAAGAGACAGAATACAGGCCTGCAAAAGAGGATGTGCTGGATCTTCCTCTTGTTTTTATTTATGACTAACCTGGTCTGGGGGGAAAAACAAGCTAAAAACCAATACCAAGGTTGTATATTTATCACACCGCCTTGCTTTATTGCAGCAGTCATTTTCAGAAGAGCGTGGTTTTCTGGCACAGGTGTGACTCGTGCCTGTTTTGTCGGCATTGCGCCCAGTGGAGCAGTAAAGCACAGTCTTTTAAGCGGTGTGGCTGTTATGGAATGATCATATCTGTGACTGAAAGACTTTCTTGGAAGAAGTAAACATTGGGTTTGATCTTGTTTAATTGCACAAAAATTAATAGAATTAGAGCGCTCCAGTTGAAATTTTGTGGAACCTGTTCTCTACCTCCTCACTACAATAGAGACATGTTTAAACAGGATAAATTTAGCCTGGTTGTAAACATGGATCATTTTATTTATTTATCTTTTTTTTTTTTTTTTTTTAATCCCTTACACAGTTGTTTTTGTCAACTACCATCCATCTTTCCCTGCTTGTTCTCCCATCGTGCTCTTTTCTTCTTTAGATCCTTGTCTGCTCCCATTCTGTCAGTCTTCATGACTGATTGAATGCAGTGAAACCAGCATCAGTGGACGAGTGCACGCACAGGGGTCCATCGATTGGTCAAGGATGACCATGGGAGACATGAAGAATGATGCAGCTGCTGCCTCGCTGGCTCCGATGGCTCTCTACACCGTGATGTTTCCTGTCTTTAAGGAGGTAAAGAATAAAAAAATTTAAAAAAAAGAGAGTTTGTGACCTTAGAAGAAAATTGGAATGAGACTTTCGGTAAATAGTCAGTTCAAGCAGGGGTTGTATTTAACTGTGGAAAGGCTTTTGTGTGAAGTTGCAGAGTTGATGGTGTAGCCGAATAGAAATACGGAAACGGTAGTGTTAACAAGACCAAGTGATGGAGAACGAGCGGTAATGAGAAGTGAGCAGGCTGCTACTATTCATGTTGTTCATCTGATGGTAAATCTGAGTGACTGTCAGTATCTCTGAAGGGTTTTTTTTATCCATGTCAAGCATTTCTGTGTATCACACCTGCACGATTACAGGTTACACTTTTCCATAGTCTTTTTTTTTTTCTTTTGTTATCATTAAAGACCCAGAAAAGAAGTTGAAAACAGTTTTTAAAATGGGGAATTTATCCGTTTCCCAACAGCCATTTTGTCTTGACATTCACTCACCAGATAATTCATCAGATACACTTTGACACAAAGAATTAAGGCAGTTCTGAAGACATAGATTCAACAAGATCATGGAAACATCCATAAGGGGAATCTCCCATTCCAGCACCTCCCGAAGGTGTTCTATTTGATTAACTTCTATTTCTTGTGGAGGCCATTCAAGTACAGAGAACTTATGGTCATGTTCAAGTAACATGGTGTGCTATCCTGGTGGAAGTAGCCATCAGAAGATGGGTACACTGTGGTTACAAAGAGATGGACCTGGGCACCAACAATACTCAGGTAGGCTGTAGGCTGTGGTGTTTGGTACTGAGGGTGCTAATATCCACCAGCCTGAACTGTTGATACAGGGGAGGGTGGATCCATGCTTTCATGTTGTTCTGACCCTACCATCCAAATGTGGTAGCAGAAATTGAGACTCATCAAAGCAGGCAACATTTTTTCCCCAATCTGATGTTGACCAGTTTTGTGTGAACTGGAGCCTCAGTTTCCTGTTCTTAGCTGACAGGAGTAGTACCCAGCGTGGTCTTCTGCTGTGTAGCACGTCTGCTTCAAGGTTTGTTGTTTTGCTCTTCTGCATACCTTTTAATAAGTGGTTATGAGTTATTGTTGAGTTCCCTTTAGCTCAAAGCAATCTGGTCAGTGTCCTCTGACACAAACAAGGCAGTTTTTGCCCAGAAACTGCCACTCACTGGATATGTCTTATTTCTTTCTTTTTTTGGGTGGGAGCTGGGGGAGGGGGAGACAATACTCTGTAAACCCTAGAGATGGTTGTTTGGGAAAATGTCAGTAGATCAGCAGTTTCTGAAATACTTAGATCGGCTTATCTGGGAACAATTATCATGCTATAGTCAAAGTCTCCTAAATTACCTTTCTTTCCTCATTCTGATGCTCAGTTTGAACTTCAGCAGGTCATCTTGGCCAAGTCTTCATGTCTCAATGCAATGAGTTGCTGTTATGTGATTGGCTGATTAGACACTTGCATTATCGAGCAGTTTAATGAGTGGCTGGTAAGCGTTTACGGTAGTTTAATGAAGGTTCTGTTTTGTTTAAGGCAAGATCAGTAACACCTGTATTTACCTGCACCTTTAAGCTAGCTCAAAATTAATGCTGTCCATCCCACAGACTTATCTCAAATCTCGTGGTGATAGATCCTTCTCTGTGGCAGGTCCCAGACTTTGGAATAGTCTCCCCCTAAATATTAGATCTGCACAAACACTTGAGCAATTTAAATCATTACTAAAGACACATTTTTATGCCCTGGCTTTTAACACACTATGACCCAAGCATTTTTGTCTTATTTGAAATAGTTTTAGTTATTGTTTTAATTCTTTTATTGTCCTATTTTTGTTTTATATTGTTTTTATTGTATTACATTGTTGCTTTTTAATGCCATTTTTATATTGTTAAGCACTTTGTGCAGCATCGGCTGTTTTGAAATGTGCTATATAAATAAACTTGACCTTGACCTTAAGCCCAAAAAGGCTGCTTTTGTTTGCATCTAAAAAATAATGAAACATATTGAAAAAATCTTTCAGCTCTTTACATTATTTTTCAGTCGTTGAACTGCAAAAAAAGCAGTCAGAAGCCCCAATATCAGCTAATAGCCATGTTTCACTGATATACTGGTGCGCTGCTGTTTTTTATTTGCCCATTATCATGTCTTTCATTTATGTCTTTTGCTATTTAGCATTTGCTTGTGGATTTCTGAGTATTAAGGGGGAAAATTTGTGGTAAATAAAGAGGAGTTTAAAAAATGTACATGTAAACATAACAAAAACTTAAAACCCATTTTGTTTTTTTGGGTTGGTGTTGTTTTTTTTATTTTATTTTATTTTTTTAAGCAAATTACTGGGTAACACAAACCTACTCGGCAGTTATCCCCTGGCTTAAATTGGTTTCTGCAATTTGCTAATTTCAGCTTTTGTCACTCCTGATTGCTCTCATTGTTTTTCTGCTGTTCTTTCAAGGTGTTATTGTTTACAGTATGAAATTATCTTATTGAAAAACTATCGATTTCACGGTGCGCAAACCAACAAGCAGCGATCTGGAGCTGAAGAAGCAAAGACCTGCCTAATGCCAAAATATCAGCTCAGAGGAACTGAATGCACTTCGATTCTTTCGAGGTTAACAATAGAATCCAATTCAGTCCACCCGGATTTTCACATCTCAGCATCACGGTGTCCTCTTTTAACACGGTGGGATCCTTAGCTTTCATGTACTTTTTACAGAATTACATTTCAGCACAGACGAGAGGCCATGGTAAGAGCTAAGCTGTGTGAGTGTTAGTTTTTACCGCTGGCTTATTCTTGTGTGTTTGTGTATTACAACTTGCAGTTGGAGAAGATCAATTTATCAGCAGCGCAGACCTTGAGAACAGCTTTTATAAAGGTAAAGTTTTCTCTTAAAGTTTGTTTGCTTGCATTTCATGGACAAAACTGCCATCCTTCTTGTATCGACTCTGCCTGTACCCTTCACTTTGTAAATCCTCTTTACAGCAGCTTAGTGATTTATAACTTTGATTATAGTTTTATTTTCGCAAAACACCAAGGGTGACTGTGAGTCCTCAGCAGCTGCATGTTTGTGTGTCTCAAGGCAGAGAAGGAGACCCCGGGCCTTACCCAGGACGTTGTTGTCAAAATATTGGAAAAGAAGAAGTTAAAAATGAACTATAACGAGGCTCTGCTTCGCATGGCTGGAGATGATATGCAGGGTAGGTTTGGTTTCTTTTATTTGTGTTTTTTTTTTTTTTTGTACTCTGCTGTAGACCAGAATGTGCACTTAAAGATGAAAGCTGTGGGAATACCAACTTGATTTTTCTTTTGGTTTCTGTGACGGCCCAGTCCTGTGCTGCTGCAGCACAGATATCCACTGGGGGGAGCTGTTTCCACACAAATCAACCCCTTTGTCTGCTTTCAGTTGTTCCCTTGTTTCTGTCTGTAATTGAATTCCTTGTGCCGAGTGTACAGTGATTGATGGTAGTAATGAATACACACATGCACACACACAGTGGATGAATTTTAAATGTACCTCCTGCATGGCACATCCCAAGTTCTACCTTAATCCGGCTTTTCACTTAACAAACTCAACACGTTACTGTCCCTAACGTGTGTGTGTTTGTGTGTGAGTGCACACATGTACACATACTCCTGATGCTGTGTTCATTTTTCACACTTGCACTGTAGACATAGGTTTTTAACACGTCACCAATATTAATTTCATGAGTTCTGCCCGCGTGCTGACGTGCCCATTGCTGCGAGGAGTTTGAGCTCTGTCTTTTGTTCTCTTCCTCTCGGTGTTTTTCAGAGTTGATGATTGACAGGAAAGAGCCAGAGTACCAGGAGCTGAACGAGAGGGCCCGAGCTCTGAAACACATCCTAAGCACCCTGCCTGATGAGATCAATGACCGAATGGGCTTGCTACATACCATCAAGTAAGACAGCTGTGTGTGTGAATGTGCACGTGTGTTGCAGTGTGACGTAAATCAGGTTCACTACTACGTGCAAAATTTCGATCAGATTAAGTGATTAAAGTAGCAGAAAGCAAGCCCTTTTGACTTACAACATCTCAATGGTTGATTAAAAGTGAAAGAGTTGGCTTTTAGTAACTGTTCTCCAATTAATATTTCATTATATGCACTAAGACGCTGCCTGGCATTACATAGCTCTCATTTCTTTGATTCCAACTGGCCAACCGGAGCATGTCTTTGTTTCTAAGCCGTAAGATTCCTTTCAAAGGTTGAGCAGTGTGCACAGCAGTGATGGCGAAACTATTAACGTCCCTGTCCGCCGCGCTGCACGCACGCTATAGAGAGAAAGTGAGAGATGTTTCATCTTCTTGGCCCACTTTGCCATTATTTTGATGGAATTCAATACTCTTAGTGAGTCAGTGCTTAAGTTACTTACCCAGCGGAGGGCTTAGAAATAAAATCAATTCAAAGGGAATGCTAAGAAATTAAAGTTATGAAACGGCAGATTTCAAGTGCATGCGAGGGGAGAGGGAGGGAGAGAGAGAAAGAGAGTTGAAGGTGAGAGCGTGTTTGTGAGAACAGGGGGAAGAAAGGGGAGACAACGAGCTGGATCAAAGGACTGTAGTTTCAGGGTATCAGTGCCTGATAAAAACAGACAGATTTGAAGATTTCTATATATATATTTTTTTCTTTCTAACATGCACTCACTTGTGTGTGTCATCCGCAGAGATGTTGCCAGTGCCATCAAGGAGCTGCTAAACACTGTTAATACTGTCTTAAGGAAATACCAACATCAGAACAGACGGGTAAGTGGATACATTAGTAAGTTTAAGAAAAAAAAAAGTGCCTGTGCGCACAAACACAGTTGCTGTGAAAAAAGTGGAGCTGAAAGGCTGTCTGTATTTATTGGTTAGGTAGTGGAACAGCAGAAGAAAGAGTTTGTGAAATACTCCAAGAGCTTCAGTGACACTCTCAAAACCTACTTCAAAGATGGAAAGTAAGACACTGTTTCTAGTGTATTTTTTTACCCCTTTTCTTTTTTTCTCCATCACATCTTCAACCTTTTCTCATTCGTGTCCGCACACATAGCCACCAACGCATTCACTAGTCGTACACACCCACCCACGCCTGCACGCCTTGCCTGTTTGCATAGACGCTCACGCGCACACCCACTGTCACCCATGTAAATGGTGGTTGTTTGATCACAGGCCCGCTACCATCAAATCCACCAATGCTGAATAATTCCCTTGACCCACTTCCTGTGGATCCATCCTGGCTTGTGTTCTCTGAAGCCTGACATTCTCTATTCCAGCCAGATCAAAGTGTTCCCTGGATCAATCCTAATATTGTTGCCACGCTTTTCTGGGTTTTTTTCTCCCCGTGTGAGTGACACGTGTGTCCTTGTCTTTCTGTTCCGGTTGTTTCCAGAGCAGTAAATGTGTTTGTCAGCGCCAACCAGCTCACCCACCAAATCAACATGATAATGCGGGCCTTCAAGACTGGCAGCCCAGCGGCGGCGGCCCGAGAAGACGCGAAGAACAGACGCGCGCAGACACAGGAGAAGCATTTTCATTAGAGGACAGGCGAAACAAGGCTTTTTAATTTGTAAAGGTGTTTTATTATTTTTTGGGGGGGCTGTATAATTTATAATTCTGTGGCTCTGAGGGGAGATCAGGTAGTTTCGAGTTTCAAAGCAAGTCAGGCTGACAGTAATTGCTGGGGATTTTTTTTACTCTCTTTAATGTTGTTCTTTTATCAGATTCTTAAATCAATATTTTCTACGCTCCCCTCTGCATTTTCCACTCTGTTCAGATCATGTCAGTGTTTCCCTTGTCCTTAAAAGTTTGGCAATTGCATATAAGTCCTTAAAAGTTATCATTTTGGCAATTACTAATATCCAGCCAATACGGTTTGTAGTCATTTGTAATTTGATTGATTTGCCAAAGACCAAGATGCCATCTTTAAATGTTTTGTTTTTGTTTTTTTGTTATTTTGGTCTGACCAAGCCCACTGATTTACTGGAGATGTAAATGTATATAAATCTCAGTAGTTTCTAACCCTTTTTCTTTAGCTCCCCATAGGTATTATCTATATGTGCCATGTGTATATACATGTATACTTAACTGGACTTCTCTCGCTGTCTTGTATTTTAATGTTTCCAGCTAGAGCGTTACTACTCCAAAGCTGCAGATTTCAATTCATTTCAAATGAGTGACGACTTAACCTTCACATGTTTACACAGATGTCTCTGATTATGAACATATTGTCTCTTTGTCACCTTCTGTTCAACTCCTACTCTGTAGTTTTCATGACGTTTTCAAGGCCAGTGAAAATAAAATGAAGGGACCTGAACTTCCTTGAGAACTCTTAAAGAAGTCATGACGAGTTAAACCACTTTTCTTCTTCCTCTTGCAAATTAAAGAGTTCTGACGTGTGAGAAAGATTTTTCCAAAAGTGGGTCTCTCTTCAGATTTGTATTGTTGTGTGAGAGTGCTTCGTTTTCGCTCAGTTGCCCTTGCGTTCTCTTTTCTTCGACTGCGCCTCTTTCCTCCCAGAACTAAGAGCCATACCAATTTTTTTTTCTTTCTCCTTCCCATTCCAGCAACTTCATTCTTCTCCCTGTATAATAGTGGATTTTCCATGGTGGATTTGTGGAGGGCTATTTTGGGCTCTCTGCTGGCTCCTACATGCACCACTGTAATCCAATTGTGATAGTGTTAATTTTTAAAGCTTTATTATTGAAATTGCTGAGACCTAATTTTCCGATCCTGTCACTGTTGACGGCCGCCATAATCAGCTAATTCGAGTTATTGAAGACCATTAAGTCACACACGGAGATTGGCCATGGTCACTGGAGCAGCAGGAAGGAAGGGCAGTGATTACATCTTTGTTGGATTTACTGTTTGATGCTTTCCACCATACGAGCTATCGATTTGTTTGAGTTTAACAAATCCCTGAGATACTTTGTTCTCTGTGTGTGTGTGTGTGTGTGTGTGTGTGTGTGTGTGTGTGTGTGTGTGTGTGTGTGTGTGTGTGTGTGTGCGCATAGCAACAATTGACCTGCAGGATGCCCTCTCACAGGCATTTGAATGATGCTGTAAAGCTGCTTTGTGTGTATTTTATCTTTGTTCAGGTTCACGTCAGTATTTTTCTTTCATTATCAGTCGCCGTGGAATCTTTGTGTGAATCGTGTTGTTGTATGTGGCGTTGTTGCACCTCACTCTCACACACATTATGTTCGCTCCTGTGCCTAATCTGAGAATAGAAAGGATACACGCGCACGCATACTGACAATAGGCCTGGACTCACAAACTCTCACAACTCTTTTTGACTACTCGGTTGCCAGGAAACTTAGCCCGAGTCTTTAAGAGTGAAGGATAATAAAAGATTTGTTGTGTGTGTGTGTGGCCTCTGCCACTGTCTGGGCTACTGGGGGTCAGTTCGTTAACTCTCTGTGGGTGTGTGTGCCTGCAGTCAGGGCTGTTGGCGTTGATTGCTTCTTACACGTTGCCAGCTTAGAATAACCTCTGGACACAAACTTCAGGCACAAATCGGCCGAGTCTCCTGTAGACGAGAGGCAGCCATTGCTAAGACGGAATAGCCAGAAGGTGAGGATTTGTTTGAAATGTCACGCATTTGAAAGTGGTGTTTCCAACACCTCAGAGCTGGACTCTTGGGACCACATACTGCAGACACCCATGACAGAATGAGAGGTGAAATTGAATGGTAAGTTTGAATTTGTTATTAAGTGTAAAGTTGTGTTTGGTTTCACTGTTTGAACTTTGTGATTGAAAAGAAAACATGCTTGACTTGAGGTATGTGTATACTGGAAGGCCAGGTCTGCCATTACACAGTTAGGAGCTGAGATGCTTTGTTGACGGACAAGTTAACTGCATGTTCTTTTAAAGACTCAGAAGTACTACAGTGACAGTTTTGAGAGGACTAACTGGAGCAAAAGTGACCATCCAGGAAGAGGAGAGGCAACCCTGATAAGTGTGTTTGCTAAAAGATTGCAAAAGGAGTCTTTCCCAGAGGTGGATGCATTCATAAGAAATGCCTCTTACCTTTCAAGCAGCAGCAATTTGGACGACACATCAAGCTTTCTGTGTTCATTTTTCTTTATAGAGTTGCGTCTGTGCAGTCGCATGCAGACTGAAGCCAGCGGCGTGCCACAAAACAAGTCAGGATGTGGTTGATTAGAAGTTATCACGCTCACAAACAAGATGTGAAGAAATTGTCCCATGAGTCTCGGCATTCTTTTAAATATTACAGTAGTATAAAGTCATCTTGCGGTCTACTGTGAACCTGTTGTCTGGTTTAACTATCATGTCAAGATCACACTGCAGTTCATCACTGTTATAAAAAAAGATAATAGCTGCAGCAAAGCATTGATTTATTTATTTTCCCTTTGCTTTCATTACACAGCCTGTCATCTAAATCTCTGTTCAGTTTGATGCCACATCCAGTGAATTTGTCTCATAAACGTTTATGCCATGCTAAAAATGAAACGGTGTTTGCCGCCCCGCTGCCCCTTGGAGTGTTTTGTAGGAGAGTTGGAGTTAAAAAGAAACTTTCTCCCTTTGACTTCAAATGCGCTTTTAATTTCAGCATAGAACAATTTCAGAAATCATTTCCTTTTATTCACACTTTTATTCTCTCCATCTATCTGACTGTATTTTATTTCACACTAACGGATATGACAGACTCGACATGCTTTGGCAACCCGCTGCCTTTCTGAGAAATTTTTTTTTGGAGGGGCTTGTTTGACTACTTCCTAAAGTCTTGCAGTTCGGAAAATAGCGGAAACCTTTGCACGCTATCCAACAGTGAAAAGAGGCAACAATAAGCTGCTGCTGTGACCTTGCTGTATGATCATGGTGGCATGACGACCCATGTGAAATAGATATGGCAGGTTATTGAGGGATTATTCTGAGTGCATCTTGTTTTATCATGTAACACATAGACGTTGGGAAATCTATTTTATTCATTGATATATATATATATGTGTGTGTGTGTGTGTGTGTGTGTGTGTGTGTGTGTGTGTGTGTGTGTATGTATTCCCTATTCCACACCAACCTGCATACTGACACGCATTTTACCTCCTTGACCTCACCTGGTTTATTGCTGATTGATTGACAGGTCTGAGCTGTAACCATGGGAACGAGAATGGAGGTGGCACAGCTTGAAAGCAGAATGAACGCTGAGGATTATAGAAAGTTACAGAACCTTTTCCTTGTGAGTCTTTGATTTCAAGTCAGTCTATTGACAGCCTTGTATTACAGCACCTTTATTTCACATTTAAAGAACAGGGTTAAATTATTTATCTCCAATTTTGACAGTATAGAACCATACCTTTAGATCTGATTAGAAGTGCTATACAAACAAGGGAATCTTTAGGGATTTACTAAGAAATCATAGGGTTTGGGTATGTTCTACTTACTTTTAGTTTACTGGAGTATATACAGCTTGTTTTAAGTTAATTTGTTCAAGTACTGCCCTAATTTTTGGGTTCTTCTCATAACTGATGTATAAAAGATGGAGGTAGCCACCTAGAAGTAAGTCGCTTATTTGTGATGCCCTGAACTGCACCAATTTCCTGTCACAGTGTAGCCACAGTCTTAAACACACCTTGATTTATTGTGTGTTCCATTCTAAATGGGGTACATATGTTACAAAATGAACACCTTGCTACAACAGCTACGACTTGAAGCTAATCTTAGCTATTAGCCTTACACCATACTACAATAGCTCAAACTTGAAACTAGTCTTAGGTGTCAGTCTTATACTTTGCTTCTATAACTGAGACTTGAAACTAACCTTAGGTATTAGTCTTATACCTTACTATAATAGCTAAGAGATGCACTAGTTTTAGCTAACAGTTTCAAAGAGATTGGAGACATTGTTTACTGAGGTTAAAGTGCTCATGGACTTCTTTAAAGTGGGGGTACTTTGGAGGCAAAAAAGGGAGGCTTTAAATAGCCTGAAGCTATTTCCATCTTTTACATAGTCCACACTCATGATTGACCAACTTTGCTGATGCTGGGAGTGCACTAGTTGGCTGTATTCAGCTGTGTGCCAAGATTGTGCAATATCTCACAATCCTGTTGCTGTTGAATGCAGGACTTCTCAGGTGCATCCCGCTCCTTGTCCCGAATTCAGTTCATCGATCTTGCTTGGTCATCAGTTGGCCACGGGTCCGAGGAGGAATATGGCTTCTTGTTCGACAGCGTGGTTCTCAGTCAGCAGCGCAGTGGCCTCCTCCTGGACAGCGACACCTCAAAGGAGAAAGAATGTATTGACTGGGGAGGCCTGTGCTCATTTCTGCTGATGGAGCTTTCCAATAAATTAAAGAACAGCAAAACTGTTAGTGCGCCTTGCTGGAAGCCACCACGCACCCTCACCTGTCCACATCGAGACCCTGTTCAAAAGGTAAAAGGTCCTTTAACCTAGTAGAGACTTACACGAAGAAAAGTTTGTTATGAGAGTCATAGCATGTTGCCTTTTTTCCCTTTTTTCCCCAAACCAATGACCCTCTGCATGTTATCTGAAAACATTTTGACATTGGCAGTCTAGAGAATCCAAAACTCTGCTGACTGGATGGAATTGCACATTATTAAACATTGTGGAAGGAAACGTTCAAAAAGTATTAGGGTCTTGCTCATCAAAATGGCTGACTCCTTTGGAGATAAATGGCTCTGGACTCCTTTAACATCTATCAATTAATATGTAAATGAAGCAGCCGGTGTGAAGTCCCCACCGCTTTGGATAAAGTGACGGCTCATCACTTTAATCTTTCAATCCCGAGGATGTCGAAATGTCAGACTGTTGTGTCAGTTGTTTTCCAAGTGCCTGGAAGGTTTGACAGCCTTAAAGAGGCAGAGTATTGTTGCTTAGATAGCTTTCATTTCTGACCATTACTCCACTAGTTAAGTATCAAATAGAGACTATGGAAACAATGTACTGTATCTATAACCCTGGCAAATTTGTAGCAAAGCAGGAAGTGGTTACTAATGGTGACAAATCCACCAACAGCTTGCAGCTTTTGCATTTTTTTTGTACACATTTCACTCAGGGCTTGGTGAAGACCAAAACTGAGCTAAAAGGAGTGAATTCTGGACTTGTATTCCTTAAATGGTAACACCAAATATTAATATTTGCTTTATGTCTGCTACAATTGTAGACCAAACTGTTGGGCAGTGCAACTTAAGAAAACACAAGCAAATAGAAAAATGCTGCAAAAGAACATTAAATGTTAAATAAAATACAGCAGAAGCTCTCTGTCTATCCATCCATCCATCCATCCATCCATCTGTGAGCTTCTGCTATCTATATCTGTCTATCTATCTATCTATATATAATGGAAGTGATTTTGAGGAGACGATAATGTGATGGAAGAGCTGCAGTAAACATGTAATATTATTTTCATGTTACATTACATTACATTACATTGCAGTATTACATGGATCATACAGTTGGAACACACATTATCTTGCATCTTTTTCTTCCTCAAAGTCACTTCTAGAGCTGCTCTGTCATGTAATTGTCTCCCAAAATCACTTCTGGTGTTTGATATTTCACATAACTCTGATGAGCCAGAGCAACACAACAGCTTTAATAGCAAAGATACCTGCCTATAGCATGGTTCTAAGACTATAAGTACCCCTTGGTGCCAGTATTGGGAGGTTTTAGTAATACAAGCACATCCCCGAGACCTTGTGGACAGTCTGTCCCTCATTTGACCACTCAGTGCTGCTAACCAGCAGCACCCCACAGAACATGCTATTTCTGAAATGCTTGTCCTCGTCAGAGTTTCCCAGGTATTTGCACCTGCCCATTTTACATGGTCCTATACTATTTGTTTCATCTACCACCATTTCTTCCTGAACGTCGCTTTTCCCTATTACAAGCTAAATGGGAATCTATTTCATACACTGAAATACTTTAAGTACTAAAGTATACCATATACTGTTAAGTATAAAAGTTATTTTGTTGCCATTTAGCAGTTACAGGTTCACCGACACTTCATTGGGTACATACTTCAAATTGAATAACAGTTTTGTCTTCCAGCTTTTAAAGCAATGAAAAAGCTGCTAAAAGAGCCCCAAAATGATAGCCCTTCACTCGCACTACAGATAAACACATTGTATCAGTTACTCACCAGCTGTATATCAATATGTAATTATAATAATTATGGAAAAATGACATGCAAATCCGGGAGATCTTACAAAGGTACACTGTGAAAAGGGAGAAGACAGTAATTACGTTGCAGAACATCTGACCTCTTACCTCTGCTGTGAAATTTTAATAAACTACCTTTCATCAAAGATCTACTTTGTCTCTTGCTCATTAGATGCAGTCAGCTTCAAGCTTTTTAAAATGAATTAATTTATTTTTTGCAGCTCCAAGTTTTGTTCACCCAATAACTCCTGTAATGATTAATTCTCAATTTTATTAGATTCAGCACAGAACGGCTCCTTTTATTCACCTGTATCCAATGAGTGGAAGATTTAGTAGGGGCCCGTTTTTAGAGAACTTATATTAGGGTAGTTCTGCGGTTATAAAGTAGCCAGCGAGAACAGGAAAATTCAAGCCATAATTAATATTTTAAATTGGTTTTTAAAAGCTGTCTCCTCAGGTTTTAATAAATAACGCCACTCTCTAATGTAGCAAACTTCATTGGGGCATAAAGCTAAAGGCTGGTGTTACGGGGAAGTGTGAATTGTAGTCTTTCTGTGGATATTTTCTTTAAATGTTTGGCTTGTAATAACCTCTGGCCTCCTCAGGTGCTGTACCTGCAGAGTTCAGGTCAGTATCTCACTGTGAGTAAAGGAGGAAACGTAGGACTGTGGGATGCGGAGGACATGTCCCTTCTGCACACTCATCGACTGCAGAACAGCACAGTCGCACCCAAGGACCTCTGGGTCACAGATGTGGTGCTGCTGCAAAACGTGGACAAGGTGAACCTATCAACATACTGAGAGATGCATACCTAACTAGTAATCAGTCCTCTCATCGATTACTGCTGCATCGTGGCTCCTGAAGCGTAATTCAAGAAATATTATTCAAAGAAATGGATTTATAATTTAATAACTGATAAGTAGCCTCATTTAATGGAGCAGATATTGTATGGCACAGAGATAAACAAATACTCCACTCAATTAATGAATTATTGATCTGTGGCTTTGGTTAATTGCGTTTCAGACACGAAACTGGCGCATAAAGATCAGAAAGTAAACATACATTTTTTAGTAATAACACCATCAATAATTGATTGTAAGTTTTAATTGGCATTTCTTTAAACTACAGATTTATGGATGCCATATTCTGTATTGTATAACCGCGTTGAATAACACATGAGGATTTTTTTCCCCCATTGTGCATTAATTAACAGTTTGGCAAACTGCTAAATCCTTGTTATATAATAGGGACAGGTTGCATGTCTCCATGTTTCTGTGTTTTCTAACAAACTCCATTTTCTTTAGTCTCAGATAGCTGTGGCTTTCACAAGTAAAGAGGTGTGTTTCTATGACTTCGTGTGTGAAAAGACCTTCAGCTGCAGGTGTAAACTCCAGGTAACAGTGAGATGTTTTTTAGTGTTTTGTGTTATCTTCATATTACCATCAGCTTGATTCCATTGCATTATTAATAACATAAGAACTGGCAATATATCTCATATATTCTTATCTACTCTAGGGCTTGAACTTTACTCCTTGGTGTCTAGACTACTGGGTAGATCCCTGTAACCCTGACCAGGCTGTTCTCACTATAGGAGACATTGGAGGACGGGTAATACACACATACAAAGAAAAGCAAATGATTGAGAAGAAAAAGAACTTAATTCAGTTTTATTTATATGCCACCAAATCACAAGCAGTCGCTTCAAGTTACTTTATATTGTAAGTCAAAGACCCTACAATAATCCACAGAAGATATGAGCAAGAACTTGGCGTCAGTGGGAAGCAAAAAAACCCCTTTTAACAGGAAGAAACCACCAGCAGAACCAGGCCCAGGGAGGGGCACCCATCTGCTGCAACGGAGGAGAAATTTATAACTAATGAGTAAATGCAGAGTGTTGTAGAAACACATGGAGCGTGAAAAAGAAACACCCCAGCAGCTTATAGCAGCATAGCTAGTGGAAGATTCAGGGTCCAGCTCTAACTGTATGCTTTATTAAAAATGAAAGTTTTAAGCCTAATCTCAAATGTAGAAAGGGTGTCTGTCTCCCAAATCCAAACTGGTATCTGGTTCCACAGAAGAGGGGCCTTAAAGCTGAAGGCTCTGCCTCCCATTCTACTTTTACATAGCCTGCTGTCTGAGAGAAAAAGTGCTCTAATGGGGTGATTCAGGCACCAGGCCTTTCACATAAGATGGGGGCTGATTATTCAAGACCTTGTATGTGATGAGAAGGATTTGAAATTTGATTCTGGATTTAACAGCGAGCCAATGAAGAGAAGCCAATATGGGAGAAATATGTTTCTGCCAGTACTCTTTAGATCAACTGAAGGCTTTTTTAGGGAGTTTTTAGGACATCTTGATAATAATGAATTACAGTAGTCTAGCCTAGAAGTAGTAAATGCATGAACTAGTTTACTAAAGAACAAGAGAGGAAGGCGTTATCCTCATTATCCACATATGTGTTCATTATGTTACTATAGGTTCAGGCTGCTATGGGACTTTGTGTGATGCAATGAGCACTTATGCTCCACTTGCCTCTTTTCTCTCCCTATTTATAAACCACTGCAGCATGTCATTAAATCCTTGTCTTGTCTCTCCCTTAGTCTGTTTTGTCCTGCCTCCATATGCTCTCTTTCTTCTCTTTCTCTTTCCCCTCACCCCCAACCGCTGACGGCAGATGGCTGATCCTCTGCGAGCCCGGTTCTGCTGGAGGCTTCTTCCTGTTAAAAAGTCATTTTTCCTCCCCACTGTCGCAAAGTGACCCCCTATGAGCTAAAGAATGTAAGGTGAATGTAAGCGCCTGTTGTTGTGATTTGGCGCTACATAAATAAATCTGAATCGAACAGGTCCACTGCTCAACGACTGTGAGTGTCTGTGTATATTCCCAGGTCAGTGCTTTATATTTCACCTCAGCCCAGATCTTTCTGTTTGAGAGATTCAGTCTGAGGACAGACTCTGACTCAGCAGACATCATCCTTTGGGATGATCTGGCCAAAGGCATGCATCGCTCCTGTTACACCGTGACACACCAAGCACACGCGCCTGGCTGGGTTAGAAAAGGTAGAAAGTACACACACACACACAAACCATCAAAGAGACATAAGCACACTAACAAACCCCTCTCCCTTTAATTATAGCCTAACATTCTTGTAAAAGTGCATATCTTTGTTGCAGCTGTAGTTTCTCTTTTGTTGTCTTGTCCCAGTGAAAACTCCTCTGTTTGCACATCTGCTATTTCATATGGTATGCAAAAGAAGGAGCCAGCTGAAATAGCCTGCATGAGCAGCGATAATCAGAACCCAAATGCTTCTGTTTGTCATTCCTGTGCACAACTGTATTCAGCCTCAGGTTAAAAAAAAAAAGAAGCTCTCCAGTATCAGGTCAGAATAAAATCAGGAGTATATCCGATAGAAACAACACATTCTGGGTGTCAGACCTACTTAACACACCCATGCAAACACAGACACACACACTTTACCCTTCACACCTGGGATGAGAGCCACAGGCTTGCTTGGTCACCTCTCCGGTGTCGTTGCAATAACAGCTTATGCAACACAATGAAAACGCCTGGGTGTGTCCCGGTCACTGATGCACGCACGCTGACACACATGCAGTGAGTCCTGAGTCATTCTCTTCATAGCCAGACTTTTTACTGCTGATATAATATAGTCAGGAACTTGAGGTCTGGCTTGCTGAGATCCCCCCCACCCCACTGCAGCTCAGCGTGGGTAACAAAGAGGTCGCTTAGTTTAATCTCGATTGCATCATTTGGACAGAGGCTCTCTGAAGAGTTATTGGGCTGTTTGATAATGATTCAGCCGAGACAACGCTCTGAGGCTGGATTCGCTGAAAAGGGGGGGGAATCCTGATAAAAGCGAAAACAAGAATAAAGCACGTATAAATAAGCCCAATAAATGGGGAAAAAGGAATAACAAAGAATGGGGAAACAAAGGATACAATGGCGAAACATTAAAAGCTTTAGTTAAATGAAAATTTTACAATCTGTGTGTGCACATGCACGTGAATCGGCAAGAGCACGCTTGTTTGTGTGTGGGCGTGTGTGTCGTCATTTCTGACTGTAAGTAAAGGCAGCCCGTGTGAATGCATGTGTGTGTGTTTGCATACCTCTGGGGTGCTGGTGCTTTTTCTTTTGAAGTTTCCCACCCTGCAGTATGAGTGGGCTGTGTACCATTAGACATGCCTGGTTATCCAGACCTCCAAACCTTCAGGCTCATGGGCCACCAGAGAGAGGAGGAGAGGAAGGAGAGAGAGACAGCGGTGGATCAGTGAGGGGAAATTGAGAGCAAATTAGGAGGAAATTGGGATGGACAACAGTCCTATAAGGACAAAGAATGAGAGGTGCAAGGAAGGGGTGTGTTAGTGATGGAGAGAGCGTGTAGGTAACATAAAAATCTCCCATAACGTGCAGCGATTTATTGCACAACACGAGAGGTTTGCTTCGATATAAACACACAATGACTCCTGCTGTTTCTGTGTTATTTCCAATCTCAGCAGTGAAAGTGTGAGAATAGCTGCAGCACCGGCTAAGGAAGCAGATGTTCTCTATCTGAGTCTGCATCACAACTAGTTTGATGAGCTGTGCTTGTCAATGAATAAGAGAAGGGATCATTAATCAATGATGAGTCACAACGCGCTGTCTGAAAATCCACTAATCTCTTAAATTCACGGAGCGGAGCAAAGATGGGATGCGTGAAGTGTATTCAGATATAATTATTTGCCCCAAGCTCTCCAGCCAGTGTTTGACCTACGACTTGTCACATGCCATCTCAAAACCAGCCCTTAGCTTGTGCAGGCTTTGAAAGTTAAGCAGCCTCTAATAGAGACATGTGGCAACCAATTTAGCCGGTCTCAATCAAAGTCTTAATTGAGATGGATGGTGATGCAAGATCCATTACGTTTTCTGTAATACCAGTGAGCAAATCATAACCGTCTAATTCTATGCTATATTGAGCTCCTGAGAATTGGTCGGTTTACTATACGGCTGCGGTCATTGCACATTTAGCGCAACCGTTTCAGAGAGTGGATGGATATCCTTTGGAGCCGTGCTAGTGAGAGCATTTTGGCATCAGCAGGGAGAAGGATATAATTTGAGGAAATGAAAGAAGATGAGCAGTGTGTCATCATCAAAATATGTTGCAATGTTGTTTTTATATTGAATTTGTCAAGTTTGAAACTAATTTAGTCACTCTGCCAGTAACTTTTGCTGTTTACACAGGAAGGCAGCAGCTATTGTTTAGGATTATTTTCTTCTCTTGAAATTAGTTTGTAGATAAAAAGCCTATTGCTGTGTTTGTACAAGCCATACAGCTTTTCCTTTATGATGAAACCAGTTGTAGTTATTGTGGATTGGAAGACGATGACAAATAAGCAGCTCCTAATGCTAAAGCAGAAATTTACAATGACATAAACTGCAGAAATGTTAATATAATGTCATACTATCTACTTGCTTTTTTCTGGATGGAGTCAAGCTAACTACAGTATGCCACTTCTGATTTACTTTCACTTTTCTGACTATTATGCCTCTTGCAGTGCGTTACCTGGGCTCACTTGAGGCCTTTGTGTCGTGCAGCATCGCACCACAGAGCAGCATGGTGATTGGCTGGAGGGAAAAGGAAAGCACGAGCCTACGAATCACTTCTTACTCTACAAAGGACGGTGTGTGGGATGTCGACTTCCATATTGGACTCGGCCTGTTAGGTGGGTCCAAATGAAGTAGCTGTACAACATAAAGTATGATGACATAGATTTATAGTAAAATTTAATTTTCAAGGTTTTAGTTATTAAGACATGATAAAAATCTTTTTATCCTCATGATTCAAAGCATCACTGTTCTGGATGACGAGCTTTAGCTGTCAGACAGATGGCCTCACATGTGACTCTAATATGTTAGTATTCAGTTTATTGTCCACTAAATGATCCTAAGGTCCTGTGACTGCAAAACAAGCTCAGATCATCAGCCCTCCACCACCGTGCGCGACATTAAGTATGATTGCGTTGATGGCGCTGTGCATTATGGCCAAAACCTTCTGCTTTTACATGCAAATGGTCACTTAATCAGGTACATTTGATTATTAGCACCTGGCTGCTAATTACCTTCTTAATTCCTATGGAAGCAGTAAGGTTGTACACAGTGTAATATGTCATGTTTTGTCATTTTGTCTGTTGTTGTTCACTTAAGGCCGTATTAACCTCAGATTGTATTTAGCTGCCTTTTTATTATGCCTGATAGAACCTTGAATGAAAGAGGCTGCACTTTGTTTTTACCATGAGTGTATATGAATCATATTTATTCACTTGAAGGTTTTCATTTCAGGTTTAACTTAGAGGTTTTACACGCTCATCAACATAAAAAAACAAAAAAACCTCTAATGATTGTACACTATCTATTAAATGTCTAATGTACCATACCATGTGCTTCTAAATAATTGTAAAAACGTGAATGCTTTTACAGTTCTCAATCAATCAACTTAAATTTACTAACAATGCATCATCAAAACTGTCAAATGCCTCATTGAACAGTAAATTGGTTGTGGTGGTGGAGGGGGCTGGGAGCGGTATTGTTCCCTGGAAATAACTGCAATTAATCTCTCCGCTAATTTGGGAGCTGTTCAGACCTGGCACTGAAATGTCTCTTTTGATGATCAGTCAGTTCACCCTTGGGATTAAAATGCATCTTGAGTGACCACCTGTAATTGGATCTCACTACCCCGCTCTGTATGCGAGTGAGCTTTACATAATTTCGATTTGTGAAGACTCAAGATCAAAGTCCGGCACAAGTCCATTTCTGAAACCTACGTTTGACCGGACCTGCTACCAGAATCAACATGCGGTTATCTCCAAGTCGGAATGCACTGAGATCTGACAGATTTTTGCATAAGGCTGTTGGCCAACTGTGCATGTAAATAAATAAATAGTGATTAAACCTGTTTGTTTAATCACAGGTGGGCTCATGGTGGGGTGGATTTGACTTGGAGGGGACCCGTGCGGGCATTTGATCTTCATTTGCAAACGGAAGTCATGTAAATGATTATCTCCATATAGAGAGGAAAAGTCACCGGAAGACACTGGACATGCATTCTTATGCCAGGTGTGAACTAACATGCCTGGAGCTGTCCGCTTGTGTTAGGATCACAAAGAAGCCTGTTACTTCCATGTCTGAATGGTGCCTCTGATTGGTTGTAGCCACAGCAGGTGTGGATCATCACGTCTTGCTGTGGAATCCTTACGTGACCTCTGAGCCGGTGTGCGCCCTTGGTGGTCACACAAGCCCCGTCATTGCTGTCTGCTTCCTGCAGACCAAGCAACAACTCCTCAGCTACTCCAAAGATAAGGTAGGAGTGCCCTTCAGTGGGTGCGCAGACCCGCTACTAGTGCCGATAATGTAGAGATGAAGAGCCCCGTAATTGTAATATTAATTGTTATTCCTTGCTTTAATTACTGCAGACGAACGAGGTGTTGGGGACGAGCCTGTTTCACATTTTTCTTGCCACTGTCAGCTGGTGTTTCTTTTAAAGCCTTGTTTTATTTTCTGATGCAAAGAGGATGTTGGTGCTTCTGTTGCTTTTCCTCTCCCTGTTGTAGCACCGTGCATGTTTGCCTTCTCTTTGGCTTTTCTGAAGAGAATGAATATTTTAGAAGTGATTTATGTTCCATCTGCCTCTGCTCAAACACCATCTGCCACTGCAAGAAACTCTGAAGGCTTTACCTCAGTTCACTCTGAAAGAATTTCTGGAGCAGCGACAGGCATGTTGTTGCCGTTAGAAGCAATATGGCCACTAAAACTGCAACCAGAGGAGCAGTTCTTCATGGTGCAACGATGTATTTGTTTGGTAATCACTGAATAAAAGTTTTTTTGTAGGAGCGATAGCTTTTAGTGGCACTTTTCTTTTTTAGGAACATGTGGATATGTACCAAAATATCTGCCCTTAAGCACAGACACATAAGAGCCCTTATTATCCTTCCAGGTGCTCTGTCTGTGGGACGTGTCCAGCCAGCTGTGCACACACCGTCTGGCCGGTGTCTTTCCAAACATACAGGGGGACACACACCCCTTCCTGTTTCTCAATGAGGAGCGCCAGCACCTCGTGCTTTCATTCAACAGCCTGCTTCTCCTGCTGGAATCCAAGAGGGAGGAGAAGAAGATCAGTAGCCATGAACATCCTGTTACCTGTGTGCTGTATAACAGTCGGTTCAGACAGGTATGCCAGTGACATGGTCTTCTGTGACCTGCTGTTTTATTTCTTTGTGTTTCCACATGTACAATTAGTACAATAGGTAAGTTCTCCAGTTCTTCTCACTCCTCTTAACAAGCTGTTTCCCACTTACGCGGCAGCAGACACCAAACAAGTGAAAATGAGCACCTATTGTGCGACACTCGTGTTTTTCTTCCTCCTCTTGTTCCCATTATGTATTCTTCAGCGGTGGCTTAGCGCTAAAATAAGCGTGGAGAATGGATTGGTTATGTGAGCATCATTAAAGAATGCATTAGCGCCTTTGCTGTAGCATAACATGGATCAAACTCTCTCTGCAGGTAGTCAGCAGCGACTCTGCCTCCTCTGTGATCTTTTGGCTGACTGACACAGGACAAAAGGTCAAGCAGTTCCACCGTTGCCATGGTGATGCTGAGATCTCCACCATGGCCCTGGACGTTACGCAGACCCGACTGTTTACCGCGGGCGCCGACGGAGCGGTCAAAGTAGGTGGACAGGCGTACACACACACATGCTCACTCGGATTTGTACGGATATGAAGATGCACAGTACAGCTGCAGGCCAGTCCTCATGGAAATGTTAAAGCCTGAGTGAAATGCAAAAGTAAAGTGTGAATTAATGTGGAGTAGCAGCTTTTTAGGACAATGTTTCTAGGAAATTGTTGTATTTACTCCTGATATGGGCACTACAAAATAGATGTGTGCAGCTGCAAACCAGCATGGTTACATTTACATCAGCTGCGATTCACTGTGTTAGATTATTGTGTGATTAACTGTTGGCTAATGACCAAACGTGGATTTGAAGGGACAACACCAGCTTTTTGACAAACTGGCACAAATTTCCCCCAAAAAATGGTAAAATGGTTGGTGTTTGAGTCTAATGGGTCTAAAGGTACTTGCCAATCCTCCACTGGCTCCCTGTGAATTCAAATAGTGTTTTTGCTCAGGTGTTGGAGACTATCAGAGGTGATTATCAGATGATATACGTTGTAAGACAAACAATATTCCTAAGAATTTAGATTTAGCAATATCATTTAGTGTTCCCATTTGTATCTCTAGCTGTGTCAAGCTGATGTGGACGCTTTATGGCGTGGCCGGCCAATTTCCCCAAATGGCGTCTCATCCTTCCAAAGGGCGTTAGAGGAGAGTAGGAAGGAAAACTACCTTCTCCAGAAAAAAATGCAACAAATTGAAGAAGAGAAACTTCAACTGGAGGACAAGTGTAGACGAATGGAAGCCCAAAATAAAGAGCTGGAAGAAAGACAACAGCGCCAGCCGGACATAAAAATTATTAATGAGGGCTGGGGAATCAAGTTTGCGCAGACCCGAGAGCAGATTGTGCACCTCATTAAAGAAAACAGGCAAAAGAGTGCAGAACTAAAAGAAATGACCAACCAGCTCCAAGACAAGAAAACGATGAGTGATAAGATACAATGGGATCTCCAATACATGGACCGAAAAAATCGGCTCCTCCAAAGACAGCTCCATGAAGCTGTGGAAGAAAAGAATAAATTCCTCCAACAGAAGGAAGAGCAGGACAAAAAGCAACGAGACATGCAGCACGAACTGAAGAGCATGCAGGAAAAATACCGAATGCTGAAAGAAAGCCTGGATGAAACACTGCATCAAAATAAAGACCTTCTTCAACAGAAAGAGCAACAACAAGAAAGACTGAAAGAAGGAAAACGTATCGTCCAGGACTTTGAGTCTAAAAATCTAAAACTGCAAGAGTTTTGTAATCAGCTGGAGGACAGAGCAACTAAAGTGGAAGAAGAAAAGGACAAACTGGAGAAACGGTGCTCGCAGATGCAGAAAAGGATCGATCAGATAGCGAGAAACAACTCCGAGCTCATTAAGGGGATTCTGGTCGAATTCAATAACTTGAAGCGTGAAAACACTCAAATGCAGGCGCAAAAACAACAACAAGACAAAATACATGAAGACCTGCAGCTCACGCTCCAAGAAATCCAGAAAAGAAACGAGCAGTTAGAAGACAAGCACAAAGAGGTCTAACAGAGAAATGCAGACATGCACAAGGACAAGCTGATACAGGAGGCAACATCCAAACAACTCAAAGACAAGCTTGACGAACAACAAGCAACATTGGAAGAGGTGGAACAAAGATGTGAGAAACTTGAAAAGCAAAACGCAGAAACAATCGATGAGCTGAGAAATCTCATCCTGGAAAAAAAAGCGCTCGTGGAAAAGTGCATGAAAAAAAAGAAAAAATGGTTCCGCTTGTTCCAGAGGAGAGACGCTACTGCTTCCTCACCTGATGTAGCCTCGTCTTGCTCCACCTCTGTTAACCCCCCCAACCAGTCCCGGCAGTTGACTGTCCCCTCCTGAGCCTGGTTCTGCCGGAGGTTTCTGCCCGTTTAAAGGCAGTTTTTCCTCCCCACTGTCGCCAAGTGCTTGCTCAGAGGGGATTGTTGGGGTTTTCTCTCCTCTACCTTTTTTCTTCATTTACTTGTTTATCTTTTTTCATTATTACTTCATTTTACCTTTTTTCTTCATTTACTTGCTTGTTTAACTTTTTTTTCAACTTATCTAAATAATAAACCAATTGAATTTATCCTTTGAGTATTTTTCATCTCATCTTTACAGAATTTTTCCAAAACATTTTCAAACATTCAGATCTGTCTTTTACTTTCTTCTTGAAACCTCATAAATGGTGAACTAAAAACCCGGAATATGGTTTGAAACATTGTTTCAGCTGAAACTGGCACAACATGCTTGAGTGAGTGTGTGTGTGTGTGTGTGTGTCAGGGTACCACTAGTTAGGTCATCATGTTTAGACTCATTCACTCCAAAATTATTTAGGCCAAATCTTTAAAACAGTGTCATTTCATACACATTTTCAGTTGACTTCAATCACACAAATACAGAAATAATTATTTGCAGTATCTTATTTATTATGAGAATGTCATGACTGATCATTTGTACCTACACCACCAAAAATGGGGGCAAAAGGAAGGAGATCATGTTTAATCGGTTATAAGAAAAGGTTAGAAATATAAGTGCTGACATGAGCAGTGTCCACAGAAACCTCTGAATCTCAGCTCAAAGCTCAAATAAACCATTTCTAATAATAATATGAAACTAAACTGGGAAGTCATAAAGGAACTGACTCACGAGGAAACACATGGAGGGGCACACAGTCATGAGGGAGAACGCGACACAGAACTGAGGGAGACGCAGACATAAATACACAGAGGGTTAACGAGGGAAGTGGGAGCACACGGGGAACACAGCTGAAACAGATAATCGTAACGAGACAGGGCAGGAGTGAACACAACATGACGCATACTGACGAGAGACTGTCAAAGTAAAACAGGAAGTACACAGAGGTTCAGACAGGAGGAGAGAGAGAGCACAGACATAACGGGCTGGGGAAAACATTGAATGAAACACAAGGAGGGGAGCCGAGGGCTCACAGATACAGAGGGGCACACAGGGGGTAAAAGTCACAAGGGGAAATCAAATAAGGAACAACTTAACAGAGCAACCCAGGAACCGTGGCCTGAATAAAGAACAAAATACAAAAATACATGAAAACTAAGAGTGCTGGGCCAACATGGCCCAGGACCATGACAGATTCGTTAGATCTAAATATTTATTTATGAGAAAAATCTGTTTTCTTACACTGTCGTTTGTCACTAGATCTCCTCGGGGCAGAATCCCGTCTTGCACAGTTTCTTCTTTGTTGGTAGTTTAAAGATCTTTTAGCTGGCAAGCCATTTCCTCATTTAGTAAGCTCTAGTTAAGTTTCAGTGTCTGGAAATAATGTTACAAATATTAATGTTGATTTTTTACCAAATTGTAGTGGAATCATTTCAGTCAGACTAATCAGACTAGCACATATGTTTGCAATCCAGTTTTTACTACAAAAATAACAGCTGTGAATATCTCAAACATAATAATGAGTTTTAATCATTACTGAACATGTAATAAAAAGAGCTTATCATCCAGGAGTTTGAAGCACTTGTGAGCTTTGTTCAGTAGATTTCGCTCGTAGAAATTTCCATTTTCTAAGTTATTTGTTTCCAGATGTTTGCAGTGGCATTATGTTTGGATCCCAAGCTGCCCCTGCTTCACACACAAAGGAGCTTCTGACTGAATTACAGATATTTCTCATGTAATTTCAACTAATGGAAACTCTAATTCAAGATATCCGTAATTACATTTCAGCTATAGAAAAGGAAACTCTGAGATATCATTAACATAATTTTGAATAGTTAGAATTACAGCTCAAGATATCTACAACCTCATTCTGACTAGTTAACCCCTCATTTAAAACGTATAATGAGGAGAAGACAGTTATCTCGAATTGAGGGGAATTAAATATATCTTCAGTCAGAATTGTGACTAATCAGAAATTAATTTTAGATATGCAAAATGGGAGTTTTTCCAAGTAGTAATTCCACTGCAGATTCAGCCCATGTTCATTTTGGATTTGAAAAATGCAATTAAGAATATCTGAAAGAGAATGTGCAGTGCACTTAAATGGACACCATTTCTCCGAGAGACAGCGACCTTGTTGATATCTGAAATGTTCTTTTTGGGCTCCGAAGAATTGAATGACAGATTTCTGCAATACACATCCAGTGTAGGTATTAAAAGTGAAAACAGCTTGCCATATGTGGCATTCTGAGACTGTTTTTAATGACTTGGAGCTTACTGCAGTAGCTCTCTGCGAATAAATAAAATAATTATGCATTTTTGTAATCAATATAATCAACCACATCAGCTCTCTGACCCCATGAGACCTTGTGAGAATGCATCCATGTGCAAGTAGCGTCAGAAATACTTGCACCGCTGCTTGAAACAACCACACAAGTCATTCTCAGCAGAAGAAGCAGGGCCCCCCCTGGGCCAATTAGTAACACGATGCATCATCGCTCCAATTTTCATCAACAATGAACCCGTTGTGTAGCAGTTAGGGCCATTCCAAATGTGAAATTTTGACCTTTTAATTACAGTGTCCCCATTGAGCCAATCAGTGTTTCTTTGTGAAATTGCACAAACAAAGACGCAAAGTGCGTCATCGTGTAAAATTGGACACAGAAGAAGAAATGGTGCCTGGGCTGTGACGGGGGATTAATGCCCTAATGTCATGTTGCCTTATCCCTCCTTGGGGGAGAAAATGACACTTTCAAAAGTAGAAAAACACACATTGGTTTTATTTTTATTTTTTTAAATCCTTTTTTTAGACAAGAAAATAAAGCTGTAATTCCATTTCCAGTAAATTTCCTTAAGCAACATACACCCACTGGGCGCTTTGTTAGCTGCAGCTTACCAGTACTGGGTTGCCTTCAGAGCTGCTTCAATGGCACAGATTCAGCAAGGTCCTGAAAACGGTCCTCAGGGATTTTGGTCCACGGACATGACAGCATCACACGGCTCATCCATGATGAGAATCTATTGTTCCATCACATCCCAGAAGTGCTCCATTGGATTAATCAGAATGCAGGATCAGAGGATCAGAAGATGGGTATGCTGTGGTCATAAAGGGCTGAACATGGTCACCAACAATATTCAGGTAGGCTGTGGTGTTTAAACTATGCCCAGCTGGTACTAAGGGGTGCAAAAATAAAATATCCCCACATTACATCACCACCCCCAGCCTGAAGAGTTAAAACAAGGCAAGACGGAGCCATGCTTTCCTGTTGTTTACTGTAAATTCTGACTCTACCATTGTAATTTTTCAGAAGAAATTGAAACTCTTCCCTCCGGGCAATGTTTATCCAATCTTCTGTTTCGGTGAGCCCGAGTTAACTGTAGCCTCGGTTTCCTACTCCTAGTTGTCAGGAGTGGCACCCGGTGTGATCTTCTACCGCTGTAGCCCATCTGGTTCAAGGCTCAGCATGTTGTGCATTCAGAAATATACTAACTGGTTGTAACAAGTGGTTACAACAAGTATTTCTACCCAGAGCTGCCACACACTGGATATTTTCTTACTTTGGGACCATTCTTTTTAAACTCTAGAGGTGGTTGTGCAGTTTCTGAAATACTCAGACCAGCCCACCTGGCACCAACAACAATGCTACATTCAGAGCCACTTAAATCCCCTTTCTTCCTCATTCTGATTCTCAGTTTGAACTCCAGCAGCTTGTCTTGATCATGTCTATATACCTAAATGCACCGACTTGCTGTCTTGTGATTACATATTTGCATTAATGAGCAGTTGAGGGTGTACCACAGACTTTAAAAACATTTCGTGTTGTCAAAATGCATTTAAGTGTTATTTTGGCTTCTTTTCAGGTGTGGGACTTTAACGGCCGCTGCCTTCACAGAATGAATGCCGGCCTGGGTCGTGCTGTCAGAATCTCTCAGGTGTTGTTGCTGAAGAGAAGCATACTGGCGATGGGCTGGGAAAGGTAGTCGTGTATATATTTAAGAGATGTTATTATTTTGATTATTGTTGTTTTGCTCATTTGTGTTTCATTTTAAACACTGAATCCATAATGTACAACACTGAACAACTGTGTGTGAAAGCATCCGCGTGTGTGTTTGTGTGTTTCTGTCCTTTCTTGCTCTGTCTGGCTGCCAAAAGCTCAGAGCCAACCAGACATCTGGACCCTAACAAGTCAAAACGCTCCAGGGTGCTCATATTTGCTTTACTATCACTACCTCATATTTGTGTGATAGTGTGTGTGTGTGTGTGTGTGTGTCTATTCTTTTTATACTCACATCACATCTGCTCTTCATCATCATCATCATTTCACACCCAGTGAGCTGAACTCAGCAGTGTGCTATCATCAAGTTATACGACTCGCTCTCTTTCTGTCTTTCCGTCTCATCGCCACATGCGCGCACACATCCCGACGCGCGCACGCATGCAGACACACTCTTTCTCGCTCTCTGGGGAGTCACAGTGGTAAAGAGAACATAGACGACAGATCAGCAGCAGTAAAAGAAAATGGTGCCGTTATGACTTTCATTACTCATATAATTTCCTGTTTCTTCGCATCAGCCTAGACCGCAGTTTAATCCATATAGCGCTGTGTCACATGGCATCCAATTCAAAGTCCTATCAGCTTCGGCTGCTCAAGCGATCTCACGCGGGTTGAAATATCCACATCCCACTGCTAGACATACTTCTCAGTTTGAAACCAAAGTGCATCATTATTTCATTTCACATGCAGCAGCAGCTCAACAATAAAAAGCAAAAGTTCTGTGATGAGAGAACAAAAGAGTAAAGAAGAAGAACTCATTGCAGGTGTGCTAAAAGTCCTCCTGAGATGATGAATATTAAAGTGTTGCATATTCATGATATCCCCTGTAGCGCTGTAGTGTAAAGGAACTGCTTCCATGTTCATTACCAACACTGCCTTGATGCATTGCAGGTGTAAAGCAAAGTTTGAATGTGTGGCAGAGGAGGTATAATTTATGGAATAAATAGCTGATTAATGCAATGTTTCTTCAGACTACGGGGGGAAAAAAGAAATTTCATGGGGGCAGCATGGATGGCGAGGTTCAAAATTTGTAGTGAAATTAAATGAATATGATTTTTGTTGGGAAAATAAACAAACGAGTCTGCTAATGCTATAATGATTACCTTTAATGCACTCAAATTCAACTTATTTCTTTTTTTAAATGAGCAAAATAAAACTTTTTTCTTTGGGGGGGTGGGGGTGGGACATAAGCCTGCTACAGTTCTGTGCAAAATCTTGGACCAATCTTCATATCTTTATATTTTGCTTCCAAGGAGTCACGCCTTATTGTAACATTTTTAACATGCGCAGTAGGTCTCCAGGTTTTCTGAAAGTTGTTTTCAGTCTAAACCTGTACTTGACCATTTTGAGACCTTTTTGTTTTTTTGCTTATTTCTTAAGCCTCTTAACACTGACCTATGAATCATGCAATCATAAAAAGGGCACCGATCTCGAATACATGAACCAGTGCTGTGTCTACACATAACAGACAACTTAGCAGAGGATACATTTTAAATGGTATCTTTTGGCACTTTGTTGTTAGCAGCCTGTCGTAGAAGCACATTATTTGTTCCAATTTCCTTTGTTGAATCTATAGAAAATCCCAAAGATAACACAGTTCAACAGGCATAAAATATTTTTGCACCAACAAGGTGATTCCCAAAGAACTATTAGCTGAAAATGACATATCTCAGCATGCTGTGATCTACACATAGCCCCGCATTGCACTGCTCCCTTCACCTCCAATTTAATCCATGCTGAGATTCTTTCCTTAAGTAATTTAAAGAAACTGGACAAGTAGAGGACAAAAGAGGAAGGCCTAGAGGGCCTAAAAATACTATGTACAGCAGATGAGTATTATCTGAAAGTCATGTCTTTAAGAAATAGGAAAAAAAAATCTGACAAAGGCCCAAAGAGATGCATTTGACCCTTCAGTTGATCCATTAACTGTTCACTGAAGCCTCATCAGAAACTATCTGGGTAGCTGTCAACAAGCCGTCTTAAGGAAGGGAAATGGGGACAAAAGACTGAGGTATGGCAAGAACTGGACTGAAAATCATTGTCAACAGGTCTTATGTTGGAATCCAAAATTGAAAGTTTTGATTTAAATCATTATCAGTGTGTAAGGAGGAGGTCAGTAGACAGGTACAACAATTAATATCTAGAGTCATCTGTAAAACACGGGGGAGGTTCTATCAGGGTTTGGGACTGCATTTTAGTCAGTGGTGTTGGGGATCTTTTCAAAATTGATGGAATTATGAAATCAGAAAAGTACCATCAGATTTGGGTTCACTGTGCAGTGCCATCTGGAAAGTGCCTGATTGGCAATGGCTTCATTTTTCATCATGCACACAATGAAACACTGTCAGTCATGGATTGGCCTGTCCTGGAGCTGGACCTCAACATCACTGAAGCAGTGTGGATTCATCTTGACAGAGAGCAGAACAAAAGGTAGCCAACATCCAAAGAAGACCTTCGAATGTCCTTCAAGAAGCCTGGAGAACTAGTCCTGAAGACTACAAGCTACAAGAAACCTGTCTATAAGAGTTCAGGTTGTGTTAAAGAATAAACGTTGTCATAACAAATACAGACTTTCAACATCTGAGATTTGTAAATTTAAATTATTATTATTTTCCTTATTTACTGTATTTCCATGTGTATTTGCTGCACCTATTTCCCAGCATAATATAAAAAATGAGAGGTGACTGTTGGGTCTGCGCTTCCACAGGCCCCGCTGGTTTAGAGACTTATTCCTGTTAACAAAGCAAGACAAACAGCTCAACCGGTTTTCACATGCTAGCAAGGGGAACCGGACGGCAGCAGTCCTCTGCCGTTGGTGTCAAGCGAGTCCAAAGAACCAGCTTCCCCTACGGCCTTTTATTTCTGTGACACACAGTTTACACAAACACTTTTACACAACATTGTAAACCCCCCTATAAAAGGTTAAAACACTGTGTGTGTGTGTGTGTGTGTGTGTGTGTGTGTGTGTGTGTGTGTGTGTGTGTGTGTGTGTGTGTTTGGGGGTGCGTTTGTGTGACCTCCTGCTCACCAAAAGGGTCATAAAGGCAGGAAGTTTACTAAACAAGAAAACAGAACCTTCACATAGGATGTGCCTATAATAAAACACTACAGCCTCCCCACCATTCAACAGGCTGGGGAGGGCAATAGAAACAGAAGAATGTCTTTGATCATACAGTTTGAACCAAGACTTACAAATTTAAGTACAATAATGGCAACATTTAACAATTTGACTCCAACAGTGACTCTATACTTTTACACAGTAATGTAACTACTGTGTAACTAACTAGCAACTACTGTTGCTAGGGCTGCTCCGAACTGCCAGTAATACTGATGATCATTATAATAATAATTTGATATAACATGTATCTTGATTAACACATATTGTGTTGCCTAAAGAAAGAGAATTAATAATGATGGTCCAGTGTGCATCTTATCTTAAAACTGTGTTGGAGTCTTATATGTGTCATTTTTACACCATTTTCTTCCCTCTGTGTTTGTCCCTCTGTAGGAAGTTAACAGTTTTCCGCCTGCATTCCTTCTTGCAGTCTACTGTTGAGCCCTGTGAGTGGAAGGGGGGACTCCAGCATCGCGGTGCTGTACTGTGTGCCGCGTTCCAGCCCCCACAGACTCTAGTGACAGGTGTGTGTTTGTACATGCAACGTAAATGTTTCTTTTACTCAGTAAAGTTTTGCAGTAACAGAAGCGTCATTAACAATGCATGTGTGCATTCATGCCTCTAGCTTTTGTGTGCACCTTTCCTTTTCGATTACACTTTCACAGCTTATAAGAACGAGAGCTTGTGCAGAAGAGAGAGAGAGAGTTGGAAGAAAGGGGGGAAAACAAACACAGGCTAGGAAATTAAAATGAATCGGAGAAAACAGACTTTAGTTAAATGAAAAATAACTGGCTGCAGTTATCTGCTGATTAAAGCAAGTGGTGTTGTTATCAAAGGACTCAAGCTTCACGCTTCTCTGTCTCTGCTGGAAATGACTGTGTGTGTTTTTTGTGTGTTTGTGCACATGTGAAGGTAGAAAGAGACTTAATAGAGCTCAGAATTCACAATCAAAGAACTGTACTCGTGTGTGTGTGTGTGTCCATTTTTGGATTTTTTTCTCTTTGTTGTTCTTGTTGAATGTCAAATAATAGCCACAGTATAAACACAACAAAACTCTACAATATAAGTAAAAAAACCATAAAAAATAATGAAAAAGTGAAGTGAAAATACCCTAATTAGAAACTCCCCATGTGGCAGATACAGTAGATCTGCCAGACCCTTTTAAGTCGGTGTTCTCCCCTGTTGGCCTTTGTTGGTGCAAGCCACATTACTCAACAACAAGCACAACAGCTTCCATTTTCTCTGTTGTGGGCTGACATTTGCCTCCACCACAGACCGAAACCTTTAAATGTGAGAATGCCTTAATTTTCCATTTCCATCTTAATTAAATTTGCAATTAAAAGCAAGTAAACTGGAAAGGTCGTCAAGTATAATGAGGACAAAAAACCCTCACACGTGTTCCTGTCAGTACCGCATCTCACTAGAAAATGAAGAAATCCCTGTATGTCTGTCTGCGCTCTGAGTGTGGAGGGGAGGGGCTTCAAACACAGACAGGTGACACAGGGACTCACAAACTGAGATGAAATGAAAGAAGTGTGTTTGTTTTTTTTAAGTGAAAAATCTAGAAATGCACAGATTGCACTTTTGATTGGCTGATTATGATTTTGTTTCATAAATTTTTTCGCACTTCTGATTGTCATATGAGACTGGCAGAGACTGACATCTAGCAGTTTGGAGGACCACATAATTTTACAAGCATAACCCTTTTTTCCCCTCGTGTGTGCTTTTCACTCGAGTGTTTCTCATAAAAAACAGAAACTATCTTTTGAAGGCAGTTTTCCTTTATTGGTTAAATTGATCCTATGCCCAATAAATCGCAATCTTCCAGGTTTGTGGCAGCAGATTGGGTGGGGTCTTTTCCTTTCCAGCGTGACTGTGCCCCAGTGCACAAAGCTAGGTCCATAAAGGCATGGTTGAATGAGCCTGGTGTAGAAGAACTTGACTGGCTCGCACAAAGCCCTGATCTCAACCCCATCAAACACCTCTGAGATGAACTAGAATTACTGCAAGCCAAGCACTTCCCCTCCAGCAGCTGTCTGACCTCACAAATGATCTGGATAAATGGGCTGAGATTCCCACAGATACACTCCAAAATCTTGCGGAAAACCTCCCCAGAAGAGTGGAAGCTATTAAAGCTCCAAAGGTGGGACGGACTCCACATTAATGCCTATGGATTTAGAATGGAACGCCATCAAAGCTCATACTGATGTCAGTGTGTAGGTGGTCAAAAGCTTTTGTCCCTGTCCCTCGCCAAACAAATGCAGGTGCAACAGATTTACAGTTTATAAACAAACTAAGCAACTAACAGTGAAAGAAAAAGATACTGGTTATTGACCAAGAGTGTTGACTAGGGACCAACAGTCAGCTATGATGCTTTTTTTCTGCGACATGCAGTAATTAAACAACTTTTTTTTTGTATTTGAACACTGATATTTTTCTGATAAGACACCTAAAACATACATTCACAATTATTAATGGCATAATGTGTGGGTTATACAAAGCTGAACCTGCAAAGGGCAGAGGTAGTGAAGGTGGAGGAGTTTCTAACCATCCAAAGCCACTCAGTGCACTCACAGAGCAGTAAAGAAGACAGTGCAGGCAGGGTGGAGTGAGTGGAGGGTGGATGCAGGGTTTGGAGATGGTGTCCCTGCCAAAAAGACAAGAGGATGTGAGCCAGAGGTGACAGATGTTAAGAATTTCACTCTGAATTCTCATTAATTAATTAATTAATTAATTAAAAAAAATCATTAACCATCTAATCAGTGAATGAATGTTTTTTAAATCTAACAATCAGCAGGAGCCACATTAAAACCCACTGTAATGTAATAGTCTGGTTATACCTAATAAGGGCGACAGCTAATTTAAGTTTGAAGTTTTCTAAATCTGCAGAATGGATGAAATGGTTAGATGACGACATTAAGAAAACTCAAGTGTTAATACTGGAGGCTAAGCAATCAACCTGTTCTTACAGGCACTGTTTAAACAGGCTCTGCACTGGTTCATCCAATAAGCTCAAGATCTATTCCCAATAAAAAAGTTACAAGCAGTTCTCTTTTCACATTCTGTTTCTATACTTGTATTTTCTAATTCTGATTCTCTGTGCCTCTCCCTCCCTGAGTCCTTGGAGAAACAATTACTCAGTACCTCACTGAGGGTAGAACTGTTACACAAAACGTGAAAAAAAAAAAAAACCCTGAACACTGAAGAACATTTTCCGGCGTTACCATCAAAATGATTTGGCAGCTGATTAGTGCATGGACTCAGCGGCGTGAGCTGCAAATGACTCGTGTCCTAAAATCACACCAGCGCTTATTAAAATGCAGAAACGCTGGGCGCCTCTGGCTAATGGAAGAGCAGACGAGAAGCGTTCGTCTTCCAATCACTCTATTTTTCATCCCACTTCTTCGAGTTCATGTGAACTTTTCAAAAACATTTTTTCCAAAGTTTTTATGCATGATTTAAAAAAAAAAAAAAAAAGCTTCTAAGCTTCTCGTGGACCTTGCAATCCCCCCCTCCCTCCCTCCCTCCTTGGCACTTGATCACATCTGCCAAGCTGTCACACTGAGTATCAGCCATCATTAACAGGGAAACCAAGTAGCTGCTCTTTACATGGACAAATACATAGAATTAACGGCTCTGTCATGGTTTGTAGCATGTGAAGACGGCTTGCTTTGAAATGTCGGCATGACCCCTCAGTACTCATCACTTTCTAAGGTTTTTTTTTTTTTTTTGCCTGGGGGATTGAACTGGCAATCCTCCAGCCACTGGTCCACTTGTATAACCCTCAAACTGCAAACACTCTGCACCCAATTTGCCCCAGTATGCTCTTCACTTTGTAAAGTTGTATCACTTTGGCTCACGTATTGAAAGTTCAGCTGCAGTTTACCAGTCTGTGTGAGCAGCGTGCAGGCACAAACTGCAGGGCCCCTCTCTGGCCTTCTGAGACAGATCAAGCCCACAGATAAGTACTGAGAGCGATAAAGTGAGGGATGGAGGTGGAAAGGTAGATAAGAGGGGTATTCTCGAAGTTGGAGGGAGAAATGGTTTGGAAGGAAATGAATAGTTGGAGCTAGAACAAAAAGCACGATTCAGGAGCTACTTTGGAAACTTCTTCAAAGTTCGCTGTGCAATTTCTTTCCCCGTGCTCAGCCCCCCGCCATCAATTTATTTATCCATTTTTTATCTAATCTCTGTACTTTAGACTGCCCACCCCCCTCCATCTACACATAGCCCCGCATTGCACTGCTCCCTCCACCTCCAATTTAATCCAAAATGCCCAATTTGAATTATGTTTATTAGAACTCTCGCAGTGGAAGCAAGGGTGAAATGAATGTGTTTCTGCCTTTCGAGCATCTATGTGTCGGTCTGTGCGTGCATGTTGTACGGCTGCAGGGAGGGTGCTTGTATATTTTAAGAAAAAACTTTGGAAATGTACAGGCTGAATGCAAATGAGTCACCTCATAAATCACATTTTTTATATTTTGAGCTTCAGTGCTTTAACGTCTAGAAGGAGAAAGCGTTAAGCTGGGGGGAAGAATCAAAAACATAACCTTTGCGACAGCTTTTTGTCATCAGAGGTGCTGGAATATCCACATCTGCTAATATCTTGTCCAAAAAATTCAGAAAATGGTGTAATTCATTCCTAACTCCTCCTACATTTGAATATCCTGTGTGTTACTCTCCTCCCCTGGCCTTTGGGCATATGAAAGGGATGGAAAAAAAAATGAATGAAAGGGAGGGGGTAAAGGAAAAAAAAGGGTGAATCGCATTCGCATTGCTATTTCCTGCATTTCCACGCTTATCTTCTCGCACATTAAAGTAAAAGATGCATGAGAACTGTGCGCTATTTTCTACATTAACTTTTGTTTTTTTTGGAGTTGCAAATTCTTTCTTTGACAAATCCACCGAGCAAAAAGGCGGCATCTAAAAGCGATGACGCATTAGTTTCAGTTGGCTGCATATTTCTTCGGGGTTGTAGTGAGTAATGCTCTTTTCACATCAAAGCATCGGTGCTGCCAAGTTATGCGCTTGTGCCGCCGAGTGAAGGCAGTGGTGGCATCATGGCCACCAGTGAGAAAAGTCAATTTAAAGTTCTATTTGGCCTCGCACCTGCTTAGGAGACGGTGCACGTGTCTGTGTTTGTGTATATTATTTTTGTGAGCGTATGTGTGTGTGTGCGCACGCATCTGTTAGTTTGGGTCTCGAGTTGAATCAAGTTGTAGCAGGAACATTGGGTTGATGGGGGACTGAGGCCTCCTCATCCATATTCAGTGTTTGCTAGGTTCTGCTTGACTTCTCACTCACACACACACACACACGCATTTCTGTGCGCACAAACACAGCAGGATATATGGGTTCTGTGTATCTCCTTCAGTCTAACCCCCCTTTTCACTTTTCCTTCCTTCCTTGAATCCCTTAATCCTTTGTGAATGAAAAACTTCCAAGCAACCAGTCACCAACTAATCTGAAGTTTGATGAATGGCCAAAATGTTTAGCAACAAATAGAAATAGCAAGCGCAGAAATCAAAGGACGTGATGACAACAATGAATTTTATATTTTTTTTTTTAGCAGAGGGGGCTCTTTTTGTGTATATATAAATCTGTTGGGGGAAAAATGGTAAACAATATTTAATATCACTGATATTAAATCAAGTGATGCCACTTGAGTTGGCATTAACTGAGGCAGAGGAATGGAAGTTCAAAAATGACTCGGTGGAGTCAGAACTTTTTACCACAGACATTGTGCTGGTGGATTAACTGGAACAGGTTCCATTGACTTCCACCAAAAAAAAAAGCTGGCATCACAAATTTGCTGGGCCCAAAGCTGATTTTAATAGACATGGGAGGCGCTGCCGCGAGAAATTCACTAATGACTGGCTGATGTACCAGACAGATTCTGTCTGCAATGATTTTCATATCAAGGAAATTACTTGTCAAACCTGTCAAAATGTGAGCTCGCTCTCACAAGGCATCCAAGGCAAACTGGCTCCATGCTGGCACTGACAGCAGTAGCACAGGCTCTGTAATGGTAAAAACTAGCTAAAAACTCATCTGACCTCTGTAGCCATTTGTGGGCTTGAGCTTATTCGCCAAAAATACAACGAGTATAACATCTTTGTTTCTGCCAAATCAATCAATCTTTTTAAAAACAAAATCATGTTTTACAATACTGAACAAAAGTTTCGGGCAACCCCTCATTTCTTTATATTTTTACTCCAAGGACCAAGACTTTCTTGTAATTGTTTAAAGTGGTCTTGAGCAATAGTTCTCCAGGATTTCTGAGGATCTTTTAACGTTTTTCTTTAGACTTTGGCTGCTTTTTCATTCATTTTTAGTCCCGTCCTTGTGCCCGACCACATTCAGAGGACTGTTTTGTTTTTTGATCTGATCTATGAATCACTCAAGCCTAAAAAGGCATCAAACCTAAGAGATGAACCCGTGTTGTGTCTACACTTAGACCACTTAACAAAGAATCACGTTTTCCTCTGGTTTCTTTAGTTACATCTACAAAGATAACACTGTTTGACAGGCATAAAATAATATACGTATATGAACAAAGTGATTTCCAAGCAGCTAAAGCTTGGCACAGCTCAACATGGTGTGCGATATGTCCTTCAAAAGATTTGAGGAAACTGGATGAGTAGAGAAGAAAAGAAGCAGTGGGAGGCCAAAAAAACTAACTAGAGCAGATGAAAAATATCTGAAAGTCATGTCCTTAAGAAATATGAAAGAATCCAGCAAAGAGCTGTCACAGGACCTGAGAGATGGATTTGGCTCTTCAGTTTATCATCTACTGTTCACTGAAGCCTCATCAGAAATGGTTTCAATGGAAGGATGGTAAAGACACCATTCTTAAAGGGAAGCAGGGAGAAAAGGCTGAGGTACACCAAATTACACAAAAACTGGACTGAAAGTCAGTGGCATGTCTAATGGAATGACAAATCCAAATTTGAAATTTTGGTACAAATAATCGTCAGTATGTTTGGGAAAGTTCAGGAGAGACGTAGCACAGTGAGTGCCTACAGCCATCTGTGACACATGTTCTGGGCTCCTTCATGAACAGTTTAGGTAATTAACACCAGTATTAACTTTGGCAGCTATTTCTGATTTAGTTTTAGTCAACCAAACAACATGAATCAACTGTAGACTAAATCTACAGTTCACTCAATTAACTAAAATGTAACGTATAAAAGTTGTTGTGTTTTTACCGGTGAGAGTTTCTCCACACACTTTACAAAGCTTTACACTTTATTTGGGAGCTTCCCCCTTCCTGTTTTTTGGCGGCAGATCAAATGTGCGCATCTAACCATACTGCAGATTACTACCGATCAGTTCACTCACTTCCAAACTCAGCCCATTTTAATGCAAAACTTATTTAGTTCTGATTAGTTCTCATTTTTATTTGCTGACAATGAGTGTCAATACATTTCAATCTATACATTTCAATTTATTAAAAGCATTCCTGGATAGAAAAGGACACAGTTAAGCTCTATCAGTCTCCCCAGAGCCTCAACCTCAACATTAGCGAAGCAGTGTAGATCATGTGGACAGAGAGCGGAACAAAAGGCAGGTGACATCCAAAGAAGAGCTTTGAATGTCCGTTAAGAAGCCTGGAGAACTATTCCTGAAGACACCTTAAAGAAATGGCAAGAAAGCTGCCTAAGAGATTTAGGGTTGTGTTGAAGAATAAAGGTGGTCATAACAAATACTGACTTTCAGCATTTGACAGTTTGCATACATTTTAATAAATCACCACCCATTTTCTGAGCAAAATATAAGCAATGAAGGGTGACTAGAAGTTTTTGCACAGAATTGTACGTCTGCCAGTCACTGCTGCTGTCACTAACTCTGACACTACAGTCAGAAGTATAATAGTACTAAAGTATAGAGCTGCAGTTCAGACTACAGGTGTTAGAGCTATTCTTGATACTACGGTACATCTACTACCATCACTGCTGCTCCCATTGACGCTATTCTGCTGCTAATGGAGCGAAGCCTGTAAGCAACGTTAGACAGACAACCCATTCTCCTCCAGTAATATCCCAAACACAGCCCTTCCATTTGATGATCCATTTAAGCAAACTCTTTTTGCCACCACTGGGAGTTCAGGCTGTGTTGCAGAATAAAGGTGGTCATACCAAATACTGACTTTTGAGTTTGTTAAAATGACAAACCGTGCAAACGCTTTTCTTATTATATATTGTATCTCCACCTACGTTTGCACACTTTTCAATAAATTGCTGCAGCTCTTTTTTAGTATAAAAAGATGAGAGGTGGCTCAAGACTTTTGCACATTGCTGTGCAGTGATAAATCTGTGTAGTACTATTTTGTGTACGTACTTCTTTGTATTTCTTGTTATTATCCCCTGTTTAAATATGCACTGTGATGTGTACTCTATGTATGTTGTCAAAATTGTGCAGGCTAAGTGCATCAAAGTGATTTTAAAAATTAATGAGGGGGATTAAAGCATTTACATCTTAAAGCTCAACATTGTGTAGATGATGCAGAAATCTGCTCTCATTCTCTCTGACCCTCTCTGTCTCAGCCGTACACACACACACACACACACAAACACAGGACATGACAAAAGTCACTTGAAATACAGAAGCTGGCCCTGGGCTGCATGAATAATGCAGCAGACTGGCACTCTCATAAACTTTATACCTCCTATTGCTCACACACACTCACCTCCCATAGCCAACACACTCCTCACACATCTCATTAAGTCCTGCTGTTGGACTGTTGAGCGACCTGATGAGATTCCTGCCGTTTTTGACAAACACATTGCCATGCATGTGCTCTTGCTTATATATAATGTAGATTACTTCAAAAGCACTTCTTCTTGCAGTAAAAGTTAGGGGTTGAGTGTTGGAACAGATGGTAGCTGGGGACAGATGTTGAACTTTATCTTTAGAGAAGTTTTTAGTGGCCAGCTTGCATGATTCAGCAGCAAGATAAGAAAGTAAGTGTGTGTTGATAAAAAGTTTTCTTTTGTGTGTGTGTGTGTATAGTCTTTGTATTTCTTTTACTGTGAAGACACTTGGTAAACACAAGAACTTGTAAAGCACAGGCGGTGAAGTTTACTATATACTGCCATGAAGCAAAGTACAGTTTTTAGAAGGGTTTTTTTTTTTGTTGTTGTCAAGTTCTTCCTCTGTGTTTTGTCCCTCTTCTGATGTGAGCAGGAAGCTACCATGGCGAGATCATAGTGTGGAACAGCAGCACAGAAAAAGCTTTGAGGAAACTGCGGCCACATGACGAAGGGGAAGACTGCAAGAAGCAGCAAGGTGCCACTTTCAACGACAGCAGCTGCAAACACATTCAAACCGTCTTTTCTGTAATTATTATTAGACGTTAATCCTTCCAAAAATCTTTAAAACAAGGAGAAATTAAGTTAATTTTTTTTTGCCTGTTTCAGTTTGCTTTTTCTTCTGTTCCTCATTCTCAACTCTGACACTGTGGGTCGTTTCCCCACTTCTCACTTCTCAACGTGCTTTTGAATGACAGAGGACTCGGACAGCTGCGATGCCATCACCAGACTGTTCTTCATTCCAGGACGCACATCTGTAATAACTGCAGGTATAGATTGTGGATTCTTTAAAGTGTTATTTAAAGTAAGTCCTAAAAGATGTGGGAGGCTGTATGTTTATGTAACGCTGTGGGGCAGCCTCAGCTCAGTATTAAATGTCAGCTGAGAGAGAGTGGAGAGAAAACTATTTTCACCCAAACAAATTCCGTATTTTGACTTTTCTAACTTTTCTCCTAACAATAAAACTATCGCATTTGCAAATCAGCTAATTTCACCTTCTTGCTGTGAGCCTCTTTAAGCATGCTTGCTGTAAAAGTGTTGTAGTTTGACGTGCCTGCAAAACCAAGAGCGGAAGCTGATGCAAACAATGAAGTAACTTTAAAGGCGTTCTACATGTTAAAATGTCAGATATGCTGAATATATGGCCTTGCATTTATTATTTTTATTTTTTTAAGGATGTTTTACACAGATTGTGTGTCTGGTGTTTACATATTTCAAATACAGTAGGGCTGTGTGGAAATACTGTACAGCATCTGCACATCACTGATCCTTTGATGTAGCAAGTTTTCCAAATTTGTAACTACTTTCCTGCCAAAGTTTACTTTCCTGTATTTATTTAAAAAATTCCCTGGTCCCTTGACTTTTTAAATCCATTTAGATTTATTCTTGCTGTTAAGTAGCTGCTGCTGCTTTGAGCTGTAGCTGTTAGGTGCTTTAAAAACAAAAAAACATGATCGGCCTCTGCGCCTGCTGCTGCTGCTCGGGCTTGCTGTAGCAATGAGGTATGTGGCTCTGTTGATGATGTTAGTGGAGCAGTTTTTTCTATGGGTTGCCAGATCCAGGGAGGACTAAACAAAGGAAGCCCTGGCCATGTTTATTGTTGACAAAAAAAAATCTCATTGTCAGTCAGAACTTGTACAGATTTCTTACTAATTCGACTATTTCAGTGCTTAATGAAATATGTTGCTGATCTTTTTTGTTTTTTCTTTTTTCAGTATCGTGAATGTTTGAGATTCCCACTTGGCAACAATATGAGCATTTTTAATCCATAATTGATTTTGATTACATTTTAGACCACATGGGTACACTCTAACTGACTTATTGTAACTCTGTTTGACTTTCTCCTATTGGTACTTGTGGTGTTGCTACCACAGCATGCGTTTTCTTTTTCAAATCGAGTCCAAACACACGTCTAAAATAACCGATGCCTCTGGTTATTGCAGCCATTTCTATTTCTGCATTTCCATCAGGCGCTGCAGATTTGGTGTCCTGCGGGGGTTCAGGTACGGTCAGGCTCTGGAGCACCCAGCACGCCCGTCTGGTAGGACAGTTCACGGCCCACGAAGGGGACCTGGGATCTATTGTAATAGCTGTCAGTCCCTGTGGAGAATATTTAACCACAGCTGACAGGGAAGGAACAGTCAAGATATGGGACGTGAAGGTGGGTTTGTGCACAATTGTGGTGTTAAAAAAAAAGGAGTAAAAAAGAGAAAATGATGGAAAGTGATGAAAACAGAGCCCGAGGGTGGGACAGAGATCAAGAGGCAGACTTTAATAGACAGTGAAGAAAGAGTGGACCCTGAATATTTCCATTAAATCCAAGCGTGTTGTTCACTCTGAAAATGACAGCCCTGCCTGTCATTGTGATGTCTCAGCAGCTTGCTGGAGTACAGTGAAGACAGTCAATCATTTAGAAAATCTCCCCTGATGGATTAGTGGAGAGAGGTAATGCCTCCATCCTCTTTGGGTTTTTTTTAAAATATTATTTTAAAGCAGTAGAGGCCATTAGAAATGGATGAGATTTGTAATTGCTTCCTTTTTTAAACAAAATATATTGTTTTTGTAGACCACCTCGATTAGAAGAGGAGTGATGAGGAGTCAACATTTACATCATCAGTAATGTCATCCACGTCCACTGAGATTCAGTTCATCACACAAGAATGTCCCACGCGTTTGGTCACTGAAGAGTTTTCATACCTCAGAGAGGCCTTTCGACTTTTTGACTCTTGTTATGAAGACTTGTATCGTGCCGTCAGTATGAAGCATAGCTGCATCACTGTCATGCTCATAATCACAGTAAAAGAACACCCTCTCGGGTATTATTGCCACAATATTCAGAGCTCAACTCTCTGTCACAGTTTATAAGGGGATGAATTCAGATGGGTACGTCTCAATTGGCTTCCAGTTTAATTTATGGAGATTTATGTATATATAGTTGAAGCTGGGCAATCTCAGTGCTCTGGTGGAAATTCTGTCCCTTCGGCTAGTTTTGAGCGCACCTCAGAATCAGCTGGATAACTAACATGATTGCACAGTACAGAGTTGTGCGCCCAGACATTTCTCAGGTCAGTCGCAGGTGTCACCTTAAAATGATGTGCAACTTAGTTAAATAAGTTTAAAGTATTTAAAGTAACTGAAAATAAATGTTTTGTGCTTAAATTGTAACTCTTAACACTGAACTTAAACCTTGTAGTTATTAGGTACCCTCAGTGTTATCTTATTGTAACACATGAAACTCCTCCTATCTGAAAAGGTTCTTATCTATAAATAATAATGTAATTATAATGTTGCCTAGCAACCACCTAAGAATGGATAAAATGATCCATTTGTAGCCTTTATGCAATATCATCACTTTATAAAAGCATTTCATTTCAATTTCAACAGACCAAATATAAATGATGAAAATACCAAACTATGATTCACCAGGTGTATAAACTGTAACTTATAAGTTACAGTTAACAGGTTATAAGTTTAGAGGTTTTATTTACTCTGCAAAACTAACAAGCCAAAGCAGTAAATGTCAGAAATTGATTAAAAATGTACTTCATCTGCTTTAAGATGCCAATAGAGGCTTTCATGGCCAGCTAGGTTACTACCAACATTGGAAATGCTAACTGGACCAAAGAGGACATCATTAGCTAATATGATTTTGTGGGTTATACAGGTTATGGTGGAAAAGTCACCTTTTACAGTGGGATCTCACTTTCATTGTACACAAAAAGTTTACTCTTCAGGAGCCCCAGCTAAACATAGCCCTAAGTCTTTCTTTGAAAAAAGCATTCGCCTCACTCTGTGTTATCTATGTTAAGCAAAAATATTCACAACACAAATCATCTCCAAAAAGTCGGATCTTTCCAGAATTTTACTGCACTGTAATATTAGCACTAACTAGCTTTTCTGCAGTGCAATATCAAGGATTTTCCTTTATTTCAGGCTTCTACATAAATCATCAGTTCGTGAGGATTCATTCAATACAGGGAGTGCAGAATTATTAGGCAAATGAGTATTTTGTCCACATCATCCTCTTCATGCATGTTGTCTTACTCCAAGCTGTATAGGCTCGAAAGCCTACTACCAATTAAGCATATTAGGTGATGTGCATCTCTGTAATGAGAAGGGGTGTGGTCTAATGACATCAACACCCTATATCAGGTGTGCATAATTATTAGGCAACGTCCTTTCCTTTGGCAAAATGGGTCAAAAGAAGGACTTGACAGGCTCAGAAAAGTCAAAAATAGTGAGATATCTTGCAGAGGGATGCAGCAGTCTCAAAATTGCAAAGCTTCTGAAGCGTGATCATCGAACAATCAAGCGTTTCATTCAAAATAGTCAACAGGGTCGCAAGAAGCGTGTGGAAAAACCAAGGCGCAAAATAACTGCCCATGAACTGAGAAAAGTCAAGCGTGCAGCTGCCAAGATGCCACTTGCCACCAGTTTGGCCATATTTCAGAGCTGCAACATCACTGGAGTACCCAAAAGCATAAGGTGTGCAATACTCAGAGACATGGCCAAGGTAGGAAAGGCTGAAAGACGACCACCACTGAACAAGACACACAAGCTGAAACGTCAAGACTGGGCCAAGAAATATCTCAAGACTGGTTTTTCTAAGGTTTTATGGACTGATGAAATGAGAGTGAGTCTTGATGGGCCAGATGGATGGGCCCGTGGCTGGATTGGTAAAGGGCAGAGAGCTCCAGTCCGACTCAGACGCCAGCAAGGTGGAGGTGGAGTACTGGTTTGGGCTGGTATCATCAAAGATGAGCTTGTGGGGCCTTTTCGGGTTGAGGATGAAGTCAAGCTCAACTCCCAGTCCTACTGCCAGTTTCTGGAAGACACCTTCTTCAAGCAGTGGTACACGAAGAAGTCTGCATCCTTCAAGAAAAACATGATTTTCATGCAGGACAATGCTCCATCACACGCGTCCAAGTACTCCACAGCGTGGCTGGCAAGAAAGGGTATAAAAGAAGAAAAACTAATGACATGGCCACCTTGTTCACCTGATCTGAACCCCATTGAGAACCTGTGGTCCATCATCAAATGTGAGATTTACAAGGAGGGAAAACAGTACACCTCTCTGAACAGTGTCTGGGAGGCTGTGGTTGCTGCTGCACGCAATGTTGATGGTGAACAGATCAAAACACTGACAGAATCCATGGATGGCAGGCTTTTGAGTGTCCTTGCAAAGAAAGGTGGCTATATTGGTCGCTGATTTGTTTTTGTTTTGTTTTTGAATGTCAGAAATGTATATTTGTGAATGTGGAGATGTTATATTGGTTTCACTGGTAAAAATAAATAATTGAAATGGGTATATATTTGTTTTTTGTTAAGTTGCCTAATAATTATGCACAGTAATAGTCACCTGCACACACAGATATCCCCCTAAAATAGCTAAAACTAAAAACAAACTAAAAACTACTTCCAAAAACATTCAGCTTTGCTATTAATGAGTTTTTTGGGTTCATTGAGAACATGGTTGTTGTTCAATAATAAAATTATTCCTCAAAAATACAACTTGTCTAATAATTCTGCACTCCCTGTAGAATGCACAACACACTTCTCGCTCAGTCTTTTGCCATACCATAATCACCTATTATGTACTACATACAGTTTTATATGAATTAAGTACCTCAGTCTTTTAGTCATTTTTTATGTCTGCCTGCAAAATCTATGGCCACCAATAAAACACACAAGAAGTGGTAATGAGAGTGGTAAATCTGCCACTGTTGCCATTGTAACCTGCTGTTTGATTTGAGAAAACAGAAAGCTTAGCAACAGTAACTATGGGTGGCAAAGCTCAGCGGTTGTGTAATGATCTGTTCCTCTGTCCCTCAGTATTATTGCCTCACACCAGGTGAAGGAGTCAACAAAGAACTCCCAAAACTGCTATCTAGTTTCCATCCACACCTCGACCACGTGACTCACCTGGAGATGTGTTTACATGGCGATAAGCTCCTCCTCCTCTCAGCATCGTCAGACTGCAGTCTGGCTCTCAGTTACCTGCCTGGAGAGACCGTCGGTTTTTTCGGACAGGTAAACAAATGCACACAAGTGCAGCATCTTGGGTTACGCAACACAACCTGCAAGTGTGTAATAAAGAGTTGGTCGGATGAAGATATTGTTCAGTGACACAGTGGCAGGCTAACGGCCTTATATCCTCACACTTGGAATGTAGAGATGTTCAGAAGGGATCTGATAAAGCCTAACCTCCCTCTCTGCAGCATGCTGGTGGTTGTTAGCTTCCAGTTGACAAAATGAATGTGAAACCTACCATCAAGCCATGGTTAGGCGTGTGTGTGTCAAAAGAGACTCATGTGAAGTTAGCCTGGGGCGGTGTCTGCTGAGTGTTGCTTCATTTGAGTTTGCCTCAGGCCCACACACTCATTCAGTCGCACACACATTCACACAAATTCACTCCTATGATTTCATAAGAATACAAAAAACTGCATAGATGCATGAAAGCTAATACATTTACAGGCTCTCTACATTAAATTTCATGGTATGGAAATACACTGCTTTCCCTAATATAATGTTTTTAAGGCAATAGAAGAAATTCAGTGCATAGTTCGTGTTGCTTTTTATACTTTAAGAAGTATTGTGCTACATTTTATTAATTCACAAAGCCTCATTAGATAACATTGTTCAGTATTTCTCAGGTTCTGCAAATAATACATATAATTTTACAGCCATGAGAAAATACAGACAATAACACAATTAATAATAATCCTGCAAACTCTAGTGTCAAAATCCAGATGACTCTTATCAATTCAGTGGAAAAGTCTTGGGGCTGCATGTCATCTTGCAACACAACACACTCGAATATTCTGCTCATCAGTGCTGTGCATGATCTGTAGAGTGATCCTTGGTGTTTGGAGAGACCTGGAACGCCACAGCCGCAACAGGAAACGGAGCAGGACCAGAGTGACCGAGGAAGGCAAGAAAACACCGGACTAGAAGGGATGAGATCACCTCTGGCAAGCGGCGAGACTAATGTTAACCTAGGACACGACTCTCCTGCAGAGCGAGGACAACTGGGGATAAAGGATCAGAAAAAGGCCAAAAGAGACAAAAGAGAAACTAAAGTGGTTGCAAGAGGAACTTTATTTAGCTGATTTGAGTTCTACATGATTACAGTTTTGTTATTCCTGGACTGGATAAGTACTTAAGAGAATGAATAGTTTGCTTACTTTAAAAAAATACACTGTAATGGTTTCGCTAAAGAAACTACAACATTGTGTGCCAAATGAGTAGAAGAAAAATAAAAACACTACTGAATTGTAGCGTTTGGGCATTTTATTTTTTATCCCTTAGGATTGTGTAGTGTGTGACAGTAAGTCGTCATGAATGCGTTTCATATCTGCAAAGAATGAAAACATTTAAATTGCTCCCAGTTCTGTGATTTTTATCACCAATAATGCTTAGAAAAAAATACTTTGTGAGAGTACAGTAATTCTTTTTTGAGGTTGTTCTGTGTTCTAATACAAAAGTCAGTAAGAGTCGAGACAGCATTTACTGGTGTTCTCAGAGTCACTCTTCCATTCATGGCCAATGCAGATTTTTATGCTTTATGTATTTGACACCATACTTTGATTTTCCTGTTGTTCTGTGTCTTGTAATCAAAAGTTCATGCCACTAATGCAGATGGGACTGACCTGGGGATGATTGCTTGTGTGAAATCAGAAAATCCATCCATCAGTCCATGCATCAATAACTGATGATGTAACCGCTGAACTAAACCTTAAAGAGGTTGCTGAGTGGATACGGGTTTTTTTTTTTTTGCCTCATTTTGCAGTGCATCTGACTGTATATTAATCATGTTTGTGTGTACAGTTTTTCACCCAGAAGCAGGCAGTTCATTAGTAACTGGCAGTAAACAAGGATAGAAGAGATGGCTCCCATCCTCTGCCTGACTGGCCTTTCTCTGAGCCACTTGTTCTTCTACAGCTTTTTACTTCTTTGTTCCTGAGTTTTGGGAAATTTTGTAGGGCAGCACAGCACATAGTACTGTCACCTCACAGGAAGACGGGGCCTTTCTGAGTGGAGTTGTGCATTGCATTGCCCTATGACAATCCCCCCCAACCCTGAACTGGATAAGTGGAAGAGGATGAATGGAAAGAAAGAAGAAATTAATTGTGCAGTTTTTTTTGTTGTGGATGTATCTTGCACCTTAAAGCCTTTGCACGACCACCAGACTGAAGGCCTGTGTGCTTGAGATGCAGGCGCATAACAGAACAGAACCAGTCTTTAAGCTTGTTTTAAGGTAAATGCTCATCCCACATTGCTTTGTTACTGAAGGTCAATCGCCAGCAGACAGTCCAGACTCCGGGTACCTAAATATCCCTCTAATGAAATTACCATGCTGTCATATGTGAATCAGTGGTATCCTTTGCTCTCTGGTATGTGCTTTAGTAGCTTGCACTGAAGTAGAGAAAATTAAACCTGGGACATTGCCCACTCTGTGCCAGCTGTTATTTCACCCATCATCGAATCTCATTGACTTTCATTGCTCTCTGGCTGCCACGAAATACTTCCTGTGTGGACGCCCCTTAAGAATCCTTTAGATGCTGCTCTTTAAGTCACAAAATAGCATCAGCAGGTAACAGTGTGTCTGACCAAAAGTATAAGGCTCTGTTAAAGCCATGGTTAGTACAATTTATATGGTTTCTGTGAATCCATCCATCCACCCATTCATCTTCTTCCACTTATCCAATTTAGGTAGCCTATCACGGCTGTCATTGAGTGAGAGGAGGCATACACCCTGGACAGGTCGCCAGTCTGTAACCGGGCTAACACAAAGAGAAAGACAACCATTTACACCGATTCACATCAATTTATAGCAACCAGTTAACCTAAAAAGCTTTGGCCTTTGGACTGCAGGTGAAAGCTGGAGTACACGGAGAGAACCCACAAAGGCGCAGGGAGACAGAGAGGCCTCAGGCGGCTGGTGGATTAAAACCCAGGTGCTGTGAGTTGACTAATGTTAAGAGTTTATTAGAGGTCAGCTGAAGCAGTTTCACAGGGACATGTGTAATATTTAGATCTAATGAGAGAATGAAACCGATTACAATGTTTTTAATTCTTATAAGTTCGCAATTGATAATTTTATGACCAAGAGAATGTAAGCAATCAGAGGAATGATATATTATTAATCCACAGTGGAATAGTTTCTGCAGGATAATTAAAAGGTGGAGATGAGAGAATTTAAGGGTCTGCCTAAGCTCAAGGGCAAGTCAAATGACAAAGGACGGCACATTTTAAAAGGATGAGAACGCCCCCCCTCAAAAACCAAAAAACTTGAAAAGTGTGAAACTGTAGGAAAAGTGTCCAGTATGACTCTACAGGGGGAATCAATACTTGCTGTGTGAAGCTGCGTGTTTGTGAGAAAGTGTGTGTGCGTGTGTATGTACAGTACTGAGCTCATCAGAAAAGTTTGTGTGGTCGATTTGGCGGAAGAGCCAATTGGCAAGTCTTAACTGGGCTACCATCCAGTTACTGGGCATGAGGTGAGGAGAGGGAATGGCTTCACTCCATCACCAGCTGAGTGTGTGCGTGTGTGCGTGTGACTAAATAGCCTCAGTCCATCAGAGAACCCATTCAGCAGTGAGCGAGAGTGTCAGGTCTGTTCCGCTCACTCCATCACCGCGTGCATGTGTGTGTTTGTGAGCAATACAGGAGTCATGGATATTGATGGAGTTGGGCGCTCAGTCTAATCTTTGCAGCAACACAAAGTACTCGGGTATCCACAGGAGAAATAAAACACGGTGCCCCCCCCCCGACACACACTCAAGGAGGAAAGTGCAGGATTTATTCTTTGTGCTTTTACGAAGCCATAAAGATCACTTGAAATTATAACAAACCGGATTAAAAGAGTCAATATTCGGAGCCAGTCTAATAGCCAAACCAGGCTGTGAAATTTCAGTGTCGTTAAATTTAATACCAACTTCGCAAACGTCCACGCGCGGGCAAACGTGCACACGCGCCGTACACACACAATGCGGAGGTGGAAAAGCAATTACAAGCAGGAAGGTTGATTTTGATTTTAATTGGGAGCCCTCGCTGTGAGTTCCACCTGTTATTGTCGGTAGCCAGCAACCATAAATGTGGCACTGTCAGTCCTGCATAACTCGTTCACTGAGTTTAATCGAAATTACTGTGGCCTAATCACCAGTTCCACCTCCAACTTTTTTTTAATGAATTAGTTGACCAGTTTTAGTGTGAGATTAATGGTAGTATCATGAGTTTTAGTATGAGCATGGCTGAATATCGACACTTCACCGTTAAGCTAATATACAGCTAATATACAACAAAAATAGTGCACATAATCGTGTTTCCACGGTTAAACTGGAGGCTGCCAGCTTCATTTCATGTCCACTGTGCATATTTACATTAGCATCATCTTCCTCATCCTTGTCATTATCCCCCCCCCCCCCCCCAAACTCACCACATCTCTAACTGATGATTGATTCTAATAAAGGAGCAAGAGGTCATTATTATTCCTGCAAGCTCTACAGAACACACACACACACACACACGCGCGCGCGTTCACGCATTTTGGATAGTCGGAAATAGAAACAAAATGCACCCGAATGCAGTCACGCACTTAAAGACGGCGTGCTACATTACAGCCACCCCCCTTCGTCTTCATCTGCAATTCAAAGTAGGTCCAGCGTGCAAATGATGTGTGCTCAAAAAAATTCCCAATTAATTTTACTCAGTGTGTGTAAAATATGGGGCCACTGCACAAGTGTTCTGCGTTGAAAGAGTGGAGTTAAATTACTAGGAAGTGGGCTGATGATGCTGGCCTGCCACTGCATACCCCTGAGCGTATGGCAGTGTTAGCATTTCAAATTGAGTTACACGCTAAACAAGCAAAGCAGTGTGCGAGTGCTAACTCATCTGTTTATAGCAGGGCCTGCCTTGTTTGTTCTCTTTATGTCTGTGTGTGTTTGGGTATAGATGAGTGTGTATGTGTGTATCTGCTTCTGATTCTTTGTCTTAGTAATATGAAATCAAATTACATTCTTCTATATGCGTGTGTGTGTGTGTTTGAGAAAGTGTGTGGAGGTTTCTGTGTGTCCTTTTCTCTGTTCCTCTTTTTCAGGAGTTTGTCTATGGGGCTAAACACTCATCATGTAAATCAGTGAGCTATTAGGGGAGCTGGCTCCTCTTTCCTCTGCTTTCTTATGAAGATGAATAAGAACCAAGCCAGTGATAAAGGAGAGGAGAGGAAATGAAATGAACTCTGTGATTAAAGTGCTCTGTTATTTGGGCCTCTTGGTGCAGTATTCTTATCTTACGTGTGTGTGTATGTGTGTGTGTGTGTGTGTGTGCGTATTCACATAATTTGCATGCCTTTCAGCTCCAGCTTATTTTAATTTAGTAGTTTCAGTCATTTGGTTGTTTTTTTCCCCCTTTTTTTAAGCTGACGTTTAAGTTGTGAAGACATCAGGCACATGCACTGAAGTGCATGCGTGAATCTTCATACATTGTGCCGTCATGCAAAAGTTCCTGCAAGTTGTGAAACCATTAAACTGCTATTCCGCAAGATCCATCATATATTGGCTTCAGAGAATGAACTTCACTTATATGAGGTTTTAAGTGACTTATGGTTATTGCAAATGTGCAGTTTATCATATGCACGAGTGCATGTGCACATGCATGTATATGACTTTAATTGGCCTGAAGCACCCAGGCTTGTAATATTGCCCTATCTGTTTCATGCTGCCTAAATCTCTGTTCATATACTTTTTTTTTTTTAAAGATAACTTCATTTGTATGTATGAGTTTAGTGGCAGGTGAATTAGTTTGGTGCTGCTTGCACATTGCAGCTCAGGTTGCCTGATTGCAGCATAATTACCATAAATCAAATTTACATTTGTCATGTAATTTAGTTCTCATTTTGGTATTGCCTAGTTAATTTTAGCGTCCACCATGAATAAAATTTATTGTCATACAGATTAATAATTGGAACACACACACACGCACACTCGCGTGTTGGTCCCCCGAATGTGTCAGGGGAGTTATCATAATAATTGTGAGTGTAACTATTTAACAATTAAGATGCAGTATACAGTATCACTCCTCATTTTTCTTTATACAGCTCCACACTCCTTCATCAGTTTGTGTCGCACTTTCCACAGTTTCGCAACTTGCAGTCATTTGCTGCCGTTTGCAGTCAAGTGTGTGTAAGTTTTCCATACAAACTATGAGCAAGCAAGCAAAACAGTCATGTGGAGGTTATCAGTGCAGCACCGAATAACTCATTTCACATTAGCGACAGCCAGCAATCTCCTGAAACCACTCCTCACCAACTGGTCGGGGAATACACACTTTCCTGTAGCGACCAGCCGTTGCCTCTGACTGGTCTCTAGGCCTGCGTGAGTGTGGCTTTAGCGTGTTAGGGAATGCACATTTTTCCCAGTGGTTGCCAGATGGTCGCTAACTGGTCTCGAGGCCCGTGTGACTGAGGCCTTACTAAAAGTTAACATGAGCGTGTTGGTCGTGTCTCATTTGTATTGTTTTTGTTTTGTTTAATTGGCTTCAAAATTTGAGGAAAGAACAACAAACAAAGCACCCGTTATTGAAGCAGAAAATAAGATGATTAGATTGCCGTAACTGGCTATGGATGCATTCTGAGCTGTGAAATTATGAAGTCAGACAACCCGCAGCTCATTTGAATGTGACCTTTTGGGAAAGTGGGAGGAACATGGGGAGAACATGCAAACTCCACTCAGGGCAGATGGTGGATTCAAACCCTGCACATTCTCACTGTGAGGGAGCAGTGCTAACCAGCTTGCCACTGCGCTGCCCTGATTCAAGCTCATTATTGTCATTTTTAATAATTATTGCTGCTATTTATTATTTGTTTATTTATTTATTTTTTACATCAGCTAACCTTTGATAAAACCAGCTGTGGGGTCCTGAGGTGCACAGCACAATATTAGCAAAATATATTTGTGACTGTGACACCTCAAGATGCCACTAATAACCCACTCGCCTCCCTTGTCGGGTTCCTCATAACATTTATTGAGGATGTTGCCTGAGTGCGTTTTTAATTGCATTTTAAGCACCGCCGCACTTGTAAAGATGCAAATGGCTGGATATCGTTTTTTTATGAGAGCGAATCGAGTGAAGGAAATGGCAAAAAAACAGAGAGTGAAGTTTTACCGCGCTACAGGCTATTCAGCCCGTTCTAGCATGTTGTGTGCAAGAACAACAGCATCATGAATTATTCAAAATGCCGTTGTGTGCTGCCTTACTGTCCTCTTGAGAGGAGAAAGGCATGGGGCTGTGGTCAGTGTGTCCATGCATGCTTCATGTTTAGTGCTGCAAATGAAAGCTGAGCTATTCTTCGAAGACAGGAAGCCAAAACGCAAGATTTAGATGAAAACCATCTATCACTGTGCTTTAGAAAACTCAGCCCAAAGGAGCCGGATTTAAGTGTTTTCTGTGCATACTTGTGCATCTTGACTAAATCAGTGCAGGAACATTTGACTTGGAGCAGGATGATGTATGCTATCAGAATGCTAAGCAGCACTTTTAAACAGTCTTAATGTTGCGAAGTTGTACAGCAATAAATTCAGTTTGACACTGTGCACTGCTTCCCTGGGCTAAGGCTGCCACTGATGAACAGGTATACGCAGACTTTGGGTGTAAATACTGATGCCCTCGCTTGCAAATGCAGGTTTCTTCTCCACTTTATCTCCCCTGCTCTGTCCATCTGTAGCAGAGGGAAGGAATATGGAGAGAAGACGATGAAAGAAAGTAACGAGAGAATTTGTGTAGATTGGGGGGAAAAAAGGACAAAGGAAATTAAAAAAAAGAAATCGAAGGAAAGTAAAGGAGAGGCCAACGTGAAGGGAAGCAAGGGGCCAAAGAACTGACAAGAGGATGAAAAGAAGAGTAGACAGAATCAGTAGATGAAGAGAGGAAGCGGGCAAGAGTTCAGTGGTGATAGAAATGGATAAAATATAGAGGTAAAGGAGATGTGAAAGTGCAGGGTTTGGACAGAAGTGCAAAAGAGAAATTGAAGATAAACAGCAGGAAAGATATGGAACAGGTGAGGGAAGTGTGAGGCGGTGAGATGACTAGACAACGGAGGATAAGAACAGTAAAGGTGAAGAAGAGAAATCTGTCACATCCACTTGAAGTTCATATCATGCTCCCGGTTTCCGGGTTAACCTAATCCACATCAGCTCAAAAACCTCCACAGCAACCTTCACATGTCTGTTGTCTTCAACTCATTTTTCCTTCTTTTTTTCCCTCTTTATTTTTGTCACTTTCAAACATCTTTCCAGTTGGTGCGAATGCTAAATTGGTCCCAATGGTTGCAGATGATCAAAAATATAAAAGATTCAAAGTTCTTAAAAAACTGCGGTTTCATAGCCTGGAAGCTGCTGCGTTTGATGCTGATGTCTGTGCTCACATCACCGAGCAGTCTATATAATATTAATCCTGATAAGCTGCACAATGTAAAGGTAAGGAGCTGCGTGCACGTAGTGTAACTGTAGTGCCTGAATTCTTTGCACACACATAAGTAGCCTGCATGCAAACAGCCAGCAGTAAAGGTGTCACACAGTTTAGGCAGTTCAGAGGGGAGAATATGACATTAATATTCATATATAACTATTCTAGTACCACAGCAATACGGCACAGTTCTCCTTAAGGTCACAGCAAGCTCTTCAAAGCAAATGGATTTGTAAGTACTTTAACATATTTCATAAAGCTCTTTAAAAAGCCTGTTTGTGTGTGTGTGTTTGTGTGTGTGTGTGTGTGTGTGTGCGTGTGTGTGTGTGCACTCACGCAGTCCATATTGTCCTTTCTGAATAATAAAACCCTTTAACCGAGCCCGTCCCATGTGGATATCTATAGAATACCTCATCTGAAACTGGAGAAACAGACATGCTCTACGCACATTTAAACTGCTGTGGGCTGCTGGCTTAACTCCCTTCCTTTGCTAGAGGCTCTTCCAGCACGGTCGCTCCCTTGTGTGTTAGCCCAGAACCTGGTGTGACAGTTTGGCCCCATGGTTACGTCCCCATAGCTGATATCCCCTAATAATCTTCCATTCAGCCATTAACTGGAAGCACGTGGCTGTCATGAATGTGTGCGCTTGTGGATCTGTGTGTGTGTGTAGCGATACAGATAAGAGGAACGAACGTGTTGTGTGACGGCACGTAAGACTAATCACAAATATGCAGTATTCACAGATTTTAACTGGGATTTAAATTTTTTATATGACTGAAATATTGAAGCACCTCCACCTGCCTGCAGCATATATATTCTCCAACCTCTCCTCACCTCCTGTTCAAGGTTTTTTTTTTTTTTTTTTTTTAAATTCTGGACAGGTCTTCAGATTTCTCTTTATATATCTCTTTAACGCCCCCACCCCCACCCCCCACCCCATCTCCTTCCTCCTGTGCCTTCACTCTTCCCTGTCCTCTTTCTTCCCTCCATATCCCGTCTATCATTGCTGCCTTCCGTGACTTAAGTAATCTCTCTCTTTACTGTGTCCACCCATTCTCTCTCATCCTCTATCCATCATTTCAATCTATTCTCCTGCTGCAGCTTGTTTCATTCTCTCTGTTCCTATCAGCCCACCTACCCGGCACCTTTTTTCTCCTCCTCTCTCCCTTGTCCATACATCTGTTGCCCTCTCTCTCTCTCTCTCTCACACACACACACACACACACCTTCTTTCTGTCTCTCTCCATCGCGCCCTCTCTCGCTGTCTGTTCTTCCATGAAATTAAAGCGCTCTAAGCTGCTGTTTAATCAGAGCCTGTTTGGGAAAGTGCTGCGATGACAGAAACCGTCCATCCCCAAGTGCTGTGTCTATGTATGCATGTGTGTGCTATATACTGTATGTGTGTGTGTGCGCGCGCACGCGTCTTCGTGAACATAATTCCAGATAATAAATAAAGATGAAAAGCAGAAGGATGCGTGTGTCTGAATTCCAGCCGGGTTTTTTTGGGTGAACGTGTATGTGTGGCGAAAGATATGTGCTTAGATGGCCGTTAATCCATAAATAATCAGCATTAGCAGGTGGTGTAGCCTGATAAAGGGATGATTAACTAAAAATCAGGTAGTATGTTTACTGTGTGGGTTGAATAAATGATCAACAAAGCCAATTAAATACAATTCCACAGTGCAAAACAGCAGTTAACAGTAGTTGACTGATTTACATGGATGATATGAGGAGGGGGGGGAGGGGGTTGGGCAAAAGGATGGTGCCTGGGAGGTAGTGCAATGAATGACTTCACTGACTGCAATGCACTTTAATGTTCCTTAAAGATTTCTGGGAAAATGAACATTGTTAAAGAAGACTGATACCACTGTTGACTGTTAATTGTAACCAGGAGCTTAGCATGGCAATTGGTAGGCGGCAGCAGCTAACCACAAACAAAATCCTTACCACTTCTTTAAAGTGCAAAAAGGTTTGCAGGTTTTTTGGAACTTGCAGTTGTACATTTTGCAACTTTTACTGCAATTAATTATAAGCAGTCAACGCATGAATAATGAACCTTGTCAGCCAAGAAATACTTCCACTATGCAGTTCTATCCTAAATTCAAAAAATGTTGTTTTTACAGTTTTGTTTCCTTATATCTTAAACTTACAGGGTAAAATGTGTAAAACAGTGGGGCCAAAGGCACTAGTAGGTGGATTTGGAGACTCTGAAGAGTGCCAGGATAGCTATTTCCCCCTGCTTTCAGTCTTTGCATTAATCTTAGCTAAAGCCTTCTGTGCTGTTGGCTCAGATAAACCGCAGGGATGGGATAGGTGTGTATTCACATTGTGTTCATGCAAGTCTTTGCATTTCAAAAAAATATCTTTAGAAGCATCTACAGTGGAGCGAATGTTCAAGAGCATTACAAAATGTGCAAAACCGGTAAAAAAAGGATGGGAACAAACAGCTGCATCAAACAGACAGACAATACATTAGTTACATGCTGTTGCTATGTGGATACAGCATATGGTCTGACCATAGTTATGCAAAGGGGCACACCTAGCCACCGAGGTGTGGAGGCAGGCATACATGATCAACATGTTTCTTGCTCGTCACCCACATCATCTGAACAGAGTTCTGCACCTTTCCTCTCAACGAAGCACTTTGCAAGACGGGACAAAATGAAACATTATCAACGTGATTACGACAAACACATTTTGGCAAACAAATGTCATGTCGTTTGTGATATATACGCAGCCCCCTTTCCCAGAACAATCTGCGTGTGCTTCCTGAGAGTGGTGAACACTCCCCTCCCCGGCCCGCAGTCAACATGCTCAGTGCATAAAATCACAATGATAGCTGTGATAGAGCCAACAGCCATTCTTCATCACTATGTTCCAATCAATCCGGGATGTGTTCCACACACGACCTGGAGATGGCAGTGGAGTTACAGCTCGGTGATGGACTGCTGGGACTGTGTGCGCGTGCTTATGCTCAGGTGTGTATTTGTGGCTGCAAAAAAATACGCTGGTGTGTGATAAAGAGAGAGAGAGGGTGCACAGGGGCGATCAAGCAGGAAAAAAAACACCAGTGAAAGGAATTTTACCTGTGCTCCCACGCACATTGTTTTACAGACATTGGAGGGGAAAAATTGTCTATTCTAAATCTTGTTCATGCCACCATTTGTCTCTATAATCCATGGCAGAACAATAGGCTGATGTGATCAAACAGTATCAGCTTGTTCCCTGGTTATTAAACGTCATGTCTGACCCAGATTTCCACACAGCAGTTACTGTCACACTCACTCTTTCCTCGAGTTGGATAGCTATAATAAAATTGAGTAACATAAAAAAGGAATGACACGCAATTTTATTTCGCCGTGGCTTTAACAAGGCAGCCAGTGTTACTGTCAAACCTTCTACTCAAACCAAAATAAGCAATTTATCATTGTCCAATAGGGGATTGTGGTTCACTCCATTCCTTCTACTGGCTTTCTAAGCACATTCTACCTGGTTGTCTTTGTTTTTTGCCTGCCTGCCTCCTGTTATCACCAGTTGCTTTTGATCTTTTTCAGCAGATGTGACTCTTGCTTTTTCCTGACACATCTCTTCTTTTACAGCCTTGCTTTCAGTCATGCGGCTCACTTTGACTGCACAGTATCCATACTTTCTGTGCAGCAAACGTGCGAACGTGACCGTCTGAATATGTGACACACAGCCATCGGCTTTAAGCGGCTTCACGTGATAAAGAGCCACTCACGTGCGTTCCTTGGTGCTCTTCTCTTTTCTGTGCCTTCAGGTCCCGCACCTCATCCATCTCCCCCCCTCTCTTCCTCCTTTCCACACTCAACCTCTCAATTTCTCAGTTGGCCTTTGCGTCCAGCCCTCTGGCCTCTCTCCCCTCTGCCACGGCTCTCATTACCTCTCTGTGTCTTCCTCAATGACATCTAGTGACTAGCTATCAGATCTTGACACTTTGATACCCTCCTACTGCTCTGTTGTGCTCTTCTTGCTTTCACTCTTTGTCACTCATTCTGTCTCCTCCCCTTTTGTTCTTCCTTTCTAATTTCCTATCGATCTTTAAATCCATACATCCCATCACTGTATGTTGGTAAAGCTATGCAAGACAAATAGTCTTATCACCTGTTATGGTCACTGAATGTTCATGATTCTTAGATAGATACAGCACACTGGTCTAGAGCACACATGCCACATACTTTACCATATTCCTATTTCTGAGAGAGAGAGACAGTCATTTTCCCATGCACATGCACACACACACACTGTATGGACACTAATCACTCACCCACTGGGACCTTCAGCCGCAAGTCACAAGAGGATGAAGACCTCATTATATTCAATATACTGGACTCTCTTTATGATGTCAAGGATCTGCACATGCACTGTATTCCTGTCCATGCTTCTCATGTCACTGTGGCCTATAGTGATGGTGCTAATCCTCTTCTGCTGCTCTTGCCTATCTGCCTCCTCCTCATCTAGCCCACGTCTCTTAGATTGGCATGTCCACCGAGTAAGTCTCTTTACAGCCGTGGCCTAAAAGGGTTTTTTTTCTCCCAGTGATGAGAACCTCAGAAAGAAGGAATCTCATTATTTTCAGAAGGACCTGCTTTTGGATGTTCCACACAACTGTGAGAATAAATGATTGTTTCAGCCCTTGAAATAGCTCTTGCCAGATGTTAACAATATCTTGGGTTTTAATGATGGAGCTGTGAGATGATGTAAGTTTTATCATAAAATGCAGGATCCTGTCTGCACTTTTGATTGGCTTTGTTTTAAAGTGCAAAATCTCTAAACGAAAAGCATCATTGGCATGTGCAGTCAAATATATATATGAGTAAACAGTTACTTTAATACTTGTGTATTCACTGAGAATAACAGGCTGAAGAGTACTTCCCTGCAGAGAAATCCTGGCGTGTTACTGAGAGACTTTGTTGTAGAAAAAGAAGATCCTGACCCAGCTTGTTTGTGATCCCAAACCTTGAATTCCAACACTTCTACAACCTTTGCCTCAAGATTATGTTACTCATCCAGTTGTAAAAACACCTGTGAACATTCAATAGTAATAGTATTGAGTCCAACGCATTTCATAGTCCATGACAGAATATAATACATTCTGTGGACAGACGAGACAATAGTTGGACTTTTATAAAAGGTTTGAGTCCTGTTACATCTGATGACCTCCTGAAGTGACTTTGAATGTGGCATGGTTTAGTTAGTATTTCAGAAACTGCTACTGGGATTTTCCCAACAGCTATCTCTGTGGTTTACAGACAATAGTCCGAAAATGAGTGAGTCCAGTGAGTGGCAGTTCTCCGAAGAGTTGCGAAACTGCTTTAACCCGATAGCAAGGCAACAGTAACTCAAATAACCACTTGTTACAATTGAGATATGCAGAACGGCATCTCAGAATGCACAAGTCTTGAAATATACATACCACAGGAACGGAAGACCACTGGGTGGCATTCCTGTCAGCTAAAAACAGAAAACTGAGGCTTAAACTCACTCACCAAATCTGGAAATTAGCAAGAGATTGGAAAACTACTGCCTGGCCTGATGAGCCTTGATTTTTCCTGGGACATTTCGATGGCAGGGTCCAAAGGTTTTGTAAACAACATGAAATCATGGATTCATCCTGCTTTGCATAAATGGTTGGTGTTGTAATGATCTGGGGGATATTTTCTGGGCATAATTTAGGCCACAGCCTACCTGACCAAGTCCATCCCTTTATCACCACAGTGTACCCATTGTCTGATTGCAGCATCCAGCAGAATAATTAATCATAGCACAAAGTTAATCTGAAATTGTGTTCTCGAGTTCACTGCACTGTGGTGGAACTTTAAGACTCACATGATGGATGTGCAGCTGACAGATCTGTGTGATGCAGCTGTGTGATGCTGTCATGTCATTATGGACCCAAATCTCTGAGGAATGTTTCCAGCACCTTGCTGAATCTATGCTGCAACAAGCAAAAGATGATCCAACCGGGTATTTACAAATGTACAATATCTAACAAAGTTGCCAGTGAGCCTAAGTTCTATAATACTCATATATATAACCATAAGCATTTGATCTCTACTGTGTGTTATACTGTTCTATATGTGGTCAAGAGGATTGTTGCATGAGCGATGTCTGCAGAATACTAACATGGACCTATTTCAGGACCCATGTTTAATTGCAAATATAAATTTATATGTATATATATATATATATATATATATATATATATATATATATATATATATATATATATATATATATATATACACATATATATACATATATATATCTATATAGATATCTATATAGATATATATAGATATATATATCTATATATATACATACATACACACATTATGGCTTAAACAGGTGCAAAGGTGTCTTTTACTGCTTTCTCGTGCTCCCTTAGAACCATAAAGACTGACTTATCTATTCATTTTTTGGTACATTACAGATTCACATGCACAATTTTTCTCTTTTTTTCATTGTCTATAGACTGTATCCCAACATGTGAGCTGCAGCTATCCAGATACTCCCTACTCCTGGCAACCTATGAAGTAATTGGCTTTGTGAAGTATGAAAGCATGAAACGAGATCAGTATTCTGTTTTTTTTGTACGTCAGATTCTCAAAATCTTTTTCTTTGTGTAACTTTTCTCCGCTTTGTTGTGGTGATATAATAATCTGATGTCATGCTCCTTCTAACTGGAGGTTAGTTGAATTGATCTTGGTTGACTTAAGGTAATACACCCTATATTCTTTTCAGTTTTGAGACTGCTGCCCTGATTTGGTCAGACAATTTCAGGTCAGGATCGAGCGAGCATAAGGCTAAAGTTTTCTATACTGTCAATTTTTTAGTGAGGGGCAACACAGGGACTTAGTTATCGAGGACGACAGCGTCCGAGTGTTACAGCAAGAAAGTCCTATGGATGTTCTCCTGTGATCTGGTTTCCTCCCACAGTTCAAAAACATGCAGATCAGGTAAAATAGAAGATTAAATGTGCCTGGTGTTAATCCTATGATAGACTGGTGACCTTCTTTCCATTTGTGAATACAGGGATAGTCTTCATCCCTCTGTGACTCTGAATAGGAATAGGCAGGTATAGAAGATGAATGGATGAAAGCTGCCAAACACCTTTTCAAGGTTATTTAACAATTTCTCCATTATTTCGACAATATACTTGTAGGATTATCTACAAACCTCCTGTGCATGCCAGGAGCCCCACACAAAAAAGTATGTGTTGATTCTGGCTGGCTGGCTGACTACATTTTTTCTCTCCATGTTTCTCGCACTATGTCATTGATAAAAGGTTTCCAACCATAGCCAAACATTCAATATATATATATCCAGCACGGGCCTGCTGAGGAAGGTTTAACCCAGCAGATGACATTCAGTACAGTGCCATAATCATTGCCTCCTAATGAATTAAATAGCCCTGACATTTCACAGCACAGTGCTTGTCCTTTTCCTGCAACTGCTCTGGTGTTGTAGCCCTCCTTGCATGCATTCTGTTGCTCTCTCATTACTTCTCCTGCATTGCTTTTCCATGTGCCTTTTGGCCTCTTGCTTTGTCCCCTTCTCTACCTGCTCCCTTCAGCTCTATGCACCTCACTTCCCCCCCCACTCCTGCTTTCTCTTCCTCTCATCCGTCCGCTCATCAGTATGCCACTGCACGCCCTGCTGTCTGTGCAGGCAGAGCTGAGAGAGAACGGGAGAGGGAGGGAGTCACTGTTTAGCAGCCGAGACAGGATCCAGCTGGAGGGTCACGACCCTAAATGACCATCCCCTCACACACATACACAGAGGCACGTGTACAATAAGTCATACACCCACACTTTCCTGATGGCAGGAGCAATAGGTCATATGCCAACAATGTAGGAAGAGAGAAACAGACAAAAGGAGGGAGTACAAGCAAACGAGAGAGAAAGGATTTAGGAATGAGGTGGAGGTGTACTAAACCATAATTGTCCTGTGGTTTGGAAAAGGACGGCATGGTAGGATAAAGACGCAAGGAAAAAAGAAAAAAGAAAAAGAAAAAGTAAAGGTGGAGGAATCGCTTGCTGTAGACGAGTGCTTTTGCAATCGTCAAAAAGTTTCTATTGTCCTGGAATACAAATGAGGCTGGATGAATGCCTGGCTGTACTGTTATGGGCAAGAGCATCTCAAAGGCATATAATGATAATGACAATCAATAATACAGTTATTATTTTAAAAAGGCAGACGCATCACATGTAGAATTTCAGTTTATTAATACTAGATTTTTCTGTTCTGATGCATAGTTGGTGCTGCTGATCCTTTATAGGCTACACATATATTACCTGTGGTATGTATGATGTAATATGTACTCTATTTTTAAAGTTGCAAAAGCACTAAAACTCGGTGTTTTTAACCTGGCATTTAACCTTCTTGTTAGTAACACTGTAATGTTAGAACTCCATCAGGTTTGTATTTTACATATAGCAATGTAATAAGTGGCTACATAGTGACTTATGTTTCTTGCTTACAAATAAGCACTCTTGTGGGGACACAAACTATATTCCTCACTTTGGTCTTACCAAATTCAACCCAGCACATTTATCTTATGGGCTAATGGGAAATTATTTTGCTTCTGATCTCTAATGCTTGTCAACATGAAATATTTAAACATCATCGTCTTTGGATTACTAAAGACAACTCCAAAGTCAGCTAAAAAATAAAAAAAATAAAAAAAATAACGAGGGTTCAAAGCTCTAATCAGTGCTATAAAATTTTATCTTGATGCTTTAAGGATTTTAATTAGACGGGAATTCCCACTACCCATGATTATCAAAGCAATAGGGGAATTTGCTGCCTTTGAATCCAATGCTTATTCCCGGAACAAACAAAAGCACATACACACGGCCTAATTCCTTTTTTTAAATATACCAAACGGGGAAAAAGTTAACTAAAACACAAACAAACACGGATATACGGAGCAAAACCGCCTCCAGTAAACTCACCCGCCGTCAACCTATCGCGAGACAGGCGTAAGTTGCTATAGTAACCTAACAGAAACATTTCGACTACAGACGAGAAGCGCCCCTGACGAAAACCTGCAATAAATGTCATGTAAATGTGACCTTTTGGCTTAACAACTAAAAAAAAAAGGTTGATAAATTATCAGAAGCAGATAACTCTAAAAAGAACCGCGGAGCGATTTGGGTAAGTTTCATATTCTCAGCAGCCTGTGAAGTTTAAGTTAGCCTGTTCTACAGTTACCGTCACATGCCACATGAGCTTCACGGTTACTGTCTTAATATTAAATAAACCGGTCTCACAGTAGACATTTTGTCTCGTAGGAAAAGCACAGGGGGGATTAAAAACATTAAGAGTTCCATTAATGACCCAGTAAGTTGTTCCGGTGAGCCAGCATGAAAAATACCAGAAGCTAATCTAATTAATGGGATTTAGTACACCTGCGCTTTTGCTGACACTACAAGAGAAAATGTGTGGTGTGAACAAATGCATTACTGTGTGTGCGTGTGTGTGTCATCTTTACTATACGGCTCGGAGGAGACAGTAAATTTAGCTTCACCCAGTCAAATGTCTCTCTCTAGACCAGCTACTCTCTGTTAAACCCTTTGTAAAAACTGTCGCTGTCTAACATGAGCTTACAGGAGCATACGTCATACGCTGTGACTGGACTGGATTGTCCCCCCCCCCCAAAATCCTTTATGACTTCAACATTTTTTGCGAAGTGTTCAACACCTTATTATTATTACTATTATTATTATTGGTATTGAATTTACAGTCAAATCACATTTAACGTTAATTAATTTTGTCTGTCCTTGAACATATGTCATTGGTTTGTGGTGGATGTGGGATTCATTGAATACACTCCATACTCTGGAGGCAAATTGGATCATTGTGCTGGTGTGTCCTCAGTGGGCATTTGATTTAACTCAGCTTCGTTATAGCTCCTTGCAGTTGCTCCCTTATTTACAAGAGGTCACTGCATGTTTTATCCATTCACATATCCATGCTTTTCCACTTATCCGGCTCAGGATTACAGGAGTAGGGGCTGGACCCTATCCCAGCTGTTAAAGAGTGAGAGGGAGGGTACGGTCGCCGGCCTGTCGCAGAACTAACACATAGAGACAGACAACCATTCACACTCACATTGATGCCTATGGTCAATTTAGAATCACCAGTTAACCTAACCCCACTAACTGCAGCCACAGTGAGGCAACAGTGCTAACCACTGTACATGTTTTATGTGGCAGATCTTTACACCGGATGTCCTTCCTGATGCAACCCTGAAGGGATTTGTGTCTCCTCCTGGCATTGAATCTTTTACAAATTTGCTTCAAGTGAAAAAGCAAAAAAACCCCAAAAAACCCAAATCCCCAAAAACCATCTGTTCTGGGATAGGTGTGTTTGTGGCTTTTCATCAATGTTCTAATTTTACCCTATGGATATACGATTATGTTTTTAAAATTGCCTGTGAAATGTCAGTGTTTTTGCTAAGAGACTACCCACCTTGAACAAAATGGCTCGTCTAATGTCACTTTTTCTACCTACTGAGTTTCTAGCAGGTGTGGCTGTATTGCTTTTATCAAACCTGCCTTATCGGCTAATTTTCTTAGTCGTCTTTTACTGCCCCCAAACCATTTATCATCCATTTAGATCCGTCAGATGCGATTTAAATATACGTGATTGCTTGTTTTAACTTCCTATTCTTCTGGGCAAATGCATCCCTGCTATTTTGCTCGTTCCACCGTGGCAGTATTCATTTATGGCTGTGTGTGATTTAACTTGGGCCCTGCATGAGATCCAGTTTTATGCCATTACTGTGGGTTTTTATTGCAGCAGAGACTCTTTGTAAAAAGCACAGCGAAAGACTGGAGAAGAATACCTGAGCCACCAGAAAGAAGAGCCATGAATTTAAATGACTTTGTGGTGCTTCCTAACAACAAGGCCAAATCTGTCAAGCTCAATGCCAGGTAAGATGAGATAAGATCAATGATGTGATTTAAGGCATTCGGTAGAAGCCCATTATTGTTCCTTGGCTCCCATCCTATTTTCATCTGTAACCATTCAAATTCTATCCAGAGAATCGCTATTTCACAAAATGGACTTTCAAGCAAGGTAACTGTTGTGAGGTGGTGCCTGTGTTTCTTGGTAGACTCTATTCTTTTTTTTCTTTTTTTTTGCTCTGTTTTTTACTAATATTGCTCAATACTCCTACTCTAGTTTCTCATTTGCCAACCGGTAATTGAATAAATTAATGCCTGACTTGGTGATGCCCTGATCCAGTAACTAATTGATTGCATGTATTGATTATTCAGAGATCTGCTAGTGGTGAAAATAAATTGAAGTTATTGATGAAAGCCTTGCTCTCCAATCTGACGGAGTAGGCCCTTTGTATGATTGATTGTTGTTAATTGATTGCTTATATGTGGGTGTGTTTGTGTTAATATAGGAACTTGCAAGAATTGCAAATGGAGACCATGACTCTGGCCAGTGAGAGCAGGGAGATAGAGGAGAAACTGCAACGGCTGAAAGACAGCATCAGTAAAGAGAAGGCGGAAAGAGGGTGAGTATTAGTGTTACAGTCTGTATCCTAGAAGGGCAGTGATTTGGAGAAATCGAAAAGTGAAAATGCAAGTGAGACGCCAGGGAAAACACAGGAGAGGTCGAGAGAGGGGAACGGAAGATAGTGTAGTGAATAAGCATGAGCTGTAACACAAAACACAGAAGAGGGAATTTTGTTTTCCTGAATCAAGTTTCAGCTTACTGAAGAGAGATTTCTCCTTATGTTGTCTGTGGAGTATTTTCTTTACTTTACATTTGTTTTTTTCTGGGTGTTTTCAGCTGTTTAGATAAAGGTGAATAAATAAATAAATAACTATGGGAAACCACATGAACAACCTTCATTCATCATCCCATTTAGCAATTTAACACTTTATTGTAACAAGTACTACGGCAGCCTGGTTCCATTCACATTTAGTCTTGAAAAGTCCTCTAGCCATATTATTAGGTACAAATATGGCCCACACTATCACGAATGTTGCAGAAGTAGTTGAGACTCGTAAAACTAGATAATGGTTTACAGTTTCAGTGCAAATTGGAATGCCACCCAGTGTGGTTTTCTGCAGCTGTATCCCATCTGCTTCAAGGTCTTATGTGTTATGTGTTCAGAGATGCTGTTCCGCATACTTTAGTTGTAACAAGTGGTTATTTGAGTTCATCCCATCAGATCAAAGCAGTCTAGTCATTCTGCTTGGACCTCTGACATCAACAAGGAATTTTTTCCCAGCGAACTGCTGCCAATTGGATATTTTCTCTTTTTTTGGACAATTCTTTGTAAACCCCGAAAATGGATGTGTGGGAAAATCCCAGTTACTTAAAGCATCTCTTTTCCTCATTCTCATGCTCAGTTTGAACTTCAACAGGTTGTCTTGACCATATCTACATGCTTAAATGATTAGATTGCATTATTTGCATTAACAAGTAGTTCAAAAGGTATACATAAAAAAGAGGACTGAGTATTTTTCACATACTATTATTTACTCATATAACTGAAAATATTTTTTCTAACTTTCTAACAAAGTGACCAGTAGTACAACTAAACCTTAAGTAAAACACAGACAAAACATCAATAAAATCTCCTGTCAGCTATGTGGATGTGAAACAGCTGTATATCAAAGATGGTGCTAAATTTATTTGGCGAAATAGCTTTCAGTACATAACTTAGGTGTATGTACTGAAAATGTTAGATGAGTTTGAATCTCAGTGACCTTGACCTAAAGCTTTTGGAATTGACACCATAGGTGTATTCACTAGTAGGCTGAGGGGTAGCACTGGCGGATGCCAGTATTTTATTTTTGGGATGGCAACTTTCTTAACTTATATTGGGTAAGATTTAAAGAGTCAGGATGAGGGCATAAAGGGAATGCAGAGATTAGATAGTGAAATGGTTGGAGCATATGTGAAAAATGCACCAGTTCAACTCGACTGCATGCCATTCCCCTGCACTTTTTCCCACACTTGCTGTCTATCTCCACTGCCACTATCCAATAAAAGCAAAAGTGTAAAAATGTCAAAATGTCACAAGAAAGCATCCTGAAAAAATGGAAGAGGGAAACTAGAAAAAGGGGAATAAATATAGCAACTTCGTAGACACAGCAGGTGACTAATGGAGAGACATGAGGTAGTGCGAGAGGCAGAGAAGTTGCAGCAGCTGTAAAAGAGCAGGCAACACAGAAAGTAGAGACACTGAGTAATAGAGACAGATAGAGGTAGACACCAAATGAGAGAGTGGGAGGTCTGCGACTTCTCTAACTATAAAGGTCAAGAAAAGGTTGCTATGGAAGGAATAAAGAAGCAGTCAGGGAACTGAAAAAGCCAGTCATAGATGAAGTTAGCTCATGCCCATGCAAAAGGTCAGTGGAGCAACCTTTGCTGGTTCACATTCCCGACATCAGAGAGACGATGCACAAGACATAAGAATGAGCAACAGTAAAATGAAGGAGAAAAAAATACAGTGGGAACATTTTTGATGTTAAAATTAGCTTTGAAAGAGATAAATCACTGGCCATTAGCCCCATTTATATTTTCGCCTTACTTTGATTATAATCAAAGTCCTGATGTTGTCTGTCCTTGATGGATTTATCTTGATGGGATGTTGTTGAACCCATTATTTATGTAATATTTTTAGTTAGGTCTATATTTGTTTCCACCATGTCATTAACTGTCACAACTACTTAGATTAACTGAAAGTGGATATAGAGAGTCACTGGCAGTATATACAATGCTATTTGCACCCTTTCATTTCTTTCTATAAATAAGTTTCTTATATTCTTATTTAATTTTAATTGGACAGGGCAGTGATAACAGTGAGAAAGTGGTAACAGTGAAAAAGAACTTCAGTGTCTCTGAAAATCACTCTTTAAAGAGATGGAAGCAGCTGCCTGCTAGTCAGAAATGCTAAGTTATTATCTGTCATGTTAAAAGAAAAAAAGAGCTCCAAAATATCAGGTTTATATAGATGATAATTAAATATATTTTTTTTTGAGGTTTTTTGTTTATAGGGTTTAATTTTCAGTATTGGTTTACCAAAGTCACAGTCTCTCTTAAAAATGAGATGTAGGTGTACAGTTGTATTCCCATCGAAGGCAACTCAGATCTCGCTAGGCACAGGAAATCACAATCTTTGGCTAAAAAGTCCTCCAACAAAGAAAGAGATAAAAGCAGAGTCAACATTGGTCTGGGCTTTTAAGATAGAGAGCCCTGTGAGCTGCTAAAAGGCTTCAGTTTGACTATTTTTGTTTTGCTTCACTTTGTTTTGGTGTGAGATTCTTCTCTAGTGCAACATCCATTGGTTCTGAATGTTGCATAATACCGTTAAGCATTTAAAACCTTAATATTCTAGATTTTTTATTTACCAAAAATCCAGCTGAGTTTGGTTATAATGTTATTCATGTGTTCTTGACAACGTTTGAGCTTTGTTGCTAACCCGAGACCTTTGTAGTCACACAAACACCTTTAAATTATATATACTGTACATACCTGGCTCATTATTGTGAGCCATTCCTACTTGTATGAACAGAAAATTAATTTATAGCCTGAAAACAAACACTGGATATTAATGAGATGTTCATTAATACCTCTCAGTTGTGTTACCTATGTATAGTTATGGAGAACCGTGTAATTTTATTAGTATATTATATAGCTCAGGGAAAGCCCTAGTGAGAGCAAAATATGGATTTTATGCACTGAATCCTTTAAATAATATCTACTCAAAAACTATACACACACACACACATGTGAAAATACACTTTAAAAGCAGCAGAGCTAATTACACTATCAGTGATTAAGAGTATGGCGAGAGGCACTCATTTCTCATGATGGATTGCTATTGGTTTGATTCATACATCACCACCTGGAAGTGCAACGTGTTTATCGCTTCAGGAAAGGTGTTGCATGTTTTTTTTTTTTTTTTATTTATTTATTTTTTTACTGGAAGTCTAGGTCTAATTAAGAAGCTATCAGTATGGGAAGAGGGCCCTCTTGCCCAGGCTTTTCAAATGATAAGCACATAAACACAGTGTTTTCTGTCAGGCTGAAATACTGCAACATTTACCACTCCACCAGCCCTAGGATACAACAAGATGTGCGAGCGTCAGCTTGTGTGTGTTTCTGATACCTGGCCGGCTATAAATAATGTTATTCATGTGTTTCAACACTGTGGATTACAGACTTTTCTCTTTCTTTTATCCCTTTCTTTTTTCTTGTTTTTTTTTTTTGTACTTTCTGGTTTGTGTTCCTTAATCAGACACACAACTGTGCCACAAAAATTCTGTTCAAGCTCTGTGTTTCTGACATATTACAGCATACTCTATAAGTAAGTTCAGAAAGATTTTTGATTTGTGTGTGAGCGAGCTGTAAAAAAGTACATGAAGTAAGAGGTTGTTTATAGTATGGGGAATAGTGTGAAGGTAGGAGAGCAACTGCTTGCCTAACTATAGTGTGAAAATGAATAGTTTATTCTGGGTGTCTTTGTTTAGAGGTATCTCATGATCTCTTTAAAAAACATAATATTCAGACATATTTTCTAATTTTCAGAAAGACCACTGATGATTAGCAATTATTTGCAATGTGTTGTCCTTGTGCAGGGGTTTCATTAAGCAGTTTTCTCTGTGCTGACTCCTGTTGTTAGAGTAAAACACCTTTGTTCTGATCACCTTTGGCTTTTGTATACTGGAAACGATGGGAAGCAAGAACTCTGCCACTTAGGATCGGTTAGAAAGTTAATTTTCTTACCATATATTGGTTACAGAACCCAGGTTCTTGGATGCACTGTATAAGGTTGTCATGATACTAGCATTTCAAACTCAATAACGATACCTAAGAAAATGCTTAATACCATTTTGATACTATGGAGAAAAAAAGTAGTAATAAAATAAAATATGATAAAGATCAATCCTGGCCCATGCAAATGTATTCACCTACAGGTCTGTTTGTTTTCTGTGCTTCTCATGACTTGGCACCATATTTCATTGCTGATCAAACAGAGTTAGTAAGGTAGACTCCCACTGTTTCTGTCCTGTGGCTGGTAGACTTTTCTGAGCTTCAGTCTGGGTTATAAGAGAAACATAACATTTTTTTAATAATAATGGATTGCATTTATATAGCGCTTTTCGGGACCCCTCAAAGCGCTTTACAATACCACTATTCAGTCACTCTCACATTCATACACTGGTGAAGGCAAACTACAGTTGTAGCCACAGCTGCCCTGGGGCAGACTGACAGAAGCGAGGCTGCCATATTGCGCCATCAGCCCCTCTGGCCATCACCAGTAGGTGGTAGGTGAAGTGTCTTGCCCAAGGACACAACGACCAAGACTGTCCAAGCCGGGGCTCGAACCGGCAACCTTCCGATTACAAGACGAACACCCAACTCTTTCATTATTAACCGCTACCTTAATGTTAAATTAAGAGACGGGTAATCTGACTGTCAGGTGCTAATAGTTAAACGGCGAAAGTTAATGCTGTCTGCTAAATATTTCAATAGGAGCTTCACTGACCCCATGAAATTCCTCCGACACTGTTTGTCAGTGTTGTGAACATCACTACTTCAACTACTAGTGAGGGGAGTGGCTGTGTGCCTGCCTGTCTGCAGCACTGCTGTATATATTTGTGTTTCAGATGGAGGAGGCAAAGATGACACTGTTGGTATCAGTAGTAAATAGGTATCTAAGCCGATAGCAAGGTTTTTCATGGTAATTAGTGTCTCTAGTGTGTAGTGTAGAGTTTTTTTGTTTTTTTTTTGATGGGTGAAAAAACTATAAGCCGTCTGTTAGTCTGCAGCCTCGACAAGCAGAGGTTTGTAGAAGTTTTTGAAAAGACATTACTGTAGACTAACAGTCATTTAATAAGTGCCTTTATTGAGTACTACAGTGAAACACAGTCATTTCCCGCTCAGTTTTTATCATTGAACGTCACATTAATTTAACTTTATTTCCCTCCTACTTTTTCTCTGAAAGCTGTGTGCAATGATACAGCAGTGGCTTCGATGTGAGACCCAGCTTAACAATTTGAATCAATTAATTAGTGCACCTCTAATGAAAAAGATGAAATGGTTTCTCATTAGTTTGTCTCTCACTGACATAAAGCAGAACGCAGACAAAGATGGGTTTGGCTAATTTGTTTAATTTGTTGTTTTCAGGTATGATGTGAAGGTTACCCGAATTTTCCCAACTTCCTTCCTTACCTGTCTTTTTCCCCCCTTTTTTTTTCACCAAAACATCCAAGTGTATCTTTGACAACACTTTATTATAGATATCAAGCTGTGATTTATTTGTAACTCTGTTTTTCTCTCTCTGTCTGTTAGATCGCAAAGCTCCCGGAGTAGATGAATTGTTCATCTTTGTCTCAGAGTCTTCCTACTCTCTCTCTCTCTTTCTCTTTCTCGCTTGCTCCCTTTTTCTCTCTTGTATGCACCCAGAGAATAGGCCAACAAATTCAGTTTGCTGAGAGGAGGTGTGGTATAATCAGTTTGTGAAGGGTACACAGGCGATAATAAAGCCAGAGCAGCAGCTTGGGGCAAACGTAGTACATCATTCTCTGTTGTGGCCTGCCCGAGCCACAGATTTAATGTAGCTTTGTCTTTAGGCTGTACGGCTCACAGACACAAGCTCTCATCTTATCTAAAAGTATGGTTGAGGTTTCTTTTTTCCGGTTTCCTCCGCTCTCTCTTTGCTCTGCTTCTCGCCCTATCTGCTGCCTATTCCATTATGTTGTCTGTCCGTCTTTTATCTCTTTTCTTTTTTGTTTCATTTGGCTCCCTAGTTTGTGTGATACGTACATGTGCATTGACCTCCTGACCTGATACTACTCATCCTGGGCTGAAATCCATTATTTCTTTCTTTTTCTCTCTCTCTGTTCTCTCATGTCACACAATTACTTTGGCATTGGACTTCAAAGAGAGTTTGCCCCACGTGTATGTGTGTGCAAGAGGGGCACATATGTTGTCATTTCTCACTTTGGCTGAGATGGGTCAGATAAAGGTGATAGCTGGGTGTGTTTGAGTATATGTCAGTCTATTTTTCCCAGAATCATCTTAATTAAATTGAACTAACCCTAAATTTTACAGCTTAACCCAACCTTTATGACGTTCTTATCTTCAAACAACTCTGAAGGTATTTAGAAGAGTGAGGACTGGCCAAGCAACAAGCAAGCAAACAAACAATTAATCTGTTAGCTACAAGACTTGGGTTGGGTTGCTTCTGAAACTGTGTTATACTATTATTATTTTGAAGTGTGTTCTTCCAGGTGTAGTTCAGTTTGTCTCTGTGTGAATTAGATAGCTTGAGCTTTGCTAATGGCGATCTCTCTCTCTCTCTCTCTCTCACACACACACACACACACACACACACACTTGTTTCTCCAGGTTGATTGTCCTGAAGGGACACCCTGTCATCCTGCACTGACAGGGGTGTGCCTCAACTGTCTCCCTTAGCGACAGTCCAGTTGCCTAGGTGATGTCTTGAGGATGATTACCTGACGCCCACCCTCAGTGTCAGCACAGCACAGCGACGGCATCAGGGTTGCTGGCAACTCTTGCCATCACACGCACATATATTTTCAGACTCTGACTTCCTGTGCCTTGACAGGCTGCCAGCTCAATCCAAAATAAACTTCTTTCAAAGACAGCCTGACATCACAATAGCATAAATAGCATAAATAATTCAACAACATGAGCATGAATAACTCACATCTAAATGAGGATCCCTCTTTTCTTCACTTTCTCAAACTGACAGGCGTGTCCTGTTAGTGTGTGTATGTGAACTGTATCCACATGCTTATGTGCGTCTGTATATACACACGTGCTCATTTTTAATTTTGTATTTGCAACTGTGTCCATGCTTGTGTGCAAAAACTTGTAACCTTTCATGCTATGTGATCCCAGCATGTGAATTTTGCAACTAAAGGAGACAAGACAATAGATTTTGTTCACAGCACTGTGCATGGCGATGACATATATCGTAAGTCAAATTAAATGTTCATTTGTCTTACACTGCAGTTCTGAAATAGACATATCTGCCAGAGAATTGTAGGGAAGTCTGAGAGAGCCCTAGAAACACTACCCAACTGCTTTAAGAATGCTGGAACATGTTTAGTTTTACAGCCACTTTAGTATTGATACTAAGGAATATACAGATACCATGACCCTCTACTAAATTTGTGGAGGCAATGTCACATTTGCTTATAGCAGATGTGGACTTACTTATTGAAAATAAGGGACAGTGCCTTTACACAGGTAATAAATTAAGACTGCTAATTTTTGGTGATAAGCAAGACAAATTCTACCTGTGGATAGAAAAATGGCATTTTTTCCTCAATGATTAAAACTGTGTATTCACTTTGTTTGAACAAAGAAAAACATCCCTGTTTAATTGTATGCACTTCTTCAGCCATTAATAGCTGCTAGCAGTCATAGCAGTGACTTCCTTGCTTTGTTATTTGTATATATGTTTGAACCACAGTTTATTAGACTAAGCATTGTTAAGAATAGCAGTGTTGCTCAGTTTCACTGTATGTAGCTAAGACACGCACCTGAGAAAAGGAAGAAAGTAGATTATTACACATGATAGAAAAATTACATGTATCTATAAACAGAAAAAAAATATATCAATAAGAAACGCAGCCAACCACCAGCCAACCTTGCAAAATTACAACAGCCATAGAATCCTCTCTTATAGACCCAGAAACCTTCATACATACTGTGATTATCTCATCATCGCAGAAAGATGAACAGGCCCCCTGCCTAATCACAGATGAAGTGAAGCATCACAAGGCAATGGGTGGTGAAGACATTCTATTTTGTGGTCTATGGGAATGCACAAACCAGCTGGAGGATGTGCTAACAATCTTAACATCTCCCTGTGCAGGCTCACCCTTATGTCCACAGCTATCATTCAAGAATTCACTGGTGACGTGTCTCAATGATTACTACCCAATAGTACCGACTTCAGCTGTCATGAATTGCCTAAAGCGAGATAAAACCAAGCTCAGCTCCCTCCAGTTTGCATATGAACCTAACTGATCCCTAAAGAATGGAATCTGCACTCTACATCGTTTTGATTTTACCTGGACAGAAGGAAAAAGTATACACTTTGGGGGGAAAAAAAGAAAAGAGAATCTACTTGGCTCCATGGGGTGAGAGAGTAGCTTGAGAATCTAACCTGGGGCTGCCATGTTATAGCCATTCACAAAAAAAGAGATGCAACAATGGCTTTACTTTCCACAACCTCTTCAACCCCCTCCCGTTACACAAGAGGTTTCACATTTTGAGATCCAGAACTTCCAACGCCAGAAACAGCTTTTTCCCGGAAGCTGTGAGACTCCTCAAACCCCCTGCTGCCTGCAGCACCCAACAGACACTTTTATAAAAACTCTGTGCACCACACGCACAACTGCCTCATGCCCTCAACCCTTGGTCATGCACACACACTCTCTCTCTCACACACACACTGAGAGGCACACAAAAATCCAAATGCACAGCTTCCCACAGTGTGACCTGATACACAGTGCCTGCAAGTAGCATCTGGTTAAGCCGCCTTCCCCAGCTTACTAGCGGAAGATGGCTGAAATAAGCTTATACACATATGTAACATTTATTTATTCATGAATTCATTCATTAAACTTCCTTCTGTGCTGTAATATTGTAGGCAAATATCCTTTTGCATTAGACCAAATCATGCAATATAAAGCCAAGCATGAGGCACGAGCCACTACTTTCTCTTTCTCTCTAAAAATAAAAAAATTTCTTAAAACATAAATTTTTAAAAATTGAATAAAACTAATCTGCATCTATATTTCTTTAAAAAATATTGAGAGATTTAAGGTATGAAACTTCAGGTTTTATACCCTTTTCCGTATTTTGCTGACATTTTTTTCTACATTTCTTCTCCTCATCTTAATGCCTGACAATATTATTAAATACTCACGCCCCATGGGGAAACTTCAACAGATTAAGATACATTAGCTTTGAGTGTTGTTACATCCAGCCTGCTGTTCACATCCACCCTGATAAAAATACAGGAATAGCAAGATGTGTCAGTTGTTTCTGTGAAATCGAATCAGGTATAATACAATCTGAGAACGGTGTTCAGACTTCTTTTAAAGTAAATTTGCACATGTAAAGATATCTGTGCATTCATTGTTACTTATTGGTATTTACTCTATGCTGCATGAACAGGTATACCGAATCCCCAAGACACTGCATAAGGGAATTTCTGTTGGATTTTACTTTTCAGCTGCAGACACAGATCTTGTGTAGAACAAATGTCATCAGAGTCTGTCTTTTTGGATATAAAGCATAAACAAGACAAATCAAGGACTCAGGCAGTTTTTTTCTGTCATTTTTGAGAAATCAGTGCTATGTAACTGTTGATGAGATATGCATGGTCAAATTAATAGGATTGTTTGATTTACAAAGAAAAATCTTCCTCTCCCTCTGTTTAGACATTCACAAAGGATTAAATGGGCATCTGGACATTGTGGTTCCATGACAAGCAATTCTCTCTCATATGGCTCCAAGAAAGACAAAGAGAGCAAGCTCCAAAAGGTACCGTCAAGATAAAAAATATATTTATATGTCTTTAATTTTCATTCTAATTTTTCCTATGTGAGTTAGAGTGACAGAATAAAACACATTTAACTCTTAAACATCATGCCACATTTGTTTGCATGCTAATTACAACTGAAAACTAACATACAGTATAAGCATTATTGTCCAAAAGCTGTTTTTCAGTTTGTGACGTTAGGATTATGAATGTGTCTTGAATCCTGTTTTCATGTGTATTTGGGATGTACGCTAGATCTTTGGGGTGCAATGCAGATGTCTTTAAATCTAAAGCAGAAAAACAGTCTTCTCCAAATTTTAAAGCCACTTTTAATTGTTCAGCTGTAAAAGAGTGTGGTTGTGGAACACGTCTGGGGAAAAAAAGAGATGCTAGAGGCAGTAACCATAATCTAGACTGATATTCCTAATACTAATGTGGAAACTTGGTTTCTGGACAAAGTCACTGTGTTCAAGTCAGTTCTCAACAGCAGAGTAATGAGGTAACTTATTCATTTATTTGCTCACACATTATAAAATACAGCAATGTAAACACTAACGCTGCATACTACTGTATGAACATACAGTAGTTTATACCTACAAATACACACAAAACTGAACACTGCGTAGGATTGTTGGTAAACTGAGAGCTGATTTGTTTCTCTATGCTGCCTGAACAGCTGTCAGCAGGTAAACTGAAGATCCGAGTGCTGAAGGATGAAGAACTGACAGGTGAGAGGTTTACAGTCACAACTTGAGTTTCAGAAGTGAAATATCTGCACCAGGTAGGCTTGACATGCAGGCGTACTCTTGGCACTGTATTGAACTTCCTTCTACCATCCACTTGGACGTTAATATGCAAGAGCATTCTTCACAGTTAGTTCAGTACGAGGGATACTTGAAAAGGCAGGTACCAAACTCTGGAGTTTTTCCGTTAAACACTGATCTGTCTAACAAATGTTTAGCTTTGGCATACTTATGTTAAACATGATGGAAAGAAAATCATCAGGCGCAATAGTTAAATGTCTCTGCGTCATGTATTAATTATAAACAGCTAAGAAAACGTTTTAAAGGACTGTCTTTGGTGTGAACAATATGTTGTAACAGGCAATATAACCTTTGGTTTTGTTGTTACATTTCACAGCAGTGTGTGAACTAGTTGTACAAGCAGGCTAACTGCTTTAACAACTTTTTGCACCAATAACAGATGCACTTTTGATACTTGTGTAAAACTTTGCTGTACATACTAAACTGTATCTCTCTGTGTTTTTCTGTTGGTCATGGCCGTCAGTTGCATAATATCCCTTAAATGTCAGGAATATTAAATTAAATACCCTTACCGAGAGTTAATAACAGTGCACTTGCTCTTTTTAGCCCCGCCTCAACCACCACCTCCACTTCCTACCCAGACAGCAAGAAAAAGCAGACTGAGGGGAACAGTATGTGGACAATGTGAAGTCAAGACTGCTGGAATAGTATGGACGCAAAAACTGTCACACCTGAACAAATGCAAACAACACTGTATGGCAAAAGTCACTTTAACTGTCATGGATGCAGGGTTTGTTTGGCTCTGTCACAAAGCAAAAATTGTCTGTTTGAAAAATCAGATTTTAGTAATTGGCAAGTGATTTTGCCATTTCTCATTGGAGAAAGGTTTTGTGTGTTAATAAGGCAGGCACACACACACACACACACACACACACACAAAACACTTACACGTGCAGCACTAGGAGCCAATTCATTTGATCTGTTTTCAAAGTTTAAATGTTGAATGTCATATTTTCAGTCCCCCCCCCTTTCATTTTTCTTTGGAGTCCCCTCTTCTCACCCATATATCTTACTGCAGTTATTATATAGATTTGTTTCTCTTCTTCCTGCATCAGCTGTTAGCTCGTCTGTCATTCAGATGCTCATTTTCACCTGCCCACCTCCCTCTTTTGTCATTATGTGTTTACCCATCCTTCTTTCTTCCTCGTGTTTTCTCGTCACTCCTCCTTTTCAGTTTTTCCATCTGCCATATTCTGACCTGTTTCTGTCTTTCTTTCTGCACTCCCTTATTCATGTCTGTCTTTTTCTTTCTTCTGCCTTCCTCTCTCTCGCTGTGCCTCAACTGTCCAATCTGTTGGTCTATCTGTGTGTTTGTGTTTGCACTGATAACAGTTTAGTTGGATTCATTCATCGATACTTGAGACCTCCGAGGGCACCATTGTTTATTCTTTCTCGCTCTTCATCCACTGCTGCTCAGGAGGAGGGATGACGGCCTGAAACTGTATGTGTGAATAAGAGGGAGAAGGAGAGAAATGAAGCCTTACCGTCTGTGTGTGTGTGTGTGTGTGTGTGTGTAATGGACTGAGCTGAGTAATGCATGTTTGATGACCAGTTGCTCCCACCTCCTAAATCCTCAGCTCCCTGTGTAAATCCTATTCTGTGTTTCACTATGAAGCCAGCAGACTTTAGTATTGAATAAGTGATGCTTCTATGAGAACGAGAACAAGAACAATGATGGTAAGAGCGAGGGAGACTTAAAGAGGAATTGAAGGAGAGGCAGGGGTTGAACTGATTGAGCTGACATCTACAATTTTCCCCCCTTTTTGTTGTGGAATAACTTATTTAAGTGCAGCACACACAGTGTGTTAAAATATAATGTGATGTGATTTGCTTGATAGTGCGTTTGATGATGATGATGGCTCTGAACTGTCCAATGAAGGGCCGGATGCCCCCAGTGTCCCATAGTTATGGGCTTAATGGTTGTGCTTATGGTAGTCTGGGCAAGCACATAGGCTAAATGCATCCACAAATACACACAATACCCTCATGCGCACACACATTTTGGATAGCCCTCGTACCCTATAATGATGGCAATAATGGGAAGCGTTACAACTGTCTGTGCCATTCTGTCTGGAACTGCACTTATGCACACAAATGCTCACACACTCACATATGCACTCATAAACGCACAATCACACATCTGTCCTTTTTTCTTTTTTTTCTTTTCTTTTTTTTTTTTTAAAAAAAAACATGACTCATTGTAATAAAAATGCTGAAATCTCATGTGCAACACACACTGCACACCTAGCCTCATGCTTTATTCCAGAGTCATCCAGGCAAAGAAGAAAAAAAAAAAAACCTACCTCATTTCTCCCTGTGTAGTAGGAAGAGTGCAGTGATATGCTGCTTGCCGTCTGATAGGGATGCCTAGTCCCAGAGGAGTGGTTGTAATTTATCCTCAGGCCTGAGAGGGGAAATGAGGCCCTGCTTTATGGGACCATTAAAGGGCAATGTCGCAGCTGCAGGTTTGCGTGTACACACACTCACACACATACTTCCTTGTATGGATAAAAAAAGAAAAAAAAAAGAATGAAAACACAGCATCACCCATAAAGACATTAATTACAGAAATACATAATATGTATCTAAATTTAAAAAAAAAATTACTGGATTAATGTTTGAATCAGCTGGTAGAAATTTACACTGTAAGGTTATTCATCCAGAAATCAGCATGGAACTGTGAATCATTGTGTTTTGTTGTACTGCTTTATTTATTATAATTATCTATTATTCATCTATGAATAAACAGGTGTAGACATAGCAAATATGCAAGTGAGCAAGAAACAGAAAGCTTCCAAGTCATTAGATCGGGAACTGCATCACACTGTGACAAAATAAATAAATAGAGTTAAGTTCCTCCAAGGATAAAAAGAATTGGTAGTGTTTCTTGAAAGAGCGCACTAAACTGCACTATTTTAAGTGATGGTGTTGGTAATAAAACCTTGATCTATTGAAAAAGAAACTTGCATGCATAGTGAAGGAAACCAAACACAGGCTAGTTGTTGCTTGACTGTTTGCTTTTTCTCCACCCTAGCCTCTGTGTCTCCATTGCACTTGCCCTTGCTTGTGTGCTCTGTCCAAAGCCTGTTTCCCAAACCTGCTGATGCAATGACTTTTTCCCACTAACAAGACCTGATTCTTACAGATAGAAATTATAATGACCTCCCTTAAGAGGCATTCACTCAACCACACTCACAACACACATGTGCCAAGCACAAATGCACCAATGTGCACACAGCTAACACACACACAAACACACACACATGCATCTTGCAGCACCACGCCAGTTTATAAGGAAAGGTTGAGGTTACATCTTTAGCAAAAGAGCGCTTTACCTACCAGTGCAACCACTTGCATGAATTAATATATATGCATACAGTACACAGACATGCACAGGCAGTGACCATTGTTTTTTAAACTGAAAGACATAGAAACACACTAAAGGTGGGTGTTTTTATAAGCAGACAGACTGATGGCACTTGGTCTATGTGTTGCAGATGTGTGCTGAATGCACTGAAAACTACTGCGTTGGCTGTTTTGCCAGATTTCACCATAAGGGGGCACTGAAGTTCCATAAAATGATTCCCATTCAAGTGAGTGTTGTTTGCATATGTATTAAATCTATTTTCTCTGTGTCCAACTCTCTTTTTTTCTTTGTATTCCACTTATGCTTTCAGTAATAAATGTTTTGATCCTATTCTTCTTCAGCTTTACTCATTTTTGTCTTTTTCGTTTCTTAGATAGCTGATCATTATTATATCTTCATAACTATCTCTCATCTTTTTTGTCATTTCTCTTCTTCAGAACATCATACCAGTTTAGTATACACAAGAACACACACAAACAGTACACAGGGCTGGGTAATTACACGAATAAAATCATGAATTGACTTTCTAACTGACCCAATGTCACTTGAGTCAATGTGTTCAATAAATGAATTTTCTCACACTAGCAGCTAACCTAGACTTATTGCTCTGAAGACTAATTTACTTGTGTTTAACATGAACAAGTCAAAACTTAAGTTGCTAACAAACAGCTGACCATTCTTTGTTGCCATGCTTCTGCGACCATTTTAACTGTGGTAGCTAGGAGCCAACCTGTTTCACTGACGCTGATCCCTCACCAATGAATGACAATGAGGAAAGTAAAACTTAGCTCAAATTTGGAGAAACAGAAATAGAGAGAGCAATCCAGCATGACCGGTTTTGGGTGAGGGGAAAAAAGACAAAGGCTAACTATAGGAGAGTGAAACAAAGTTTAACAATTAATGATTAAATCAGTTATGATGTATAAACACACATAGAATGAAAAGTATTGAGTGAACAAGAAAGTTTTTGTTTATCCTTTAAAGTTTTAAGTCTAATCTATTATAAAATAGATTTTTATCACACTCTAGATCTTGTTTTAACATATGGCATAGAAACTGAACATTTAACAGTGTTTCCTGAAAACCCTCTCCTGTCTGATCATTTCCTGATAACATTTACATTTACAATAATTGATTACACAGCGGTGGAGAGTAGATTTTATCAAAGTAGATGTCTTTCTGAAAGCGCTGTAACTAAGTTTAAGAATATAATCCACCCACTGTTATCATCTTCAATGCCCTGTACCAACACAGAGCAGAGCAGCTATCTGAACGCTACCCCAACAGAGGTCGATTATCTTGTTAATAATTTCACCTCCTCACTACGTACGACTCTGGATACTGTAGCTCCAGTGAAAACTAAGGTCTCTAATCAGAAGTACCTGACTCCGTGGTATAATTCTCAAACACGTACCCTAAAGCAGATGACTCGTAATCTGGAGAGGAAATGGCGTGTCACAAATTTAGAGGATCATCATTTAGCCTGGAGAAATAGTTTGCTGCTTTATAAGAAAGCCCTCCGCAAAGCCAGAACATCTTACTATTCATCACTGATTGAAGAAAATAAGAACAACCCCAGGTTTCTCTTCAGCACTGTAGCCAGGCTGACAAAGAGTCAGAGCTCTGTTGAGCCAACCATCCCTTTAACGTTAACTAGTGATGACTTCATGAACTTCTTCACAAATAAAATTTTTATCATTAGAGAAAAAATTACCAGTAATCATCCCACAGATGTAATATTATCTACAGCTACTCTTAGTACCATTGATGTTAAGTTAGACTCTTTTTCTCCAATTGATCTTTCTGAGTTAACTTCAATAATTACTTCCTCCAAACCATCAACGTGTCTTTTAGACCCCATTCCTACAAAACTGCTCAAAGAAGTCCTGCCATTGATTAATTCTTCGATCTTAAATATGATCAACCTATCTCTAATGGTCGGCTATGTACCACAGGCCTTCAAGCTGGCTGTGGTTAAACCTTTACTCAAAAAGCCATCTCTAGACCCAGCAGTCTTAGCTAATTATAGGCCAATCTCCAACCTTCCTTTCATATCAAAAATCCTTGAAAGAGTAGTTGTCAAACAGCTAACAGATCATCTGCAGAGGAATGGTTTATTTGAAGAGTTTCAGTCAGGTTTCAGAGCTCATCACAGCACAGAAACAGCTTTAGTGAAGGTTACAAATGATCTTCTTATGGCCTCTGACAGTGGACTCATCTCTGTGCTTGTCTTGCTAGACCTCAGTGCAGCGTTCGATACTGTCAACCATAATATCCTATTAGAGCGATTAGAACATGCTGTAGGTATTACAGGTACTGCACTGCAGTGGTTTGTATCATATCTATCTAATAGACTCCAATTTGTGCATGTAAATGGAGAGTCCTCTTCACACACTGAGGTTAATTATGGAGTTCCACAGGGTTCAGTGCTAGGACCAATTCTGTTTACATTATACATGCTTCCCTTAGGCAGCATCATTAGAAGACATAGCATACATTTTCACTGCTATGCAGATGACACCCAGCTCTATCTGTCCATGAAGCCAGATAACACACACCAATTAGTTAAACTGCAGGAATGTCTTAAAGACATAAAGACCTGGATGGCCGCTAACTTTCTGCTTCTTAATTCAGATAAAACTGAGGTTATTGTACTCGGCCCTGAAAATCTTAGAAATATGGTATCTAACCAGATTCATACTCTGGATGGCATTACCTTGGCCTCCAGTAACGCTGTGAGGAACCTTGGAGTCATTTTTGACCAGGACATGTCCTTCAACGCACATATTAAACAAATATGTAAGACTGCTTTCTTCCATTTGCGCAACATCTCTAAAATTAGAAATATCCTGTCTCAGAGTGACGCTGAAAAACTAGTTCATGCATTTATTACTTCCAGGCTGGACTACTGTAATTCATTATTATTAGGATGTCCAAAAAACTCACTGAAAAGCCTTCAGCTAATCCAAAATGCTGCAGCAAGAGTACTGACAGGGACTAGAAGGAGAGAGCATATTTCTCCTGTTTTGGCTTCCCTTCATTGGCTTCCTGTTAAATCCAGAATTGAATTCAAAATCCTGCTCCTCACATACAAGGTCTTAAATAATCAGGCCCCATCTTATCTTAATGACCTTGTAGTACCATATCACCCTATTAGAGCACTTCGCTCTCGCTCTGCAGGCCTACTTGTTGTTCCTAGAGTATTTAAAAGTAGAATGGGAGGCAGAGCCTTCAGTTGTCAGGCCCCTCTTCTGTGGAACCAGCTTCCAGTTTGGATTCGGGAGACAGAAACTATCTCTACTTTTAAGATTAGGCTTAAAACTTTCCTTTTTGCTAAAGCATATAGTTAGGGCTGGACCAGGTGACCCTGAATCCTCCCTTAGTTATGCTGCAATAGACGTAGGCTGCCGGGGGATTCCCAAGATGCATTGAGTTTTTCCTTTCCAGTCACCTTTCTCACTCACTATGTATTAATAGACCTCTCTGCATTGAATCATATCTGTTATTAACCTCTGTCTCTCTTCCACAGCATGTCTTTTATCCTGTCTTCCTTCTCTCACCCCAACCGGTCGCAGCAGATGGCCGCCCCTCCCTGAGCCTGGTTCTGCCGGAGGTTTCTTCCTGTTAAAAGGGAGTTTTTCCTTCCCACTGTCGCCAAAGTGCTTGCTCATAGGGGGTCATATGATTGTTGGGTTTTTCTCTGTATCTATGAAGCGCCTTGAGGCGACTTTTGTTGTGATTTGGCGCTATATAAATAAAATTGAATTGAATTGAATTGAAATTACAGAGAGTGCCTAGTACTATGAAATCTTTAACAGAGCCGGATTAATCGAGGTTTTGTATGTGAGGAGAAGGGCTTTAAATTCATCCAGTTTCATTTGTATAGCACCAAATCACAACAAATCACCATTTTTTTTTTAATTATTATTTTTTTGAGTCTTGGCTGTCGTTTGTTTTGTTCTATGTCAAGTACATCCCAGACTGCTTCAATAATGTTGAAATCGTGGCATCAGAAGTCCACGCTCTGGGTAGTTCCTAACTGGTGGTGCTCCATTGTGTGTTTGTCTATCAGATATGCTTTTAGTACATTGTTAGTGTGTTTGGGATCATTGTCAAGCTGAAAAATGTAGCAGTTGAGATGGTTGATCAAAATCGGATCCTTTTCTGTGTTCATAATTCCACCAATTTTGTCAAGAGCCACAACTCCACCGGTCTAAATACAGCACCAACCCATCACAGAGCCTCCGCTGTGTTTTACAGATGGCTGTAGACACTCACTGTTGTACCTCTCTCCTGACCTCCTCTGTACATATTCTGATGAGGACTTGAAGGATTTGAAGCTAAAATTTCAAATTTGCATTCATTACTCCATAAGACCTGGTGCCACTGGTCCAGTCCAGTTCTTGTGTAATTTGACATACTAAAGCCTTTTCTCCTTGTTTCCCCTCCTTAAGAATGGCTTCTTGAGAGCCACCCTTCCATTGAGACTATTTCTGATCAGGCTTTAGTCAACAATTGATGAATCCACTGAGGGATCAGGTCCATCCCTCAGGTCCTGTGTCAGGTCTTTGCTGGATTTTTTCCTATTTTCTCCGGACATGACTTTCAGATACTGTTCATCAGCTAGAGATACCGTTAAGCCACTTGTCCAATTTGCTCAGGCACAGGGACTGGACCTGACCAAAGCAGTCAATCTATAAAGAAAAGCTTTGAAAGGCATTCAGAAAGCCTGCAGAACAATTGCTCAAGACCACATTAAAATTTACAACAAAGTTTGGGTTCTTGCAAGCAAAATATAAAGAAACAGTTGGCTCAAGACTTTTAAAGAGCACTGTATCTTCACTCTTCAGAGATGATTTTCTATATATCAAGAGCTTAATTTTCAGGTTAAATAAGTGTTTAAAAAAACAGATTACTGAAGGCTACTCATAGATGTACAAAACACAGCCCTACCACACTCTTTTAAAGACAGAAAACACTCCTCAACAGCAGTCAATTAAACAGTGCTAACAGCAGTCTTCAGTGAAAGACAGAAAGACAAGACAGCAGGTCAATGTCACAGTTTAATTACAGTAAGCCAATGCTGTTTTCACAGCAGAGGAAAGATTCTATAGATAATGTCTATTAATCTGAGTAGTTGTAAATACCAATTAAAAGTCATGTAGAACAATTGTTTATTAAGTCACAATATAAAGAGAAGCAGACAGTGGATGTGCATAGGTACAACAGAGTAACACTATTATTTAACATATTGTCTAAAAGTTGTCCAAGACCTGAGATTAGATACTCAGACACAAGCCTGCACTTCTCAGACACCTTCAGTGTGTACTTTTGGAAATAGATAACAAGCATACAGATTATATTTTTTGTACTCATATAAACAAATGCTCACTGCAGTATACAATAGTTGAAACCACATGCAAATACACACTCACACGTAGACACACAAAGGCTTGTTTTTGTTAATCAGCGGCCTATTAAGCCAAATTAGTATGGAAAGCACATCTAAAAGGGAAAGCTAATTTATCCAAGGATGTACAGAATAATCAAAAGATACAATATGTCATATGGATATACGCTACTATTCTGTTTCTCGACAAGATATGTTTCTATGGGTTTAAGCGCTAAGCGTTTTGTGTATTAACAATTATTAACAAGCTGTCATGCACTGTTGCTCAGCTTATATGGATACCCTTTTTTGCTTTAATAGGGATGGGTATTGTTAGGATTTTATATCAATGCTCTTATTGATGCTCCATGCCATGTGATAGTGAAAAAGAGTGTTTGACACAGTGGTAAAAGTTTTTTTTTTGTCTCAGCTTTATGTAAAGGAAGTGTTTGGTAGTCCACCTCCACCACCCAGAGCTGTGGTAATCACCCTGGAATTCAAAATATTAACAAACATAAATTATTTAAGGTTGTCACTGAATCCAAATTAAGCCAATTTTATATGATCAAACCTAGTGGGGTTTGACCCCACACCCACCTTGATCTAGATCTGTCTGTCTGAAATGTCTGTTGTCTGAGATTGTAGCCAAGTTTACAAATTTGAAGATAGAACAAATGATGGCACAGCGTCTGCCTGCATTAAGACATTTCAATCAGCCTAAGAAGCCACTGTTACAACATGGACTTTTATTTGCTTTTTAGTTGCACAAGCTTTGATTGTGCTTTCATTTAGAAGGCTCAAAAAACAAAACAAAACATCTTTTACTCCACCTTGGTTTTCTCTACCAATATTTCACCCCTTTTCTATCTGTTGTATCAGCCCAAGAGGATGGGGTGCAGCTCCACATACACTTTCAACACTGAAGCCCCTCGCACCATTGAGCATTGGAATTTTTTTTAAACTTGGCAACAGCCCTCTGACACTCTTTGTTCCTTAGCTCATGTTCCCTTATGTAGTTGTTGAGAGAGGATTTGATTTTAGCATCTGACTACAGTCCACTGACGAAGCTTTGGCTACTGCTTGGAACTATTTGCATTTACAAAATTGCTAAAATCCATGCCAACTGTATTCCAAGGTTCATAACTACAGTTAGCTCCATATATATTTGGACTCTGACACAAGTTTTTTTTTTTTAAACTTGTTTATTGAAACATATTCCAATTTTAGTTATATATTGGATATGGATATGATTTTTAGACTCTCAGCTTTCATTTGGGGTTACCTACATTCAAATTGGATGAAGGGATTAGGAGTTTCAGCTCCTTAACACGTTTTTAAAGGGTCCAAAAGTAATTGGACAATTGACTCAAAGGCTATTTCATGGGCAGTTGTGTGTATGATGATTTGATTTGAGGTGTGGTGCTTTTATCTGGAAGATTTTGCTCTGAACAGAAAACATGCAGTCAAAGGAGCTGAAAGCTATCCTTAAGCTGCAAAAACAAAACAAAACAAAAAACGATCTGAGAAATTGCTACAATATCAGGAGTGGCAAAATCTACAGTTTGGTACATCCTGAGAAAGAAAAAACGCACTGAGCACTCAGCAACGCAAAAAAGACCTGGAAAGAAGACAACAGTAATGGATGATCGCAGAATAATTCTGCAGGAGGTAGGCGTATTGATATCCAAGTCTACCATAAAGAGAAGACTAAATGAAAGTAAATACAGAGGGTTCACTGTAATGTGCAAGCCACTCATAAGCCTCAAGAATAGAAAGACTAGGTTGAACTTTGCTAAAACACATCTTAAAAAAAGCCAGCACTGTTCAGGAAAAACATTCTTTGGACAGATGAAACCAAGATCAACCTCTACCAGTATGATGGTAAGAAAAAAGTATGGAGAAGGCGTGGAACAGCTCACATTCCAAAGCATCATCTGTAAAACACGGCGGAGGCAGTGTGATGGCCTGGTTGTGCATGGCTGCCAGTGGCACTGGGACACTAATGTTTATTGATGACGTGACACAGGACAGAAGCTGCTGAATTCTGAAGTGTTCAGAATCATACTGTCTGCTCAAATCCAGGCAAATGCAGTCAAATTGATTGGGAGGCATTTCATAATAGACATAATTGACAATGACCCAAAATATACAGTCAAAGCAACCCAGGAGTTTATTAAAGCAAAGAAGTAGAATATTCTTCAATGGCCAAGGTAGTCACCTGATCTTAATCTAATTGAGTATGCGTTTCACTTGTTGAAGACTAAACTTTGGACAGAAAAGCCCACAAACAAACAGCAACTGAAAGCCGCTGCAGTGAAGGCCTGGCAGAGCATTAAAAAGTAGGAAACCCAACATGTGGTGATGTCCATGAGTTCAAGACTTCAGGCTGTCATTGCCAACCAAGTATTAGAAATAAACATTTTATTTTCAGTTATTTAATTTGTCCAATTACTTTTGTTCCCCTGAAATGAAGGAACTGTGTTGTCTCTGTCCAAAATTGTATGGATGTAACTGTTCATCCTGTAAATCTTTCTAAATTTTCCAGTTCAACTTTGTTTTTACACCCGGCCTTTGAATATTCTGCCCTTTTGCTGTATTCAGGCAGAGCAAAACCAAACATGATATCATGACACTGTCAGCTTAATCTTTTTTGGGCATTTTCCTGACAGCTACGTTATTCTTCCACAGCATGTCTTTTATCCTGTCTTCCTTCTTTCACCCCAACTGGTCACAGCAGATGGCCGCCCCTCCCTGAGCCTGGTTCTGCCGGAGGTTTCTTCCTGTTAAAAGGGAGTTTTTCCTTCCCACTGTCGCCAAAGTGCTTGCTCATAGGGGGTCATATGATTGTTGGGTTTTTCTCTGTATCTATGAAGCGCCTTGAGGCGACTTTTGTTGTGATTTGGCGCTATATAAATAAAATTGAATTGAATTGAATAAAAGAATTAACACATAAATAAACACTGTTTGTACAGGCACTTTGGTACTGACCGGTCAGGTACCGACCCCACTTTATTTATGTTTCCTTGTACTTATCCTGTGTGCTACCTGACTTCTCATTGGCTGGAGACACTGATGTGTATACAGTAGCCACCACAGTGAAACAAAGCCATGGATACTGACAAAGAGAAAAACTGCACACACTGAAGTAGCTCTATGAAACCACACAAGACAACTGTCCATCTACATCTCCTCAGTGTTCATCTCTGTTTCTATCCTCACTTTAGTCCCTTGTAATGCAAAACTGTGTATTTTGGCAGGACATAAAAACTGAGGATTATACACATGCAGCTGACGCAGGCATATCTCTTTCTCTCTTCTGCTAATCCTGTTTTATTTGCCTTGGAAAGAATGAGGGAGGAAGAGAGACAAAAAGACGAAATGAATATTAATTTCATCACTATGCTGTTTTGGGGCTTTCATCGGTGCCTCATCAGCTCCTGTGTCCAGCCGCACACACACACTCCCAAACGTGGTTCAATTAATGTTTGCAGAGCATTTTCAGTATTTGATTTAGCCTAACCTGTAGGGAGTACCAAATGAATATGGTATGTGATGATATATCAAGAAACTTAATAGCTAAGTTTAAGCTTTACAGCATTAATTATAATTGACAATAGTGTGCCTAATTTAGCAAATGTAAAGGTTATGAAAATGTTATATTCTCATACTACCCTCACCCCCTCACTCTTTCTTTCTGATGCTTAGAAAACTTACAGCACTGTAAAACTTAGCAGAACTCTGGTGGTTTTAGAAACTAAAAACTATGGTTAAGTAATTGATTGATGCGACTGGGCGAGTTTACTTTTCATTGTTGTGCGCAAAGTCTTCCCTGCATCACTTGTCTGTTTCCAAAGGGAAAGTTAAAATTACTCCCTTGACCTTAATAACATACTCTCTTGAAGGCAAGTTCAGTGATCCTGGTTTCACAGCTAAACAACATCCTGGAAAAATTATAGATGGGATTATCTCACTTACAATAAATGATACTTTGTGGCACTGTGTTGGACAGATTTTCCAAGTGAACGAGAATCTGTGTGCACAATTAAGAGCCAATATTAATGACGAAAACATCATGATTGTTTTACCATTTTAAGCCGTTGTGTAAACTTTAAACTGCATTATTTTTGATGTCAGATTTGAAGGATGGCTTTCAGAATCTTAACAGTTAAACCCAGTGTAGAAGAAAGCTTTGATACTCCCAAAAGACTTTGGCAAAAACACTTGAACAAAACTTTTCACCTTTAGATATGAGGCTGAATTAACTTAAAAAAGTGTCTATGAATTCTTGACAGTGCATTATGATATGGTATGATGATATGAGTGCATACTTTCGGACAGTTTCTCCTTGAAGGCATTTATTGTATTACAATTAGCTGTACAAACGAAAAGTGACAGAAGTTGTCTGAAGAAGGAAAAAAGAAGAAAGGAGAAGTTCAAAGCTGTACCCACTCTATGCAGTCTAGGGCTGTCCCAAATACCGTCTTTGAGGATTTGAGGCTTTAGTGATTGTCTGACAAAAATTCAAAGAGAAGACGGCTGCACTTACAGTTACATAACGACTTGCCATGGTTTATATTCTGACCTGTTAAACGTTATTATTATGTAGATTGCAGTTTGAAATTGATTAAAAGGGTACAAGCACATATATGAGTTCATTTGAGGTCATTTGTGAAACAACTTTTAGGAGGCCATCTTTGAAAGTTTTGATGTTATTGCAAACCAAAGACAGAATTTGGATGCTTGACATTTTTTGACAACTTGCTTGTCAGTGCAGCTTATGTAAAATGAGAGCTAGTACAAAGATTAAAGGTAATGAGTACAATTATCTGAAAAAGAGAGTTTGTCACAGAACTCCATGCAGTCCTGTGACAAACTAGACACTCCCCATTGTTCAGTAGTTTGTAGAACCACCTTTAGTTACAAGTTTACTGTATAACTTTCTCAGCCTCTCACATTGTTTTCGAGGAATATGGTCTGATTCTTTATTTTACAATGTTGCTTCGTTTATACACAGCTCTCTTAGTGTCCCACCACAACATTTTGACCAGGTTGAGGTCTGGACTTTGCCTGGGCATTTATAACACTTTATTTCATTTTAAATCATTCTGTTGTAGATCTCCTGTTGTGCTGGGGATACTTTCCTGTTTGATGCATGATTTTGGTGATATGATATTGTGACAATACTTCACTCACAAAGTATTGCAGTTTATCACCTGCAAACTTTATTTTATCCATTAAGATAATAATCTCGCTTCAATGTTTTTTTTTTTGCTTCAGGCATTCCAACACTGTCACAAAAAACTGCCATAAATGTTTCCATAACACCGAGTCAGTCTGTCTTTGATTGAATGGGGTCAAGTTAGTAATTGAATGCAATTTGTTTCTGATAATGCAGCAATTAAGTGTGATAGATTTTTGAAAATCACTAATTTGTTGCTATCAAAAAGTGGTTGTAATAACCCTTAAGCTCTAAGCAACCATTTAGTCATCACAAGTTGTGATCGGTCACAGGATGTGAAATGATTCAGTACAACCAAAAGGCAGCTGCTGTGTTTTTTTGTTGTGGTAAATACAGGGAGGTTACTTTGCTATTTTTCTCGTGTTACATGAACTTTAACATTTAACATGCTAACTAAAGTCCATAAAGTCTGAGCTGCATCTGAGATCTGAGATGCTCCTAGGTTGTTTTTTGGTATTTTTTATAATTTGGTTGTTTTTTTTTGGAGTTTCTCTGAGCATTGCATGGTCTGACCTTGGGATGAATTTACTGGGATGTCCATTTGAAGATTGTGACATTGTGTTACCTGAATGCTCTTGATTAGTAAACTGCCAAAAACCTCTGCCTTTATAGCTGTGCTCACACTTCATGGTGATCAATAGTCAAGTGCATTTATTAACATCACCTGGCTGCCATTTACTCTCTTAATTCTCATGAAAGCATCAGTGAACATTAAGAATATACTCAGTTTTTCACAGGACTCCACACATTTCTATGAAAACCTTTTCTTTCACATGATATTATTTTTTATTTTATGGGTGGTTTGTATATTTGTGCTGAAGCGTATCGGATTAAGAAATTAATATATTGGGAGTTACCTTGTCAGTTACCTTGGCAAAGATCAAAGCTTTTCAAGCATTTGTGTCAGCCAAAGGTTTGTATGGTTTTTAGATCATACGTTTCTAAAGGTTGCTACCAGACTCAGCTCATTGTCTCCATGCCGTCAAAATTTGGTATCAGAAGCACTTAGATAATCTTGATAACAACCACATTTCATACCTGTAAATAATAATCTGATTACCAGAAAGAGAACCAGAACAATTGCTTCAGCAGTTGCACTGTTTAAAATTTATTGCGATGCAAAGATTGCAGTCAAAAAAAAGAAAAAGTGTCCCCAGGTTTGTTGGATTATTTTTCGAGACATTCCCTCTCACAAGATACTAAATTCAGCACTTAGAGTGTATCACCAAATTAGCTGGCCTTTGCTTCTATCGCTGATGAGACCAGCGATATTTCAGACTGAGTGCATGTTTCTGTCTAGTTGGGCGAATGCAAATCCATTCATCTATAAGACATTATTACACTGTGTTACTGTGGAAGACCAGATGTAGAATCCTTTACAGAACAAGAGGCTCTGACTAGGAACTCTATATCGTCGTACTTTTTGCTTTCAGGAGATAGTGTTGCTAACAGAAACAACTCTTCTGCTAAAAAATGCCTGCTTTCATGGTGGCATAGTTGTGCATAGTTTATTGAGAGGCATCCTACCCACATTTAAAAAAATGTATGAGTTAAAAGTCTTATGTCATCTCTATCTCTGTGTCCAGTAAATTGCCTGTGCCTTATCTGAATCTTGTAAGGCAGTGTGAATCTCTGAGGTTGCTACAGGTCTAGTTTCGAGGCTAGCAATAACAAAGTTACCATAATGTACAGTACATGCTGCAAAACTTGGTCACGTGTCACCTGGATGACAGCAGCTCCACAAAAACAGGAAAATTGTAAAGTGAACTCGATGATGAAGTTGCTCATATGAGAGATCATAGCTGCTGTTTTAAGCAGCTGTCTGTCACGTTTATAAGTGCTGCTGATTTTCTGCCACTTAATGCCACCAGATTCTTTTCTTTTCATATTTCCAGCTTGGTTACAATGTGAACTCTGGGAATTAATACACATATGTTCACAGCCCAGCTCTACTGCCAAGATAAAGACAGGAGAAAAAGGTTTAACTAAAATAACATACGGTACATTGGGGCCTGACTTACTAAGTGGTACAAATTAGGATGAGGCTGTGTTCTTAAAAATGTGCCAGTGAGTACAGAGAACAGTACAATGAGAACAGTTCTGTAAGTGATCTATGGACAGTGCACTAATTTATAAATAAAGACACAACCAGTTCATTTCAGTCGTGCCCATCACCAGAATTGAAGTGTTGTCTGCTAACCAAAAAATATGCTGTGCAGGATTTACAGATGTGTTTCAGATTAATTAGAGGCAGCTGAAGGTGTTTTTAATATAAAGGCAATTTTTTTTCTGTCTGAAATTGCTGGGAACTTTGCGTGTGGGATCCCTGTAGACATCTGTTCCCTGGATAAATCTTATGGTTTCGATTACAGCAGGACTCAAAAAGAACATCTGTGTTATTACAATCCCACCATTAAAAACCTGAAATCTGTATGTAACAGATGTAGAAAAAGACACCACATTAATTACATCAGATCCTGATCCATCCCTGTGTTAATAAAGGGGTGAGGGATGAACTGTTACATTGCCGGGTGCTTAAGTACATGTGTTATTCATTTTTTTCCAACAGGCTGTGTGGCAGTGTAGGTAATATGAAGCCAGTTTGTAACATTCAGACATTAATCTGTCACACTTCACGCCTGTCTGTCAATAAACTGCCAGTTTTAAGGGGAAAAAAGCAGTTGCTCTGGGTGTGAAGACTACTGGGAAAAGACAGATTGACACAAGACATTTTCAATGTGTGCTAATCTGTGTGAGAATGTGACTGAAAACCTGAAACACTGCAAATCACTCTGGTTACTGTAAAAGGTAATTTGGTTACTTGTAAAACAAGAAACATCCTTGTATGTGTCTTGTATTGGGATTCTTGCACTCTAAAGCTGTGCTCTATTTCATCAAAATACCAATACTACTGAGGAGGAAGTAATATTTGGAGCTTGACCCTAAACATTTGGGGCAAGGGTGTAGTGAAACCTATATAACAGAGCCAAAGCTTAGGTCCAGTCACACAGGTCTAGAGACCAGTTGGCAAGCTCCTGGAAATTACCTACTGGACATTTTTCACTAGGGAAAATGTGCTGGCAGTTTCTCATAGCCCCAGTTACGCACGCCTTAGAGACCAGTAAGCAACCCCTGGCAAGCAGTGATTGGTCAGTGAAAAATGGGTATTCCCTGACTAGTTGTTGTCAGTGTAGGAAGTTACTTGCTGTTGCTAGCTAAAATTGGTTTCAAAAAGCTATATGGTGCTGCAACAAAAACCTGCCTGTGATCACTTGGACCACTAGTGGATTGCAGCGTTTGCCTGAAGTTTATATGGAAAATTTTGATTTTTCTGCAAACCCTTGCAAAGTACTCTCTAAGCAGCAACTATGAAAAGAGTGATGCAAACCAAAAATGGAGTATGTCTGCTTTCAGTTAAAGTTGTGCTTTTGGAAGTGTGTTGTTTGAGCAATAAGATACATTTTTTTTACCTTGAAGATGATGCCTTGTCTTTTATGATTTAGTTTTACTGCTCAGCTAGTAGTGAGTAAGTGAGTGGTTGCAGATTACAGGGTCCTGTTGCAGTCTGCTAGAAACCAAAGAAATCACTACAAGCTTTTTAGTGTAGCACCCTCTTTGTGACTGATTTCATCCAACGACAGCCAGCAAACTCCGGAAACCAGTCAACATGTGGTTGGGGAATACAGATTTTCCCCTGAGGATATATGCACCACATTTACAGCTTTGAGCGATACACCCACCCAATTACACACTTGTTCTGATATCGTCTCTGTCTCTGACTCCAAATAAATTAACATTCCTAGCAACAACTATCACAACCATGTTAGGTCCAAAATAAAACATGTTTTTTTTGTGTTTGTAAGTCGATACAATTCGCAGTAAATTGTATAATGTGAACATTTTGTAAATTAAGTTTATGTGATTCACTTAATGACTCTCCTCCCAAAATCTTGTGTTCTACAAGCAAAACTCCAATGAATACATCTAAAATATGGCTTCCATAAAAATACTCATATCCATGCCCTTTAGTCACAAAATTGACACTGAGCTTCTTTAGTAAATACAGCAGCTTTGGAACATCAGAAGATGGTCTTGCACAGACCATTTGGCGCAGACCATTAGTAAATCTGGCCCTAGGTGTGCTTTCTGTCAAAATATGACTTTATCTCTTTATCTGGACTCACAATATTAGATACTACAGCAGAGTTAGTGGGAATATAGTTATTGAAAAGAGATTTAATCACCTAATTGTTTGTCCACATATAAACAAAAACAAATAAACAAAAAAACAGATTACAGAACAATTTGGTGCATAAACCATGGTCTTTTTGCTCTTATAAAGTAGCATGTAAGGAAAGTAAATCTTTCATCTTTCCAGTTCACACAGCTTTTGTTAGAGCCTAAATACTGTTAGCCAGTTTCCTTTTTGTGTCACCCACTGACCAAAAAAATGGATATGCATTTTTTTTTACAAAATGCTCTACATCAGGGGTCTCAAATTCCAGTCCTTGAGGGCTGGTGTCCTGCAACTTTTCCATGTGTCCCTGTTGCAACACTGCTGAATACAATTAGTAGGTCATTAGCAAGACTCTATAAAACTTGACTGCATGCTGAGGTGGCAATTCAGCCATTTGATTCATGTTACAGCAGCTCATAAGTGAATGAACATGGTGCAATAGAAGTACTTTAAGAAGTACATTTTTCCAAACACTTAAATTTACTTAAATTTACTCGAGTATGGTTAGGGGTTGCCACTTCATCATGCAGTCAAGTTCTATACTCTTACCAATGACCTACTAATTTTATTCAGGTGTGGTGCAACAGGGACACATGGAAAAGTTTCAGGACACCGGCCCTTGAGGACTGGAGTTTGAGACCCCTGCCTTACATCTTGTCAGTCTACCACCTTTTCTAAATTCCAAAAATGTCGAAATGCAGCAAAACCATAGCTCACAAACTAAATTGCACATAATGAACACAGTTGAAATCTGTGGTTACATCTCCATTAAAAAAGTCAGTGATGAAAAATGTCAACAGAACGAGTGTGAGGAATATCTCCAATATGAGTTGTTGTCCATAATTGCCAGAAAAGATGATCAAAATGACTAAAACTCTTATGTAGCTTTAACAAAACTTTCAGTTCCTCAATGTTTTCTTGACTCCACATTTGTTGGTGTATTACTTGAGGACAAAATGTAAGTCTATAGTCTTTGCACCCTTGGTTAGTCATGGAATACAATATTGAATGAAGAGGTGACATTCCATGTTTCTAAAGCAAGATTCGTCAGGACCTTTGCCACTGATTTGTGCCTGATCCACAGAGCACCTAAACCCTATACCACCTTCTGGCTTTGCCAGCCACTGGGCTCCCTCCTGTGAGCACCATGCACAGATCTGGCTCCAGGGTGAGACCAATTTAACCCTGTCACAGGCAGGGTAGCCATGTTCCTTATTTATTGTTTAATCATATAGGTGTTTCTGATTTGTTTCAAGCTGGATCCCAGGTTATTACATTTACTGCCTCAAACTGAGCATTTTGGCCATCACCATCTTGTTTTTGCTGTGAGTCAGTGGAAATACTATGATGTCCACTAATCTCAGTGGACAAGCATTTCATTTCATTTTAAAGCCTATATATTCTTTTTTCTATAATCCTAAATGTAGTAGTGAAGACACATTTTTGACCAAACATGGTGAATAAACATAGCAAGAGTGAGCCAATGTATTTAAAATAGACTTTTTTAGTCCATCTTTACAACATTGTAGTTTCTCTAAAGCAGTCCAATATCAACAATGTCTACCATCACATAGTTGAGCAGCCTAGCACCAAGTCAGACGATCTTTTTTTATTTCCTTAAGAATTGTCCTTCATATCTTTCTTTGACCTAATAGTATTTCCACTGATGTTACAGCAAAAACAAGATAGCGATGGCCACAATGCTCAGTTTGAGGCTCCATGTCCTTCTCCAGTCTATATATGTCGCCCTTTCTGCCCAGGCTCTTTGTGGATTATATTACATAAAATAAAGATGCACACATTAACTATATAAAATGGAGTTCATTGTTGTGACTTTCAAGGTTATGCCAGTGATGTAAGTATGAGCACTTAAAATGATTAGGTTGTAACCTCTAAATGGGGTTCGTGGCAGTTGTCGAAAGAGCCCTCATCTCATTGACTTTTTGTCATTACTGTGTAACAAATGAGGCTTGTTCAACACCTTTTTCATTTCTTGAAAATTCGTCACTCTGTTGTCTGCAGTTTGACTTTTAGGACATTCATTGTAAAGAAAGTACGACCTTTATTTATTAATTTATTTTTGTTCATTGTTATTGCTGATCAACATTTCTTATCTTTGTGATAATAGCATTGTTGAAGAGTCTACCTCCGCACTCCTGTGGCTTTTTTACAACAAAATGCACAGCTTTGCCTCTGATCTTGTTTTTCCCGCAAGTGGGATCGAGCTATTTATAAACAAACATTTCAGAGAAATGCAGGTTAGCTACTTTCATAGGATTGCCTTGTGCAGAAATTAATAACCTTGACATTTACTTTTAATTTATAAATACCTCTTTTATGATTTTATGCTATAGCTTATGTATCAATTCGTCCCCATTTGTCCTAATGCAGTATTTTTTTTTCATCTGCTATATTATTTGCAGTATTTAGTTTCTGTCATTTTTATGAGTAACAACATAGTGATCTAGTCTCACATGCTATGGCCTTCTGTTACAGACAGACTTACAGACCCGTGTGAGCACTCGAGATGTTGTCAACAGCTTCAAGAAACAGACTGACCCTAGCTCCTACTATAGCACCAGTCCTAATCCCAATCCTGGTACTACCCCCAGTTCCAGACAGCGAAATGAGAGTCCAGAAAAAAGAACAGAAACTGAGGAAAATTCTGACTGCGGCAAGGTAAGTAATAACTACCATTTAATACTTATTGATATATAAATATTCAGTGTTTATGAAGTCTTCTAAACTACCCAGCTAGTTGTATACATGATCAAAGTGGAGATGCATTGACTTGTTTAATACGTTAAATATTGTACAGTATGCATGTGCTTAACTGTGCTAAGCACTGTGCTAAACAAACTAATATACAGCATTAAAGACTTGAACTGCTACGGCAGTCCATTGAGTCATTTTGCTTACTTGAGTTTTTGATGACAAAAAATTAAGCAGAGCTTAAATGGATGTTGAAATGTTGCAGTAAGATGAGCTATGACACTTACAAAAATGTAATATTGGACTAGATAACAAGGCCAGGGCTTTAAAACGAGAAGTATAAGAAAAGCCATGTTTTCTTTAAAACAAAGTTTCTGTCTTTCACACATAATTTTTGAGGTTTGTCATTTTTATTCATTATTTATTTAATTAGGGAAAAATAAAAACTAATTAAATTATACTAAACGTGTTTTCCATCCATTTTATTTAAAGAAAATCTAAATATGAGATTAAATGATATTCTTAATAATGGGGCTTTGCCAGTTGTTATACCAACAATTATTTATTTACTTTTTACGTATGTAAAAAAAATTTCAAATGGTCATTGATTACTGAATATATTTTCTTCTCTACTGCAGTTAACTGGCTGTGAAAATTTAATTCAGACATACCAGACAAGCCTTAACACTGTTAAATTTTACCCCTGCACACTGTGAGTCAATTGAAAAGACTTCAAACAAACTCTAATTGACGCTATATCCACAGGCTGTATCTACAGGCAGGCTGGTGAACTGCATGCACCTTTGGACTAAAAAATGCCCTCCAGCTGTGTAGGTCTGGCAAGAACAGTTAGATTGACATTTCAGACTTTTTATACCACCGAGCTCAGTTGACCTTATTCAAACAGCAGTCATTTTGAACAGCTGGGGTCAGAAGGTACTGAGGAAATGTCTTTGAATGTCAAACTAGTGTTCAACTTATATGTTAAAACTTCATATACAGGCTTTAAATTTTCACCAGTCTGAGCAGCAACAGACATAGAAACCTCCCTGCTTAACACATAACTTAATATGTTTTTAATTCTGGTAATAGGCTGAATATTTAAAATTGATGTGTCATTTTTATTAAAAGGAACTCAACATCAACATATAAGAGAACTCAAAGACTTAGAGCAATATAAATAATCAGGAATCTGCTATGGAATCTATTGGAAAAGTGACGATTGGATAATGAACAATGGGTATGGAAAGTGTTTCTGGCCTTACGGCTCAAAAACAATGGAAAAAACAACAACAACAAAAAAAACCACATAAATGACAAGTTTGGACACAGATTATAGGTTTCCATTCAGAGATATTGAAGAGGAAGAATTTGATTATGAAAAGGACTGTCAAGGTGGTTATTTTGCCACACACACTGAGAAAACGAACTTCAAAACGTTTAACTATGCAGAGCACAACATGCATGACCCTGAAAGTAACATTGACCCAGATACCCACTTCTACAATAACACCAATAATACTTGTGAGTACTATACAGATGACCAATTCAATATGAATATTAAAATGGCAAATGCATTGTCGGTCATACATTTCAATAGTAGAAGCCTGTATAAAAATTTTTCTAAAATTACAGAATGTTTAAGTAAGTTAAAAAAGTTTAATATAATTGCAATATCAGAAACATGGCTCGATAATGAGAAAGTTAGTGAAATGGGACTGGAAGGATACGAATTATTTACAATGAACAGGGTGAATAAAAAAGGAGGTGGTGTTGCTTTATATGTAGATAAAGTTTTGAAATGTAGTCTGATTGAATGTATGTCAAGCACCATAGATAACGTATTGGAATGTGTCACTATTGAAATCCATGTTGAAAAAGCTAACAATATAATTATAAGTTGCATCTATAGGACACCAGGTTCATGCCTTGAGACATTCAATGAAAAACTTGCTGCTATGTTTAGCAACCTAAATGATAAAAAAGTGCAAATAATTTGTGGTGATTTTAATATAGATTTGCTAAACCCAAATGGACATCAGAAAACAACAGATTTCATAAATACAATGTATAGTAACTCCCTTTTCCCTGTAATTATAAAACCAAGTAGAATAACAATTGATACAGCTACATTGATAGATAATATATTCACAAATAAAATTGACCATGAAATAGTAGGTGGACTTCTTATAACTGATATAAGCGATCATCTTCCTGTTTTTGCAATTTTTCAAAATTATTTTGGGATTAAAACTAAACAAAAGAATCAAATATTTGATATGATACGACATAGAACAACAAGAGCCATTGGTGCCCTCCAGGTGGACTTAAAGGAACACAATTGGAATGAGGTTTTTGCAAATGAAGATTCAAATAGTGCATATGATGCATTCTTATCAACTGTAATTTCACTATATGAAAAACATTGTCCTTTAATGAAAATCACTAGAAAGCATCACAGATCAAATAAGCCATGGATCACAAAGGGGATAGAAGATGCATGTAAAAAAAATAATCTATATAAGAGATTCATAAAACAGAGGACAAAAGATGCTGAAATAAAGTACAAGTTATATAAAAATAGATTAGTAAATATTATAAGAACAAGTAAGAAAGAATATTACCACAAATTATTGGAGCCAAGTAGAAGTAACACACAAGAAACATGGAGGATATTAAATAGTATAATCAAAAAGGGCTCAAAAAATAAGAATTATCCAGATTATTGTAAAAAAGATAAAGATATTGTGCTTGATAAAACTAAAGACATTGCAAATGAATTTAATGATTTCTTTGTAAATGTTGGCTTTAATTTAGCAAAAGAAATTCCAGAGTCAAGAAATAATAACGACCTAAATAAACACATTACTCAGAATGTGTCCTCCATGTTTACTGGTGCTGTAACTCATAGAGAAATAATTAACATTGTGAAGACATTTAAAAATAAAAAGTCCACTGACTGTTTTGGTATTGACATGATATTAGTTAAAAGTATTATAGAATATATAGTACAACCTTTCGCATACATTTGTAATCTGTCCTTTCAAACTGGTGTATTTCCCTCACAAATGAAAATAGCAAAAGTTATTCCAATCCATAAAAACGGAGAGAGATGTCAGTTTACCAATTATAGGCCAATATCACTACTCCCACAGTTCTCAAAAATTTTAGAAAAGTTATTTGTTAATAGACTTGATAAATATATTGAGAAGCATAATCTCCTAAGTGATAACCAATATGGCTTTAGAGTGAAAAGGTCCACTTCGATGGCAGTGATGGAACTTGTAGAAGGGATATCTAATGCTATAGATAATAAGGAATATACTGTTGGTGTTTTTATAGACTTAAAAAAGGCGTTTGATACAATTGATCATTCTATATTAATGAATAGACTAGAGAGATATGGCATAAGAGGGTTAGCATACAAGTGGATGAAAAGTTACCTGGATGACAGATATCAATATGTCGAATTCAATAATGTAAAATCTAAGCAGTTGAAGGTAACTTGTGGTGTTCCTCAGGGCTCTGTGCTGGGCCCTAAATTATTTATATTATATATAAATGACATATGTAGCATTTCCAAACTGTTAAAATGTGTATTGTTTGCTGATGATACCACTCTGTACTGCTCAGGTAAAAACCTAGAACAGCTTCTGACTACAGCGGAAAAGGAGTTAAATATATTAAAAAACTGGTTTGATGTAAATAAGTTATCATTAAATATAAAGAAAACAAATTTGATTATTTTTGGCACTAGACAAATGAAAAATGTATCTAAAATCAGGGTTAATGGAATTGAAATTGAAAGAGTGTACGAAAATAAATTTCTTGGAGTGATGATTGATGATAAGCTGAGCTGGAAGTCTCATATAAACCATGTGAAAACAAAAATGTCAAAAACCATTGCTATTCTCTATAAAACAAAGCATGTCCTGAACAAAAAATCATTATACACACTTTATTGTACTCTGTTTCTTCCATATATGACTTAGTGTCTGGAGATATGGGGTAATGCATATAAAACGAACACTCTTCCTATTTTCAAGTTACAAAAAAGAGCTATAAGAATTATAAACCAATCAAACTATATAGAACCAACTAACATTTTGTTTATTAATCTGAATACCCTGAAATTTTATGATTTAGTTGAATATAAAATGGCACAGATAATGTATAAAGCACAAAATAACTTGCTTTGCCCCAGTACTCAGAAGCTGTTCAAAGTCAGAGAGAGTCAATATGACTCTGTTTCTGTTAGAGGAGTTAACCTGTGGAATAGTTATGACAGTGATTTAAAAAGGTGTAGTTCATTTTCCTTGTTTAAAAATATGTTTAAAAATAGAGTATTAGAAAAATATATATATCAAGAATGAAAAGAGCAAAAAAAAACAACCTCTTGATTCTTTTGCTTTGATGTAGTTACTTATCTAAGGTGGAAAGTTTTTTTTTTTTTCTTGTTTGTTTGTTTGTTTTGTTTTTTCTTTGTTTTATTATTTGCTTCGAGCCCTGTGTACAGGAGCTGCATGCAAAAAGATCTTTTGTTAAAAGGGTTGGCGTAATAAGCAAATGCTTCAGCCAATACCTTTTGATTAGCCTTGTCTCGTGCTTTCTTGCTTTGTGGTAGATCTTTGTTCTGTCTTCACTGAGATATTTGAATGCTAATCAATAAAATCAAATCAAAACATTTGGGCCTCAAGGTGTAAATTTACTCTCCTGAAACTCATCTAGGCTGTTATAAACACATATTTTCATTGTTTGAAAAATCCTGAATTTATAATCCATATTTTGACCTATGAAAGACACCATTACTTTGTGTGTGCAGTGCACTTAGGGTAAATTAATGGCACTCCAGAGCGATCATTACAAGGTCGCCATTATAAATTATGAAAAAGAAATGTCACATTGTGCTGCTTTTGATTGTGATTACCAGTCCAAAGGAAAGAAGAGGGTTGATTTTAGTCTTCACAGCTTTCTTGTCAATAGGAAGAGGAGAAAGAAGCAGGAAAGTCCTGGTGGAGTAAGGCTTGTTGTATTTGATGCATTAGTTTAGTTAAAGCCATAAAGATGTGATAACCAAAACCAAGTGTGCCTAAAATGCACTTTGATAAGGAGTCTAAATGCTGTCAGAGAGCAAGTAAAGGTCAGTTAATTTGTGTAGTTCTATGAAAGCTAATTTCCATTACTGAAAAGAAAAGAAAAAACAAAACTCACAATTGAAAAAAAATAACAACATGAAAATGTTGACTTATGGATTTTTTTTTCAGTGGTGGAAACAAGTTTTGATACATCTAACACACAGGGTGCTTTACACAGGCATAGAAAGGAGTACAGCGACACGTTTAACTATGCTTGCTGAAGTACCACGACCACAATTTATGGACACCTGCAGTCGTTCCGGTGTTGTGTTAAATAACAGAAGAAGAAGGAAACAAAAACAAAACACCAGCCCACTGTAATCTCCAACTATGCTACACAGTTTTGCCTCATTAATCTCTTTTATGTGACATCCCCCTGGTGATAAATACATGAACACGATAGCCTTTCATGTTGTACTGTTTAGGCCCAAATCGGCTTGATGTTTGATGGCCTGCAGTGACGTGAAAAATTAAACCTAACGTAATGAGCCTGCTTTGAAAAGGAGTAGAAAGTACAAATATTTGTTTAAAAATGGGTATAGTACAGATACCTTAAAATTCTACTTAACTACAGTAATGAAGTATTTGTACTTGTTACTTCCCACCTCTGTTTTCCACTAAGCAGCAAACTGTTCATTATGGTGGTCGCTTTGTCTGAAAGTGAACCAACAGTCAGCAGGAACCTGACAACCAACAGTGTCACCAGCTCAGCAAAAAAAGTGCATGTTGTTCTTCAACTAAGAGTGATGCAGCTACTTAGCTGGATACAGACATAGTGGATGAAGGTAGACAGTGGCCAGGCGAAGTGTGTGAGTCAATATTATGGATTGTGTTTGTGTGTGAAAACAACACTGACTTGGATTAAAAAGTCAGACAGCTGCCTCGTCCCTTCTATCATAGTTGTCATTTTAATGCACATCTCTGATAATGGCAGTTTAGCTTTCCTGCTCAGTTAGGTTGTGCTTGGGCTTAAATAGAGGTTCTTGGAGACATTACATGTTTGTCTTGCTAGAGGATCCAGAGATTGTGACCAAGACTGTTACAATTATTTGACATCATTACCCAGAATGCAGTATGATTTAAAAACAGCAACAACTGCAACAAAATAAAAACGATGGCTGCCTTTGTGTGCAAAATTTATTAAACATTTTATCCCCCCCAAAAGACAGCTATTGTTTATTTTTTTAATATCACATCTAAGGGGCTGGTTGTAGGCTGCAATTGTATTAACTACTCATTAAATGATCCACTAAATTGTAAGCTAATGTCTTAACCAAATTCCCCCCCCCCCCCATTTCAGATGTAAATATAAGTATCTCTTAATAGAAAAAATAAGAGCACTCATTAAAAAAATTTTATGCTTATAGTTCAGTGCAGCCATTTCGCATAAGAGCATAAGAATAGAAAGAATGGCAATAAAAAATAATAACACACATCAAGGAAAGAGTTAATACCCACTTAAACAAGGACACAAACACGGTGTCAGGCTTGCTTTCAGCACCACAAAGCTATTCAGAAAAGATGGAAGTGAATGAAAATCTCCAACAGATTAAACAGAAGTAACCACACATTTTTTCCACGCAAAACCATGGCAACACCTTCAGTAATGATTTTTTTCTTTGTTTTAACTATGTTTATTACATTTTTTCCCGAAACATTAGGCCATTTACAAAAATAAAGTAGAAATAAAATATTCCAACATCAGTGACGATTAAAAAAAGATAAGTTAAGCAAGACTCAATAAAACATAATAAAACAAAAACAGTCCCTTAAGCCCAGTCCCACTCCCACTCACTACCAGACAAGAACTATACTGGAATCAATAATTTCTAAGGCAGGAGAAAAACTAAAAACAGTAAAATATACGTACTGTATGCAAATGAATAAATAAATGTTATATCACCAACACAGAAAAGAGTACAGTTATTCAGCTATAAAAAAGTTAGATGGATTTAAGTGTCTGTGAAGGTTCTCAGTCATCCAGGTCATCGTAGTCAAAGGAGCTTGCAAAGAAAAGCGTCTGGACTTCTTTAAGTTACTTGAAGACGTTTCACCTCTCATCCGAGAAGCTTCTTCAGTTCTAAGGCCAAATGGTGGAGAGTCCCAGATATAAACCTAGTGGGAGTATCCCCCCACAGAGGGACAAAAGGACCCCCTGATGATCCTCTAATCACCTGAGCCAAGGTGTGAAACTGGGTGTGGGTCCCAATCAGCCAGAGTTTCGGGTGTGTTCATTGTGAAACCTGGCCCCACCTTATCATGCGAATTCCTGAGGTCAGATGGCCCAGGATGTGAGTGGGCGTTAAGGCGTCCGGGAAGGGATCTCAAAACTGGATTATAGATGGCAGACAGTTGGTGTTGTAAACCCCCGCCTCTGTTCAAAGATGGTCGCTCACAGTGGACATAGATGGCTTCTTTCACTCCTCTTTCAAACCATCTGTCCTCTCTGTCCAAAATGTGAACATTGGCATCCTCGAAAGAGTGTCCTTTATCCTTAAGATGCAGATGGACTGCTGAGTCTTGTCCTGTGGAGGTGGCTCTTCTGTGTTGTGCCATGCGCTTGTGAAGTGGCTGTTTGGTCTCTCCAATGTAGAGGTCTGGGCATTCCTCGCTGCACTGTACAGCATACAGCATTGTTAAGTCTGTGTTTTGGCGCCAAAACACAGACTTAACAATGTGGTGTACGCTGTACAGTGCAGCGAGGAATGCCCAGACCTCTACATTGGAGAGACCAAACAGCCACTTCACAAGCGCATGGCACAACACAGAAGAGCCACCTCCACAGGACAAGACTCAGCAGTCCATCTGCATCTTAAGGATAAAGGACACTCTTTCGAGGATGCCAATGTTCACATTTTGGACAGAGAGGACAGATGGTTTGAAAGAGGAGTGAAAGAAGCCATCTATGTCCACTGTGAGCGACCATCTTTGAACAGAGGCGGGGGTTTACGACACCAACTGTCTGCCATCTATAATCCAGTTTTGAGATCCCTTCCCGGACGCCTTAACGCCCACTCACATCCTGGGCCATCTGACCTCAGGAATTCGCATGATAAGGTGGGGCCAGGTTTCACAATGAACACACCCGAAACTCTGGCTGATTGGGACCCACACCCAGTTTCACACCTTGGCTCAGGCGATTAGAGGATCATCAGGGGGTCCTTTTGTCCCTCTGTGGGGGGATACTCCCACTAGGTTTATATCTGGGACTCTCCACCATTTGACCTTAGAACTGAAGAAGCTTCTCGGATGAGAGGTGAAACGTCTTCAAGTAACTTAAAGAAGTCCAGACGCTTTTCTTTGCAAGCTCCTTTGACTAGATGGATTTAACTCATGAATTTGACAATACTTACACAGAAATTTACATTTGTAGAAAACAAACATATAAACCCAACAAAGACAGCAATCTATTATGAATGTAGTGCCTGAAATCAGACCAGCATTTGTCAAAAAGATGTCTTTTTCTTTGGAGATTAAATGAAGCGACATGGAGATGAAGGTGGGGTCTGAACTTTTTCATAGGAGAGAAATACGAATATTGCCAGCAGTCATGGCTGGTTTGATATACTGTGCCTGGTTTCTTTTGACAGGGGGGGACATCAGATATGTCCTCTAAAAGGGCTAATCTAGGTGAAGAGGGTATCTCACATCTGACAGTCCTGCATATCCTCTCTTATTGAGCACCAGTAATCTTTTAGTTTATTGCGTGTCTAAAACATGTGGATAAAGCCATCTGTTTCTTTTTTACACCTAGAGCAAAGATCAGAAGTTGATTCAGGAATGATAAGTTGAACATATTGCATCTTACCAGCACAAAAGCTGCTGTGCCAGGGAAATCAGAGCTACACAGGAAATAAGATTTCATGGCAGAGAACAAAAACAAAACCAAAAAAATATCTACCAACTCATCTATGGGAGTTTAAGCAGATTTGTTTTGTTTGGTTTCCAACTGCCGAACGCTTACTGACTTTTGTTAGTCACTGTGATATGTGTGTACAACAATCATTGTTCTTTTACCTCAAACGAACTTTACTATGAGGAACAGTTTCTATTTTCAGCCTTATTTCAGTTGACTTTATATTTAGAGGTCTAATATAAAGATAGATAAAGAGTTCCTGTTGCCACTAAAATGATGCATCAACAAGGGTATTGCCAAGGTTACAGCCACACTCGTACATATGCATATTTTAGGTTTTGCTTGTCTTTGCCTTTAGAATATGAATACAGTTCAGTTTCTGCAGCACACAAAAACTCATTAACTGACCCCCTTCATTAAATTGCAGTCATCAAAAAAAAATTGAAAGGTTTAGCACCATCATTCTGATTATATTTGCCATGTTAGGATATCAGAAAAACAGTTTTTTGTGAGTAGTATTTGATTTGTGCTAACACTAACACTAACCTTTATCAGTAGGAGTCTTATCATGCACGAGGGTGCTTCTTACCCTTACATCACACTGTTTGCCATCAATCCCTGTAAGTACATTGATGAAACAACTCTTCTATTGCAGATGTTAGTTAGGAGTCATGGAGAGGAGAAAAAGGTGGGAATCACTGAAGATGATAACAAAGGATTTCTACCCTCACTCCTTAAAGGAGAGTACAATGAGGAGGAGTCTGCAAGATCTTTCCAGGAGGCGCTCAAATTATGGAGGGGGAAGAATGATGGAGTCTGGATACCTGCCAGACCAGGTACACTAAATTGAACTGATTAAATTTACCCAGTGTTTTGACACTAATGATAATGAGAACATAATATTTATCTTTTATTGTTTTTTGTTTTTTTCAATTTCAAAGCAGTTTTTCTTTGTAATTCATAGTCTTGGAATGGCTGCCACTGACTAGCACTCTCACCTTTCAGCAAGGTCGTCTCTGGTTCCTTTCTGTGTGGAGTTAGTATATGCTCCCTGTACCTGTGGATTTACTTTGGGTGTATCAGCTTCCACCCATGGTCCGAATGCATGCTTGTTAGACTAATGTTAGGTCAACTGGTGACTGTAAATTCTTCCAGGTGTAAATTTTGTTGGGAATGAGTGGTTGTGCATCTCTGTTTGTTTTAATGGATCTGACCAGGGTGTATCCTGCCTCTTGCCCAGTGACAAACAACTTATGGTTCAGTCACACTAAAGTGAAAATAGGATGGCAACCTCATTGTGATTAGGAAAATGCAGTGGCTGGTGATTGCACTGAATTTTTTTCACATTCGGTTAACAGCAGGGCTCGGGATGACCACTTTTGATTGTGATTGTATAAGTTGTTGGGTGGGAAGCAACATGTATGCAAACAGTGGTATTTTGACTTGGACAGACTGCAGTGACTCTCAAACAGACTGTTAAGGGTTTGCAAATAATTGCCATCTATTCACATTGCAGTCAACTGGATTCAGTCTTGGAAACAAAGTGAATGGACTTCTTTAACTTTGGACTTCCAGGCACCTTGTTTCCAAGGTCTTTGTACCACCATGCCCTGAATGACTGAGAACCTACACAGACAAATTGGGAAAGATGTTGGTTGTAATATATTGTACACATCACCTGCATATCAAAAATTATGCTTACCTTTTATGTGAATGTGACATCTTGGGTATAACTGGGAAACACTAGGAGCACTAGGAGCACTGCTCTTATGTTTTGATTGCTTCCTATTTGCTTTTGTACTAGTTTTGTTTTCTAAAACTGCATCTCATTAGCGTTAGATTCACAACAGGTTGATCATCCAGCATGAGCGTCAACTGTAAAATATCACTTTTGATAGAGGGGGACTTGAATTTCTAGAAATAAATGACATTTGTTTTTTGAGTTAACTTTACAGCTCCTTAAAGATATTTGAAGTGGATTTGAATGAGTATTTTTATTCTCAGTTATTATTTTTGGGACCCAAGATTTTTCTTTAGCCCTGGCTTGAACCTCTCTCCACGGCTGAAAAAACAATCCTTTACGTTATTAAAACTCTGTTGTACCAGAGGATAGGTGATCTGCTGGAGGGCATTTGAGTTGGTTTGCACTGGACCATACCCTGTATCTATTCTATTTCTTCTTCTCTAGTACCACCTCCTCACTTTCCACTCTTGTCAATCTATTGCTGGGCTCGAATACTGTGCTGAAAGTTAGTTGAGGATTGAAAAGTAGCAAACTTCATTTCTGCATTAATTTAAAAGCCAGAGTGCTCTTTAAAAGTGCTTAAATGCTAAAGAAAATTATGTTTGTTTTTTTTTATCATGAAAAGTGGTTGTTTGAAGATTAATGCCATGTTCATCCTATCTGCCTTCACTGCTGAGCTTGTGTGTGTGTGTGTGTGTATGTATGAACATGGAAGCATATGATGTTTGGTGCTTGATGGAAAAAAGTTGAGACCAGCTCAGTTTTGATTTGTCATCTGTCACACCCATGGCACACCATCTGTCGGTATCAAGCTTCCAGCCTCCATTCCGTCGCAGTGACTTGTAGCTAGTTGCTCCTGCAACACACACCTCCTGCAGTGGAGTGGAATAGAATGTATGTGGAGCACTGCATAGCTTCACTACCAAGCTGCAGTGTCTAACTACGGCTATCAGATTAATGTATACACTTACATTTGTATTCAGCTTTTACCAACAAATATATTTTTTTCTCAGCTCTTTCTTTTTCCTTCCTTTGCATTTTCACCTACTTCTCAGTTTTCCTGCTTTCCCTCTCCCTGTATCTGCTCTGATCTGGTCTTACAGAAAGTGCTTACCACTGCAGTAGGAGGGTAATCCATGGCTGTTGCATATTGAGATAATGAGAGGAGTGTTAGGGGTGCCCTACTCCACACCACAGCACTAGTCGCCTCAGCTTTGTGTATGCGTATGTGTACACGCGCAAGTGTTCCAGGCAATTTTGTGTCTTTTCACAGATATTGTGTATCTGCATCTGCAATAATGTTTGTGCGCTCAGGTTTATGCGGGTGTGTATTATTAGCACTATTATTCCAGGTTCTGTATATGTGTCTAGGTGTTTGTGCTTTTTATTAGACCTCCTATTTTCTCTGCTTTACTGCGTGAACAGACTCTGCTCCTCTCTCCTTTCGCTCTGCTCTGCAAATTGCTACTAGCCCCTCCAGCCCTAATTATTTCTGTCAGGCCAATGGCACCCAGGCCCAATTTAAAGCTTCCACTGAGGACTGCCAAAGTGTCTGGAGTACAATCATAACATGTCTCCTTCTTATTTCTATCTTTTATTTTCTCTCATGCGCTCACTATGTTCCTTTAGTATTTCATACATCTTTTTTCTTATTCCCACAGGGCTCTCTCCTGTCTGTTTGTGTTTTGGCACTTTTGGCATGGTGACAAGGTGTTTTCTCACTTTTTGAGGGGAGTGTGTTGAGAAGCTGCCGGATTATGTTTTCCTGCTACCTATTCTACCTTTCTGAATCTTTTTTCCTTTGGGGCATTTTTTTCCACCTCTTACATCTTAACTTTATTTTTGTTTGATGTCCCTCTCCCCATTTCCCTCCAGTATCAGTGTCAGCTATGGCGACCCAGACTGCCCTCCCTCCAGACAGAGAAGCTGAAGGACAAAGAAGAGGAGGGGGGGGAGAGAGGGTTCCTGTCAAGGTGAAATTCACAAAAAACAGCCTTACCTACATGGACAGATTGCTGCTCAAGAAGCACCGGAGGTACAGATAGAAATGTGCATGCATCACACATATAGTTAATATTCAAAACCATGTTGAGGCTTCTGTCATGAGCTTCAGGCAGTAGGTTCAGTGAAAAGTTATGCTTCTCCCCTGTTCGTTATTCCTTGCAAATGTTTTATTGTTTAGAATGATTTCGAGCTTTAAAAGCAGTATCAGCTCAAAGTTTTGGTTTTGATTTATTTATGTTATCGTGTATTTGGCAACAACTTTTAATGCTATAACCAACTGCTGTGACTTTTCCTTAAATTATGGCTAAATGGTATTTTGGCGTTTTGTGTAGGCCAAACGTTGTTATTGATGTGTCAGATGTTTGTTTAGTTGATCATATTTAGATCAGTAAAATGAAGCTTAAGATGCTCACCCTACCTTAGCATTCTTTGTCTATTTTAGGAAAAAAATTAGGCTTTTGTGCTGCATTTGTTCAAAACTGCACGCCTTCTTTCTCTCTCTCCCCTTTTCTTTCTTTTTTAAAATTAACGGTGTCTAATAACATTACAGGCAGGCAGGATCGATAATGTCTGCTGCCTAGCTCCAACATGAAGGTTATCATTTTATTAGCCATAGCTGCTTACTGCTACCTTAGTGATAACAGATGGCTAGTGTGATTATTGGGTAATTGCTAATAGTTAGGTTAGATTAATGTGTGCAGCAGCCAGGTTAACAGTTATAACCGCTTATAACTACTTCAGTGTTCCTCACAAAATTCTTCATAATGGCTGGGGTGCTGGTTTTTAAGATGCTTTGCCAAGTGTGTTGTGCTGCTGTTCATGTGTTTATGGCTTTGTTCCTGCCTGTCTGCAGCTGTGCTGTGTGAAAATGTTTTGTCGACTAGAGGACCTGAAGACAGCACTGTTGGTTTCAAGGCTGTTGCAAATGAATCAATGCAGTAGTAAATCTAAGTATTAATTAATAGCAGAGTATACATTTTTTAACTAAGCTACATGTGCTGCCTATGATACCTATGGTACAGACGTATCATTGTCACCAGATAGTTGTCTCACATGTATCTGATGACATCTCTGTTACGCAGATACAACCACACGATCGAGTTTTTACATCAACTTGTCCTTGTAGCATCATATACACCCTTAGTTTCTTGCTGCCTCCAGTAAGGGGGTCAGAGGTATACCACGCTGTGCACAAACACACACATACATAGATTTGTTATGATACTTTTTGTTACCACGGAACTTGTTTCTCTTGCTTCTCTGTGGTCTTCATAACCAGCCGATATAAGTCACCAGTGTATAAAGCAGTTTCTTACTACTTATTGTGCAGTACACCGCCTGCAGGCTTGGCTTCAGCAGGTCCCATTATTACAGCCTTTATTTAACCAGCTTCTTTTTGGGCTGAGTAGTCCACTGGAGAGCAGGTCAGGGATGAGGCAAGAAGAGTGCAGTTTCGGGCCCTCCGACTGCCTGAGCAGGAACGCTCTAAGTCCCCAGCTGTAGCAGTCTTTAACTGTGGAATAGACCAGAGAGCCAATCTAGAGTGCAATAAGCCTGCAGCGGTGATGGTGGGAGAGCTTAATGGAGAGACAAAGAGACTGGCTGGTAGAAAGAAAGTCGAGGTTGAATTTTAACAAGCTTCAATAATAATGGGAAAAAGACTGAACGAAGGAAGGAGTTTAGTGGTGGAAAGAGCTTTAAAGAATTCACTAGAAGTGCTCAGCTATATTAGAGTCATAACTCTACCATCTTGGTAGATTTGTGCATGGCCTGCAGGTTACAGAAAGCAAGCTTGTGACCGGGGGGGTGCGTCAGTTTGATTTCCTGAGCTGGCTAGGCGGTGTGGTCAGGGTAAGCGAATGCTCGTTCTTCCATCAGCTGCCAGAGTCAAAGTATCTGTGATCAAAGCACTGAACCCTGAAATAAAAGTCTGCACAGGCTTATATAGAACTGACATCTGAAGTGACCCTCACCTGCATTTACTGGCTGGTTTAACTGTGCTAGATGATTGCAAAATTTAAGACCTGAGCCTGGCTTGATGTAAGGTTTATTGCAATCCCAAAAAGTAGCTTTAAAGCACTTTTACATTGTCAAAGTACAAAAGAAAAAGAAATATTTCATACACCATATTATCTTTATGCACCATCAGGCAGTTTGGTCCAGGCTTTCTTATTTTGTATAATTTAAAATAGGGTGATAATGACAAAACCATTAGATTATTAGTTCATACATAAAAAAAGAGAAAATTATTTTTAGAGATCATCTGCAGGAACACTTTATCAGGGCTGGTCACTGCTGATCACTTGGTTGAAGGTTTTCTCCTCTATCTTTATTTCTTTTTTTTACTGCTCTCTAGCGAAAGCTTAAATGTGCAAACAGCCTAAGGCTAGTAAGTGAGGCTACATCATGTGAAGTACTGTACTGTTTGCAAGAAGAAGAGAGCTAGCTTGGTCCATGGAGAACTAAGGAGAGGCATACAGTGTTCAGGATTAAATAAAGTAATCTACAAAGTCTGCCGCACATTTCCTGCAGTGGGAAGTTGGGGTATTAGTGTGTGTTTTTTCCTTTCTTTCTTTTTTCCTTTTTTAAAAAAAAAAAAATCTGAATGCAGCAGGCTGATTTCACAAAACATAAGGGAATAGTGTGTTGGACATATGTAGGTATGCATCTGTCAATCATTCAGCAACAGAATGAGGTGATAAAGGGAAAGAGGAAAACATGACACTTAATAAGTTACTTAAATTGTTACTTAAATTACTTTTTCTGGCTGGGGTCTATCCTTATTCACTGTTCTAAATATGATTTCTGTGTTTTCAGAACACCAGTTGAAATATACCCATCATCTCAGGCCGTCTCTGCAGATCAAAAATTTCTGCCTGCTACAACCGCTGAGGAGACTCCAAGCAGTATTAATGGTAATACACATGCTAATATGTAACTGCATAAAGAAGTACATCTGTAAGCCTATGAACATCTGTTGACAAACAAATGAGGGACACAATCATACTATGTTCAGAATTGTGTATTTTTTGCTGTACACATCACTTTTCTGAAATACATCCCAGAACCAGGCTCTCTACCAAACAAATAAACAGCTCAGGACTGAGTAGTTTGACAGATAACACAAGTGCAAATCTACACACACTCCAAACACACACTTATACAGAAACACACAATGGCAAAATCTTTCCCTCTCAATGGGTCAGACGTATCAGTACCTGCCCATCCAACCGTGGCACTGTGACGGGTAATCACTGGCTGTGATTGTGTGGGCAGAGGGCTGTTAGAGGTGGCTCAAGCCTGACAGGGTAAGGAATGGGGTGAGGGGGAAGTCAGCCTGTAGTGTGGAGCACACGATCTGGAGCTCATCAGTCAGTACTAGTGTCCTGACTTTTTGCCCCCAGCTGAGGCTGAAAGGAGACATATACCAAGATTAACTCTCCCCTTCCAAACCTCTGGACTCGGAGGCTGTCAACTGCCTCTCATCATATCAATCAAGATTCACTCTAAACCGGACCTTGTTAGGATCTGCAAGTCCTTGCTTTCCCCCCTTTCCGAATAGCTGTCTATCTCAAATCTTTCTTTAGTCAAAATTTCCTGTGTTTACAGCAGTAATGATTGATAAGAAAAAGTCACTCAAATTCTCTTTAAATGTGTTTAATAACAAGAGTTATTTCAGAAATAAATATGTCAGCATCTCTCTGCTGTGCCCACATAGTGATTCTTACAACAACGTACATTCTTACTATCAAAATGACCCAGAACAATTTATTTTGAAGGAGAACCTGATTGCACACCTTATTTGTTGCTAGACAGGAACTGCCCTTACTTTATAATGCTTAGAAAGCTATTAGAGGACCAGACAGTTTAGGTCAGGTCTTGGTGTTTATGACCCTGAGAGTTTAGTTGTTTAGTTTAAAGTGGATTACACCACTGTATCCAAGTGGTTTTAACTGTGGCTACAAATTGTCTATTTGACAATGCCCTGCCCTTGAATAAACTTCCCAAACAGAAGGTTTCTTAACCTCCTTTATCCCAGAGCTCACTTTTTTGTGCTTTTTAATCAAAAATGAAGCCAAATAGTTGATCATTTTCATATAAAAGAATAGCATTGACTGCATATCCCTTTTTTGAATGTATGAAATCATAATAAACCAATACAAACTCAGTTATGCCTCAACAAAACTGCACATTAAAGCCAAAGACCTTCTAGAAACATGTCTGGCAGCCTTTTAGCCATCTTGATATGATTCTAGGACTTTTGAAACAGCGTATATACATTTTACTTTAGATAAGCTTTAACCCTTTCACGCATAGTGGTCACTACAGTGGACAGCTATTCAAAGGCTGTTCTTGTATTTGTGTCAGTGTTGATGGTAAACATGCACAAAAACCACTACATCTGACACTGATGTATCACTCCATACCCTGCCACCCACTCAAAATGTATGTTGTCCACCTAAGTGGACATGTAAAAAACTCTTTGAAAAGTCCATGTTTAAAAAATGAAGTTCAAAAATCTTTTTTGTTCATGCCTAAAGATGAATAAAAAGTCCTAATTGAGGTTGCCATAATTCACGCATGAAAGGGTTAATTTCAGTGGTCGTTTCGACAACAAATATTTTGTAGACTTTGCCCAAAATGACGTTTTAAAAAGCTTTTTCTTCCTGAATGTCTTTGCCCTCAGATTTCAATTGAATGCCATGTAAATGTTGGTCAACTGGAGTTATTGATGTGAAAATGCATGCACTTTAATTTACAGGACTGTTCTTATGTAAACTTTATTTTGTTTTGATTCGCTGTTGTAGGAAATGATACAGAGCTTTCAAGATCTACACTTACATATTGATAGACTTAGATTTGCACATTTATTTACAGCTCTTACCTGCTTGTAATAGAGAGTCAAGCAACTCATTATTCCTTCATCATTTCCATACTCTCAAATCAGTGAAGTGCTAATTATATTCTAACTCCTTTTATAATAATAAAACAGTTATTCATACTACAGCTTTCATTTCTCTACTCACAATTTAATAATTGATACTTTGTTTTGGTTATATGCAGATGTGAGGAAGACAGCAGTGTTTTTTCTCCTTTTCTTTTTGGGAAATGTCGAGCTGTTTAGCAGCTGATAAACTATTCCTTCCACCTGCTTCAAACTTTTCTAATGCATGCAAATTACAACAGGTTGCAGAATCTCTCCTCCTCTCCTGTCTTTGAATATAAAAGGGAGGGCATTGTGTGTGTCCATGAATAATAAAAGCTGTTTTCTGGCGGCATGTTGGGAGCGCCCCCTTCTTTTAAATTCTCATTTTCGTGAGCTGTCAAACCCATGTGGTGATGTGATAGAAGGATTGTTAGTGAGGGAGAGAAGAAGAAGGCAGAACAGCATCATTAGCAAGAGTGAAAGAATGGCAAATTAACTGATAGAAAAGGAAATTTCATGTATATTCATGTGCCAATTGTGTTGGTCATGATAGGATAACAGTATAACATGGTATACTGTTTTGTATGTTGCATAAATAGCCATATAAACGGTAATGGCTTGTAAATATTTGCTTGACATTAAAACCTGTCCCAGAGATAGTAGACTATTACAAATGTCTGGTGTAATTTTTTGAATGGGAAAGTAGTTTCCTTAGCAGTGAGCGCATTACTCAGCTCCTGCTGTGTCAGCAACATAGGAAGACCTAAGTGTTCACCTGTATCACTGTGGCCTCCTTTACATGTAGGAAGAGATTAGAAAAGAAATGCTGGTATCAGGTTATCATGGCACGTTCATCAACATGTTGCTGATGATACTTCTTTATGCCTATGGCTATATGTTTATGGTTGTAGCCATTCTGCCAAAATCAGACAGTCAGATACTTTCTGCTCTTTGCAGTTGACAGCAAGAACACTTTGTATCCATCATTAGTCATTCTCTGGCTCACTTGCATGACTGCCAAAGCCAAACTTTAGGAGACAAGCTAACTGCCAAAAACTGAGAGTTAACCTGGGAGTTGAGTTTTGGCCTGGTCTGTAACTGATGCTTAAGACAATCTGTACATTTAATAGTAAATTCTCTGTCAGTGCAAATGATGAATAATAAATGGCTTGCACTTTAAGTGACTAGAAATCTACTAGTACAGAAAAAAATCACCTTTTATATTTATGTTCATCTAGAAGTAGCTTTATAAGTAAAAAGTACAAGCTGTAACAAAGCAGAAAGAAAAGCAACTGATTTTTCAGGTCACACCATCAACAACATATCAGAAAGCACAGCTCTGTCTCTTTTTGTTTTCTTTTGATTGTGTGTGTGTGCGTAGCTGAGGAGGAGGATTTTCGCCACTACTGTGCATCACTGTTTGCTGTCCCTGTCAGCATGGGTGGACCTGAGCCACAGGTTACTACACCTGAGTCATGCCTCCGCATTGAAGTCCTGGATGAGGTGAGAATAACTGGAGTATTTTATTTTAAAGGATTACACCTCAGTGACCACATGTCTACACATGACAAACAAGGAAAAATAAAGACAAAAACTTAACACCTGTGCACATGACTTTACAACACTAACATATTTGTTCTTTCTCTTTTTTTCCCGTCTAAATCATGTGTCACAACACTGATCTCATTTGTTGTCCACAGACAAGCAGAGGCAGGAGGGGAATCAGTGCTGCTGAAAAGAAGGCAGACAACAGCACAGAGTAAGGCTCAAAGAAAAAAAAGAAAATGTAACATTCTACAGGAACCATCATTACTAAATAATAGTTGTTTAAGCTTACTAATTATTTTGTAAATGTTATTGGTCGGTTAGTTATCAACTTGTTGTAAATGTTTATTAAATACATTGTAGTACAGAAGCATTGTTTGGATGGCTAAAAATGAAAATGTTGTGGAAGCTGATAGAAGTCATCAAAGATTGTGACAGTAAAGGTCGTTACACATCTACTGTAGCGCGTTTTGCGAAAAAACAACACGAAATTCTGAATTTTCTGGAGCTGAGCTTACCTTGTAACGTGTATCAGAGTTTTTACAGCAAATTCGTCCTCAGAAAACACACGGAAAGAAAATGAAACCAACATCAAGCGATGATGAGCTGGTCCTGATGTTTCTAAACTAGAAAAGGAAGAAAAAGAGATACTGGGTTCATACAGTTCTCAGGAGAAGGCAGCAGCGGGCAGAATTTCATGGTTTGATCCAGGAGTTGAAGCTGTATCACTGCCGCATTCAAGATTTTCAGGATGTCAGTGGTGCAGTTTGAACTCTTGTTAGTTAGAGTTGTGTGCAGGTCTGAGGGAGGGAAAGCATTTAAGAGAGCCGATTGACCTGGAGCATGTCCAGCTGTGTGTCTGAGGTAAAATAGTATATTTTTTACTTCTATATTATTCTATATGCAGTACTGTTGTGTGTTTTAAAGTCAAAAGTGCGCTTGTTGCCAAATGCAGTAGTCTGATTGTTCAGATCTGATTGTTTTGATCAGAAAAATACAAAAAACAGAAATGGTACAGATTCGTCAAGTGAATTTATGTGCTTGCTGTGAACAGCTGCATTTAACGCATGAAATATTTATTTCATGAAATATTTTTACAGATTTTACACGTCTGGTGTGTAAAGGCCTTAACTGTTAATTTACTAGCATGAATATCATTACACAACATGTAACAGGAAACACTGGAGCAAAGTCAATTAAGGTTTTTGCAAAAATGTTAATTATTTAATTATTAAAACATATGAGTGCTGTTTGTGTCTCTCTGATTGACTTTTAAAAATGGACATAGATTCACAAATTTTCTCTATTCATCACTCAGGGTCCATACTTTTCAGTGGATTTCACAGAAAGGAAACTCGGTGGTGCCCAAAACAGCCCTACCAAATGATGGATCCTTAAGAGTCGGCCCTTCTTCGCCTGTTGCACCACTACAGTCCAGACTAGCTCAGAAGCTCAAACCATCTAAGCCTCAGACATCACAAGCTGGGCCCTCGATTAAATGTGAGCTCTCTATTTTGCAGCGAAAGAGTAAATGACATGCTTTTTTAATCTGTATCAGACTGTAGAAGCCAGCCAGTTTTCTTTTATATGTAGGTCACTTTTACATTAATATTTCTCACTTTATTCAGTTCTGACACACATACATAGACATACATAGAAAGGAAAGCATAGTACATCTGCAATTCCCCAGGTATTAGGCAGTAGGGGATTGCAGTAACACTCTGTTGTGTTGCAATGTGGCTGTGATGGCAGAGAAAAAAAGGACATCTGTTTCAAAACTGCGCTGGTTTTTCACAGCCTCCTGTATATTCCCTCATATTGTCATATGTGTGGCCCGCTGCTGTCTGTGATACTCTTTCTCTCTCTGCAAACCCTCTCCACATATTCCCTGCGCTCCTGGATGTGGACAGGGTCTCTCTTGTTAAAATCTTTGTCCATGTCAGCCAAAAGCCTGTGCAGATTATTGGAATTCTGTTTTCTCAGGTGTTTCTTTGTTTGTACATGTCCATTAATGCTGCAGTTCAGACTTGTGCAATTTGGAAGTGGTGCATAAATATTAATACACTGATCTAGTAAAGTAAGGAGAACAAGAAAAGTGACTGGAGCTCTGCATTCAAGCATAGTGATTCTGGTCTGTCTGAAAATCCTTAACAACCTTTTTTTCTTTAAGCCATGCTTATGAAACATTATCTGAACTCATGCTTACAAAAGCAACAAATGCACTGAATGTTATTTGTATCTTTTACACAGCACATCTATTTAAAAGCAAGCTGTCAACATGCCCCACTGCTGAGAATCCAACAGTTTCAGAGTCGTCAATCAAGACATCACCTGCAAAGTCACCTCGCCAATCTCCCCAATCAACAGCTGACTGTGGAGCACCACAACATATCTCCTTGTTACCACATTCCCAGCTTAAAACTCCCAAATCTTCAGCTGATGTTTCAGTTACGACTAGTAGCAGGTCGCCAATCTCAGATGAGCATCTCTCCCCTCCTCCATCCATATCATTTCCCCTTAGGTCTACTTTCACAGTTTCGTCATCCAGCTCTACTGACTCAACCTTATTGCCCAAAGTGAACCATCCAGCCCCATTAGAGAAATGCTCGGACTCAGCTCTCTTGCCAGATCAACCCCAATCTTCCCGGTTATTTGTAGAGCCTATTTCCTCCCCAAAGATTTGTGAATCACCAAGAAGCAATCTGATGTCCCCAAAGGAATCCCAGTATTTCTTATGTGACCCAGAATCTCTTCTATCAGATAATCAACTCCAGTTGCCTTTGTCCCCTAAGACTACAAGTACACACTCACCAGCAAAATACTTGGAACCAGCTCAATCACAAATAAGTGCTGTGGCTTCAGAAACCCTGTCAAAGTTATCTCTATTTGATGCGACCCCTCCAGATGAACACTATACATATAGGTCAACTCAAACATTTGAGGACGCTCCAGTTATTAGGTCTGTTGAAAGAGAGTCATCTCAGTCACAGGATACAAATTATATCCCATCATCATCTCGCTTAAAAGTCACCCAAAATAATGTTCTTGCTGTTAAAGTGGATGAAGAAGAGAGGTTATCAGTAGGTAAGTGAAGTGCAGTAATGTGCCCACTCTGGTATTTATCTTTGTGTGTGCCTGTGGGCGTACTGATGGTGATGAGCAACAATTAGACCCAATATTTACTTTGTTTTTGTAATGAAAGTCTTGTTAATGGGTGCTAAATTAACTATTTATTAAGAGTGGTTTGTCTTAAACTGCTTTTGTGTGATTACATTACATTACATTGTTAGAAATCTTTGTTACAAATAGATGGACTCACAATGTGACTGAGAAAAGCTTCTTTTTTACTGTCAAAGACAAAACAGTTGGTGAAAACAGTCTTTGTGTGGTTTCAGCTCATCTTCAGTTCTCTCACATGCTTATCATGTCATGTCACTTTTGTTTTTATTCTTGCAGCTATAAATTAACTTGGCAAACTACTCCGTGATGATCTGTTTGGCTTTAACTACAGAACTACTCTAGATTCACTCTAACAAAATGCGGATGAGATGAGAGATTTAATTGTTACCTTATCTTGTGAAGAAGCATTGCCAATTTACACCTCATACAATTAACAGCTCTTAGATCATGTGATATGACATTTCCACCTCAGCTTTAATGGCCAAGGAGGGTTTGGTACAAGGTCACTCGCTAACAAGGTTGAAAAGCAGAGGTAAAGGGCATGCGTAACAAATACTTTCCAAATAACCGGGTAATAGAGGTTAGAAACTGTTTCGAGCAAGTAATAATTACATAGTCTGATATTTCTGTTAGTAGTTTAAAGTCTGCCTGGATGCAAAGGCAAATACATCTCTATATGCCCTACTTCCTAAATATTATTTCCACTGCATAGCTACAATTTGTACATAGAGAATACTTCTATTATGAAGTCTATTTCTCATAAATTGATTTGATACATTTTGCATTTCAAGGCATTTGCTGAGATTTCTCGAGACCAGACAATAATGTCTGGGGAGTCAAATTTGGATCACAAATAGGAGAAAGAAAATAGGAGAAAGAAATGTCCATGTTTATGGATGGGGAAGCACAGGTCTTTGCAGTAAAGTGATTCCTAATAGAACACTTTGTCATGCCACAGTTTGAACACAATTCTCACTGGTCAGGCAGTTTATATGTATAAACTGCTTGTGGATCTTAGCAGTAATGGCTTTCTTTTATTCCACTGGGCTATCAAAGCCAATTTAGATCCAGCCATAAAAAGTGTTCTTTTTCTTTTTATTAGTATTGATTAAAGTTTAGTTTTTAAGTAAATACTTGACATAAAGCTAGAACAGACAGGAAGGTAATTACGCAGCAGAGAATTGCCCTTCCCTCTTAGAGTACTTTCAGTGAACTTCATAGTTAATGTCATGCATCTCGATGTGTACAGATGTATGCCCAAAACAAATGGTTGGAAAGATAGGAACAGACTTTATTTGCTGTGTACATTTATATGAATATCACTAAACATTTACTACTACTACTAACCAATTAACTCTTATAACTAAACAATCAAAGATTTGTGCTCAAAAGAGTATTTTGAGCTGTGTGGGAGTATTTACACAGCTCAAAAGTAAAGTATTTATTTGAGTTTTTTCCTTACTCTTTTTGTTTGGGTCTATTTGCGCACACATTACAGTCCCAGTCCTGAATGTGTATGTAATGGTTATGGTTTGCTAAGTGCAGTTTTATTCAGAAAAAAACATTACTAAAAGACTTTGAATTTGACTAAAGTCTGGGCTGTAAGTTCATAATGGCTTGTTCTGTCAGATCTGTTCCTGGTACTACTTTTAGTTTTCACACCTGCCTGTTCATCCATCTCCTCTGTGCTTTCCTTTTAGATCCTTCTGCCACTTACTGTAGCTTCTCAGCTGGTGTAACTCTAAAAGCTTGCTTCTTCAGCTTATTAAAGCTTTAAGGCCCTTTCATATGAAACACGATAAAGGCAACCTTGTGTTCTGAGACCCATTCTTTTCTATGGTTTGCACCATACATAGCCAAGTTTCCTGCTGCATGGAACAAAGTACAGTTCAAGTGCACCAGCTGGGCACATGTGCATGCCGTTGTCACCGCAATGTAGCGTGACATACGTTCATGTGGCCCATAGAAATGCAAAATTAATGTATATGTAAAGACTATGAGTGCCCTTAAAAATGACATATTACAACCAGAATGCAGCAGCCAGAGCAGCGCCATGTGAAAGAGCTGTTGTAGTTTTCATTGCATCATAGAGATGAAAGTCCTGCTGCTGTGGTTTGAGTCATAATAAACAGTTTTTAGTCCAACATTGTTTGGATGACAATAATTCTGTAATAATAATAATAATGCCATAGCATTTTAGATCAAAGTCAACAATCATAGTCTATGAAACAACAAACAACTTATTGTAATCATAACTTAAAATAAACCTTTCATTCTCTAAACATGTATTCCTGGATTTTCGCCTGAAGACAGTGGCGATGATATGTCCAGTGATAGCCTGGGTCTGGATCCACTTGAAGAAGATACTTCAGATGAAGATTCACAGATGCAAGGGCGTTTAATGAGAGGGAGCTCCAGAGAAGAGAATCCTGCCATATCTCATCTAGAAGATTCCTTTGTTCCTGCAGAGACAGAAACAACAAAAGATTTGCAGACTGATAAGTCAGAAGAGCTGCCAGAACTATCCATGGTAACATATTACTGTATTCCCAGTTGCTTTTGGTTCTTGAAAGAGGGAGCCTTGGATTACAGAGCTGTCATTGCATTATTTTCTCTGAATCAGTCTTCTCCTAATGAAGGAATATTATGCAAATTGCAAATGGCTGAACTTTGTAAGTGGCTGCCAAATTGACAATCAGGAACGAATACAAAAGAGATTTGTCTTTATTGCTGGTGTAACTTGAACCATAACCTATTAACTTTTTAACCATTCTATTTGCGACCATTGTTTCTGTGTGACTCATTTAAATTGTCCAATAATGACCTTAACTGAGACATTTTCAGCCACAATATTAAGTGAGAAGTTTTTGATGCAGAGGTGCATATCTCTAATTTTAGCCGCACAGAGATTTTTACTGCACGAAATGAGTAATCTTGTATGACCTCCTTTGCTTCGCATAAGTGGTTCATTGCTGACAAATAACTGATTGAATTAACAAATGAGTCATTCTAGTCATCCACACTGAACTTTATCTGGGAAATATCTTGAAGCTGAGTAATAAAACTTTTTGAAGTTCATTACACTAGACATAATCACTGCACTGAATGAGAAGGCTTCAGCGACATACAGTTAGAGTTTCTTATTGTAGCTGACCTGATCTATTAGATAACATTTGTATCACACTAATTACTTTACATTATTCATCTATAGCTCAGAGACATCTAAAGCTGTGGTGTTAAAGGTGCAAACCATTGAGGGAAGAAAAGAGTAACAGAGTGGATTAAAAAGGCAGTGCTTGAATGGTCCCAAATGACTTATCAGCCATTTAATGGTATGAATCCTTTATACTGTGACAGAGGAATGAAAAAAAAATAAAATAAGGAGGGTAGTGCTTTATTAAAAAGCTGGAATAAAATGAGGCTCATGATTGTAAAGGTGGTGGTTATCTGTGGCCTCTGGACCTGAATCAAACTGCTCATAAAATGATTAGATGGTATTTCTGTCTTTTTCTCACTCCCTCTCTCTGGACCCACCTCTTTGGTCCTCTGTGTATGTTTTTCACTTTCCTTTGTTCAATCTTTTTCTTTCCTTCTGCCCTTTTCTTTTATTTTAACTTTACTAACAGTTGGCTAGTTTTATAGTTCAGGCAGCTAGTCGTCATCCTTCTTATTATGAGGAGCTATTGGTCTGCACAAAGAGATCTCAAGGTTTTTTTTCTTCCTTTTTTTGCAGCACACTATCATTGTATTTGGTCTCTTGCTGTTTCTTTGTATTGTGTTGCCTCTCCTTTCTTTTACCCCGTCTTCCTCTTGTCATTCTCCATCCTTGCTCATTTCTTGCTCTGTGTGGCACTATTCCCACATGCCTTTCTTTCTATACTCTCCCAGCCCATCTGCAATGTCTTGCAAGGCTAGCATGCTAATGCATCAGATCTAATCTTATCTAAACAGAGCTTCCACATTTTCTTCTGTCTCACAGGACGACACTTGCAAAGGGACGACAGCGAACCCACCACACTATTGTGAGATGCTCTCGCCAGCTCCAGGGGTTAATTAAAAATCAATTCATCAAGTTTGGATGAGAGAGGGAACAGTAGCTAGCTCATTTATATGTATTTGCACATTCTAAACAGAAAAATACAAATTTAACATGCTTACCTAGCTTGAAGTTAAATTAATATTGTTTGCCCTCTTGTTTTATCTTTTTGGACTGATTCAGGAAGGACTGTATTCACAGATAGTTTTAAGAGCAAGCTTTTATTCTGTATTCCACTGTACGTTACTCTCTTTCCATGTCTCTGCGTGTATCAACTTACTATCTCATCCTAACATGACCTGTTTTTTCTCACTGTTTTCATTTTGTCATTCCCCTTTTTACTGCTTCCCCCCTTCCTCCTTCCATCCCCCCTTCTCCTGTGTTCCTCCATCTGTTTGTGTATACCCTCAGGTAATGCACAACCAGAGTGCTGGGTCTGGATCAGAGCAGTTCTGTGATCTGCATGGGTTTTCGCCTCTAGGTTTGGATATGATTGCCGGTCAACCAGAGACACCAGAACATGCACACTGTGACCCACTTCACACATGCCAGTCTCCACTGCGTGATTCAGACCCAACAGGTAGGTTAAAAAGGGAAAGTCTTTTAATGTGTATGAATAGTGTGCTTGAGATTTTATGCTTCAATTTCTTCAATTGCCATCCTGTTTTTCCTTTAAACGACATCAGAAAGTGTGGTTGCTGCTATTGTGCTTCATGAGATTAGATTGTGAAGATTACCTCTGTGTCCAGCTTTTGCCTGGAGATACTTTCCAATTTGCGAGCGTTATTCATGTCACTAAGGCCTCATAATAGGATTTAGAACAAATATGTAAAAATGTAGTGCTTACAAGACACACGAAAATGAGTTTTAAACCCAGAGGAGTGCTGGCTGCTTGGTGAAAAACGAGAGATTGGGGACAACACTGATAATTTACTGCTGGTGGGTCCAAAGGGAGCTTTCCTGTGATGCCGTTTTGTTTTGTGTTGTATGTGAGTGTGTGCAGGCCTTTGCTTTCAAATGCTTTGTAACCTTTGTGCTTCTTTCTACCTATATTTAGCTCCTCACTTTTCTTAACTTTAGGAAAACACAGGCTCATGCCTAATTCTACCTGACTAAAATGTCGATATTTCATCACAAAGACTCACAAGTCACAAAGTAGTAATAAAGCCTGCATCCTTGACACATCACAGAAATTTTACTTTAGTTTAAGAGGAACTTTAAAACACAGAAAGCTATAAAAGTTACGTATTGTGATAATGTTACAGCCAAATGAAATTAAAGTGTATGATCCTGTTCAAATACACACATCAGCCACAATATTAAAACTACTGACAAGTGAAGTGATCATCTCTTGTATTTTTTGACAATGTATTTTCCTGCTGGGGTACTATGGAACTGGGTATTTATGTAGTTGTTACTGTAACATGTATCCCACCCCCCTTAGAACTGTTGGGCCCCTCACAATGACATCAATACACACCGGCATTGGCCTCCAGCAGGACAATGTGGCTCATCACACTAGAAAAACTCTCCCATAATCACTCAGGGAACACAGTAAAATGGCCATTGATTCATCAGATCCTACACCAACAGAGGTAACAAACCACAACCTAGAGGAACCAAATTATCGTCTGCCAGTGTAATGATGCAAGACTCTGCAGGATACCCCAAGACCTCCCCTTAACAGGACAGAGGTGTTTTGGTGGAACCAAGACAATCTACTGAGTATTAATCAGGTGGTTTTAATATTGTGGCTAACTAGTTATGGTTGCATAGTCATGGTATGCAGTAAGGTTTGTATGTAATAGTATATTACTTATTACCTATCGCTGTCATTTGCCTTTGGGAGAAGATGTGGACTTTTATCTCCTGCTTTTGGTGTTTATTTCTTGTTTGTTACACCTTCCCTTCTGTAACAAAATGGCTTTAAGAATGATGCACATTAACTGCAGGTGGTAGACCATGCTGTAGCCACTGAGAAAACTGCCTTCTGAGCGTAGCATTAATGTTCTATTTGTGATCGCAAAATGGACATTTGAAATGCTTTAAAACTAATAATTTGTAAATTGGATATGTGTTTATGCCCCCCGCACTGAACATCATAACATGTGGAAGTCTAGCAGCCACATACAGTACTTGAATGCCATTTATCAAATCACATAGTTCTTAGTATACCTTGTACTCATGCATTTCAAACAGGAGTCAGTGTTTTTCAGCAAGCATTGTTTGCTTATCCCAGAATGACCCCATCAACATTTTCCTTCATGAAGCGTAAACGGCCAACTCTCCGCAGTTTCATTGTCGAGCCTGCGTTAAATGAATAGGGTTGACGGTGAGAGACTCCCACAAGGGCACCGCTAGCCTCCTCGCACCATGCAGCCAACCTCTCGTCAAATCCCGCTCTGTCTCTGCCACCATCGTTAAACCTCCAAAGTTAATGAGAGAGAAAGGTTAGAAAGGAGGAATATCACCTTGACAACACTTCACACTCATTTATGTCCTTCCATCCCTCCATCTGTCTATTCTGTTTTTTATCTTCTTTCCTTTTTTTCGTTGGCAAGACTGCAATCCAACAGGTTTTATACGTCTGCTGCTCTACAGTTTCACCCTGCTGTCCCTTTTTCCGTACTCCCTGTCACCTCATCAGTCAGAAAATTAGGTTGTTAGTGTGCAGTTTCTGTCAAAATGTGCATCGAGTCCAACAAAAGGAAAGACAGAGAGAGTCAGGCAGGCAAATAGGAAGGATAATGACCCACACACATATGCGCGCACACACACACGCACGCACACCACACACACACAGAATGGTCTCTTTAAATCTATGTGTGTTTTCCAAACTAGCTTCAGCCTTTTCCATTTTTCTTTCGAGATGACAAACTGTTATGCGACTGCTCGCCCTTTCCCTCTTATTTATTTGCAGCTGATTTTGAGTAGTAAGTATGTTCTCCAGTCAGTAGTATTAATCAATTAATTAATTAGCTGACCACAGGAGAGAGAGCTGAAAACAGCAGTAATTGCATTGCAGCTGTCAGGACTGGTTGAGCAGCTTGTTAAGCAATATTTGTTTAGTACAGTTTCTGCTGATAAATAGACAAATGGATTATTTTATCAAATTAATTTACTTGAATTAATCTATATAAGTCACTTAGGCTAATAGATTATGTTATCTCCTTGTAGCCTATGTGTGTGTGTTTCTTTTTACCTTGTTTTGCCAGCTCTGTTAGCTTGAATGAGTATTTAAATCTGCAGAAGCCTTTGAAAGGGCTCATTCGTGTGTATGTGACAATATTTGTGGAATAACATCTCATAAAAATCCTAAAATTGATTCAGCATCCTTTTGTTATTATGAACTACTATTAAGTACCTTTGAAATACCACATTTTATGAACTATTGATGATTACAGTGATTTGTATACTTAACAAATACAGTGTAAAATAGTTTTACTTTAATTATCAAACAAAAATGAAATAAATATTTGTATTTTGTTTTGTCATCTTGCAAGTTTTATAGTCTGCTGCATTCATATTCAGTCATAGCCAAAATGTTTTTCCATGTAGTAGGAACGGCCACTCCGGTAAGATCAAAGGAGGGGGTTTATGCATCTACACCAATGACAGCTGGTGCAAAAACACAAAGACTGTAGACAGCCACTGTTCCCCGGATTTGGAATATTTGACTGTGAAGTGCAGACCCGTCTACATACCTCGCGAGTTTACTGTTGTCATGGTAACGGCCGTGTATGTACCACCCGATGCTAATGCTAACTCGGCCATGGAGGAGCTGCACAAGACAATAAGCAACCAGCAGAACTCCCATCCAAACGCAGTGCACATTATAGCTGGGGACTTCAACCATGCTGATTTAAGGTCAGTATTCCCCAGATTTGAACAGCATATTAAATGTGCAACGAGGGGGAAAAACACATTGGATAAAGCCTACAGCAACATCCAAAAAGGCTACAGAGCAACCCCTCTACCACATCTAGGTTTGTCAGACCACATGTCCATGCTGTTGATCCCTGCATACACTCCCATTAGGAGAAGAGCCCCCCCAGTCACAAAAACTGTGAAAACCTGGCCAGAAGGTGCATCACATCAGCTGCAGGACTGTTTTGAAAACACGGACTGGAGCGTGTTCGAACATCAGGACCATGAAGAGCACACAACATCAGTGCTCTCATATATTAACTTCTGTGTCAACAGTGTCACTGTGGACAAACGTCTCCGGGTGTATTCCAACCAGAAACCCTGGATGACTAAAGAGGTCCAGGTCCTGCTGAAGCAACGTGACGCCGCTTTTAGATCCGGTGATGGTATGCAGTACAGTGCAGCCAGATCTGAGTTGAAAAGAGGCATCAGAGAGGCCAAGGCAGCGTACAAGAGAAGGATCGAAGACCACTTCAGCACCAAAAACTCACGACAGGTATGGCAGGGAGTTCAGCACTTAACCAACTACAAACCTGGCAATACCACGTTGACTGAGGGTAACGCGGAGCTTGCGGAGGAGCTGAACCACTTCTTCGCACGCTTTGAGGTGAAGGGACCAGAGGCAGCAGCAGCAAAAACATCGGACAGCAGCAGCAGCCCAAGCCTCATAGTGCAGGAATATGAGGTGAGGCGCACACTGAGGGCAGTGAACCCCAGGAAGGCCGCCGGACCAGATGGGGTAACCGCAAAGGTCCTAAAAGAGTGTGCAGACCAGCTGGCTGGGGTCTTCACTAAGATCTTCAACACTTCACTGTCCCAGTCCTGCATCCCGCCATGCCTAAAGTCAGCCACAATTGTCCCACTACCAAAGCATACTAACATTAGCAGCCTCAACGACTATCGACCAGTTGCTCTAACACCTGTTATAATGAAGTGCTTCGAGAAACTGGTCCGACGTCACATCATGTCCTGCTTGCCACCCACACTCGACCCGCTCCAGTTTGCATACAGAGCTAACAGATCAACTGAAGATGCCATCGCTACAACGCTCCACACCACCATCTCTCACCTGGAAGTGCAGGGCCGTTACGCCAGGCTGCTCTTTGTTGACTTTAGCTCTGCTTTCAATACGATACTCCCGGACAGACTAATAGTTAAACTGCTGGAAATTGGACTTCCTTCTACCACCTGCCGCTGGATCAGAGACTTCCTCTCAGACCGTGTACAGAGAGTTAGAGTGGGGCCTCATCTTTCCTCAGCCCTCAGCCTCAACACCGGCTCTCCACAAGGCTGTGTACTGAGTCCCCTACTGTACACTCTGTACACACATGACTGTGTTAGTTCCCACCCAGACAACACAGTCATCAAGTTTGCAGATGATACCACCGTGGTGGGGCTCATCTCAGGGGGAGATGAGACTGCGTACAGAGCTGAAGTTCAGAGGCTGTCAGATTGGTGTGCAGATAACAACCTGGACCTCAATACCACCAAGACAAAAGAACTGGTCGTTGACTTCAGAAGGAGGAAGTCCGAGCTGCAGCCTGTCAGCATCAACGGGGAGTGCGTGGAAAGGGTCTCCAGTTTCAAGTTTCTGGGTGTGCACATAGACACAGACCTCCAATGGAGCTCTAACACCTCTGCGGTCTTAAAGAAGACCCAACAGCGTCTCCACTTTCTGAGAATCCTCAGAAAAATGGACCTGAAGAAGGAGCTGCTGACCGTCTTCTACCGCTGCTCCATTGAAAGTGTGCTGACATATTGCATCGGCGCTCCAGAGGGTCATCAACATGGCCCAAAAAAATCATTGGACATCCTCTTCCCTCCCTGAAGGACCTGTACAGCACTCGCTGTCTCAAGAGGGCACGCAGCATCCTACGGGACTGCACACACCCAGGACACCGGGTGTTTAAGCTGCTGCCGTCTGGCAGGAGGTTCAGGCTGCTGAGGTCCCGAACAAATAGACTCAAGGACAGCTTTTACAACAGGGCAATAGCCCTGATCAATGTAAATAGCTGACCTGACTGGATACCTCCCTGGACTTTTTTAGGGGGGAGGTAACAATGTTTAAAACAATAACAATAATATTTATATTTATAACAAGGTGCAATAATAATTAATGTGCAGTAATAACAGTGTGCAATACAAATACACTTATTCTTCTTTTTTATACTAAGTTAAAAACTATACTGTGTTGTGTTGTTTGTTGCGTTGTGATGTGTCATATTGTGTCGTGTTGTGTTATATGTAGTGCCGACGTAGGACAGTTTTTCCAATTTCATTGTACTATTGTACTATGTATGACTGTGCAATGACAATAAAGAGTTATCTTATCTTATCTTATCTTATCTTATCTGTAGAAAGGTCACAAACTAGACTTAGATAGCAAAGAAAATCCATTGCAGTTTCCAATTGCCTGCTATATGTCCAACTGATAGCAGCGTGACAGTGAATGATCTGTCTCTTTGTATTTCGTACATTTTTGATCCAGATATTCTGAGTCCTTTTTAAAAGCATGTAAAGGACAATATCAGAATGTGAAAGTGTTGAGATGATATATTTTGCAAGAGAACAAGAAGTATGCATTTTTATGAATCCAATATATGCATGGCTGTTCTGGGTGAGGTGTGCTATGACCCGTCTTTAACTTTTCCTTTTACTCATTTAGGGTTACAAAGTTATGGGTTAAGCAGCAGCTTCAGAGCTTTAAATGAGGAACACCTGGTTTTCGGTGTGATGAAGGACAACCACAGGCAGCCAACTGGAATTCAGATTCACTCATCCAGGACAGGAGAAGTATCAGCAGATGAACTGGGAACATCTGGTGAGTGGAAGTGTATTTGCGCTGTCATGAGTGCTTGTGTGTATTTTGTTTGTGTCTACAGGGAGTGCAGAATTATTAGGCAAATGAGTATTTTGTCTACATCATCCTCTTCATGCATGTTGTCTTACTCCAAGCTGTATAGGCTCGAAAGCCTACTACCAATTAAGCATATTAGCATATCTTTCACAAATATACATTTCTGACATTCAAAAACAAAACAAAAACAAATCAGCGACCAATATAGCCACCTTTCTTTGCAAGGACACTCAAAAGCCTGCCATCCATGGATTCTGTCAGTGTTTTGATCTGTTCACCATCAACATTGCGTGCAGCAGCAACCACAGCCTCCCAGACACTGTTCAGAGAGGTGTACTGTTTTCCCTCCTTGTAAATCTCACATTTGATGATGGACCACAGGTTCTCAATGGGGTTCAGATCAGGTGAACAAGGAGGCCATGTCATTAGTTTTTCTTCTTTTATACCCTTTCTTGCCAGCCACGCTGTGGAGTACTTGGACGCGTGTGATGGAGCATTGTCCTGCATGAAAATCATGTTTTTCTTGAAGGATGCAGACTTCTTCCTGTACCACTGCTTGAAGAAGGTGTCTTCCAGAAACTGGCAGTAGGACTGGGAGTTGAGCTTGACTCCATCCTCAACCCGAAAAAGCCCCACAAGCTCATCTTTGATGATACCAGCCCAAACCAGTACTCCACCTCCACCTTGCTGGCGTCTGAGTCGGACTGGAGCTCTCTGCCCTTTACCAATCCAGCCACGGGCCCATCCATCTGGCCCATCAAGACTCACTCTCATTTCATCAGTCCATAAAACCTTAGAAAAACCAGTCTTGAGATATTTCTTGGCCCAGTCTTGACGTTTCAGCTTGTGTGTCTTGTTCAGTGGTGGTCGTCTTTCAGCCTTTCTTACCTTGGCCATGTCTCTGAGTATTGCACACCTTGTGCTTTTGGGCACTCCAGTTATGTTGAAGCTCTGAAATATGGCCAAACTGGTGGCAAGTGGCATCTTGGCAGCTGCACGCTTGACTTTTCTCAGTTCATGGGCAGTTATTTTGTGCCTTGGTTTTTCCACACGCTTCTTGTGACCCTGTTGACTATTTTGAATGAAACGCTTGATTGTTCGATGATCACGCTTCAGAAGCTTTGCAATTTTGAGACTGCTGCATCCCTCTGCAAGATATCTCACTATTTTTGACTTTTCTGAGCCTGTCAAGTCCTTCTTTTGACCCATTTTGCCAAAGGAAAGGACGTTGCCTAATAATTATGCACACCTGATATAGGGTGTTGATGTCATTAGACCACACCCCTTCTCATTACAGAGATGCACATCACCTAATATGCTTAATTGGTAGTAGGCTTTCGAGCCTATACAGCTTGGAGTAAGACAACATGCATGCAGAGGATGGTGTGGACAAAATACTCATTTGCCTAATAATTCTGCACTCCCTGTATTTGTTTTTTGTTAAGTTGCCTAATAATTATGCACAGTAATAGTCACCTGCACACACAGATGTCCCCCTAAAATAGCTAAAACCAAAAACAAACTAAAAACGACTTCCAAAAACATTCAGCTTTGATATTAATGAGTGTTTTGGGTTCATTGGGAACATGGTTGTTGTTCAATAATAAAATTATTCCTCAAAAATACAACTTGCCTAATAATTCTGCACTCCCTGTATGTGAAGATTTTCAGGTACATAGAGTTCTTTTTGCTTTTTATTTATTTACACAGACAGAATTCTATTGTGGACACAATTAATACACTATATCTCTGCATATAGAAACACTATTTCAATGTTTGTGCTGGTTGTGAACAGACACTTATATTATCCACTTATACTGAGCACGTACACATGCAGGACTGTGGGTTGATCCAGGAATATATCCTTTCATACAGATACACGAAACAGTGCATTAATCTCTTTATGCTGATGCATATTTGCACACACAGAAACCTGAAAGAGCAGAGAGTAAATTGTTTTATTCAGTGAGACTTCTAATTCCCTCTCGGTGTTGATCAGTTCTCTGTATTAATTTGCCTCACTCACTTCTTTCCATGTTGTCAAGGTATTTAAACCTGCTTTCATAAGTCTTTTTTTTAATTAATCTTATCCAAGAGTTCCAACTCTTGAGGCCCACATAAGCTACACTCAGTCTTGTCAGATTGAATGCTTAAACTTAAGTTCGAGGAGTACGTTAGTTAAAAACAATAAATAAAAAAAACCTTTGAAACATATTTAACTATTGTATCAAAATGAGTGTGCAACATTTTTTCTGTATTTTTAATTCACAAGGGAACCTAAGCACTGATGTTTCGGCAAGTTCCCTCTCAGAGTGCTTCCTTGTGCTGTTTTGTCAGTGTGCCGCTCCAATGTGCTGTCTGACAGCACACAGAAGAAGGCTTCTCGCCAAAACATCTGTGCTTTGGCTCCCTTGTGCCATTAATTAATGTTTTAAAATAGCATTGTGCCCCTGAGCATGTTTGTAAGTGGGGAACTCTTTTTAAAGTTCACAGCATTTGGTTTCCTTTTTTCCCCTCCATACTTTACTGTAGTGTGTTCCATACAGCAGTTATACCTACAGTACAATTATAATAATATATCACATGAAAAAGATGCATATGTTAGGTATTACATCTCAATTTGTCTTAAGGCTATTAACATATCCCACATACAGTCCATGCAGAAAGGAATTATTCAAATCTGACCTTCCAAAGGAACGCTTGAGTGATATCAAAGTTCAGTCTTCTTCATTTTACACTTCATACATTTTAAATCTGGCACAGAGATTTATCAGTAGCAGAAATCTAAATATGTGTGTGCCATCTGCTTTAAAATTGAAATAAATCGAGTCTAGAGGTATGTGTGTGTCCACATGTGTTAGAAGCACTCCCCTGCATGCATCATTCTTCCCATGCTGCTTAGTTTGACTGTGCAGGTGGTGGTGAAGCACTAAGTGGAGGTTCTGTGCCAGTTGAAAGACAGAGGCAGGCACTGAGAGTGGGTGGAGGGAGGGCGAGGTGAGGAGACAATGGAAGATTGAAAGACTGAAAGATTTAACACTGAAGCTGAAACTGGTTAGACAGCACGCAGCATGAAGAATCAGTGTGCTGCAGCCACACGTACACACCCACACTATCATAGCTTCACAGTGGGGGCCTCAATGTAATTTACTGTGAGCAGGTGGAGATGGATGTTCAATCTGATTCAATTTGATGTGGCTCACACAGGAGTGGGATGAGACACCACTCATTCCACTGACAGTTGTGATCGACCCTTTTTTCTTGAATCCTGAGCAACATACCATCTTCTTCTTACCTTCTCCATTCTTCCTCTACACCTGTTCTTATCTACTTCTTACACTCACTCTCTCTGTAGCTGTTTTCAGAAAATACCTTTTACTGTATAGCCTCATGATCATCATTCCATCCTTCCTTATTCACAGCTTATGCGTTTCTCTACCCATTTCCCTGTTTGGCTTTTATTCCATATCTGGTTTCAGGCTGTCTAGCAAGTACGCATTAACTATTTCGCACTGTCCGTCGCCAAACCTCTCATTCCTTGTCCCCTCCTTTTTCTCGCTGTTTCTTTATTCCCACAGTGGACTCAGAATTCTCGCCAGTATTTTGTCCATTGTCCCAAGCAGCCAGAGAGATCATGGAGATCTGTAATGTGGACCAGATGGGCTGTGAGGACCCTGACCTGGAGATAGACACAACTGCACATGCTCTGAGCAGCCTGGAGCAGGAACTAAGACTCATGGTCAAGAGCGCAGACCAGAAACCTTCATGTATGCAATCACATATACATGGTATAGCTATCTGTGATCAGTATATTATTTTACAGATCATAATCATAGAAAATAATACAGTAAGTGTTTGAATGAATTATGAATTACAAGAGTGATTTCAACCATTAATTCTTAACCTTTCTTAAATATTTCCATCCCAAGCAGGCACTCCAGGTACTGGTACAGAACACAGTGGAAGTCAGGATGAATGCAGGAATCCCTCTTCCAAACGGTTTGTAACACACATCCTTAAATTTGATTACCCTCATGCATTTCAATTGTATTTGTGCGAGGATCACATCAAGGATGAGCTTATCATAAAGAGGGTATATGTTTTTGTTGTTAGTTGACCTAGAAATGCTTAGGCAGTTGTTCAAATGTCCATTTGATGTTGATATCCTGAAAGGCAAATGTGAGTTTCTCCAGTGTGCGAATCAGACAGTGAAGTGTCGTACCTTCCCGTTTTCATACTGTGTGTGTGTGTCTCTTCACCATGGCCACCTTAGAATCTCACCCCTTACACTTTCTCACACTCCACTACCAATCCAGTGGCCACGACAGGGGGTAATCCCTCTTTTTTTTGGTACTGCATCAATGCCTCTCGCTGTCGGATATGTGGAGTGTGTAATGGATCGTTAGCGCAGAACGACTTTAGCTTTGGCAGCATGTTGGGTATCCAGCCTTAATGTGCTGCTTAATGTGAGTATGCGTGTGAAAAGAAAGAGGAAGTGTGTCAGTGTGGTTTTGTATATCAGAAACTGACTCTGAGTGTGTGTGCCTGTGCATTATTGATGTTTTTTTGTGTTTGTGGAGCGGGCATAATCTGCGCTAGAGGCCTTGTGCTGAGCAGAGCACTGTGAATATCACTTTGAGACGTGTAATAAACGGATTAACGCATACTACAGTGAGAGCTCCCAAAACAGCTCCTTACATCCTAAAACATACACAAACACACACTTAGGATGGACTTAATCTGGCTACTTTGGTTCAGCTTCACAGGTATCATGTTGTTTTTGTTTTTTATAGGCAGCTCTTGTGCTTCCACCCTCACCTGGTTTTCCTCCTAATATGCAGATTGGACTCTTGTGACATTGTCCAATTTATTGAGTATGCAGAAACACTGGATTTTCATGATGACAGGATCTTGTCATGCAGTTAGTTAACACGGCTGTAACATTGTTGTTTTATTAGGTACAGTGTGTTTTGCCAGTTCAACTCAGCAAGTTTTTTTTTGTATAGGGTCAATGAACCGTCTTCATGAGATGCTGTTCTTTCAGACCCCGTTGACTTCTGAGTAAATGTATGTAAATGGATTTCAGCTGTAATGTAGCTTCTGCTGCAAAACATATTGAATAATGGTACAATCAGGAAAACTTGAGTGCATTTTTGCATATAAAATATGCATTTGTTTTAGTGAATATTCCAGTAATAGTATACAGTATGTACACTCCAAGGTACACCCACACAACACAATAGCGAATGCTGTCACAGCATATTATGGGCGGTCTGTGTGCATAGACAACTATTTATCATCTGCGCTGCTTTTACTCAGCTTTCTCCGGTTGCTTGGCAGGCGTGCACCACAGTTGGTGGATTGTGAGAACTGAATATCTGCTTTTGCTTTATTAGTAGTTACACTATATGAGTCCAAACCTAAAACCTACTTCACGTTTTGCAGCTGTATGAGGATGCAGCAGCATGTATGAGTCATGCTCGTCTTTGAGAGCAGCTTTAGGTTGTGAAACAGTCTGTGTTAGTGCTGTGCCATATCATAGCCATGAGAATAGCAGTATGCATTTTGGCACGATATAAAAGTGTCATATGGTAATATCTTTGATATAGCGACACCTTACATTTATGTTCCCTCGTGTGCACTACAATGAAACAAACCCATACGTGTCTAAGAGCAAGAGCACAGTGTGTGCCTCTGATGACAATATACTGCATAAAAAGGGAGCTACATAAAAAGAACCACTGACAAAACAGTGCTTTGCAAAACATGCATGAAATATAATAATTTTTGATAACTGTTGAGTACAATCAGGCTATGAAAGCACTCTAATGGAGATACTAGCAGTTGGTGAAGTGCGACCCAAAAGTAAACAACTGAGAGTCACTGTAGCCCTCGATAGCTGTGCTTCATATGACAGGAAGAGCTAAAGGTGAAAGGAAATTACTGGTGGGTTACATGGTGATAAAGGAGGGCTTAAGTGGTTAAAAGCTCGACCCAAGATACAACACCCCAGGCAATGTTCCCTCTAAGCTGCGCGCGTGCGCAATTGCGCACTGCTGGCACGGTCTCTGCGCACAGAAAATCTGCGTTGCACGCAAAAAAAATCTAACCTGAATTGCAATTAAAATTAAAACTTTAACAATTCTGTTTTGCAGTGTTAGTCAGTAAGTGACTGGCTGCTGGGATTAGAACGATGCCACCTTATCCCATAGTGCAGCCAATGATGCGATTCACAATCGTATATACGCAGCTAATCAACATCGTTGACAGGCTATGACAGCGTCCTTATGCACGTCAATGACAACGTGTACAACCATTGGAGATGTGAGCAAGACAGACGGAACAATTGACGGAAAAAGTGTGGACTTTATACCAGTTTTTAAATTGTGTTGATAGGCCACGTAAAACCAGAGTTATCATAAAAAATATATGCAATGTTTGTTTTTGCTGAATACTATCGTTGTTTATATTTACTTCGGGAAGAAACGGTTAAGCGGCGTTTTATAAGCAAAACGCTCGAAAGCGCTCTCCGCCTGGGCGGGGGGAGGGGGGGAGTGACGGCGGTGTTTTGAGATGTGAGAGATTTGCGACGTTTAGTATGGGCAGAAATCTGTGCCATCAGGAACTGAATTTGAATAAGTTAAATTCGAATTTGAATTGCTCGGATTGAATCTGAATTGTAACTTGAATAAATGCTTTTAAAAACTGAATATGAATTAGCCTAATTTGAAATTCAATTTATTGGTTTGAAAATGATCATCACTAAACTGAAATTGAATTTTATAGTTTGAAAATGAATTCATTTGCTTTGAAACTGTATTTTATCCTTTAAAAATTTAGCTCTCGAATAATTTCAGATTCACTTCTCACCATTCAGTTTCAGTTCTACAATTCAGTTGACCCTGTGCACGAGAAAATGCTAACTTCCTGGTTTGAGACCGGATGTGGGGTTGTACATTTCCGGTAGCTTTACTTTGCGGTCAATCACTACTGCGAAGATATACTCCAAAATCATGTCCAAAACTCAAAAACGGAAAGATCGCGTTAAGTTACAAAGAGCAGAAGGTGGGAACACTCACCACTGTTGTGTCATAAAAAATCTAATGATCAGTTTTGACGTTTAAAGAGTTTAGATCGATCAGTTGTTTACATCAGCGGTCCCCAACCCCCGGGCCTCGGACCGGTACCGGTCCGTGAGTCGTTTGGTACCGGGCCGCGAGAGTTGAGGCTCAGGTGTGAAATGTATGGTTTTCAGGGTTTTTATCGGTTTTCAGCATTATTTTGTTATCGTTTTTATTGTTAACTCGGTTTTCCTGGGTCTTTTCACGTGTGTTATGAATAAATCTTCTTTTTTTTGGTACCGGTACTAGTTTTATTTTGTTGTATTTATCCGCGACACCTTAAAGGCCGGTCCGTGAAAATAATGTCGGGCATAAACCGGTCCGTGGGGCATAAACCGGTCCGTGGCGCAAAAAAGGTTGGGGACCGCTGGTTTACATCACTCAACACAAGCAGAACTGCATTACTGCAGCAGAAGACACATCGTCCACATTCAGAAGCACATCTCTGTGTAGTGACTGGTCTTATGATTTAAACAGGCAAATGTTCAGCATTCAAACTACAGGTGAACAATAGTCAAACCAGATGTTTCCCCGTTATGTCAATATCAGCTAGTCAAGTACACACCTGCACAGCATGTTAACAAACCGTGAAAAAAGCCACACAAAAAATTAATGATTGCTGGTAAGGGTTTCTATAAATTAGTATGTACGAAGGGTATGTTGTGACTTACCTTCAAAATTACAGTGGTACCTCGCTATAACGCGGTTCACCTTTCACCTCGCTGTTTCACAGATTTTTTTAGTGCAAGTTTGCACGGTTTTTTTTACGTCACATTGTGTCCTGCGTCCTGATCACTGCAGACGATGTCCTCCGTGACGTCTCTCCTGTATAGTACAGAATCGCTGCATCGATCGCTAGCAGTGTGACTCTGAAGTGCAGTACTGTATGTCCACGAAACGTTTTGCACCGTCAAAAAATAAAATTGGCTACTTGATTTCACCTATCGCTGGTTATTTTTAGAACATAACACCCGCGATAAACGAGGGACAGCTGAGAAATATAACATTTGAATCCCTTTTCTCTTTTGCTCTGAGGCGCAGGGGAAAAAATATCGACAAGTCGATGAACATCATTTACAGATATATTGGGTAAATGCCCAAGACATCTATAGAAATGTAACTCGCCGCTTGATTCATTCATTTGCTTAACTTGTTTTGGACTGTAAACAGGGCGCGAATAGGACACCGGAGGCAGGGTACACCCTGGACAGGTCGCCAGTCTGTCGCAGGGCCAACACACAGGGACAGACAACCATTCGCACTCACATTCATTCGCACATTCACACCTAGTGACAATTTAAAGACTGCATGAAGACTCTGAAGTTTCTCTTCTCTTCTGGCAGGACAGGAATGTGGCCTTGTCCTGTGAGCCACCGTAAGGATGTACTTGGAGTAGAACTGGATTGTCACCGGCCTCAGGCTCTTCACCTTTTCAAAGACAAAGCAGTCATTTAGATAAAATATTAGATATTGTTTACCTGTAAATGCACAAAGTAAATTTAGAAATGTAATTCTTGTCAAGAGTGAACAAGCACTGATAGTGTAATCTACAGCTGTGGCCAAATGTTTAGAGAATGAGAAGTGTTGTTTGTTTATTTACAAAGTTTGCTGTTTCAGTGATAGTTGTATATCATATTATATCACTTCAAACAGATGTGATCCAGTAATGCTGCACTAACAAATTAGACTAACTATTCACTTTAGCTAAAGTTATTAAGTTAGCTAAAGAGTTGGGATGCTGTGTAAGACATAAATAAAGCTGAAATACAAAGGTTTGGACATCGTTTTGCATGTTTCCCTACTGTAGGGGTCTCTGCAAGCATACAGGGCTCTGACAGGGTACAAGATGACAACTTTGGAATTCTACTAGAAACAGTCGATCATATTTGTTTGTCAAAGCTGAATTCAGGGCAAACTACGCTAAATTAGCGTTTTGAGCTAACAGCTACAATAAGCATAAAAGTTACTGTACGGCTATCATTTGTTAACATGACGCTTGTTCTTATACATGTAATACATTTATTACCAACCTGAGAGTTTATCCGCTGGTCATTCGACATGATGAATGACTTCTGAAGTCTTAATTCAGCTCAAGACGCTGTAGATTCCCGTCAGTAACACTTTCGGTCCGCTAGTAAAACGTAGTTCTATTAATCTGCACTTGATTACTCTTGAACCGGAACCGGATGTAAATCCCAAAAAACTGAATTTTGGAACTGAAACTGAATGGTGAGAAGTGAATCTGAAATTATTCGAGAGCTAAATTTTTAAAGGATAAAATACAGTTTCAAAGCAAATGAATTCATTTTCAAACTATCAAATTCAATTTCAGTTTAGTGATGATCATTTTCAAACCAATAAATTGAATTTCAAATTAGGCTAATTCATATTCAGTTTTTAAAAGCATGTATTCAAGTTACAATTCAGATTCAATCCGAGCAATTCAAATTCGAATTTAACTTATTCAAATTCAGTTCCTGATGGCACAGATTTCTGCCCATAGTTTAGCACAAATCTTATGTAGTTAGTGTGTAGTGTAGTCAATAGTTTTGTTGTGTGTGTCAGAACAATGAGGCGACTGCTGAATGTTACAGGTGTTACAGGAGTGATACATCTCCTGTTGTCAGGTCTGCAGGTATCAGGCTGTTGTCCTTTATCTCATAGTGGACAGAAATTATTTTTTGGAGTGGCACAAATAATTTGTGTGGCATCAAATTTGATGCAGGACACCTGATTGTTCTGTAAATAGTTTGAAATGTTTATTTAAAAAAACGCCTTGGCTGCATTTTTAGGTAAACAGCTGCAAAAAACTTTGTTGTTTGCAAAACTCAGTTACTTTTTTGAAGAAGTAACTATATAATTAATTGCGCAGCATTGGTCATTATATACTGTATTTTGCAGACAGAGTTACAGGACTCTCTCCTAGACCACAGACTCATACTCATAATAGTCAGAGCTTTATAAAAAAAAGAAAGAAAGAAAGTTGTTTTTTCAAAATTGGAGTTCAAGTTATTTTTACTTCCAATAGTGTTAACATACTACACAGGTCATGAACAAGATTTTCTTTAAATGCCATTGTAAGTGGGCTAAAGCAGCTAATTAAAAGTAGTCTAACATAAATGTAAATGCTGTAATTTTATTATTTTAATAAACCATGTAACTTGGATGGATTCGATGCTGGCGTGACCACAGTGCACACGTCTACTGTTGCTCACAGTGGTTCAAGGGATCGCTCAGGGAGTTTGTGTGTTTGCTCAGACACATGAAAAATTAGAGGGAACATTGATCCCAGGTAGAAAATATTTTTCAGTTTTGTTATGTGACAATACTGCACAGCCTCTACTAGAGTTACAAAGTTGTTGTTAAACTAAAGTGTGAAGCAGTTATGTTATACTTACCACATTTTTGTATAATTCATACATCTTAATGGCTGTTTTTCTCTAATTCTACGCAGGGTCAAAAGTATACAAACAGGCTCAAATATATACATATATCCAAAGTTTCAATGATCTTACTGTTGGTGTGAAGTAGAAAAATTTAGGTGTCGTCCTCCTTCCTCATTATTCCATTCGCTTTGTGGAATGTACCCGTGCCACTGATGAAAAACAGCACCCAAACATGCTTGACAACTGGTACAGTGTTCTTTGGTTTGAAAACTTCATCTTTACTCCTCCAAACAGACCTCTTGCTATTATGGTGAAATAGCTCAAATGTTATCTTGTCTGACCATAAAACTTTTCTCCAGAAGAAATTTTGTGATGCTGGTGTTCCAGCAGTTTCCAGTTCATGGCAGGCTTGAGCCTTGTGGTGATTTCTGGACTTTTCTGGGACATACAAATCAATTTCCTGTCATTCAAGTGTCTTCTTCCAAGCGTTGGCAAAATTATGACACATCTGAATGACTTGTATTTACGCACGTGAGGTAACTGTGTGCTTTAAAAAGTGCTCTACAGTCAAAGATATCATAATTATTACTCAAACCTTTTAGAGAAGACAGTACTACTTTTGTGCTTACATTTAACTGATGCTGTAACTGGATATAATGCTATGTCACTAGTATTTTGCTATATTATTTGAAGTTTGAATTAGCTAGTATGTGTCATTGATTACAGTAGATCATTGGATAAGATGCCCTCTGTTTTGTTTGTATTAATAAATTCTTCTGCAAGCTGCACATTTGAACAAGTAACATTGTTATGGTTTAAGTCTGTGAGTCACATCAAACATTTGAAAAAAATAAGTGGATAATGCACTAAAAAAAGTAGAACTGAAAAAAAAATGACAATAAAATCAAGAACACTGCACATGCTGGCTGAGATGGCATCAATAGAGTGACTCGTTCTTATTTGGAGGTGGGCGGTGTTTTTTATGACTCCCAAGGTAATTTGGTGTCGTCGTAGCTGAATACAGGCGGGAAACGCTTCTCCTAAATGCCTGAAGAAAAAAAAAGGAAGAGTCTAGGGACAGTTGGAGGGGTTAATTGTATCACTTCAGTATGAGTGTTTAAAAAAATAGCCAGCAACTTCTTAATCAAAATATTTACTCCTTCATCCTGGTTTTCTTTTATTTGTTTTATTTCTATTACCACGGTAGCCATTTATTCACTTGCTAATTAATAAGTTTCACACAAATCAAACAACTTAGATTTTTAAATGACTAGACTGGATTCAGATTTAATCGAATTTGATCAAACTCCACCTTGGCAATGACAGATGTCTGTTAACACACAAGCTACACTTTCAGCTGTCCATCTGTTACATTTTCCAAATCTTATCTGGTGGAGGAGAATTTTTGATATCCACATCTGAAAGTAGTTAGAAAAAGAATAGCGCATCTATTCTTTGATCATAGGCAGGTATTTGAGTTTTATGAGTATAACACGTTCTCCCTTTGATTGGTGGATTTTGTCTTGCAGAGGCGGGGTCACCGCTGAACAAGAAGAGGAGGAAGAAGATAAGGAGGAGGTGAAGAGAGATCGACAGAGTGTCCTCTTGCTACCCTAACGGACACATGTGCGTGACAGTAATGCAGGCGAAATCCCACAGTGGATGCATTTTTAAATTGTGTTCATTACACTTAAAGGTTGGTGTAGACACCCTTAAATGCATAAGTCTAAACTTTTCTGCAATAATATGAAAAAATATAAATGTAATGCTTGTTGAGCAATGAATAAATGCTGTTTGATTTATTGTTTGTCTCTTTTTGTATGCCCTTGTTTGCCATACACCATGTTTATGTTAGTTCTTATACTGAACAGCAGCTGTGAGATGCATTCCTGTGGATGGATTAGCTAAAGGTACAAAAACAATGCGACTGGCAACAGAAGGGGAGCTGACATGAAGATAAATGGTGACTTTGGCTTTATTCTCAGCAGGAGTCTTCTTGGATCCCTTTGACGGCGTGTTTGTCAGAGTGTGTGCGTGTGCTGTCTGAGACGTGCATTAAAGGACAGACATTGAGGGACAGTTTGCTGCGGTGCCAATTTTACCTGCAGGGGTTAGGAAGAACATTTTTCTCTGTTGTCATCACTTTGTTTCTTAATAAGGTTAGGGTGGCACTAGATCAGGTCAGACTGTCTGCACATGGACACACACAGAGGAGACTCCTGCAGGTGATAAATAATGTCTGTAAGGCAGGGAATAAGGAACTGTGTCAATGCCCGCTGCTGCCATGTTTCTGCATGTGTGTGCAGGAGTGGGAGAAGATAAACACGAGTTGCTGGAACTGGTTTGTTGTCTCCATGGTGAATGTGTACATGCGCCATTGGTGTTTGTTAGTATGTATGTTTGTGTTTTTCTGCAGCTCTGCTGTTTTCTATTATTCCCCACAGCCAGTCCCAATCTATCACGACTGCCACTGTCCTCAGTTGAGTTCACAACCCACCATTGACTACTTCATCTCCAGCCGATATTTGTGTGAGGTTCAAACAAGGACAAACAGGTAGATACGGCAGAATATCACGCCTGTATAATACTACCAAATACATTCTGTAACTGAGAAGCAGAATGTCAGTCGATGTTAAAGCTTTTTTTAGCCTGCTGTATGAGCTTGTGGAAATGTTATGGAGGACATGCATGGCCAAAACCCTGATGATTGGTGGCTTGACGCCAGATGCTGGATTACAATTTTCTGTATCCCCGACTAAAAATAGGCGTAATACAGCAAAACGTTAACCAAAGTTGTTTATTCTAATATTTAGAACACTCAACACTTCTGTTTCATACGCGAGTGGAGCAGGTTATGCATTTGAGCGTGGGATTTTTGACAAGCAGTCTGACTGTGTGGATAATCACAACCATCAGAGTTCATTATGTGCAGCGGAGTGGTTTGCCTGCCTAGCTCTGTGTTTCCAAAAGAGAGGGTGGGCAGTCAGCATCTCTGGAAGCAGGCTATAGGTAGTTTAGCCCAGCGGAGGAGTTATTTTATTTTCCTTTTAATTGTGTTTGCAAGATGTACGTTTGAATGAATGCACACACCTAGTTAGATCTATAGCCGCTGTGGCTAGATGCTAACTTTGATGGCATTTAGGATGAAGAGTAATTTTTGCACTGCATGTTATTTTGTGTGTGTGTGTGTGTGTGTGTGTGTGTGTGTGTGTGTGTGTGTGTGTGTGTGTGTGTGTGTGTGTGTGTGTGTGCAAATGCGTTTCTCTGTGCACACGGCTGTAGTCTTAACTCCAGTCGCTATGGAGGGATATAGGGCTATTTTATTTGTCCTGACGTTAATCGCTGGGAGCAGACAGCAAAAGCCCTGTAATCCAACAGCAATCACCACAAGGCTGATTGATAGCACAGGGACAGAGAGAAAGGCAGAGAGACCAAGAGATAGACAAGGAGAGAGAGGTGAAAAGGTAGATCTTTGTTATTGTGTCCTTCACTGAGTTTATCACTTACTGTTTAGGAGAGGAAAATAACAGAGACATAAATCTGATGGATATCGAACTGCTAGGCTGGGTTTAAACAACTCTGAGATCTCTGCACTCCTTTCCTCTCGATCCTCTTTCTCTTCCTCCTCTCCCTCGCACACAGACACACACATGCATGCAAACAGGAAGACGAAAAAGAGAGCTGACCTTTGTAAGATTTGGAGTTGTGTGTGATGTTGATGCTGTCAGAAAGACAGTGAAACTGGAGGAGTTGACATTTAACTCCACTATATTAACTGACCCTTCTCAGGAACTGGAGTTCAGACTGGGTGCATTACAAAAAACAGGCATACCAATATGCCAGACTATGAAAGTAACTCATGTTTTAAATATACTTCTTAGGGGTAAATTCACAAGTTTTGTTTTTTCTTTTGTTTTCACGTTGACTTCTGATACATTATTTTAATACTAATTTCAATCTTTAGCTCTAACCCAAAAAACAGTTGAAACTGGTCACTGGTTCGGCTACAGCTCTCCCTCTCCATCTTTAACTGTCTCTTCTTCTTCTTTAAGTGCACATGTTTTTTTTGTTTTAGTGGTTATTTTCATTGGGTTGTACCGTGGAAGAATTTTGATCCGCTTCCAGATATCTTCCTCGCTTGTCTTCTGATGAAAACCCACTCCAATTTCCTCACCCAGAATACCCTGAAAAGATTTTCTTGTTTACAGAGTCTCACAAGTCGCCTTTATTGTGCCACGAAGGATGGCAGCTGCATACCCAAGCAACATTTCGAGTCCACAAAGAAACTGAGAAATGGGCAAAATTGCAGAAAAGGCACTAATATTTAAGAGTTTTATTTACTCTACTCATTCGCCACTTTTTATGAAGTGTTAGTGGACGCATTTGTAATATTAAATGCTGACGTATGTAGTCTTTAATTTCTTTTTAATTGTTCTGCAGTCATCTAGATTGGGGTTGGGAAGAGTCAGCAATGAAGGATGAAAAAGAAGTATACAATCAGGGAAATGACAGTTAGGAAGAAAAAAAATTTTTTGAATGTGTTCAGCGTTTAAAGTTTTTAAAAAGCTATTGACAATAAATTAGTTATATTGATAAAATAAACTTGCCCTATTGCCAAAATGTCATGGGCAGACAAAATGCTGTTAGCAGTGGTAGTGAAGAATTGCCTCGAAGTAGAGCATTGGCATGTAAACAAATTAAGGTGATACTTGTCTGTGTTTACCACTTAGGATGTTGCAGCTAAATAGCCAATTAAAGGACTAGTGACATTACCAGTGTTCCCTGAATGTTATTTTGAACAGTCATTGAACAAACTAATAAGGAGGCGTGAGCCCAGATTTAAAAGTGAGATAAGAGTAAACTGGTGTGAGCCACACGTGCAGCCCTTTGGTGTCACGGATGCTACTTTTGTACAAAATGAGACGTTTGGCAGATTAAAGCAAAAAACAGCAGAAACTGATATATTAAGGTGTTGGCTCGCCACCAGAACTGCTACCAAAACTGCTTCGTTGCACATTGACATTGATTGTCTGGAACTCTACTGCAGGGAAGAAAGCACCCTCTAAATGATAGTCCATCATCTGGTGTTTTGATGATTGTAGTGGAGAGTGCTGTCAAACACATCAGTCGAAAATCTCCTGTAGGTGTAGAGGATTATGCATTTAGAGGAGGCCTCTCCATTTTGCTGAAAGCCTTAAAGGTGTCAAACTGACAGAATATCCTCTGAGATTAGTTTCTTAATCTGTACCTGAAATGATGTCTCTCCTATCTGATCTTGAGAATATGTGTTGGAGAGTTACATCAGACTTACCAAAGATAGATGGCTAGGCACGGTGAATTTTTATAAAGATGCCCTGCCTCGTGAGAATAAACTTAGGGACTGGGCGACAGGATGGCAGCAACACATCCTTACCATCTATGAGGTTTTGTTCCATAAAATGCTTACATGCTTCTGCATGTTACATTTCACTGTATATAATATTCTTATATCTGTAATGTGTGCTGTGAAGGTAAAGCACACGATTCATATTCAAACCGTACAGTGACTCCTCATATTGCACTGCAACCTCAATGTGGTCTTTATGATCCCAGAAGAAACTTAGAAGGGTCTTCAGCAATCGTGTCTGAAAGCATCCAAATTGGTGCCAGGACCCATGTTTCCCAACAATGCAGCGTATTTGTATGAGTCCTCTTCACTTCACCCCTCAGTGGATTTAATGTGGATGATTAGTGACTAGATTAAAGGAAGACAAAAAAAAGAAAAGCACGTTACTGTGGTTATAAAACACTCCAACATTACGCAATATTAAAATAACAGTATGACTATATCCTGTTAACCCCCAGGTCTGGCACTGTGTCTGTGTATGTATGTATTGATGCAGAGAGTGCTTAACTACCACGGTCACCTTTGACCCCCCCCCCCCCGAAAAAAGAAATGAAGCGCACTCATTTATATTTTCCTTCCTCGCCTCTTCAAGTATGCTGTGTAGCTTGCAGCTGTATGAACAAGCAGCTTGTTTTACTTTTGTGCTTGTCAGGCTGTAGGCATATTTGCCATCTAATCCTGTCCTATGTTGTCGGTTGCAGTCTTGCCACCTCATTACAGGTGAAGGACAATATGTGTTGTCATTGTGAAACATAAAAAATGCCTCATAGCTTGTAAGTTGTATCGATGGCTGTATGTGCCTACGCTATTAGTCCCGGGCTGTGAATGGATGTCGCATAGCACAGGCATGCAATAACTTTGCAGGCAAATAGCAGAATATAATAAATCTTGTTTATGCTCATATTTTCTTTAAACCAAACCCTGCTTCTTCTTTGGACAGTGTTATTATTTCTCCGTGGCCATGTCCTCACATGTCGCCCAGCTTTAACTTAGTTGTGCCTTGATATAACTTTCAAGGTTATGGGCCTCATCTATACTTAAATGACCCCATATGCTAGAGATGGAAGTACAGTGTGCCCTGGACAAAAGGTTCAGCCAGAGGAAGTTATAATGGAGGGGAGGAGAGAGGGAGATGAAGTGAGAAAATATAAAGAACAGAGGGGTTGAGAAGGTAGAGGATAGAAATTAAGGAAAGGTCAACAGAGGACATGAAAGAAATGGGGGTTGCAGTAGGAGGGAGAGGGCCATCCAGTTTGATAAGGAAATGTATTTTCAACTCTTCTCTTCCTCCCTCTGTCTGTCTCTAGCTCCACCTCGCCCTTGTCCTCTTACACTTATTCCATCACTCCATGAACAGCCATTTCTCCCTAACTACTGCCAGTCAGTCCTCCCCACCCATCGCCATGGTTTCTTCTTCCATCTCTCCCTCCTTTATTTCTCTTTTCCTTAGGCTGGTTTCTATTGCTTCCACTTGTTTTCCCACATCATCTTTCTTTTTTACTTTTAATCCTTCCATTTGTCTCTCCCCCCCCCAGTTCGGTGGCAGTCTCCCGGTGCAGTGGTTGAGCAACAGGGACCCGCTGACAAATCGATACATCACTGTAATTAATTCTACCGACCCTCAAAGTGTTTAACGAGCAGTTCCAACCCCCTCCTCCCTTCTCTCCTCCCCCTTGCACGTGGGTTTTGGCGCAGTCCAGTTCAGTGGGCATCCATGTGCAGCGAAGTGCTGCCACTGTTAGGTGAGGGACAGGAGATGATACAGTTGAAATGTGTGGGTTTGGAAGATGAAGGCAGATTGAAGGTGTTTGGGGTTAATCTGAGAAGCTCTCTGGGTGAAGGATTGGTCCAGCTGGTTAATTAGAATGGGTAAAGGGTAGATGTAAAATGTGTGGCCTTGAGAGAAAAGAACCATGTGCCAGACAGAAGTTAGAAATGTATGTGTGTGTGAGTGCTTGTGTGCAAACTGTCTGTATGTGCTGTTAGTTACAGCTTTTCTTTGACTCAACATGACTCAGTTCTGTCTTCAGCCTGGTCCTGCGCTAGAAAAAAGGGGTGCTCGCCCATCACAGATGGTGGGAATCACATTAAGCAAAAGTGAAACAAAGGAATTGATGTTCAGAAAGATTCCATTCCAAAAATATCAGATGTAAGTAAGGTGAAATGATAATGAAGTAAAGACCAAGTTCAAGGTCAAGTTCAAGTTCAAATTTTATTCGCCACATGCAGGTTGCCCTGCAGTGAAATGAACCCGCCCCCCGACCTTACACACACAACACAGACATCACATGGGGATACAAGTCAGAGAACGGTTGCATTACAGAAAAACCACTGAAATGTACACTACAATGGGAAAAGTACAAGAGGAAAAAAAGAGACCTCTACTCATGCTGGGCTACAGGAGGACAGCATGAGAACAGGAAACAAAAAAACCTCCTCTGCACAGAAAGCACATAAATGTCCACAGTACAACATTATAGAGCACGTGACCAGCAACAGGGTTGGGTAGGGGATAAGGAGTAATCCCAGGCAACACAGCAGCCATCCTGCCACTGCGCCGACTCTCCAGCGCGGGCCCAGACCCGCCTCGTGTTCCCAGGAGGCAACAAGCAACAAGACCAGAGGGCAGAAAGACAACTACACTCTCTCACTACTTCATTAGGTACACCGGGTTGGACCCAGTTTTGCCTTCAGAAACGCTTTAATTCTTTGTGCAACACATTCAACAAGGTGCTGAAAACATTCCTTGGAGACCCTCAGAGATGTTGGTATATTAACATATTATTAACAGATTGTTGCGAAATCAGTTTTACCCCGGTTCTTTTTATTCCTCGAGCATCCAGAGACGGCACCGGAACTCAGTAGTTATTTCACAAAACTTTATTCATCTTTACTCATCTTTTACTCATCTTTACTCATCTTCATTTATCCTCATTTAAGCATGCATCTTCTAGAAGGGAAGACTTGCCAGGCCGGTGCCCCTCTGCAAAATCTTCACTCCTTTGTCTGTGAAACACAGTTTTGTAGGGGCGACCCTATCATAAAACCCCCCACGGTGTGCTGCAAACTCTGTGTCTGTGTCTATGTGCACGAGCGCATGAATGCCTATGTGAGCGCACATGAGTGAGTGTGCGTGTGGATGTGTGTGCGTGACAGTTAAAACACTGTGGGTGTAGGTGACTCCCTAGAGGTCATAAAACCCATCTCCCTTCCAGACCACAGTTATCCAGTTACAAATGTTGAGACCCCCACCCAAACATTCTCTGGGGAATTTCCACTCAGCATTAAATCCTCTCCGTTTTACTTTCACAGTTCAACTGGGGAGGGTCTCCTATACTCTACTCCTAAGTTCATGACACAATCAGGCCTTTATTATATTGAGGGCAGTGTCAGTGTCTCTACAATAATTCTACATTCTATGTTAACACATTTCTAAACTCTAAAATAAGCTAAACATTCCTACAAGTCCCCCTTTTTATCTGCCCTATGGCAGATAAAACTACACTAAATCTTTCACCATAATGTTTTCATACTGTGACTCCCGAATGTCAATCCCGAATCCCAATCCCGAATGCTCATACAATTGTGGTGGACAACGTCTTTAGGCCTTCCAGAACTCGGGTCACAGAGCCGTCGGGAACTGTGTTATTTGAAATAAAAGTACAATACATATCCCCAAACATCGCACAAACGCCCCCTTTTTCTCCCAACAACATATCTAACGCCATCCGATTTTGTACTGCCATTAAAGATGTTGGACTCAACTGTTCAGCAAGCCCTTACATTTAATGACAGCACAAAGATCAAATGTATACGAGATTGTGGACCCTTTAACGTAGTCCAACTCTATACCGCCATAATAATCAAAACACTCATCTGATTTACCTGTTTCACTACGTTTGGTCGCTGGAATGGATTCAGGTCTGTCTCTGGGCAATTCACTTATAAGAAAAATCACAGTTACAATAACAACAGTCACACCTAACACTACCGTTTCTCTCCAATTCCCCCTCAACCAGCCTAAAGAAGTTGACATGATTTAAATGTAGATAAAAGGCTCGTCTGTTTACATCTCTCCCTCGCAGAAGGCTTCTCTGCAGAGCATCAAATCTGCATGGCAAAGTGACACACTTTAGGTGATCTTCATCCTTGGGAAAAGTGGTATCAACTATTTCCCAGTCTCCTAGCATTCGTGCTTCACACAGAATCACAATTCCATCGCTGGACTTCCTCTGCGCTGTCACTTTTGGAGCTTGGCACGCTCTCTCTATCCCTCGAGTTCTCACATCCAACGCTGCTGAAGATTTAAGGCAGAGCACGTCGTACACCTTAGTTGTCTTCCTCAGCATCAACATTGAATCTCTCATTTTATTTAAAATCTTGCTGTGGGAAGTCTCCTCTTGATCTCCTGGAAGCTCAGTAGCACAGCTCTCTGTGTGATGTCCGCTGTGCTGAAGATGATCTCTGATCCTCCTGAAGCCTCTCTCCTGGCCTCAGCTCCCATCTTGTGGACGATCCTCTCAGCCACTCCATCTCATCATGGCACCTCACGACATCTACAGATTAAAAAATAACACTCCTCTTGCCACATGGCTTCCACCATGTGTCAACTCCCCAATGAGACATGCACAAGAATGTTGCACATTCTCTCTAAAACAATCTCCAGGGTTTCCCACTTGGAGCAGCCATACTCCAACCTGTAACCCTGTGTAAAAACATTAATCAGCAGTCACATGTTAAGCTTGTTTAACTCCCAGCTCCACCTGGAGCCTGTATCCTGGAAGACAAATCTGTTAAATCAAACTTCACATTTGCACCCAACTGTAGATCATAAGAGTGATAAAGTATTCAGCATAAAAGACAAGTATCATGTGCAGGTTTTCTCCAATCATTAAATCACTATTATTACCATAATTTGTCCCAAATCATGAATCATCCCAATTTATTCCACAATTTAATCTGTGACTTTCCTTAAACAATGTCACTCCACCCATTTTATCACTATGAGCTCAATAGTGGCCAGCTAATGAGCCCATATTCAACTATTCCATAAACACTGCATCTCTTATTTGTTTTCTCGTGTCACTTGTCTGTTTTCTGCTGAATCCTCTACATGCACTCTTAGAAAAAACAAACATTAGGAGCACACATGGATTATCCTGGTGGGCAGGGGTCGGCCATCCACATTCCAGAGGTGCCGTAAAAGGCCATAAAATTAAGCCTGCTGTAAAAGGAATGACACTGGTCTCAACACAGGAAATTTCTCACTTTATTCACATCGTCAAAGTAACCTTCAACATTTTCCCAACAACACAGTGTAACAGCATCACCAACTCATAACCTGTATTAGAGAAACAAACATCAACCAATTGTTCTGTTATAAATCACATCATCAAATCACATAAAGAACTGTAATGCTGTAGAAAAGAGAATGCAAATGTTAGCGCTGCGCAGGTGTATATACACTTTCTCACAGTAACTTCTGTGAGCAACACAAACCCATGAATAACACACCCCTGGTAGATTCACAAACACAGCAAGTGGCATTTAAAAGTTAAATCGGTACGGGCAAAGCTCACGCAACCTCAGATGTTGCTGTCATCTTTCTGCTCCTGTAAAAGAAACACATAAATTCATCCACCCTTTTGTCCTGTCTAGGTGGAGGTTAACCTTGAGTCGTGGTCAAGTCTTGTCAGCTTTTGTCAGCTTTTACCAGTCAGTCAGTTTGTTTTTATTTCCATTCATTCATTCATTCATCCATTCTTTCTTTCTTTGCTGATAGTGGAAACTGTCGCCGCATTTGATCTCCACCCTCAGCAAAATGACGTCATTTCAAAAAGAAAAAGAAGAACTTTAGATCGGATTACCTCGCTGAATCCTTTTTAGGCAGGGACTCTCATTTTCTAATTGTCCCAAATAAGTGGCTTTCTCCAGAGCCCATTTTAATGTGGAGAAACTCACTTGCAACAATTTTCTCGACGACGTGTAGCGCTTTTAATTCCCGACGTGCAGATCTGCTTAAAGAAAAGAAATTCACAAAGAGAAATCAGTGCACTGTTTAAAAAATAAAAATAAAATGAAAAATAACAAATAAAACTGAAAAACAAAAGTAAATAAAAAATACAGAAGCCCGGTCTTAGGACTTGTCACAGAATATTCTTTCTCTTATATGTGAGAAAACACCAAATCTAAAACTTGGTGCCATGGTAAAACCTCCCCCATACTTCAGAAACAAAAACAAAACAAAACAAAAACAAAAAATCTGCTAGTTTCACTCATTTAAACTCTGGCTGCAGGATTCTGTTCACCCCTGCTACCATGTTCCCCAAAATAATGCTAATTCAGTCGTCTATGTATCACTTCTCAACCCACTCAATAAACCAGACAGGATGATGGTAACAGTATTACCTACTTAAAATTGTGTTTGATCTTCATTACGTGTGTGTGTGTCTGTGTGTTAGTCGGGTTAATACATTTTCTGTTTTTATGTATCCTTTTATGTACCTTCCCCCTTTTTTCTGAAACAAAACTCCGTTCACTCCAAATTTTGTTTCAGAAACATCTAAATGAAAAACTCTGTCATAGGCAGGCACAGCTAAACCCCAAATTCTTGCAGGTTACCATAGGCAACCACACTGTGTGTTGTTAACCCCTTCTACAAATACCCTCTTTTGATGTGTGCCACTTTATGTATGATTTTGTGCTACCTCTAGTGCATATTATCTGCATGTGTGGTGTCACCTTTCCATTTTCTCTAACAGTACTCTTGCATACCTCAGTGCTTGTCTTCCTCCCCCTTTTGTGGTGGTCTGGACACTGTCAATCCTCCACTTCCAGGCAGTCGTTTGTCTCCCTGGATTCCTTAACCCAATTTGATTTCCCACACTAAAACAGCCGCCTCAGTCCTCTTCTGCTCCTTTCTCTCCCACTTTTCAGTCCAATGGCAGTCAGTTTTCTTCAGCTTTGTCCCGTGTATCTCTTTGTCCCACTGTCTCTTTCATCGCCATCTCACTCCAAACATGGCAAATGTCAAGCTCAAACAGTCTTCTCAAAAGTCCTTCACACACAGTCAGGTTGCAGCTTGCTGGAAACGCATCTCCATCCATCCAATCTAGATGGTGGATCTTCTCTTTCTGATGCCGTTTGCCCATAGTGCTGCTGGACCTCTCTGCTCAGGACTCTGGTATTGTCTCTTGGACTTCTGTCCACTGTTGATGTTCATCCTCGTGCTTCTGGAACTGCACTCAGTGTCTTCAGAGAGAGATTAGCTTCCTTGGAGCTTGCTTGTTCAGGATGAGGACGGGATTCAGCCAAAAATTCTGGCTGGGTGTTTCTATTTTTTTTCTAATGATTTTAACCTATAATTTTCTTCCGACCGCTGCCTGTGGAGAATTGATCCAGGTCCGTTCCCCACCTGTAATCGACAGACTGAGAGACTTTCATTATTCACTGTGACTGCATATGTTTTCATCACTCCTAAAGGCACACATCTCTACTCATTTTGTTTTAAACTCTGACTTTAAACCCCAAAAATGAAATTTTTATTTGTTCTTAACCGCAAACACAAAATCTTCTTGATGTTGTTGTTAATTATTTTCATCCACAACACTCCAAATTATGTTTTCCTTTGTGTCCAGCAGGGGAAGAAGGTGACCTGTAGTGTCACTGCTTCCCCCAGTTGGAGACAATTTCCCACTCACACTTCCACACTTTTTATTTTCTTTGTTTTCATCATTTTCTTTCTCTCTCTCTTTTTTTTACCCCATTGTTTTACACCCACACATTAACCTGTTAACTCACTCCTCCAACCTCATTTTCCTTTCACCCCAACAGCTCTCATACAGTCAGCAATCAAATTCTCCATTCATCCTTGAGTACTTGGTCACCTTTAAATGTCACTATTAATTTTATCAATTTATTTGTCATTACCTTAACACTAATCCACTGTTTAGTTTTTTTTCTTTTGTTTTTTTTTTAGTTACTTTAGTTCATTTTCTCCTATTTAATCACTTTGATTTCTTAACTATTATTATTTCACAGAAAATCAACTAATGTACTTTGTCTCCCTATTTGTCATCAAGGAATTCACACACACACTCACAGGCTGGTCACTCACCCCCACCTTTTCTTTCTCTCTCACACACACGCACATTTTACTCTTCGTTCGTTCCACCTGTGAACCCCGCCCCTCGAGGCTGGCTCACACACACTTCATGCTTCTCGCAGTCCCATTCAAACTTTCTGCGAGACACTTCTTCCTCTGCTTATTCCGGACAACGCCCTAAACGGCACACAGAGCGGGTGCCGTCCGCTCTTGTGCACCTCACAAATTATTCAAACTGCGCCACGGACTCGATACCGCGGTTTCTCTTCCCCTAAAAAATATAAAACCAAATTCAACCCCCCAATTGACTTCACAGTTTGCAACAACTCGTAACACGGCCTCCTGCCGCGATTTCTGCACACCACAAACACACACTTTTAGACACAAATTCTTTTTGTTACTTTAATTGACTCCCGTACTTCAGACGAGACACAGACTCTAACTGCGCTTTCACACACACACGCAATCTACACACACTGAAATCAGTGGGCTGAGCCAAGCAGTCGTACTCTCACTACGAAGCAACTTGCCCCCACTCTCATGCAGGTTATCAACCACGACTAGGATCCAACACCTAGCTTTAGTTATTTAAGGCGTCCCCGGTGCCCAGGTTACCAACCTGGCTCCTGTCCCACAGGGCCCAATGACGCGTCCGAAGATGGGTTGAGTTGCCAAACTCAGAACACACACACGGCCCTCAGCCGGCGACAAGGCCTTAAACCCCGCTTTCTAACTAATAGTAACACACGTTTCCTGCTTTAACGCACGGGGACGGATCACACACCGCCACTTTTTTCCTAATAACTAAGACGGATCATACACCGCCGCGGATGAAACACCGATTCTATTAATCCGTAACAAACGTCTCCTGCTTTAACGCACTGAGATGTTCTTACGGGGCGCTAAACATCAACTTGGAGTTCTTACAAAAGTCTCTTGCTTTAGTCGCTCACAGTACGCTAAACATCAACCTGGAGTTCTTACAAAAGTCTCTTGCTTTAACGCACTGAGACGGACGCTAGCCGCCTTTTTTTCTACTGAGTGAATTTACACTGCGATACGTTAAACTTAGCGAACAGATAATTTAGGCTTTAAACAATATGCACGGTTCGAAAATAAACAGGTCGTGCTTACCTTTTAATCATGTGAGCTAGCTCTCTGTTCGCCTCGTTTCACGATCTCAGCTCTGCCAATTCCTCTCTGGGCCTCGAGCGAATCCCGGGTTTCACGGCACCAAAACTGTTGCGAAATCAGTTTTACCCCGGTTCTTTTTATTCCTCGAGCAGCCAGAGACGGCACCGGAACTCAGTAGTTATTTCACAAAACTTTATTCATCTTTACTCATCTTCATTTATCCTCATTTAAGCATGCATCTTCTAGAAGGGAAGACTTGCCAGGCCGGTGCCCCTCTGCAAAATCTTCACTCCTTTGTCTGTGAAACACAGTTTTGTAGGGGCGACCCTATCATAAAACCCCCCACGGTGTGCTGCAAACTCTGTGTCTGTGTCTATGTGCACGAGCACATGAATGCCTATGTGAGCGCACATGAGTGAGTGTGCGTGTGGATGTGTGTGCGTGACAGTTAAAACACTGTGGGTGTAGGTGACTCCCTAGAGGTCATAAAACCCATCTCCCTTCCAGACCACAGTTATCCAGTTACAAATGTTGAGACCCCCACCCAAACATTCTCTGGGGAATTTCCACTCAGCATTAAATCCTCTCTGTTTTACTTTCACAGTTCAACTGGGGAGGGTCTCCTATACTCTACTCCTAAGTTCATGACACAATCAGGCCTTTATTACATTGAGGGCAGTGTCAGTGTCTCTACAATAATTCTACATTCTATGTTAACACATTTCTAAACTCTAAAATAAGCTAAACATTCCTACAAGATTAACATAATAGCCTCGTGTTGATGAAGATTTTTTATTTCATCATTGTCGAGGCCATTTGAGTACAGTGAACTCTCTGTCATGTTCAAGAAACCAGTCTGAGATGATCTGAGCTTTGTGAATTTTGCACGCTATCCTGTTGGAGGCAGCCATCACTTCAGCAGGTCATCTTGACCGTGTCTAAAGTAGAGTTTAGAGTTTTCTGCCATGTGATTGGCTGATTAGCTATTAACGTTAATGAGCAGGTATACCTAATGAAGTGGACGGTGAGTGTATGTTAAGAGAGTACAGAAGGCCAGAGAGCAAAGGAGAGATGAGGTGATACTGGGTGATATAATGTGTTTATGAGCCCGGGCTTGGTTTTTGTGTGTGTGTATGTGGTGAGTATGGGAGATATTATGGATAGTGAATCATTAATATCAGCAGCATAAGACACTAATGAATAACACGGGGATATATTGCTTCTCTCTCCTCCTCTCTCTTACTCTCTCTCTCCTGCAGTGGATTTGTTTCTTCTGGCTTTAATGAGAAACACCTGTTAGAGCTCCTCGTTAGGCATCCCTTGCTCAGACCCCATTAGACTAGTTTCTCTCTGCAAAGTCTGTCTGCGTACGTGTATGTGTGTTACTGTATGCTGATAAATTATAATGCATTCATTTATAAAATGATCCAATTTTGAGGATGACATTGTCAAGTGTAGAATACAAAAGGTAAAAAAGTTTTAGTTTATAATGTTAAATTAAAAATGTCGAGAGGGAAAAGGGGGGATGTCCATATGCATGAGATTTTGCAGTAGAGGAAGCTTTAAGTGTATTTGCTGTTGTTTTTATTTATGTGACAGGGGAAATGGGAAATGTATCGGTGTTTTAATGCATGTAATTGCTTTCCCTACATGTACAGCTGTGTATTTAAACAGTGATTATATTTTCCAGCAGTGTTGGGGATTACAGTTTGAAATTCAGCAATTATACCACAGTTATGAATCCAAAGAACATTATGTTGCTTTGCTATTTTGAGTGAAGCTTCAAGTTTGATGGAGGGTTTAGTTTAGCCTCTGCATTAAGTGGACAGGCTGATTTTACCTTAGCAACAGGACTAGATGTGTGGGGAGACAGGTTCCACAAAAACAAGAGAGAATGTGGACTCCTGGTGTCAAGTCCAATGCAGACATTACCTGTATTGAAAAGACATTTCACTCCTATCCAGACTGTGTAGGACATGACTTTCAGGCTTTTTCACGTCTCCAAGACAATGTAGGACACCTTCTATGTGCCAGTCATTCGTCCAATATTTGGTTAAATGAATAACTACTATGTTCAGCAAATAAATAAATATTTCACCCAATCAAAACACAATAAGAATATTCTGCAGAATGGGAAATGCTTACATTTCAGCCATTGTACCTCTGTAGAACAATGATGATGATGTTCCTTTCAGCTCTGCAGCCTGGTCAAGTATCATTGTCTCCACACTCACACAGAAATATCAACATGCATCCTTTTTATTAGATTTATAAAGCTGCAGATATGCCTCATTGTGTTCAATCAGACTCTCATTCTTTGTGGAAATGGGTACATGTGCAGAAGCTTAAGTTCCACTGCCACAATTATCCACGAATGGATGTGAGATTGACTAACAAGGGTCTGTTATGCACAGCTGCGGCTATTTTTAGCATATGTTCAACTAATTCATCATGTGTACCTGTAAGCCATCACAGTGGTGTCTCATCATCATTATTAAATGTCAAAAAGATGATTAGTCTGTAGCGCTCATATTGGAAAAAGAGAAGTAATGGCTTAAATGTTAATAAAAAGCATGAGAACATCCATCCATCCATGTTCCTAACTGCTTATCCAATTCAGGGTTGTGGGGTGGGGGCAGTAGAGCCCTTCAAAATAATAACAGAATCATTGAAATTGGCAACAACAACCACCTAAGGTATTACTTTTTCAATGAGAAATTTGTAATGGGTAATTGCTTCATTCTTTCCAAGTCACTGTTTGCGATATTATGAGTGTGTCAAGACTGAAACAGTGGGGTGTGTGACTGACTGATATATTGGGTATGATGTTCCATATCCCTCCCAAAGCCAGTTGGGTTCATTAACTTCAGCGTGATGATGATGCTGAATGCTGGTCTGTATGACACAAACACGAGCTGTAGCATATTACCAAAGAAAATGGTCCTTTCTGGGGAAACTGATATTACCACTGTTGTATGCTGTATATGAAAGATGGGACTTATTGCCTGAAAAGTTAAGCAAAAGCATTCATTTCTTTAAAAATGCATTATTTCTAATAGCAAGTGGGGCAAGAAGCTGAAGAAATCAGATTGTGTAAAAGTCGATAGGAATATGACCCTTGGTTTAGTTGTTTTGTGACATCAGTTAACAATTTCCTGATGAGCTTATGGTCTCAGTTGCTAGTTTGAATTCTTAGGGAGGGTTCACAGGGGCACGTCTGAGGCTTCAGTAGCCTTGCTTCTCATTAATTTTAAACGCAGCCTGTTGCTGAACTAAATTATGGATCGACTGCTTTGCTTGCGCTGAAAATCAAGAGGAATTAAACTTCTGAGTACCTAGTCAAATCATGTTTATTCAGATGGTCTAGCACGGCTGTTGGCCAGTGAAATCCTGTTATGTGAATATTCTTGGAGGAGGGGGATCAAACTCATTTAATGTCATGTGCCACATGCAGCCCATTTTGATTTTAAACGTGCTGGACTAGTGAAACTCCTCTCTCTGTCAGTGTAAAGAAGTTTAGTGACATATTTAATATCCCTGAGATATGTTAATACTGACTAGCTTGCATTGTGGTGATTGGTTATTATTGCTATGACAATCGTGCCAGCAAAGATCGTGCCAAAGAAGCAACACATGTTCCGCCTCAATCCTACCTTACTGAATATAATGTTCTTTTAAAAAAAACATTATCCTTTTCATTTATTAATGTACATAGTATAAGGTAGGCTTACCCTCAATATTGTATGAGCCTATTGTGTGATGTCCAATACATTACATCTGATTTCAAAATACCAAGATGGTGATGACCAGATCCACATTGGAAGTCTTCATTGACCTGAGTGTGATGCCATGTTGGCCATGTCCATCTCTGATAAAAATGACAACACTGAGGGTTGTGTAATATAATCAGACACAATACTGATATGATGGATTCAGTTGTATTTTTTCCATTTTATTTTATTTTCCGATTTGCTTTTTTAAAAAAAGACAAAAAAACAACAACATTTCTCAGTTTTCCTGTTGTTCTTCACACCATTTCACTTGTTTTTTGTTTTTTGTTTTTTACCAGTTATCCCAAAATCATGTATTTTAATCTTCATCATAGCATTTGGTCTTTAGTCCCTTAGATTCCTTCATTTGTGGCCTTTAAAAAAATGTGTTCTCTTGCATTGCTTCACTGTTATGGTCCAGATTTGTCTCCGATTGCTCGTTTTGCCTTTCTGACTCTTTCCTAGTCCATACCCACAAACACATACACACATTCCTCTAGTCTGCCACTTAGAATTATGTGTGTGTGAGACTGCCAATGAGGTGATTAATGACTTGTTTGTTTGTCGTTCTTACTATATCCATTCCCTTCATCTTAATTAAAGATATAGCTGCTGATTTGGCAGGACCCACCCGTGTAGTGCTGTTTATACAGCTGATACTTACAATACAGTCTATGCTGTTCACTGTTCAGCTGAAATTCTACAGTAATTTGATGATTTGATGTTTTGCAACTCACTTTTTAATGATTACTTTTGTGTAGTTCAGACCTTCCCAGAGTTTTAACAAAGCTCCCTGTGAATACACATTGTCTCTCTGTGTGCAGAGTAGCGTTTGTGATAGTTCACATGAGTATTTGTGTACCTGTATGTGTTTGTTGCCCTTATTATATTTCCTTGATATTCTTGCAGATGTTTTAGCATAGTTGGATCCACCTGGATTTGGCAAACTTTCAGGAAACTTTTGGGAGATTTTGAAGAAGAAGAAACTAAAAATGTCGTTGAAATCTAAACCATAAAGAAATCTCTGCTGTATCCAAAATATAAAAGTGACACTGAATATTTAAGGCCATTTTGATTTTGATTTTTTCATTTATGATGCTTCTCAGAAAAACGTGCATATTACAGTTGGTCAAATTCATTGTAGCATAATCATTACAAAAGCCTTAGAAATGGGTCAGTGAGCTGACTGTTGTGTGCATGTTATAATGGTGCTAATGCATCTTAAAAAAAGAAAAGAAAAGAAAAGTTTACGATACAGAAATGTCCAACTTCTGAGAAATATGTATGTTTATTTATACACCTGATACTTAGTAGAGACTTCTTTACCTCAGCTTACCTGTAACATTGTGGTGTAGCATGGCAGTGATCAAGTGATCAGCTTGTGGCATTGCTGATGTGTTACTGAAGCACAGCAAGCTTTAAGAGCAGCTTACCTCTCGGTAATACCCCATAGATTCTATTTGAGGTTCAGGTTAGGTTAGGTTAGGTGAGTTGGCTGGCCGATCAGTCAGCAAACTGCTTGAATGCAGTTTTGGGACTGTGGGTAGGCGTGAAGTTCCTTTTGGAAAAGGAAACCAGCAACTCCATAAAGCTTGTCAGCAGATAGAAACATGAAGTGCTTTGAAATCTTGTGTTTGAAGGCTGCGTTGACTCGGACAGTGCACCAACCATCACCAACACCAGCAAAAAAACTTCATGCTGAATTTCGCTTTGGCTTCTCCACAGACCGGACTTTAATTTCCAAATACACTTTGGACCACTGAGAAACAGTTATTCTTCTCTTTAGCCCAAGTAAGATGCATCTGACAGTGGTTCAAGAGTGCTTTGATATTAGGAATGTATTCCCTTTCCTGAAGATGTCTCTGTGTAGTAGCTCCTGATACACTGACACCAGCTTCAGTTCACTCTTTATGAAGTTCTCTCAAGTTCTTCAGTTTACTTTTCTTGATGATCCTCCAAAGGCAGTCATGCCTGTTGCTTCTACACCTTTTTCTACTGAACATCTTCCTTCCAGTCAGCTCTCTAGTAATACACTTAAATACAACATGTCAGCTAACTGCCAACCTTTTCAGTAGAAGTGGGTGAATTAATCTAAATATTCGTACCAACGCTGCCATAGGTATGTGACTGGATTGATACTTTGTTTTTATCCTCCAAGTTCAGTATGTGGCCCACTGAATTAAGGTTACATTTGTTTTGTTTAGTTTTAGTATACCTCAAACATCCACTATGAAAAATGTCCTTATTGTTTTGGTTGTCATTTTTTAAAACTTTTTTAATAGACGATAGCCGTAGCCCTAAACAACATAAGTTGACCCAAAGTCTTAACTAATTGTTGTAGAAACACACTAATTTAGAAGTGATTAAAATGTGTTCAGAATTTGGCATTTGTATGAGATTAATCTTGTAAATTATGACACACTGCTCTCCCATGCATAAGCTCCCTTTATAAGTATGCAGATATTGGATACTGGCGCTATAATTACTTGGTATCGAATCTCTATTCAAAATTAGCAGTATTGCACACAACTGCTTTTCACCTTCCGTGTCGAGGGCGTCGACACCAAGAGACACCGTTTGAATAGAAATTTTGTAATACCTAAAATACTAGATTTCTGATTTTCACAAACTATAAACTATAATCAAAACAGTTCAACATCTAAACCTAAACATGGGTTGAAATATTTCACTTTCTGTCCAATTAATACAAAACATATGAAAGTTAATCTTTGTGAATGAAATTAGGAACAAAGTAAGATTTTTTTTTTTTTTTACTTTTTTTACATGTACTAGTATTTTGGTGAAATCTGGGGCAAAGTTTACAGTCCTGGTATTCATGTGCAGCATTCACCAAAAAGTTCTGAAGGATGCATTTTGTATCTACCGCTGCTGAAGAGAAACTTTGAGACGGGCTTTTATTTGAGAATGACCTTTATTTTCCATCATGTTTTAGTACAAGTCTCAGCTGTTTTGAAATACTCCTGTTTGCTTTGTACATTTGCACGCACCGCTTCCTTTTAATGTAATTTCAACTTTCCCTTCATGTTGTTATGAAAAATTCAGCTCCTTTCAGTGGGTGTGATAGTTCAGAGAGAATACAGGAAGTAGTGTGCCCTTAATGTAGCAAGGCAGACAGAGAGAGGTGGTGGAGGCAGTGAATGGGTATGCAGTGTATCTGATGTTCTCGCAGAAGTTTTGTTTGCTGGATTCCCAGATATTGGAGAGGGTGAGAATTTGAAATCCTGCCGCTGAATTGCTTTGTTTGGCCCTTTTGGCATGCTAACAGGCACAAAAACATCCACACCTTTGGTTCTTTTACTTAAAATGCATTGTTTGGGCCTTTAGAAACACACAGAGAACATGTAGTCCATGTAGGACAAGCAAGCCCCTCGCTAGCTGATTTTAACTAACCGATGAACCACCATACCCAAAAACTTCAAAACACAGGAGTAAAAATGGACCCCATGGCAGTAATGCAACTGTGTTTTAAACAGAACACAGTGTTTCTGTCTCCCTGACTGAACTGTACTTAAACATAAAAAGACTTTTTGTGTTTTTCTACGAGCTTGTATGCAAGCTGCTGGGTCCCCATGTGGGAAGACCATGTGGAACTCAGTGTGTGTGTGTATACAAGCGTGTTTGGTGCAGCGCTGTGTTAAGGCTAAACACACTTAAGGCTAAGCAATCAGTGAGTAAAGTTTCCCCGCCGCTGTCATTAAAGCTCCACATAAAAGCTTAAGCTGCTTTTATCCTTCCAAGGAAGAAAGGGAGAATGTCAGCACATAATTAAATTAGATGAAAGGAGGGGAATTAGAGGCTTCCGCCTCTTTAAGCACAAACGACTTAATCAGAACCTTGGGCTAAATGAGAGACAGACGGCTACATGATCACGGGGAGGATAAACATCCATCTCCTTGTCTACATCGTTTTTGCTGTTTCACTTTTCTTCCCCCGCCCTGTCTTTATTATCTCTCTTACCTGCCGTATATGTAACAGAGGCAAACGTACAGAACATTTGCCGGTCGACATCTCTGGATTTTGCTTCCTCTCACTGCATTCTGTAACCACCATCCCTGTGTTTGTACAATCGGTTCAGCTGTTTGTTCTAAAGCATACATATGGATTCTTTGCATCTTCCATTTTCCCTTTCTCATCCCACAAATTCTACTCTGCTGCAGTGTTTTCAAATTCATTTTGAAGAAAAAAAAATTGACCTTGAATTCTCCATCCACAGCATGCAGAATTTCAAGAGTAAGAAGCTGTTGGACCCTGATGTATAAGCCCTTATTGATTTTGGGATATGAATTTCATCATACTAGACATTGATTTGTTTCATGTACCCCCACAGAGAATGGCAGTTTATTTTGTGTGATGCTTATAACCACTGATTGAAGGACAGGATGATGCAATGGAGTGCATCAGAGTTTAAAAAAAGAAGCTTCAGTGAATTTGTTTGTTAGACTGAGCTCTGCCTTTAATGTCTGGCAAGACTTTCACTCTGAAATGAGATCCACTGACACTAATTGATGCTAATGAAGTTATCAGGAGGAAAGTCTTATATTTTGCATGGTGGTACCATCTGTAAAGTATTTAACAGACAGAGGAGTTGGAATGCAAATTAGTATTTGCAGGACTACCAGCTTTTAACATATAGTATTTCTGTGTTTTAGTAAGCTACAGTTGTGGTCAGAAGTTTACATCCACTCATCATGGGCATGATCATCGCAATAATAAATGTTTTAGTGAGTTCTTTGAACTGTTCTTTTTCCAGGGTGGAATGATTGTACAGCATTCATCTTTAATGAAAAAAACAAACAAACATGAATTGGTTGCACAAGTTTGAATTTGTTTTGCACAGGAGCTGAAGCAGGATGCAGCCTGTTGCTTTTACAGTATAATACTTGTAATAAAAGTACAGTAACAGTAATTAGTGACTGAGTAGCCCAGAGCGTTTCTCTTGATTTCTTTACTCAGGGTAAATTCATTCACCTGCACAGATTAGCTAAACGAACCCTGACAGCCGAGTGATAATAGTTGGTTAAATGTTCCTTAGTAAGTTTCACCTTGACCAGGTGTTTTTAGTAGCCGTCAAGAAGCTTTTCACAAATACATTCTGGCTGGATATTAGACCGATCATGTTGGGAGAATTTGTAGAATTCAATTAAATTAGTTGGTTTCCTGGCATGGATCTGACAGAGTAAAGGTCGGGGCTTTTGGATGGCCACTCCAGAAGCTCAATATTAGTCTTATCTATTCCAAAACCAGTTTTGATATGTTTTTCAAGTCATTGTTCTGTTGGAACAACTGTTTCAAGTATCAACTGCCTACCCCCTTTTTTTTTTGAATTAGATAAGATGCCAAAAGATACCAGACCAAAGCTTCTTTTTTTTCCCATTAAATCCCTATGCACACGGCCAGCCTATTTTCATTCCCATTATTTTGTCAGATCCGCTAGTGTGCCTTATTTACTCACAAGGTGTCCTTTGTTTTCAGTGCACCCTGACGCTCTGGTTTATAGCTTTCCTTAGATGGGTCTGTCACTCCTGGCTCATGCTTTGTCAACATGCAGGGTTACTGTTGGAAAGGGGTATTTTTCAGTCGACCTAAACCTCACCAGTGGAAGCAACAAAATATGAAAACAAAGTGAAAAGTGCAAACACACAAAGGACTCCCCAACCTGCTAACACTGATATTTTTTTCTCGGCTGTGAGAGTGCATCAAGGAGCAGTGGCAAAGGACGGCTTTTGCGTAATGGGGAGATTCAGGTACCATCTAACAAAAATCAGGAACAGTACAAAAAAGCTGTCCAGCCAGACAGAGCAGGCAAAATGGAGGAAAAGCTGATATGGCTCCCATTTAAAGAAAAAAAGGATGTGTAAAGAGTGTGGGAAGAGGGGGGGTTTGAGTTTCCCGTGACTCTTATTTCTCCTTAACTACACACCTGCAAAGTTCCGTGCCTGTTTTTCAGTGGGTGTCCTAAAGAACATTTATTTATTGAGGCAGCCTCACTCAATGAAAACGACAGCCACACTGTAGCAGCTGGTAAACAGAGTCAGCTTTGGTGGGGAGAGTGACTCTTTTATTTTCCAGGATTGTCTTGCTTTACAGTATTCCTCTTCATTTTGCCTTAATTGGTGATCTGTTATTATTTATTTTATTTTTAAACATGTTTTTTACTATTTCCCTGATTACGTCCCTAAACCGGAGTGAGAACTTATTTGTCTGGGTTTACCTCGTGTGTGTGTGAGGGTGCATGTATATGTGTTTCAGGGTAAAGAGCTCATGTCCCACCAACTTTATTACAGACCTCAGGAAAGCCATGAAAGTGCTAATTAGAAGTGGTCCCAGCGGCCAATCGAATCTGCTTTTGAAACCGTTTCCCCCTGAGATACCATGGAAACAGGGTGACTCAGTAACTAAGGTGATGAGATATGATATCATCTATAAGGCTTCCACATCAGTGCAATTTTCTTTTATATGTCAAATAAGATGAAAGACAGGTGTTTTTTTTTTCAATGTTGTGATGTGAACATATTCTCTCCTGTGCGTCTTTTTTTGTGACGATTTTTGGCGGTTCTTGTTTTTTTTCATGCGCCCATTAATATTTTCAAAGGGGAGATGTTCAGGAAGGAGTTCATAGATTGAGGCAGGTTCATTCGGAGTGCATGTTGTAAATGAGCTTTTGTTTTCCACAGACACAGATACCAGCAAACAGTTTCTCACAGTTGTCTGTACACTAACGCTGTCCATACACACGGTACCTTCCTTGCTTGCAGACTTGCTGATACACCTAGAGGGGAAAAAAAGAAAAAAAGAGAGGAGTGCGCTGGTTGAAATTCGTGATACAGATTTACACGGAGATGAGTTTTGCAACTTATTTGGACATTGCAGCAGGAAACCACACTGTGGCATATCTTCTTCATGGGGGGTGATAATACTATATACACAAAACAAAATCAAAGTAAATGAAATGGCTGATATATGGAGAATGAGCGGACAGCCGAGAAGGACATGCAAAGAAAGCAGGACAACATTTCAATGCATGCATCTCTCTGAAGACGACGGCATCCTCTCTATCTGAACTTTGAATGTGCGTATGTGCACCCATTTGTGCATGTGTGTGCCTGTGTGGGTGAGGCTTTGCTGTAACATTTGTGGAATCAGGGAAGAGATCATTTCTGAACATAGGTTTGGGAGTACATCTTCAATTTATCTATTATTCATCTGCTGATCTATCTATCCCCCATCACTATTACAAAGGTCAAGCTGTCCTCACATGTGCTGTGTGCACTCCCCAAACAGAAGCTCATCAATAAGTGTTAAAGGATAGCTCAATATTGTGCTGAAAACATTCTGCTCTACAGGCTGTCGAGCCACTGACCGAGGTGGCAAGACAAAATTAACTGTTCTTTTAGGAGACAGAACAGGAACTAATATCAGAGGGGTTGTAATGTAATGACTAATGACAACATTTCACCCTTTTTTCCAACACGTTTTAAGTATCTCAGTGTCCTAGAACAGCCCTGAAGTACCCATTTATAACACAGCCATGAATGTTTAACCACGCAGATATTGACACTTGTAAATGACAGTAAATCACAACCCCTCTTTCTAATTGGACTGGCATTTTGAAGGTCAAAGTTCAGGTATCTGAAGATTCAACCTGGGGTCATTGTTTTTTACATCTGACAGAGAGTGGATTTATTATTCTCAGAAGATACAAATAAAGATCTCAGCAGATCTATGCAGCGCACTGCTGTGAGAATTAATAGATCTCAGAGGAACGAAAATGCAGGCCTCGCAAATCTCAACAAAAACAAAAGAATGGAACTATTTGTTGCTTTGAGGTTGTACTTGATCTCCATTTTTAACCTAGTCTAGCTAATGTTTTAGTAAACAACAAAGAATTTGTACACAGAAATATTACAGAGCAGCAATTCAAAACAGACCGGATTGCAACATATCATGATTTTGTGACACTGGTCTTTTATTGTTTTATGTATACGGGCTGCCTCATCTTGCTGCAGATGCATGAATGCCTGAAAAACTGTAAAATCGTATTACTTCGACAGTACTCATCAGAATATTTAGCATTAGCTGACAATGACAAGTGGTGGAGGAACTTTGCACAACTGTTCCTTTAGTAAAAGTAGTAATACCACAGTAATAAAACGCCTCACTACACGTACACTTTAGAAACTTTATTAAGGAGAACGATGTTCCCATCAGTGTTATATGGGTTATTATTGCTGCTGTCTAAGCTTGAGATAATTTTGTGAGTGTTGATGTTTGTCTGTCTCTCTGTGTTAGCCCTGTGATAGACTGGCAACCTGTCCAGGTTGCACCCCACCTCTCCCCCTGTGATAGCTGAGATATGATCCCACCCTCTCCCGCAACCCTGAATTAAATAAGCGGAAGAAAATGGATGGATGGATATTCAATTGAATCAGTTATAATAATACATCATGTTATATAAAATCATGTTTTTGTAATGTGCATATGCTCAAGGCTGTTCTTGCTAAAGTGCTAATGAAGTCTCATCACACAACACTCTAACTCTTCTACGTCAAGGTAGCCAAGGTGGTCAATAAGAAGAAAAAACTTAACTGTTAAGATCATAAATCAGATGAATCGTAACAGTGATAAGTCAAAATTGATGTCAGAGCAGTAAAAATAGAGTCAGGAGCAGCCAATCTCTTGCCAAAGAACACAGGTTTGTTTAAAGTGTGCATGTGTAAACAGACAGGAAAAAAAACATGGGGCAGAAGGACCCAAATTTCGCTTGATAGGAAGCCAAGTAATAATGTATTAATAGTATGCACGGCAGCATGCCATATGAAACATGCTGTTTTAATAGAATACTACTACTAGAATAATACTACCAATACTACTTCTAGTTTACGCAATCAGTCATGGACAGAAAGGTCTTTTATTTCTTCTTTTATCTGATGTGAGTGAATAAAATAAATCACAGTTGTATGTTTCTGCACACAAACGTTTATGAAATAATAAAAGTCATGGGGAAACTGAGCGTAAATTTTCCTGCACTAGCTCCTATGGGCAGTCTTGTTGAGAAGCTCCAGCCTCACAAACACACTATGGGCATGTCAATTTCTCGATAAGACACGCTCAATAGTAAAATTGTTTGAAGAAGGATACAATTAGCAACATAAGAGAAATTGATCAAATGAGGCGGGAAGAAAACAGTGTTATCTGAGAAACTGTCAATGGTAATGCATGCACAAAGGATGTAAGCATGAGGCAAGAGAAATGTGCTTACACTGAGCTGAAAAATAGATGACTATGATGCGGTGAAGAAGTGGAAAAAACTGAGAATTAAGCAAGAACGATACAGCATGGAAACAACATCAACAGACTGATTTTCACTAGCAGAAACTGTGTTGCCTTAACTATTCAGGCGTTCCAAAAGCATCAGAGACTTTGTACATAAATACATTTGGACAAATTTGTTTTTGTTAGAGGTGCACATTGTGGTCCAAGTGTATCAACTCAACACAATGAGAGCACCCATTGCTTAAACATCAATCTTTTTTTTTTAACCCCATGTTTTATCAGATGTTTTGTGAAAACAATACCAGAACCAGAACATTTTAACATGTTTAAACAATGTGTTAAAAAGTTAAGAAGTAATTTCAAATATAAAAGGAAGAAATGATCAAGAAAAAATTATCGTGATTGGCTGCTAGATAATGCTACTGCTAATAGTTTCTGTTGTTGATTATTAATAAGCCTACAGTAGATCAAATATACTACTATTCCCTATACTATATATTTGGTTACTGCCATCTCAAGGGCTTAAGTTTAATGAATGAAATGAATCTTTAACCAGTAGCTTACCGGTCGTGTCCTGTCATTGTATGCATTGAAATTTGCCTACAGTCTTGATGCCAGCAGCTGGGAACAATGAGACAGTCAGTAGATCATCATGAAGTGGCTGCAAAATAATGTTACACCTAGCAAAAATGGCAATGACGCTGAAACAAACCAGTGGATGTAACCTGTTTGTAATGCTGCAGGCCCAACTCAGAGTATATGTACAGGCAGCTGGACAGGTTTTAAATTAGTATATTAGAAACAAAATGGGAATAGCCACAGTTACAGTAACATATGCTACAAAAATTACTCACACTCATGTCAATATGAACGCTTGTAGCTACAGTCCCCAAGGATATTCAGCCTTGTTTTCCCATAGATTTTGTAATGTGCTTCATACACTCATTATGGCCGAGGAATGACTGTGCAGCATCTATCGTTAATGACTTTAAAAACACAAGAACTGGGTGCAAAAGTTTGTATTTATTTTGGATTTTATGCCCAAACTTCTGACCACTACTGTTGTTGTTTGTTTGTGATTAACACCTCTAAATTAGCGCCATCCCACTGAGTGGCAAATACGTCTCCATTATAGTGTGATATTAGACAGAAATGTCAACCTGCTACACTCACTACGTCTCCCCTTTCAGTATGACATTGCACTGTAAATCTTTTTTTTTCTCAAGTTTAAGTCAAACATACAAACATACCAATGAAACTTATTTATGCTATTTCCAGAGTTTTAAGAGTGTTAAGGTCTTTCTCTATAAGCTCCATCCTGGTCCTTAATCCGTTCAAGTGAAATCAGCTGTCCGAAACCTGGGTGTACTATTTCACCCTAATCTCACCTTCGAGAAACACTTAAACAAGATCACCCAATCAGGCTATCATTCATGCTTTCATTTCCTCCTGGTTAGATTATTGTAATGATCTTTTAACAGGTATTAATCAGAAAGCATTAAACTGAGTCAGGTGGTGGAAAATGTAGCAACCAGATTTCTTACAAGAACCAAAAAAACTGAATATGTGTAACTGTGTAAAAGAAACTGAACATATCACACCAGTCTTAATGACTCTGCACTCGCTGCCCATTACTGTTAGTGTTAATTTTAAGATTTTACATGTTTTAAAACCCTACATGGCCTGGCTCTAGAATATATACTAAAACTGCTGTTTCCGTACCAACCAGGGCACAGGTACAAGCCGGTTAACTATTCCCACCTCAACCTAGACAAAAAGGCGATCGACTGTTTGCCGATTAGGCCTCCTCAGTTGTGGAATGACCTGCCTGAGGGAATCTGGCTCGCCTCACCAGTGTCTTCATTTAAGTCACTGGTTTTGAGTCGTTTAGATCATAAAGCTGTTTTTTTGTTTAGTGTTGTGTTTTTTTGTAAAAAGTTAGAATAGATTTCATTATTCTATTCTATTGGAATCACATTGGATCTTGCAGTCTTGTGTCGCCTTTTATGTAATTTCGTCATGATGCTGTTTCTAGGAAGCACTTTGAAATGCTGGTTTTGATACATGCTATACAAATGAACTTTATTATTATATTATCATTATTTGACTGTCAGTAGCTGAACGTGGGAAGCAGAACTCAAAAGAGCACATTGTGTTCCTAACTTTTACTGATCTCTTTGTCAACCTGGTGGATCGGACAGACAACTGTCTGTCTGAATCCATGTTTTCAAGCTGCAGTTCCAAGGCAAAAGTGATTAGCCATGGCTTTGGCAGATACAGTATGATAATATGCTGATATTTCTTCTAGCTTATTAAAAACACCATATGGACGTGCTAGCAAGGTTAAAAACGTGATATTTCCCGTAGAGGGCTTTTTTAAAAGATCACCTTATTTATGTGGCGGTGAACATGTTTGATGTGTTTACCAAATATTTGCCCACATTCAGCTGACATGCAGCAACATTAGCTTTCATCTCGAGCTGTTTTTTTCTAATTACCAGACAAATCTAATCTAATGTTCACCCTTCATAATAAGCTCTCCACCAAGTGCCGAAGTAAATCTTCAGCTCTTAAGCCCCCAAATGCTCCACAATGTGCTCCACTGTGTTTATCAGCTTTGTCTGTGTGCTGCTCAGTGATGGGCAGGTGGTGCACATGGGGTTTTTCCGCTCTGTGCAGTGACTTGAAATGTATCTGAAAAGAACAGCAAGGCTACATCAAAAGATTAAAATTGAGGGCTGTAAATCAAAACAACTATCAAAAGGTGATGAAAAACTGTGCAAAGCTGAGAGGAATTGCAGAGTAGATTTACGATGCTCTGTGACTTTGCCTATATGGGCTACATACTTCAATTTACATGTAGTCAGTTGGGCAGTTATTCATGAAAAAATACGTTAATGCAGTTTTACATTTTAAAATTCTCGAGTTACAAGTGCAAATATGTCTGCAGAAGAGCAACCAGACGGCTTTCTTTCTAAGACAGAGGTTTCAAAAGTTAAAAATCTAATGACTGCTGCAGATAGAATTCTGGTTAAATGCCCAGATGAGCGACTTAATCTTTATGTTTCAGAAGTCTTTCACTGATACTGACTCATGCAGCATCCATGTCTTTGTAGCTTTAATCCTAATTTATTCTGTCTCTTCTCTTTTACTCACATTTTTCCTTGATTATCAGAGTGGATTTAAAGTAAAAGGAAAGAGAGATCCACTTGGATTCACCTGGTCAGTCTGTTTCTAAACTAAGAACTTGTGTTCTTAATAGTTTGCACTGCAAAGTATGAGAGGGTGACCAAACAGCTGGGGTCTTAGCCAAGTTTCAGGATCAGCTGTGAACGAGTGGTTTGTTAAATTGTTGTACAACAAAGTTCCAGTGAGCTGGACAGTAAGAAAAGAGAGCTTGCTTTCATTTTTCTTATTCTTTTTGCATTATAGAGCTGTGCTATGCTTTGTGTGAAGCACTCTTTTGTAGTTTCAAGTTCAAGCTTTTATGTTCAAGGTGTTATTACTTTTTTATAACTTTCAAGGTTTGTTGAGTTTTACCTTATTCCCCAGTGCTTGTGTGTGGGGTAGAGGAGCCATGCATTCATAATGCATTTGTCTGCGTGTGCGTATGCAAACATGTGTGTGACTTCTGTTTGTTTGCAATTCATTATTTGCATGTTTGTGTAGCTGAGCCTCAAACTGCTGTGTTAATTAGCCTTAAATTAATTGTGCAATATGTTAAAAACAAGTATGCTTAAGACTTGACTGCATCTGGTTATGTGTTAAAAAGGTTGTAAGATTGTGACTGGTGAAGGACGAAAACAATCGGGAAACGTGTTTGTTTCTCTCTATCTTTAGCTCTGCGGTTGTGCTCGAGCAGCGGTCCCCAACCTTTTTTGCGCCACGGAACGGTTTATGCCCGACAATATTTTCACGGACCGGCCTTTAAGGTGTCGCGGATAAATACAACAAAATAAAACTAGTACCGGTACCGAAAAAAAGAAGATTTATTCATAACACACGTGAAAAGACCCAGGAAAACCAAGTTAACGATAAAAACGATAACAAAATAACGCTGAAAACCGATAAAAACCCTGAAAACCATACATTTCACACCTGAGCCTCTACTCTCGCGGCCCGGTATCAAACGACTCATGGACCGGTACCGGTCCGAGGCCCGGGGGTTGGGGACCGCTGTGCTAGAGGACTCCCAGTCTTTGCATGTTTGCAGATATTATAGCTCGATATTAATCTTGCCAACTCTTAGTTAGTTAATTAATGACCGATCACCTACTTTTATAACAAAAAAGGGCATCTACAGAGCAGTAACTTTCAATCTGACATTGCCTCTCCTCAACTGGTCGCAGCAGATGGCTGCCCCTTCCTAAGCTGGTTCTGCCGGAGGTTTCTTCCTGTTAAAAGGGAGTTTTTCCTTCCCACTGTCGCCAAAGTGCTTCCTCATATGAGGTTGTCTGACTGTTGGGGTTTATCTGTATTATTGTAGGGTCTTTACCTTATAATATTAGGCATCTTGAGGCCACTGTTGTTGTGATTTGGTGCAATAAAAATAAAAATAAACTGAATTGAATTAAATTGTCCAGCAGCAGTTTCAATATTAAAATTATATATTAGCATACAAATGATGATGATGAAATTTAGTTATATTTTGCTACTAATAGTTTTACTTACGTAGGATTTTGTTTAGACATGTTTGTGCATCTCATTTTTTACACAATACTGCTATTTTTAATCTAGTAAAAATAAAAACTCAAATTAAAAGTATGTAAAAGATTAATATATCTCTTTACCCACAATGCAAATGCGTTAAATATAGAAGGATCCTGTGCAATGCCATTTTTCTTGTATTTTCCCGCTGGTCCCTGGTGCCCCACTCTGCCATCACATTTGAAAAATCCCCTGCCAGATTATAGTCAGGAGGAATTGTCTGTGCAGTTCCTTTCAATATGACAACAGTACAGAGGTGGCTGCTTCAATGGAATTATTGCTCCTCGAGCCAATACTAATTTAATGCTGGTATTATATTGTTACATATATCAAATCAGTTAAGATGAAAGCACATCCCTCTCTTTCTTTCATTCTTTCTCCCTGTCCTATCCCCCAGTCACGTCTGTCCCGTTTGTATCAACCGAAAATAAAATAAATACATAATTATAATAAAGGTCAATCAAATGGACCAATATGGCAAGGCCATGATGATCCACTTGGTAAAAAATATCCGCTTGGCATCTTTCTTGGCCTTAAGACAACAATTCTGATGGCTAAAGATCCAAACGGGACACAAAAAAAAAAAAAAAAAAAAAAAAGATGAAAGCACATCTTGACTGACTCAGGTAAAGCATAAGCAGGGCACAGGTGTCTGTATAACAGAATTTCCATCACTATACTTATATGCATCTGTCACATGTAATGTAATCAGATTGTCAACCGCATTGCGGCTTCTGGACAGCTCACGCTGTAACATCTGCTACCGTCCTGATTCACTTATTGTTTACCACCCATGATTTGTCTGGCACTGAGAATTGTGTTGTCTTGACTGATCTCAAACTTTAATATCATTACATAGCATGGTTTTGATAGGCTGTACAAGGTGGACCAACAATCATGATGATAATTTTCATGCACCTGTAGTAGTTCATGTGTTTAGCTTTAACACTTTCTCTTTCTCCGGCATACTTTTTGCACAACTTACACCGTTTAAACATGCAGCTTTTTCTCCATATATTTGTACTTCTTCCAAAATGTAAAAGCACACTAAAAAAAGAACTTTATGTTTATATGGAATAATATGCTCTGGTGTAGTCAGTTACTCTGCATAATGCCATATAATCTTGTCACATGGGACGAATAGCACAACTAGGAAAGACCTCAGTTCATTAGGACAGCACAACACTGTTGTAGATTGCATGAATTGGTACTGTTAATGCTAAATTGCCATGCATTTGCATCATACATAAATAAAACTGTATTTACTTACTTCTAAGGGAAATGGAATATTTTGTGCAAACAAAATACTGCCTCTGTGCAACATTAAAAGCATTCGACTGGACAAACACTGTTTTGAAGCCTCTACAAAATAACAGTAATTTTCTGTTTTTAGTGGGGGATCAAAAAATAGTCAGATTTCTTTCGAAACCATGCAATGTTATAAATTGCCAAGTTAGATATGTGTGTACATTTTTTCTTGGGTGTTCATGTGAAATGACATCCATCCATTTTCTTAACCACTTATCATCGGGGATGTGGTGGAGCCCAGACCCAGCTGTTGCGGGGTGAGACGGACACCCTGGACAGGTTAACAGTCTAACAGAGAGATAGACAACCACATGTGCTCACATTCACACTTACAGTCATTATAGAGATCCAACGTGTCAACGTTAGCCCTGCAATAGGCTGAACTGTGCAGGGTGTATCCTGCTATTCACCCTGCAGAATAGGTTACAGCCCCTCTGCAACCTTGAATTGGATAAGCAAATGAAAATGGCTTCTGGCAGAGGAACTGAGCTCTAGGGTTAAAAGACTCCCCGGACGGAGAGTGGGAAAGTTTTATATATTTGGAGGGCCTTTCTGTGTGGAGTTTGCATGCTGTCCCAGTGTTTGGGTGGTTTCTCTCCAGGTACTCTGGCTTCCTCCTCTGCTGCGGAGACTCAGGTCTTTTGGAGTGAAGGGCCCACTCCTGAAGACCTTCTATCACTCTGTGGTGGCCTCAGCCGTCTTTTATGGTGTGGTCTGCTGGGGTGGCAACATCACTGCCGGGGATAGGAAGAGACTGAACAGGCTGATCCGCAGGGCCAGCTCTGTTCTGGGATGCCCTCTGGACCCAGTGGAGGTGGTGAGTGACAGGAGAATGGTGGCTAAGCTGTCATCCCTGTTGGACAACATCTCCCACCCCATGCAGGAGACTCTGACAGCACTGAGCAGCTCCTTCAGTGGCAGGCTGCGGCGCCCACGGTGTGGGACGGAGAGATTTCGCAGGTCTTTCCTCCCCACTGCTGTCAGACTCCACAACAAAGACTTTTGCAGCTGATCAAACCCACACAAACCCACACATGTGCAATAAGACTAAGTGCAATACTCTTTTCTGCCAAAGTTGTATTTTTACTCAGTTGTATATAGCATCTGTATTCTATTTTTATCCTATTGTATATTTTATTTTATTGTATATAGTATTTTATTTTATTTTATTCTATTCTATTCTGTACAGTTGTGTACAGTATATTATATTAGTCCGGTGTTGACAGCGATACAGACACTGTCGTGGTGAAGATAGAGCTAAACAGTTAAAGCAAAGCTGTGGAGTCACTGGTCAATCTACTTTAATACCCTCATCTATGGCCACGAGCTTTGGGTAATGATCCATCAAATGAGAGTGTGGATACAAGCAGTGGAAATGAACTTCCACAGCACGTCTGGGCTCTTCCTTACAGATAAGGTGAAGAGATGCAGTAAGTCATTCAGGTGGGGTTACAAGAGTGAGGCTACGAGCAGAGCTGGAACGAAAAGGAACCAGGTGAGGCGGATTAGGCATCTAATTAGCTGCTGCTGCCCCTGCGACCTGGACCCAGATAAGCAGTGTAAGAATCACTCTTTGATATAGAAAATTACTTATCATTACATTTATTTCAGGCTGCTGAACATAATTTCTGTCATTCCTCCTCCTCGTAAAATTTCTAGCCAGTGAAATGCATCAGTTTTCTGGCTGAAATAATTTCTGATCCTGTTTGTTGACGACTGGAGCTGATTGTTTCTTGATAACAATCCTTTCTGGAATGTTCTACAATGTTCCACTTGCATTCCTCCATTCCGTTTGTCTGAATCTCCCCCAATCTGTTTTTACTTTCAGCTTCCAGCCATGGTCGTGTACGCTTTACTGAATTTCCAAGTGCCGGGAAATGGTCCCCCTCTTGCTAATGAATACGCCTTTTTGGCTACGTGTTGTGCTGGAAACTGACTGAATGGTTAGATGCAAAAGCCTCAGACAACAAACCTCTGATACACACATGCACGCCTTTGCACATAAATGTGCACAGTTGGTATCCTTTATGGAGGGAGATGCTAACTAATGAAGGCTCTTTCTTTTAATGGCAAGTCAATGAGGCGTCCGAGTCTCAGTCTGCAAGAGATTCATGAGTGTGAGTTTGTGTGTGTGTGTGTGTGTGTATGTGTCTTCTTTCTGTCAATGGGAGTAACAGATATTTGTAACAGATAGCGCTGAGTTAAAGTGCTATGAATGAATGCTTATGGTGATTAACATAGACCATAGTATCTTAACGTCACAGTCTAGCTGTTGCGCTAACCAAGCATCTCATGTAATATTAGATGCAAACAATGGCAGTTTATCATAAAGCTATTAACCACTACATTAAAAATCCTGCTTGATACCGTGTTTAGCCTTTCCTGTTGCATCCAAAAAGCTCTGACCAGCAGAGCTTGGAGATGGGACCTTTGGAGGGGATTGCTGGCAGTTCATCTTTTTTGGGTCCTGGTGGGCGGGGCCTGCATTTTTAACAAGATTGGGATCTGGTAGGTTTGATCTGAAAGGGGAAGCTGCTGCCAGACCCACATTACCTAAGCAAAACTTTGCATTCTAACCAGATAGGTTTACTTCTGGCCTGTTAATACCTTGAATAATGTTGTTTACATCTTACCTGTAGATTTCTATGTTAAAGGAAACTTCATCTGAACTAAAACATGTCCATAAAAACTACAGATGTTAGGATTTAACAATCAATTAACCAATGAGTATTTTTGGAAGTATCCTGAATAGTTCCAAGGAAACAGACTGTTTGTGCAAGGAACGGTCTGGGGAACTCCTGAATCTGACTGTCAGATCCTCAGTAGAGGAGCTAAATCTGGAGGCTCAGGGGAGAGCCTCACCCCTGGCCATTAGAGTTAGTTAAAAAGTTTTTGCAGTGCCAATACACCTGGGGGCATAATAGATCCTCCCTAAGATCCTGAAGGCGCTGGGTATTGTGGCTCTTATCTTCAGTATTGGATGGTGGTACTGGCATGCTGGTTGTACTCTCCTTTTTTCTTTCTTTTTTTGTTTAACACAAGGAATTGAATGCTCTGCTATGACCATTTGGGTATTCCATCGTATGGTCCACCTTTAGATTAATTAAGGTGTCAAACATAGGATCAAGAAGAAGTGCCGAGTGCATTTTGAAGTTGGGGAGGGATTGTTGGTTTAGTGATACCTGAGCAATACAAGAAAAGTATTTGGTTTGCAGCCTCTTTAGTGCCTGTTTTGTAGAGCTACATGATTAAATGTTCTGCAATGATTGGAGTGTAAAGGTTACAAGAAAATTTATGGTGGAAAATGAATGAAAAGATTCACTCATATCATCTCTGCTGATTTTTATCAGACATTCTGAACTTCTATCGCAAGCTGTAATTTCCCCCAACAAAAGAAACAACAAAAGAAACAAAAAATTAAAAAAAAATGGAAGAAAGAAAAGAAGTGGTGACTGTTACATAATACTGCCTCTCATAAGCAGCTCAAACAACACAGTGTCAGCATGAAAATGGCTGGACCAGAAATGCCATAATCATTCTGGATCGCAGCTTACAACCTCATCAACTGCCATCACACACAATTACAGCCCACTCAATTTACCCAGCAACTATGGAAAAAGACTAGAGCACTAAAGACATCCCTGAGCACCCTAATTAACACTTTCAACTTTAACACAAAAATTAAAACCAGTGAATTGGCAAAGTGAATAACAGACACCACAGCCCAGAATAGTGTCTCCCTCTCTCTGCTGTTGGCGTAAATAAACAAGACTGTTTTTTTCTTTTGGTCTTTGTTGGCCAACAAGCTACAGTTTTGGTGGAAGTTAGCTGGGAGGGAAGAGAAGGTCACATGGCAGATACTACGCTCCCCTCTTTTAAGTTTTCTTACTCAAATTACAAACAAATCACAGTGTGTCTTATTTTTTGCTGTTTGCAGTTTTATTCTGTGAAATTTAACTCATTTTGGGTTCTTGCACATGATATTCTTTATATATCGGTGCCAGGTTTGGCCTGATGTGATTATAGTCCTGGCAGCAAAGCACTCCATAATGTCACTACTTTAGATTCATTTATGTTCAGTTCAGCTCAGCTGTACCATCTGGTCAGGGTGATACTGACTGCCAAACTAAACCTACTGACAAAACAATTTGTAGCCATACAGAAAGAGACAAAATACCCCATGTATCACTTCACTATATATTTACATAGATCTCTCTCGTGCTCTCTCTTGCCAAAAGGGCCTTTATGCACTTTGGAACTCATGCAGACTCAAACTAGGCAACTCTAGGTGATGCAAAAACTTTATTGAAACAACTGACTTTGAGAAACCAGCTAATATGGGAGAGGTCAGAACAAGAGTCCAGGGTCACAGGGAGGGAAAGCACTAGGGAAGAGGAGAGCAGAGTTCATTCCAAAGGTCTGGAGATGCTTGTTCCATTAATACCGTTTATAGTATGAGAGGCAGGAAAGGATGATTACTCACTTGTGAGCTGACATTCTCAGGAGGAGGTATCCAGTGGGGTTTGAGGGTTTTTGAGCCAAGGAAAACCAACAGATTATGCTCCCCAGTCCAGGAGGGCAGGCAGGTATGTGATTAGTGAGTAGGCAAGTCCAAACAGAAGTCGTGGGAAGGAACGGAGCAGTGTCGAGGAGCCAGGTGAGTTCTGGTAATTAGTGAATACTAAAGCAACTGGTGACAAGGAGAAAACAGGATTAGCACAGAGGAGGATAGAAAAAAAAACATTTGGAGTTTACCACTGGTGAGTAGCAGACAGCATGGCCGAGAATGGAGGCTCAAGCTGGTCCTTAAGGTGTGTCTGGACCAGGGCAGGAGGAGAAAAAAAAAAACTTGTCCTTGGAGAAAGGAAAAAATAAACATATTCCAAAAATGCCCAAACACTTAACCGTGTGTTCTTATGTCAGTGTCAGTTTCATGTTGTTCTTTTGTAATCACTTTCATTCTTCCTTCAGTAATTGCTTTCTTTGTGTAGCTTTGGTCCTTTGTTTTCCCATCTCTGTGATTATCTGCTCTGCCTTAATCGTTTCCACCTGTGTCTCATTTGCTGTTCAGCTCCTCATAGTAGTCCCGTGTCTCCCATGTCAGTCCCTCAGTCTGCTTTCCCAGCCTATCTTTTTTCCATGTCTGCTTGTGTGTATCCTCTGACTTTGGTTTTAAACAAAAAAACAAAACAAAATTAAATTAAATTAAATTTTAATTTAGCCATTAAAAATGTAACAATTCATGTCTATGAAACTGAAAAAAATAGATCAATTTTTTTGTTAAATGCCTGTTGCGCTGGCTACTCTCTCCTTGTGTCTCTTCATTAAACGCATCTGCACTAAAACGCGAGGTGAAGAGATGTGGCAAGGAGTCAAAGGTGCGCAGACTGACAAATGAGGGGCTGGATTCTGCAGACGCTTTTGTTTAGTTTTCCCTCCCAGCCAGGTTTTGTTTTACTCTTGTAATTCTAATCAAAGTTAAACGTTTGTGCTGCCTTTAGGCTTTCTTCCTCACGGTAACACAAAGGAAGCCAAAAGGTATCAGGCAGTTTTACCAAATAGCCTTGTGTATGCTGAACCTTGTAAAAATAAACTACGTTGTCATTTTTGCTTTTAATCACAGAAGTGTGATTTATCTGTATAACCCAAGACTTCTGAAATTAACATGCAGTATGAACGTGTGTTTGTCTGTGTGCGCGTGTATGTGCATGTAATGATGAATATTTGATGTCGAGAGTCTCGCTACATACTCCTCTCAGATCATGACATCATGTTGGCACCAGGGATAATTTCTGCATTATACATGAGGTCAATCGCTCTTCAAATCAAATACCACTGATTCAGCCCCTTGCGCATCCTAGTTTTGATTCTGCCTCCAGATTTTTCTCCGCTTCACTTTCTTTCTTGGGGGCATATTGTATCAAATATTGAGTGGTTTGAATACGTTGGAAGCTTGTGGGCAATAGACAAAGAAAAGCCCATATAAAACAAGATTTGATTAAAAAATATCCAGTATTACTCAGTTTATGGTGTAATTCAATATCTTTCCTTGGGGCGAAATTAGAGATATACTGTCTGTCATTTTTATTAGATATGCTGGATATATCTAATATGGGTATATTTAATCTTTGAACAAGGCATCAGCAATACAAAGCTACAGTACATCTACCTTTTATTAACTTGCTATGTGTGGTTTTTTTTTTTTTTTTTGCAAACTTTGAAACGTAAAGAGGATAGAAGGAAAGCAGCTAAAGAATCTGCATTTCACTGATTTCCATTAGCCAGTTTTTGGAATTCCTTGGTTAACTTAACTTCAACTCTTTCTTCTTCTTCTTCTTCTTTTTTTTTTTTTACAAAACTATTGCTAATACTGTCCTTTGTGTGTTTGACTAAGTCATATCACCCTGGGTCTATGACACTTTTTGGAAGAAGGCTCTATAATTTGAAAACCTTTATAAATTTTGGTGAGAAAAGGACAAGTTTTTCCCCTAAAATGTGAAGTTTTGGAGATGAAAGAAGCATCGGTTATGTTGTCAGTTCAAGTTCAGTTCATGCCCTCCTTCTACCCTCCATCTATCAAACTGTTCTTAACTTTGAACTGGGAAAAAAGAAGAGAAAAAGCAGTGAAACGAAGGGCAAAACTACAAATTTCATGGAGCCACGTTGAGCCAAGACACCGAAGCGCAAAGCAGATAGAAGCAGAAGGGAATAGTAATTATGTGTTTGTCTGTGAGGGGATATATAAGTGTGGAAAGCAGACTGGATGCAGAGACCTCCAACACAGAAGCGGAGAGGAGTTCCTCTCCACATTTCACTCTAAACAACATGCTGGAATCAAGCTGTGCAACAGTGTGAGAAGGAGGGCAAGAGGAAAAAAGGGAGCGAAATAAGCAAGAGATAGAGAGAGAAAGAGAGAGAGAGCATCAAACACTCTGTAATAACTGGCTCTAATTAAGACCAGAGGGAATAGGGGAGTTATTAGCTGTCATAAGCAAGTTTATCACACCCAGAGAGAGCATATATTAGTGTGCGTAAGTGTGTGTGAGAGAGCGAGACTGGGTGAGTAAGAGAAAATACTTGCCTGTGTTTATGCATTTCCACTGTACGTGGCTTAACGTGTGCAGCAGACATAGAGAGGGAAAAGAAATGAAGTCTGTGCACGGTCTTGTGCAAGTTTGTGTGTGTGTCTGCCCGTTTGCACGTGCATTCACACAGGCAACAGTGGTATTATCTCCAAACACCCCAAATGTTATTAATATGTATGCAGCTGAAAGAGATACCCTCACATCTCCTAGCTCATCAAAAACCACTCACAAATGCGTTATTATCAATCCCCATTAAGCCTACACACACACACACACACACACACACACACACACACACATACAGAACATCAGCAAACAGGTAATAAGTGCAGTATTAGACGCTTTAGTTCTTTTTCCATAAAGGCAAAGCCCTTTCACTTTGCTGACTTGTTACTGCTGTGTTCTATTTCTGAATGTTTGGCGCTTACCGACTATCTGGGTTTTATATGGCCCAGGACACACACACACACACACACACACACACGCACACACACACACACAAGGTAGAACATACTTTAATTTAAGTCTCGTATTTTGGCTCAACTTGCTTTAGTTTTTTCCATTTTATGACACTTATTATTTTTCACTGCTATATTTACTAATCCCTAAAGAAACTTTTTGTCCCTCACAAAGCACAAAATTAAATGTCAGCTTTGAAACTAAGAGACATGCATGTGAGAATTACCAGCTTCATTTGGAACACAATCAGCACTTTGATTTTATTGTTAACAATAACTACTTTTAAACCTTTTTTTTTCTCTTTTTTCGCCTGTGCTTTTAGCATACTGGAAAAATTCTTTAAACACAACAACATATCACCATAACACATACCTATTTCTTTCTACTTACACAGTATGAACAAAGGCTACGGCTAATGAAACTTGAAATCATGGCTAGGCTAATACTTCAGGTGCTCTTTTATGTTTCTGTGTACCATACCAATTTAGTTCAAGAAAATTAGCTTCTTTCGATGCAGTTCGATTTAGTTTGATCCCTCAGCTCTTTCTGTCCACATGTCAAAGTGTCCTTGAACAAATAACAGCACTCCAAAGCTACTGGGTGTGTGCCTGATAGATAAAGTTAATAGAATAAAGTACTATATGAATGTGTGTGAATCTTGTAGAGTAGAAGTGTTTTGAGTGTTTAATAAAAGTAGTAAAGCAATTATTACAAATACAAGCCCTACTATCCATTGCCTCACAGTCACACCTGACAGCCCTTTGCTCCACCTGCAGTCTTCCTGCGTTTGTCCCATCTGTTGCTGTAAAATCAATCCATCACTTTCCATCTTGAACAATAAGAAGAACTTTATTCAGTCCACAAAAAGCATTTTAGAACTCTTGATTTAAATGCAATAAATCAATAAAGTTTCAGTTTTTTTCAACATAATTTAATTTCCTCAAGATTTTGAAGGCCTCACTACCTACCCTGCTGAGATATACTTTATAGTTTTTACCTCTTTGGGATCCTCCTTGTTGGTGTAAAAATACATTATGCCTGTCAAGTAGTGAGTCATCAGTGTACAGATAATCACTGTCACGGTTTTAAAATGTTTCCCGATATTTTCTGAACTGGTTGCCGCAGAGGATGCTGCTGATTGATAGAGTGACTACTGTTACTAACATTATATCCATCCATCCAAACATCCATCTATACAACCATCCATTCATTCTGTTCTGCTTATCAGGGTCACGGGGGAGCTGGAGCACATATATTTGTGTATATATACATATATATGTATATGTGTGTGTGTGTGTGTGTGTGTATAGGTACACAATTGATTAGGTACACAATCAATTATTAATTGCTCCAATAAGTTCCTCTGTTGTATCTGCTGTGTTACGCCTGCTGCTGGAAATGGAACCCAGTGATAAGTTGTGGTTTTGTCAAAAACAAAAAACAAAAGATGAACCTGTGGAGATATTATGAGCAACCATTATCACATAGCAGTGACATCAGATATTAGATTACAACATTAAATAAAGCAACATTTTGAATGGCTCACACTGGCAGCTTACATAATAGTTATACTTGGGTAAAAGACTTTTACCCAATTTAATATTGCCCCACAGTTCACATATTTTGCTAGTCAGCTTTGTGTTTTTTTCCTTCCCCCTCCAGTTTGATGTTATTCTGAGCCTGATCATTTTGATATTAAAGTGGAAGAGTGATACACCAAATACACCGAAAGGCAAGATGCCTGAAGAGTTCCAGGACTGAAGCGTCACAATCATGTATTAACCCGATCTTTTCGTATCGATCTATGCAGAAATTTGCATGCAGAAAGGGCTTTTCAAAAAATGATGACACCTGTCAACTTGTGGCCATCCCAGCCCTTAATATCTCTCCATATGAAGCCCTGCAGTTAAATAACATGCTGCTGTACCACATTACATGTTGTTGTAATAGCGAAGCTGCCCTTACAGTCCCCGTGGAAATAAAAGCAGGCTCTACTGAAGTTCACCAGACCCCAAATAAACTCCAATAATTGAGAGAGCAGGAGTCATGTCTGCACCATATTGCTGTGAGCTGCATTCACAGGTCAGGTGAGGAAAGAAGGAAGATAAGAACTGCCTGAAACGGAGATTGTATTTACACACACACACACACACACACACACACACACACACACACACACACACACACACAATCTAATACATAAAATCTTGAGATCTTTAATTTTTTTTTAAACATCCCCTAAAATCTTTTAGCAAAGAAACCCACCTCCACACCAGAATATAGTTGCTTCAAAGGGTGTTTCCTCTCTTTTTCTTTTGTCTGTATTTGCCTCTCTTTATTGTTAATTTTCCTCTCATTGGAGCCAATTTCCCTGTGTTGCTTTTCTTGAGCCTCACAGGGGGTTTAAATAAGCTCACTAAGGAAGCACAATTATGCAGAAATTTGCCTACGCTGATAAATGGCTTTGTATTTTTCCCTACATTGCACCTAAATTTACACTCCGCTGTTTACCTACCGCCATGAACTCGTATTACTTTATTTCCGGCTCCAGATTTTCCTCTTTAATTCAGGTAATGTATCTTTAATCCAATAATTCTGGCTTTCGCATATTCCCACCCCTCTTTCCTCTCTCTTGGCCTATATTCACATCTTTTTGTATTTCTTCTCTGTCTCTCCACTCAACCGTCCCCTCGCCGTCTCCCTTGACCGTGCATTCCATTACAGTGCAGCTTCCATTGATTTGCTCTCTGGCTGAAGTGCTATTGATTCCAATACATGCTCCACTGCTACTGAGCTCAGGCAGTACTGCTGTGCAATAGTCATAGATACACACACATGCACATGAGCACACACATACTTGTTTTTCTTGTATTTCTTACATTCCATATCGACACAAGCACATTTGGAAATACAATAGATTCCCTTCTTTTTTATGTTTTTCTTCTTTCCATCAAAACTCGTATTTCTAGGTCTGGTTATTTATTGGCATATTGATTGGCTTTGCATTACCAAAAAGCACATCTTCATGTGTAATTTTTCAGCCATTATTTTGGAAATGATTGTTAGAGACTGTGCCGATAGTCAGGTTTTACAGTGAGAAAACAGGAGCCCATACAGAGAGGTTGGACTTGGACGAAAAAGCCTGAGAATAAACCTTTAAGATGTCTAAGCACATATAGGCTTGCATGTTTAGAATTCTTTCATCTGGTAAGCCATGAGTTTATTTATTTATGCTAACATGCTGAGTGAAAGTGCTTTTTAATGAAAGAGATAGAGAGGGAGAGGCCAATGAGGCTGTGAATGTCTGTGTCCATGTGTAGCTAAAAGTGACGTATATACATTTGCCCATGTGGAAAACTGCTGACATGTCACGAACTCTATAATTTTTTGCTTGAGTGCAACCTTTTTTTCTTTCTTTCCCAGTTTATACCTGTTTATTTATCCCAACTGTCATAGGAAGAGAGGCGGGGTACACCGTGGACAGGTTTCCAGTCTGTCCTCTGCGATCCTGAATTGAATAAGAGAATGGATGGATATTTAAATATTCATCTTTTTTAGTTCTTAGTCATTTCTTTCAAACAGAACTGAGCCTAAAATTAGAGCATGAGTCGTCTGTACTGACGCCAACTTAAACCTGCATTCTATTTCAAGGATAGTTTGACGATGACAAAAGTTTTGGGTCTATGAGAAACTGGCATTCTGACTCAAACTCGGCAAACACTTGCCTGATTGTATTTATTGGCTCAGGTATTCACCATAACTCATATGGAAAAAACGTTAAGTCTGTTTTGTAAATCTTGAGTCATTAGTCAGTGAGCAAGCAGTTTCACAGTCAGATCCGCCCCTCCTTGTCACATCCATTTTTTTTAAACCAATGCTTATCTTGAGGCTTCAAAATGGGACTTAAGAAAGCAGTGAATGATGTCACAGTAGTTACAGTGCTGTGAAAAAGTATTTGTGCCCTTCCTTATTTATTCGTTTTTTGCATGTTTGTCACACCAAAGTACTCCTAATCCTACTTATTCAACTAAAATAGTAACTTCACTTGATTACATATTCACTCAGTTAATGAAAAGCTGTATTTTGACAATGTGTAGAATTGCTAAGAGTATATGAAAATATGTACATTATTAAGACTCAACTGAATGTTCTGAGGCAAGGTTTGTTAAATTATTGTTGTATAAAGAAGATATGCCAGGGAGTTTAGGAGTTTCTTCATTAGTGCCAGGAAATTTGGATCTCCAACCTTCATAACAATAGGTGATCAATAACCAGTAAATGAGCTGCCGCCTGTAATTTGGCTGACAATATGAAATCTATCACATATAATAATATGCAGGGCGCTGTGATTAATAGATTGCAGTGGTGTTATTTTTAGTGATTATTGGTCCCTCTAACGGCAGACTGATGAGTGAGAGGGGATTAGTAGGCATGCAGAAAGGGCAGTCTATCACTATGCTTAGCTTTTGGCTGATTTTCATATCTCACGGAGGATCCTGGTGAATAATTGAGAGTCGTGAATTTTAAAGCTTCATATTCTATAAGCCATGTAATGTCTTTTTTGTACGTAACAAAGGGTACCGGTGCAATTCAATCGTAACATAAAATCAACGTGACATCTGCAGACTCGAGTGAATTGGATCATAGTAGTAAAAACACAGGGAGACATTTATGTCATATTTAATTTTATGATTTTACGTTTTCATTTTTTTTTTACCCCATTTTACTTAAGTTTGGACAGAACAAATTTGTGCCTTTCAAGTTGAATTATGTTTCTCCCCATAGAAGCACAGCCCCTTATTGCCTCCAACAGCATGCACGCCTCATCAGACACATTTATACACAAGACAGATCTATGCACACGCCTGCAACATACACACTTATCGCAGGGCGATCAATAGCAGTGGTGATGGATGCTGCATTCTGATGCACGCGCTGCCCTCTGACCTGTAATTGAATTTGCAGGGTTCAGACACTTTATCATGACAGGACCATTTGTGCTACAGGTCATCGGCTGCTAAATGGTTGATAAGCTGGCACACTCGGCGTCTGCAGCTCATATGTCTGCTGTCAAAGCATTGGGCTTTGCTGACTGATTTCCGGAAAGTGTGAGAAAGCCACAGATTGTGCAGGAGGTTCAAAGTCTGGATATGTTCATGTGAAACGGAGTGTGTGTGTCAGAGCCTGTATTGACCTTTTGCAAATATATTTGTATCTGAGTATAGACTTCGTATACCATAGGCTTGATATGGTCCAATGTGAGAACTTTTATTTATTTTTTGGCACTTTGGTCTCAACTCTGTTGTTTACAATCTGCCTACAGTTGCCTAGAGCACATGCAGAGGAGTAGCATCACTGCTGAGCGGGTGGTGGTGGTGGTGCACAGTAAATTGCTGACTATCGTGTGAAACATGCTGATGGAAAGTCAATTAGTTTGTATGTTAACACACGCACTTACACAGAATATCATTTTTTTAACCTCCTGAATCTGATACTACCTTCAAAAATCTACTATCTGTTGGGCTCCACTGTGTATGATGAAGAGTAGAAGTGTAGAGATCCTCCAATCGATTCCTAATACTTGTTTTCTCAGGTTGCTTCTCATCCGAGGAGACTCTGATGGTTGCGCAGACAAACGAGTGGGAATATCACATTGCTATCGGCACCCTGCCCGATCTGTGAACCATTCAATGACTTCTCACTTTTAACACCTGGTGCTTTCCCAGGCAGTTAACTATTTGCTGAGGCCTAGTCTATATCAGCTTTCAACTTCAGGTATGTTAGTTCAACATAAATGCAAATGAGCAGAGATTAAAGTATGACGTTCTTTCAAAACTTCCCATAAAACTGCACAATAAATGTATTCCGTGTGGGATACAATTCATAAACAGAAAGCACAGCAAAATTGAACTCATTAAAGTCCAATTTAATGTTTTCACTCACATTTCCTGCTTTGCTTGAGGAATCCCATTCAGGAAACTCACAACGCTGCAATAACTTGGGTAATTGGTAATGAGTCTGTGTATTAGAAGCATTTCAAATAATCATTTCAAAAATCACACAGCAGGGCAATCAGATAATGCAAACGGTAGGTGCAATAAAAACAGGTAAATTGAAAAGGAAATTAATAAGAAAAAGAAGAGAAATTTATGTCCACTAACTGTGTTTCTCTTACACTTGAGTGCTGTGCTTTTCATTACGAGAGCATGCTTTAATGTCAGCTTTTTCCCCAGAGGCGTCCAGTATTTCTCAGCTAATAGCCTTCACAGTACTGTAACCCATTAGTTCTAAGCTTTTCAGGTTGGAAGTCATCTGCGGTTTTTGGTTGATAATTGCTACTTTTTATATTCAAGCATTGCACAACGATCAAGTACCTGGAAAACTAATGATGTTACCATGCTAACATGCTAAACAGGATAGGGCAAAAAGTAAGCGTTACACTATAGATACCAGCATGTTAACCTTGACATTTTGAGCACTATAGCTTGCTGACGTTAGTGTTTTGCCCAAAGCACTGGTATGCATCACCCTCCCACCTGAAGTCAGAGGACTTTGTTTGCCAACTGACAGATCCTTTCAGCAAGTACTTACGTGATATCATTCAAGACAGGGCTCTCCTTTAGGACTGCTGAATCCTGAGACTGTGTTAAAAAGGCTGGATGTAAATCAGTGTCTCTCTTGAGTTTGGTTCCATTGTGCCAGACATGATTAATTGCTCCCAGAAAACTTATCTCTCTGTGATTTTTTTTTCACAGTGGTGTTCTTTACATAACAGCTACTGTAGCTTTCTTTTGTGTTTCACAGGTGAATTTCAGTTGGCATAATGTATTAAAAGCACCGTGTTTCTTAGTTTTTCAGACTTTTTGGCAGGGTTGACACCTTTGAGGCTGTCCAAAGAGAATTATGTATGTGCATATATATTTAAAAAATAAGTTTCTGATTTGGATTGGGCTAGGTCTTGGCAATAAAGCCAAACTTATAGGAAACTGTGTCCTTGATGCATTATTTTGAACTAACATGAAATATGGGTTTAGCCTGGCTTCCAATGAGGCTATGTGCCCTTGGTTTTATATTTACAGGAAATAGCCAATAGCCTGGATGATCGTATTAATCATGTCATAGTTTCCCCTCTGCGTGCATGTTTGTCTGTGTTTGTGTGTGCTTTCGCTGTGTTGTGTTATTTCAGGACATTCATTACACACACACACACACACACACACACGTGGTTTAGCAGGACATTTCGAGGAGAGTAAACAGCGAATATTTCATCAGCTGTGTGAGCTGGCAATATTTGGGCCTGCAGTAACAGCATTACAGTCTATTTGTTTGAGGTAGCAAAGCTGTGTATATGTGTGTATCAGCACTGCCAGAGCCTATGGTGTTGTGGGATCCAACCTCACCTGAGCTGTATTTTCCTTTGGAATAATAAGCCCGCATGCAAGATATCAGATGCCGAAAAAGTGTATGTGGCAAAAATAGACATTGTAGGAACATCTACTGTCCACAGTTTTCCGATAAATTCAGTTGAGAGCTTTGCAATTATGGAACATGCTTTCCAAAAAGTGTGGTGTAGATGAAGTGGAGGAGATGAGTGAAGACATTTAAGCTTTGAGGTAATTAACTGCAGTTCAAAGGGGTGAGCTATCACTGTACCTAGACTTGTGCTGACAGGGTATTCTCTGTCCTGCTAGCATGTAAATGCATCAACACTGACTGCTGAGGTAGCACTTTAATATGGGATAGTCTTATTTAAGTGTGTCAAGGTGTGCTATGAGTTAAGTATAAAATACATGAATACACACACACACACACACACACACATATGTATATATATATATTAAAAAAAAAAATCCCCCGCTCGCCCCTGTGGGCGGTCAATCCTTCAAGCTCGGGTCCTCTACCAGAGGCCTGGGAGCTTGAGGGTCCTGCACAGTATCTTAGCTGTTTCTAAGACTGCGCTCTTCTCGACAGAGATCTCCGATGTTGTTCCTGGGATCTGCTGGAGCCACTCGCCTAGCTTGGGAGTCACCGCACCTAGTGCTCCGATTACCACTGGGACCACCGTCACCTTCACCCTCCACATCTTCTCGAGCTCTTCTCTGAGCCCTTGGTATTTCTCGAGCTTCTCGTGTTCCTTCTTCCTGATGTTGCTGTCATTCGGAACCGCTACATCGATCACTACGGCCGTCTTCTTCCGTTTGTCTACGAGAAGCTGGAGAAATACCAAGGGCTCAGAGAAGAGCTCAAGAGGATGTGGAGGGTGAAGGTAACGGTGGTCCCAGTGGTAATCAGAGCACTAGGTGCGGTGACTCCCAAGCTAGGCGAGTGGCTCCAGCAGATCCCAGGAACAACATCGGAGAGCTCTGTCCAGAAGAGCGCAGTCCTAGGAACAGCTAAGATACTGCGCAGGACCCTCAAGCTCCCAGGCCTCTGGTAGAGGACCCGAGCTTGAAGGATAAACCGCCCGCAGGGGCGAGCTGGGTGTGGGTGTGTGTGGTATATATCTATATATATATATATATATATATATATAGCACAGAGTTAATTTTCATCATCTATCCATCTTGTAGTAAACATCACAGAGATTTTTGGATACCGGTAGTTAAAGGGAGAAAACTACAAAAGAAGAAAAGATCATTGTGTGAGTTTGAACTGGACTCCCACAGTCGCAAGACTTTCCAGTGGTCATGTTTTAAATGATGACTTTGATCTTTTTTACCCATAGTCACTGCTCTATCCGTATCTATCTGCTACCTTCTGGACATGCTGTTTTTTAGGTATCAGTGTTATCCTCATACTTTTGCTGAGTCTAAAGAGGAAGAGCAAAACTTAGCTCTAACATTCTGTTACTTAAATGCTAAATGTTCTTACCAGGGTTGCTGAGGTCAACCTTGGTTAATTCTACATTACCTTGGAAATGTTTTGAAGCACCACTCATAACTTTCTGTTTTTCTAGGAAATTGGGAATTTGCAATGAGTTACTAAAAGATTTACTGAAACATGGAAATGGGATAGGTTAATTGGATAATCCAAATTGTCACTAGGTGTGAATGTGCGAATGAATGTGAGTGCGAATGGTTGTCTGTCCCTGTGTGTTGGCCCTGCGACAGACTGGCGACCTGTCCAGGGTGTACCCTGCCTCTCGCCCTATGACAGCTGGGATAGGCTCCAGCGCCCCCCGCGACCCTGAAAAGCATAAGCGGAAGCGAATGGATGGATGGATGGATGGAAATGGAAATACACTGTATAGGGCAAAAACAGAAGTAAGTAGACTTCATCAGTCTTCAGGAATTGACTATGTGCACGTTAGCATATGCTACTTCCGGTGCGGAAACTCCTGTGGGGAGCTTTGTTTCCGGTGTCCTATTCGCGCCCTGTTTACAGTCCAAAACAAGTTAAGCAAATGAATGAATCAAGCGGCGAGTTACATTTCTATAGATGTCTTGGGCATTTAGCCAATATATCTGTAAATGATGTTCATCGACTTGTCGATATTTTTTCCCCTGCGCCTCAGGTCAAAAGAGAAAAGGGATTCAAATGTTATATTTCCCAGCTGTCCCTCGTTTATCGCGGGTGTTATGTTCTAAAAATAACCAGCGATAGGTGAAATCAAGTAGCCAATTTTATTTTTTGACGGTGCAAAATGTTTCGTGGACATACAGTACTGCACTTCAGAGTGACACTGCTAGCGATCGATGCAGCGATTCTGTACTGTACAGGAGAGACGTCACAGAGGACATCGTCTGCAGCGATCAGGGCGCAGGACACAATGTGACGTAAAAAAAAATAAGCATGCAAACTTGCACTAAAAAATCGCGAGGTGAAAGGTGAACCGCGTTATTAGCGAGGGACCACTGTAATTTTTAAGGAAAGTCACAACATACCCTTCGTACATACTAATGTATAGAAACCCTTACCAGCAATCATTCATTTTATGTGTGGCTTTTTTCACGGTTTGTTAACATGCTGTGCAGGTGTGTACCTGACTAGCTGATATCGACATAATGGGGGAAACATCTGGTTTGACTATTGTTCACCTGTAGTTTGAATGCTGAACATTTGCCTGTTTAAATCATAATAACTGTCACTATACAGAGATGTGCTTCTGAATGTGGACGATGTGTCTTCTGATTCTGTAATGCAGTTCTGCTTGTGTTGAGTGATGTAAACAACTGATCGATCTAAGCTCTTTAGACGTCAAAATTGATCATTAGATTTTTTATGACACAACAGCGGTGAGTGTTCCCACCTTCTGCTCTTTGTAACTTAACGCGATCTTTCCGTTTTCGAGTTTTGGACATGATTTTGGAGTATATCTTCGCAGTAGCGATTGACCGCAAAGTAAAGCTACCGCAAATGTACAACCCCACATCCGGTCTCAAATCAGGAAGTTAGCATTTTCTCGTGCACAGGGTCAATAGTTCCTCAGGTTTCTCTTCTTCAGACATTTGCTGCCTTTTTTTCTTTTCTCTATGAAATGTTCTGGGCTCTGGTGAGGCCAATCCATGACTAATAGTCTTCTATTATACTGCATTCACAGTGTGTTTGGGATCATTGTCATGGTGAAAAATGAAGCTGTTGCTAATCACATGCTTTCCAGATAGTACTGCATGGTTGATCAAAATGGCACTTTCTGACAAGAAGAACACCACTGGTTAAAATACAACCCCAAACCATGACAGAGCATCCACCGTGTTTTACAGATGGCGTGGCAACTCTCTCCTGACCTCCTCAACTTGACAATGATATGAAACAAAAAATGTGAAACCGTATTTATCACTCCATAAGACCTGTTACTGCTGATTTTCAGTCCGATTCTTGAGTAATTTAGCATACCTCAGCCTTTTCTCCCAGTTTAAAATGTCATAAGAATTCCTCTTTGAAAACCACACTTTCGCTGACATCATTTCTGTTTAGGCTTCAGTGAACAGTAGATGCAGCTTGAGAGATGCATCTAGCTACACACTGCACACAATGTCAATATATGGTAAGTTTTCAGCAAATAGCTCTTTGTAAATCACCTTGTTTGTATAAAAGTACTGTTTTCTGTCTGTCAAACTGTGTCATCTTTGGCAATTTTTATAAAATCAACAAAAGAAATGGCAGCCAAGTATGTGTTTTTGACAGATGTCTATTAAGAAACTGCTTAAAGATTCAATCTTTAAAAATTGCTTCTTTGTTAATTTGACTCACTCTGAAAATGTTCCGGTACAAGGATTGGACTGAAAATGAGTGAAAAGACAGCTAAAGAAAAACTTTGGAAGACCTTTAGAAAGCCTGGAGAACTACCGCTTAAGACCACTTTCAAAAAATGACCAGAAAATCTGGTTCATTGGAAGCAAAATATATAGAAATAAGGGGTAGCTCAAGACTTTTGCACAGTTCTGTACATTGAGGAGTCAGGAGCTTTTTTTCGGGAGTACATATATCTTAATATCAGTTGATACACTCACAGATTAACCTGCCTGATAGGTGGTGATGTGTGCAAGCCCACCAAAAATGGAAAACTGGAGAGATAAGCAGAAATTTCACATTACATCTCCCCTACTAAGCATCTCCCCGTTATTCATCCTTTCACTTCATGGACTTCTCAGCTCTTGTCTCTTCCCTCATCCTAATGTTACAACTCATACTCCTGTTCATAATTAGGTCCCCTGACACTTTCCTCACCGTCCAGCTGTAAGGGTGTGCTTGTATCCTTGTGCTTGTGACGCTGATAAGGAACATACTCCATTTATCATATCACAGGTATGAGTCCCCGATGAATTGAGAGTTAAAATGTCCCTTCTTCCAAGTGTGTGTTTCAGTGTGTGTGTTCGGACGTGAATGTGCGAGCAGCATTTTTCAAGCAGGGCTGTGTGTACAGCAGTTTGGTGTCAGTGCATGTGATGCACGCAGTGAGAGATGAAGCAGTAGGAGAGTTGAAGGACAGTATGTGTTCTTGAAAAAATACGTCAGTAACTAAAAGGTTCAAAAAGTAGTTTCTTTTTCTCCTGCGTGTGCCACATGTGGCTTCATCCCTAGCCTGTGGAGGGCAGTGTGACCCCAATAATTCTGATGACACCCGAGAATTATAGAATAAAATCAAACTATATGGTAGAGAATTACCCTTTTACTGCTAGCTTTCTAATGCTTCTCACAAGTAGTAGCAGGTTTTGCTGTTGCCATTTTCTTAAATGCTCCTTAGCTCAAGGTTGGCAACTTGCACTTTAAAGTGTAATTATGGTACAAGGGACATACTACACAAAACTATTATCTGATTCAAAACATAGTATAGCAAAGCATTTGGCCACCTAGTACAGCTCAAAAGACGCACTGGTAAAGTAACAGATATTTTCCTGGGTATTTTATTTTTCCAGCTGAAGATACTCTTTCAAGCCCCATGTTGATCTTATCCTCTTGTGTTCCTCTGAAAAAAAAAAAAACTACCATGAGAAGTTGTTTAATAGATGTGTGAAATGTTGCCACTGCATTTCATCAGTGCCACATGTCAGAAGCCATACGAGCAGACTCTGCAGAGTTGTTGCACTTAAGAATCAAGTGCTTCTTATTCACAGAAGTGTTATGTCCTCTAGCTTAGGCTGTGCTTTTGCAGTTGACAAAGTATATATATGTATCTGTGATGCACAGGTTACTGTAGTATGTGAACTCCCCCCCTCCAAAAAAAAACAAACAAACAAACAAAAAAAACACAACCTACTGTTCTTTTCTATCTTTTTTTTACAATTTATAGAAGTGGTCCTCTTCATCTACTTTATATATATACTTTATATCACAAGTGAAAATGTTTTTATGCTTTTACTTTCAACCATGAACCTGCTCCAGGTTGGGTCATAATCCCGTTGTGCTCTTGTACAGCTCCTCATAGCTTGAGAATGCACATGAATGCATCAACTCTAAATAGTGAATCTTACTGGGTGATGGAGAGAGCAACAGTAGCTGTTCTGCCTTGAGGCAAACAGACCATGTTTTCTGAACAGTGTACAGATTGGACTCACCCTGGCTGGATACCTTATGCTCACTGGAAGCTTCCCTCTGGATATGATGTTGGCCGCTGTGTTTCCAAGACTTGGAATCTGTATCATATATTTTGCACGCACAGACATTTGTCATGAGTGAATGCCATATTATGTCAAGGAATCCCATACCTACTTCTGTAGGTCTAGTACAGCATTTCAAAGACAGCAGATGGTGGTAAATAAATTACAGCCTAGATGCTGCCCAGCAGCATGTCTTTCTCCTGCTTCTCCTCCTCATGATTGTCAGCATTAGAGGAAGTGAGAGGCAGCAGACTGTGACTGTCCACAGTCTTGAAATCATTAGGTAAAGTTTTGTGTTGCTTGTCTGCTGAAGAAATGTGAATGACATATAGGATTAGAACAGCGCATGCAGGATATACACCTAAAGGCCTTATGATTTAGTGACTATGAAAACCATTTTATTATTTTTTGGAGATTCAAAAATTGAGTCCTAATGATTTGACAGCTTTGGAAGGGAGTAAAACAGTTAACTTACTCAGCAGCAGCAAAAATGCTGTATATTTTCAATTGGCCAGAGGGGAATAAAATACAGCGACTAAGGGAAGGAAAAAACAAGAAGAGGAAGAAATCACCTAACGCTATTTTGATATGCCCCTGTAATATACTTTGTGCCCCTTGGGGGAAAACCTTTGTGATTGCTTCATTGCTCTTTTAAATCCCCTCCATTACTGTGTGTGCATTTCAAATGCTGCTCTACAACGTACACTACTTCTGCAAGCCCTAAAGCCTTAGGGCTAGAACTATTGCCATACTAACTGGGGATTATAGGCTTGCATTTGCCATTTACTCCTTGTTATTGGTCTTCGGTGAATAGCTCCATTTCCTATGTATGAGAATGCTCTGACTGTCCAGGACTGAGCTGAAATCTCTATGCATAGTGATGCATTGGGCAGCATGCTGAATTATTGATCGGTTCCCATGGATGATGATGATGATGATGATGATGAGACTTTGTAGCTTGCTGGGTTAGCTCAGGGGCAGATGCTTTGATTAAGAAGAGTACCCCTCTTCTCCTGCTGAGAGAGAGAAATGGAAACAGAGAGTGGGAGAGATGGGGATAGTAAAAATCTAATACATTCATCAGCGAACAACAACTCTCCAAAACATTTGGACAAAGAGAGAGAAAGGATGGAAAGAAAAAGAGAGTCAGGGGAGTATGCACACATAAAGGGGAGGATAAAAACCGTGAAAAGCCTGATGAAAGAATAAAGAGGCAGGAACTAAAGGGGGAAATATGAAGCATACAAATGTGAAAACCCTGCTGTCAAGACAGTAACTGTTTTACAGTCTGTGGGAAACTACTCTGTTCATTCAGTCCAGCACTGCCTGAGCTCACTGTAAGCAGGTTGAGTCATTTTATCTCTACATTAACGTTGCAGCACTACTACAGAATGCTGTTCAATTTTTACATTGTGCTTTCTTTCTGCTGTGCAGAAACACTTTGTATGCGCTCTGAAATCCCAACCTAAAAAATTAGTAGTAGCTGCTGGTTCCTCAATCGCCTCATTCCTTTTAAAGCAATGTGTGTCAGCATATTTTGTACTTCTGTTTCAAATGTGACATTGTGCGCACATTGCTTGACATTGTATTGGGTGCGACACAATCGGCAGTTGCTAGGGGAAAGTGTGTCTTCCCTGACTGGTTGGCATTGGTTCGTGGAGGTTTCTGGCTGTTGAATGATGAAATCCTTCATGTGATTGTTTTGGTTGCTAGGAGATTGCCTGTAGTTTTTCATGGTTATTGGCAAATACTCGCTAACTACTATAACCAAGTGGTTGTGAGACCTGAAAAGGTGTGACACAAAGCAGAAATGGAAAAGGTTTGCCTTCAAAATAAAAGTTGCATCTAACACATTTCTAATGGCATAACTTTTACTTTGAAGGCAAATGGTTTCCATTTTTCAGTTTTCACCACACCTTTTGACGTTTTCACTAGACCTCAGAGAATAGTGGGCCAGTCATCCATCACTACTACTTCAATGATCACCACAGCAATATGCTACCATCAAAAGCAAACACTTGCTAGCTAGCCAGTAATACATATTTTTCTCTAGCCACAGGTTGTTTCCAGGGGGTCACTGCCCTGTCAAAGGCCTGCCGAGCAGAGCTTCTCAAGGGAACAAACACAGCATCTGGTGATGTCCAAAGTTTGTATACTTACTGCAAAGCAGTTTTATTCAAGTATTAAAAACAATCATAAATTTAAAGTTATATTAGTTTGTCCAGTTACCTTTTACTCACATATTGATTGGTTTTCTGATTTGCAACTACAAAAAAAGTTTTTGACCTAATTGTATTATCTTAAACAGGCACAGGCTACATGCATTTGATGAAGCATTCACACTGTAGCATTAAATATTATTGAAAATGTCAGGCAAATGGCTTAAATTGGTTACTGAAACTTGTAGACATGAAGAGGAAGTTGTACACATAAATAGAAGTATAATACATTAAACAGTGCAACTGCAAACTGAAGCGCATTAGTGTTGATGGACTGAGTTAATTAATGTTTCTGTATCAGGTACATGTGTTAGCACAGCTAACAGGTGTCTAAACAAATTCATTTAAAGGTGCTTTTTATACAGCCCTGATTTAGTCTGCTATGTAATTTTCTAATATCGTTTAACATTGAAAAGAGAAAAATGCATGCACCTTAATTTGACCACTTTATGGGGTTCTAATGCATAATTTAACGTCTTAAAACTACTGACACACTCACCAAATACAAAATATAGCCCATTAACCACCATTTCACACCCATTTCACTTAAACTCATTCAGCCTGGAAATTATAGTGAAGTGTAGCACACCATTCTCAGACTAAAGATGTGGGGATGTATGTCTGTTTATTCGCTTTTAATGCAAACACATTATTTTTCAGACTGCAGTTCAAGTGATAATGGGACGTGTGTTGATCGGTCTGCAGTATTGACGACTCTGTTTGATAAGTTTATGAAGATACAACTGACAAACAGGAATATGTTTATATTTAAAAATACCAAAGCTACTCTACTGGTGAAAACTGACCATATTAACAAATAAAACAAACAAAAAAAAACCTTAAGTAGACAACTCCCTTTTGTGCACTTCCTGAAGCCCAAGCAATTAGCTGAAAAATGTAATGAGCAAAAAAACCTTTCTAAATGCTATTAATAGACTCAGAATGATTAACTGTTTCATTTGGTGTATTTCTTCGGTTTATTTTATATAAATAAATACCATCTCTTGAAGTAAAATTCAGCAGCTGCAAAACTTCATTCTTTGACGACATTTAGTATTCAGTCTATCACCAAATAAAATCTGAACAAAATGAAAACATCATTAACTCAATTTTCTCTCTTCCTGGTGTGTCTCTTTCTTTCCTCTCTCCCTCCTGTTTTCTCCACAGCTTTACACTCTCTCTTTCTCTCTCTGCTTCACACTCCCTTTTACCTCAAGTTGTTTTAAAGACACTGGGGGTTTCTGTCTAAATTAGACCCAGTCAATAGAGGAAGTGTGCCCTTAGGCGAGAAAAACTGGTACTTTCCTAATATACAGTATTTGAGACAGTGAGTAAATGTGTGTGTTTCTGCAGTTATGTCTTCGTGCCGCATATAAATCTGTATGCAAGCTAAGTAGGTGTGTGTAATCATTTTTGTGTTGATCAATTTTGTACAAATGCAAAATCTGAATTATAGAAAACTGCACAAATGGCAAATTAAGATATTTTGAGAAAATCTATTATTCATCATGACCAGCTCAGATGATTGACAGAAGACGGACACCACTCAGGCTTAAAAAAAAAATCAAGTGATTTTGAATACCCAGCATGTTCTGACTGTTATTATTCACACCTTCAATTCCATCTGTATCAAGATGTCCTTCATGAACATGCAATAATATGTGTGTTAATGAAAAGTACCAGCAAGGGTATACGGAAAATATTGGGATCAGATTTTGTCACCTATGATTGAATGTCCGATGGATATTCCTGCAGTCCTTACAGTGTGACATATTCAAAATACAGTCTTTATTGTTTTTTGTTTAGAGACCTTGAAAATATTATAAAAGATTATTCTCTTGTTTTAAGGGAATGATCCCTTGAAACAAGCTAAGGCCAGCATGTTAGCTAAAGGAAATGAAATACCAAACAAGACTATTCATGTAAATTTGGCATCTGAGAAACTAAAGCTGCAACTAAAGCGTCATATCCTGATATCCTGACAAAAGTCATTAGCGTCATTCCACGTCAGTCAAATAAATACATGACCATCTCAGATTTGAATCTGAAAATAAACATTCCTTAATAGGAATTATGCTACAGGTCTATATTGCTATATGTTTACTATATGTTATATATATATATATATATATATATATATATATATATATATATAGCTCCAAGTTTTTTAGGGTGTAATATCGGATATTATGTCTATATAAATATAGACTCTCAGAGGTGTAGCTCAAATTAAGATGGAACGATAGATGTGGGATTTCCCTAAGATATCTGGATGTCCAATCTCTTTTAAAAGAATTTGGTTTCAAAGGGTGTGTGGTATAATTGCACCCAGCAGACATTGTCTGTTTTTGTCTAAAAAAAACGTCCTCCTGGCTCATGAGGGTGCATAAACTAAATTAAAACATCTTGCTCTCCAAAACAATCTTTGGCTAAGTATTTCAAAAGTCATATTTGGAAAATAAGATGGAACACTAAAACAACATTTGGATATATTAACAGCGGCCTGTTCTTCCTAAAAGTAAGTCAGATTGGGTACATGGTGTTATATCTGGCAAATAGTTAGATGACATTTTTTTCCTCTATCTTTACCTTCAAATTTTGGTTCAAGCTATTAGGGGCCTGAAATTTTGCATGATTTCTGTTAAGTATATTTATGTTCTTTTTTGTCCTCACTCAAATTTCATTAATTGTGATGTAATCACCCCTTATTGCTGACACTGTAGAATGGTTAATATTCTGACGTTACTTTTAGATGTGTTCTTTGATAAAGATGTATTGAAATTGCAGTGGCAGTTGACATTGTTAGTTATGTTGTTATTTTATTTAATGAATTAATTGTAATACCTGTATTGAATACAAGGGCCACATTTTATATATAGGTACATTATGTATCTTTTTACATAGGTTTAATAGGTCAATAATTTTCTTGATCATCACAGATATCCACTGTCATGATTGTTAGATATATCCCTCCAATATTTCTGAAAGAAGGCATGTTGCACTGTAAGAGTAAAGTTATGTTAGTAACCCTCCTTGGAGACATAACATTTTCCTGTGTACTTTGTTGCTGCTCAGCATCATTTCTTAGAACTGTGTGGTACACAGGAAATTGCATTGGAACCCATGATCATCTCTCTGCTTCAGTGATTGCCACTATGAGCTCCCAGCATGTTCCAATACAATTTCACTTTAATGATAAACTTTTTCTTTATTGGTGTCTTTATTTTAAAATCTTTATTTTCAACTCATGCAAGGTGCATGAGTTGAATCATTAAGTGACTTCCCACACTGCAAAATGCAAATTAACTCTACAAGGGTTTAGTCATTTTTTACACTCTCTCTACATTTTAAATTGCAGCAACATTTAAAAAATACAATAATATTGCCCCCCCTCCTATCTCCTTGAAAATTAGTGTTTTTCTAGGTTCTTAAGTTCCCAACTATCATCATCATCATCATCATCATCATCTTTATTTATAAAGCACTTTAAAACAACCACAGCTGACACAAAGTGCTGTGCATTGGAATTAAATAATAAAAATACATAAAATATAAATAAAAACCAAATAAAACAAAAAAGTATGTTTTTATAAAAACTAAGAGAAATACTAAAAGAAAAACTGAGTCTCATTTAGGCCAAAAGCCAAAGAATAAACATGGGTTTTAAGATGTATTTTAAATGTGGACAGCAAAGGAGCCTCTCTACTATGTTATAACAAATTTAGGACCTCCAATTTTGACAAATTTTTGCAATCATATTGTCATATTTTGCTCTGAGAGTGAAGGCTAACCTGTGGTTCTGCTTTCCTCCACATTTTGTCTTTTATTTTTATCTTTCTACGCCTTTTATTCCTTTTAATTCTTCTCTTTCCCCTCCCCCAGATTATCACAATAGATCCATGGCCTTCCCTTAGCTTGATTCTACCAGAGGTCTCTTCCTGCTAAAAGGGAGCTCTTCCTTCCCACTGTTACCAAATGCTTGGGCTTCGGTTATCACTTGATAACAATAATAAAACAATCTAATAACAATAATAAAATACAACAGCAAATGAATGAAAATGAAATCCAAAATTAATGAATGGAAGAAATAAATTTGACTGAATAAAAATAAATAATGTTCATGATGCTTTTCGATGCTGCAGGTGAGATTTTGCCTTCAAGTGACAAAGGGGATAAAGCTGTCCAAAGACATTTCAGTGCGCACTCAACACATGAGCAGTTGTAGAGAGCACGACTGCCTTTAATCTTTTCACTTTGATGTCAGTTGCTTCTCTTTGAAGTTTGTTACTTCGTGGTTGTGATTCTATCATTTGGACTAAATCTGTCCACAGACAAGTAAACTAACAAACACCTGTCCTAAATTCAAATAACAGCACTGTGATTCTCACGCTGTCACAATTGGAGTATCCAAAGACCAGTTTAGAATATTCGCTGTTGTCCCAAAACTATTAGTAAAATATCAGCGAACCACACCATGATGAAGAAAGGATTAACATGTATACAAACACCTCTGTCATGATTCCTGCTTGTTATCATCCCAGTGCCAGTGACTTTTGGTGACTTTCATGCTTGCTGTTAATCTTAATTGCCAAAGATTCATTTGTGGTGATACACTTTGTATTTTTAACCACACCTTTTCCAGTTAGGCCAACATGGTGCAGAATTACTATAAGAAAATCTATTTTACTTGTTTTTACAGTAAGATATAATGCCAGGTTGATAAATAGACTGTAAGACTGTTTTCAGTATAAAATAGTGTCTCCCATAGTGCTGCATAGTCTGCAAGGTTCTGCATTGTGCCCTGTAATATTATTCAAATATGACTTATAACTATCAATAATTTTGATCTCTTTTAATAATCTAAATATATTAAGTAGTGTTCCACTATTATCTATGACAGCATAATATGCATCTAAAAACGTGACCATTTTCAAAGGTTATTCTCCCCGAGGAGGTCTGAATCTGTTACATCAGGGAATTAAACAAAGTGTGTACAAAAATGTCACGGATATCATATTTTTAAACCACAATCTGAGATAAAAATAATTTGAGATAAAATAATGTGTAACAGTTACAGATACAGATCTACAATGTTATGGTGCTGCTAAGGAGTATTAACTTTTTTTTAAAGACATATGATCTGGCATTTGCACAGACTCCATGCTGTGATTGGCTGGCTCTACAGAGTTAAGGTGGTTGTAAGAAATTCTAGTCCTCTTTCTATATCTTTCTTGCAATAGTTCTTCAACTACACTTTTCATGTGTATAATCCAAAGTGAAACTATCAGTGACTCCCTAAAGAAATTACTGAAAATGTGTGCAGTTATCCCTTTTTTTTTTTTTTAAAAGAACTTATCGTCCCCTTTTCCTCTTTGGCTCCCTTCCTGTGTGGCTCTTTGAAACAACTATAAACACGTTTGATTTTTGATGTCTGCACCACATCTTAGGAACTACTTCTGAGGGACCATAAACCTGGCCCTTGCAGGAAAGTCTCTCCAGAGACTGTTACAAGTGATATCCTCTATTAGTCTGTATAGCTGTATAACCTGTGCAACAGTGTGGTTCATTGATGTATATATGTTTTTTCACCAGTGAAGCCTTATGGCACAAAGGAGTACGTGAAAGCGGGGTATGGATTTACCTGTTAGTAAAATATGTTTCAAATTGATTTACTGTTCATTTCAAAAATACAGCAAAATTCTTGCACAGAACACATATGACCATGCTCTAGTGCATCCTGCTTCTATTGTTTCACCTCTCAAACTTTAAAGTTTTAAACTCCAAGCTATATATGCATACTAAATAAACTGTCTACCGGAACTACTAGCTGGAGACCACAGGAAAAAAAAATACTATGACCATATGCAATGAGCTTGTGATCTGGCTGCCTTTGTAATCATTGCTTCAAAGATGGGGTCCAGGTCTGTGACTGTCACTTTCAAAGCAACTTTGATGCATCAAAACGGCATCAAGCAATAAGATGGAGTCAGTTTGCAACTGAATGGTATGGAAGCCCGTTTCTGCCACAAAAATAAATAAATTAAAAATTTTTTTTTTTTAAAAAATCCATAACTTGAAATTTCAACTTATTATTTCGGGTTAGCTCTGCCAATCAGTAATCTACATGGAATGCGCACTCAAAACCGGATCACAACAAATTGGCGCTTTCGAGAGTACGTTTGCTGATAGTAGGGCCATGTGATTCAGCTAATAACACAAGGATTTCATCATTTGTGAAGCCATGCTGAAAATAATCAGCAATTTGTGCATTCATAACCAGAGATGGGCAGTAACGCGTTACAAGTAACGCGTTACTGTAATCCGATTACTTTTTTCAAGTAACGAGTAAAGTAAGGGATTACTATTACAAAAACGGTAATTAGATTACCGTTACTTTCCCGTAGGAACGCTGCGTTACTGCATTACTAAAACCGTGATTTTTTTGCAAGAATGTCTCATGACAGTGACATAAGCAAGTGCGATGTTTGTGACAACAGCTGTCTGCAGATCAACAGTGGATAATATATCCAGTGCGGAGAGAGTATGAGCGTGCAGCGTTTAAAGCGTGGAAGTACTGACCTTACTTTAAGTTTGATTCCATAAAAAGTGACAAAAACATTAGCATCCGTTGTGCGTGGGAAGAAAACTTCTTTTTACAGCGAACCCCCCCCCCCCCCCCCCCCCCCCCTAAACTTCCAAGCAAGCACCGAGTGCGCAACGACGTAATGGGAAATTCACAGAGAAACTCGCAGATTCTTCCACTGACCGCTGCGGCACACCTGCACCAGGGTAAACCTCCGCCTACCCTACTCCTGCTTTACAGGTGAAAATAGAGCAAAAGGACCGCTAGTCTTTGATTTTATTTATTTTCTGCTGTGTTTTACTTGCATCTATTTGAAAGAGTAAGTGTAAACACAAAAAAAAAAAAAAAAATTATGTGCTGGAATGTGCAGAAAATAGGTTTAAATATTAAACAAATTTCTTCCAGTCAGAGAATGTTGCATATAATTAAATTTTTGCTTGATGCATAAAGTTAAAAGATTAAAACTAATAAAACACGTTTTAAAAAGGGACTTTTCCATTTGATTACATTTTGTATGATGGATTATGTAGAAAAAGTAGAATTGGCCTGAAAGATCTATCGCTTTATCACCTATTCAGGTTGTAAATCGTGTTTTTAAAAAGTAACTAAGTAACTAAGTAATTAATTACTTTTGAAAATAAGTAATCAGTAAAGTAACGGGATTACTTTATGGGGGAAGTAATCAGTAATTAGTTACTGATTACTTTTTTCAAGTAACTTGACCAACACTGTTCATAACTGAGTTGGACATAACATGCAATCTGTTTGTGACAATACAGTGATTAACTGTGATAAATCTGTGAAAACTGCAAATTTGTTGGCATCTACATACATAAGAATTCAAATAAACAAAAACACACATTAATTACTATCATTATTAAATGATACATAATAATTACATTCAGAATCCAGCCAGAACCTCATATATTTTAAACAGAAATTCTACAAATTACAAACTGTACAAATTGTATGACTATTCTACAAATAGTCATACAATTTCCTGATTAATTGCAATGTGTTGGCAGTCTGTGTTTATACATTAAATAGCTATTATTTCCAAACCTTGTTTGTGTGAGAGCGATTTCAGTCAGTCCTATTTGAACCATGAGTGTTTGGAGGCATGTTGCGAGTGCCCCACAAATGAAGTTGGATGCCCAGAGGTTGAGGATGTTATATACTCAGCCTGTGGCTGAACAGTTGAGTATCACAACTACTACAACTACTTGCAGTTGCTCTGACAACAACAACAACAAAACATTGAAACACTGATCCTTCCTACTCGCAAGCAGGTTGCCATCCTATTTTCACTCTTGTGTGACTGAGCCATTAAAAAAATAACACACACACACACACACACACACAGATATGCTGACTCATGTATATCTGTAACCCCCACATACTGTAGTTTTGGAGCCTCTAATAAATCTCCTAGTACACTGGGGCTGGGCTTTGCTGTTAGGCACACCCAAAGGCACAGTCGATCTGGGTTTTTTTTCTTTTTTGATGTGTGTAGGCTGTTGCAAACATGTCACTGCAGATGTAATCCAGATAATTTGTGTGTGTTAGTATGATGAATGATAGCATGCATGCGGCTTTGATTAACTGCCACTGAGGTTAGATTGCAGTGATCAGCCAAAAGGCCAAAAGCTGTTCGAGCTGTCAAAAAGGCATCCACTAGTGCCTTTTTTGAAAAAGGCATCCACTAGTGCCTTTTTTGAAAAAGGCATCCACTAGTGCCTTTTTTGAAAAAGGCATCCACTAGTGCTGGCCGGGCCTTGGGGGCTTGGGTCCTGGCTGTTGTGTCGCCGGAGCAGTGGGCGGGTGGGTGCGGGGGGGCTCAGCCCCAGTGCAGGGGACCTCTGGTGCATCGGCCCAACTAGGGGGCTCTCTAACTGGTGGGGAGGTTGTTACATCTTTGCAGGTGGTCTCCTCACTACAGGAGCTCACTCTGCAGGTGGGGGGAGAGATATAGGAGAGGGGGAGAATGAACTCAACCTGGGTGTCTATTGTCTTGTGTAGTTTGGGAGATGATTGGATGATGGGGTGGGTGCAGTTTTCTCTGGGGTGGAGTCGGGTGGGCTGCCCCGGACTCTGTGGGGCTGGGCAGTGCTGCTGCTGCGGGCCCCGGTCCGGCTGGGCCTGGGCCTCCTTGCCCTGGTGGGTTCCAGAGCGTGGGGGTGCCTACTGGGGTCAGCGGGGGAGCTGGCCCCAGGGAGGGGCCGCTTGCCCCTCCCTTTCTTCCCTCCCCATCCTCAGCTGCCTCCCTATTCCCGCTCTACCACACCCACCCACACACGCAGGGCTTGGGGTGCAGGTATGTCACCAGGGTGCAGGGGAGGCACTCCCCCTCTGTCCCCTTCTGGCCGCCTGTGCCTCAATTTTATTCTGCAACCTAGACATCCAAATTACTCACACTCTCACATAACACATACATATAGGGCCTTGGGGGTGGGCACGTTTTACAGCATCCAGAGGATGGTCGTTGTACTCCAACCCACCTCTGGCGCTGGTGCCCTACCCTCAATTTTAAATGCATTTAGACACTGAGGGTTTTCGGGAGGAGCCGTGCTGCTCTCTGAGAGGAAGCTAGTACCATGCTCTTCTGAGTTTTAAATGCACTTTAGAACAGCACACAACAACATTACATATGAGTGGGCGTAGGGAGGTTTGAGGTCTTCACTCACCCCGGTTCTGTTAGCCGTCAGGGCTGGGGGGCTGGGAGGAGGTGCTGGCCGTCAGACTGGGGTCTGGGATGCGGGGCCTCCCTGCTACTGCAGATAAGGAGGTGGTCCGCTTGCCTCCACCCCAGAGAGAAGGGTTACATCTCCTGGGTCTAGGTGCGGCTTGCCCCTCTGGGGGCGGGGGTACCTGGACCTGGGATATAGAGTATGTTTGGGGAGTGCGACTGTCTGTGCAGTGTCTATTTGTGTCTGTCTACACGTTGGGTGAGTGCCGAGTATTTGGTTGTGCATATGGGGGTGGGAATGCACGTCTGTGTCCGCGTGTGCCTGTTTGTCTGTGTCTATATGTCAGGTTGGGTCTTAGACTCAACCTCTCTGGGTACATCTCAGGCCCTCTAAAGTACGGAGGCCTATCTCCCCTCACCACACTCCCTGCCGGTGGCTGATGCCCTTAGACGTTGGTGTGTTGGTGGTCCTTGTCATCTGGGGCTGGGCGCTCATGCATGTACCGGCTCACTCCTGGTGGCCGATTGGCGGGGCCGGGCGCCTGTGGCCCGGCTGGGCTCCTTCCGGGGGGTGGGATGCCCTCAGGCCTCTGGCCTCTGGGCCTGAAGCTCGGTCCTCTCTGGCACAGCTGGCTGCCGGCGGAGCCCGCGGGCACGCCACTGCAACCCCCTCTGGCCTCTGCTCCGTAGCTGCGGGGTGACCTCTCGTTTGGGGCTCTATTCAGCTCTTCCCAGGAGGGTGGCACGGTTCCCCCCCCCTTTGGTGGTCCTCCTCGGGTCCTTGTACTCTGGGGCCTCTGGATATCTGGAGCCTGGATCTCCTCCATACCTGCTTCATACCCTGGTGGACGGGGCTATGGCTCCCCACACTCCCTAGCAGATCGTTACATGGAGAAACCTTTGGAATACAAGCATGCTGATCCACACAGGTATGCACACAGGTGTACACACGGGTGTTCACAGACGCGGACTACACCTTTCTTGGCTGCTGCCTCAAAGCACATTGTGCGCTGTCTATCTTGCGTGCTGCACAATATCATTTATTATTTAGTATCTACTGTTATCTACTGCTAGCTAGTTTATTGTGATGGTGCTGTTTTTATTATGTTGCTCTTTGTTGTTTGCTTTCTCTTCTGTTTTTTTTCTCCATACAGGTGATCCAGGCGTTTTGTTTGTTTGTTTGTTTGTTTTTTCCTTTCTTCCCCCCCTTCTCACCGTCTCTTCTCCCCTTTGGTTTTCTTTCTCTCCCTCTCTTTCTTTCATTCTTTCTCCCTGTCCTATCCCCCAGTCACGTCTGTCCCGTTTGTAGCAACCGAAAATAAAATAAATACATAATTATAATAAAGGTCAATCAAATGGACCAATATGGCAAGGCCATGATGATCCACTTGGTAAAATAAATCCGCTTGGCATCTTTCTTGGCCTTAAGACAACAATTCTGATGGCTAAAGATCCAAACGGGACACAAAAAAAAAAAAAAAAAAAAAGGCATCCACTAAACACTGGCACACATGCAGACACACACAACGAGGAAATGTTCTAATTTCTGTTTAGAGCAGGACTTAAATAATCTCCTACAGCTCTCTTATAAACTTATATGTGAAAAGTTTTTATACATTAGCTTTCTGTAGATTTAAGGGTGACAGCTTTTACTGTTGGGTCCAAATCACTGGGCAATAAATGAAAAATCATTATGAACAATAATAATTTCCTAAAATAATAAGTGAAGCTTACAGTGAGGCTGCAAGTATGTTTTTTTGTGTGTTCCAGCTTTGCAGATGCTGCAGAAAACTCATCTATTTTGTTTTCACTAATAAACATTTTGAAAATGTAAAGGTCAAAGCTCTGTCTATTTTTTTCTTAGAATGCTTTTGGAAAAGACAGACAAAAAGAAAATCAGCAAGAACCGAAACCTTATTTTAAGGATGAGGCAGATTCAGAGAGCCGAGACCATGAAATGAGCAAGAGAAGATTTAAAAAGGTTAACCTCTATCTCTCTGCACTTATCTCTCCACTCAGTCCATTTCATTCTTTCTTTCAACAGTCCTGTCGTACGTCTGATGGCTTAGACCCCTGCCAGTATAATGAAAGTGGAAAGTGTTCCTTTTACCCCCCATTTACTAGAAGGACAGTAACTTATATTTCACATGTGAGTACTCGCCACTGATTTATCATCATGTATGTCTTATCAAGCAGGTATAAATTTAGCTTGTAAAGCTGTCACATTAATGAATGACTGGAAACTATGAATTAAACCAAACTGAAAAGCTTCACTTAAAGTCAAACTGATTCATGTAAAAAATGAAACTATGGCAGTGATTTAAATTTCAGGCGCTGTTGCTGTGCTAACCCTTAAATATCCATGTAGAGACACTGCAGAGGGGCGTGGTTTGCGGTGCCGCTGCAGGGAAGGCCGACGCACCTGAGCAGCATCCGCAATCAAAAGTCTGTGTCTGTGCTGACTGTGCTGCTCCCCAAAGGAGGGCCGCGGAGCAAATGCCAGGCCCACCACCAGCCCACTCACCTGCTCAGCTCGAGCCGGAGGTCAGTGCGCAGAGTACATGGGAGGAACCTGCCATGCCATTGCTGGAGATTTGGGCGCGCAACAGAACTCACCAGCCGGAGGTGGGTGTGGAGGCGCCTGAGGGAATTCGCCAGCCGGAGGTGGAGGTGTAGGTTATGGGGCGCGAGGCGACAGTACTGTGAAGCCGGAGGTCGGCGCGCTGGCCAAACCGGCCTCCAACCAGCCTTGTAACAGAGCGTTGAAATGCTGCGTGGTCCTGGGCGGCAGGCGCCTGCCCAGCCACCTGTGAGCTCCGGGTCATAAACCACACCCGCCACCAGCGTTGGGAAGGTTACTTTTAAAATGTATTCCACTACAGATTACAGAATACATGCCCCAAAATGTATTTTGTAACGTATTCCGTTACGTTACTCAATGAGAGTAACGTATTCTGAATACTTTGGATTACTTAATATATTATCATGCTTTTTACAACTACATGAATGTACTATTGCTGTGTGATTTATTAGTATTACTGAAGGCTACTCACCATGCCAATACCAACTAGATGTTTACATCTTAATATAAAATGAGTAACAGTAGGTAGGGTAGACATTAGGCTGCACTTTTTGCAGCGATCTCATATAGAAAACTATTCCGTGCATATATAAAACAGGTCCGCAGCTCCGAACCGTAGTAAAGGGACCTCTGGCCAATACGCTGTGTTCTGTGTTGGGCTGGTAGCCAAAAACTAGCTTTACTTTGTTGTCTGGGTCAACTTTGCTAGCGAGAGACAGAGAGAGGCGTTGAAAGGCTGCTCCAACGGAACTTATTGTTTCAGAGGAAAACACGAACACAGTGTACAGTCAAGTCTTAATAGCGTACTTACAGCTGGGCTCGTCAGGCACTCTTTTTGGCTGCAGTGGTTATTATTATATTTACATGCTTCCATCTCCCGTTTCTGCTCGGTAACAGCTCATACTTTGCTTTGTACTTTGACTCTCCTTTTTCTCCCTCCCTGGCGCTCACAGACACATAACGGGTATAGCAGTCCATTCTCTCTGCAGGACGGACTACACTGCCCATGAGGCTACATTCTTTAGGGCGATACCTGTAACACTCTGCCTATTGCCTTCATATTAAATCATTTTTAAACATATTTCTTCACGTCATTATGAGACATGAGATTGAGACATGGGCATTTAGCCTCTTAATGCATGTTTTGTTTGGGTTTCCATCGGCGTGGAATTACCAAAAATAGAGAGGGTATAGCCTAACATATGAAACAGGAAAAGACCGCCGTGTAATCCATTTATTTCAACAAAGTAACTGTATTCTGAACACCACCTTTTTAAACGGTAACTGTAACGGAATACAGTTACTCATATTTTGTATTTTAAATACGTAACGGCGGTCCATGTATTTCGTTACTCCCCAACACTGCCCGCCACATAGACATATACTGAAAATTAACTAATATGATGAAAGAGGCAATCGGCATCTTCTTGCAGGTCACCTATGTGTAGAAACAATACATCCTATTCTTTCCTAAGCCTCATTTGATCTCATGCTCCAGCCCAACCACTGTCTTTTAAATCAATCAACCTTGGAAAAATGTTTTTAAGGCATTTTATTCATCTTCCTATACTAGTGAAGACAGATATAAAAACATTTTTACGGCCACAATTCTCTTTCACTTTGTCACTTTGTCTCCTCTCATATTTCCTCATCTCACTGTACTTCTTTATGATACCCTTTCTATTTCAGCAGTGCCGACTAAACTTCACTAGGTCCACCTTTTTCACTAGCTGTTTTTGTTTTACACTTTTATTCCACCGGTTTGTTTGTCTTTTGTCTCACTTTCTCTCAACCCACCTAATGTACCTCTTTTAGGGCTAGTATTAGTATTTTTCCTTTGTCCTATATTCTTTGCTGGAAGCCTCTGATGACTGTTTCATTTCTTACTGAGAGTCCTCAGGGACATGAATTTTTAGTTTTTGAAAAAAGAAAAAAAAAAAAAAATCACCCGACAGCGTGGGAGTTTGGGCCTCCCTGTCAGCAGTGAACCCTCACCAACACCAACATCACCACCAGAAATGGGATTGTTGCCTCAAGTCAACAATGTGCTACAAGAATACCAAAATTACATGATTTTCAGGATATACACTCCTGTGAAAATGTTACGAGCCACTGCCTGCTGCATGTTTTGCTCAGAAAATGTGAAATGCAGTGATTTACTGAAGCATGTGCAAACATACATGGAAATACAATATGCAAGGTAGAAACAAGGTGTGTACAGTTCTAACATGAACAGAGGTGGACATCACATTTCTGGCATTCAAATTTTGGACTACTATTTCATCCGGGTACTCCATTAGAATGTCTCAAAGTACTCTCCATGCTCCTGAGACACATGCACACAAGCATGCACGTGGACAGATATGAACACTTACATAAACACATATCCAATATTTTTGACCCTGAACTGACCTCTTGACTCCTAAATGTTCCTCAGACCAGATTCTGGGCAAAAACAGAACATCCTCATGGTCCAATCATGTTCTTTCTTCCTAAAAGTTTTTTGTCCATATACTGGAAGTTAGTACAAGTTCACGTGGAAGGTTTGACTATTTATATATTCCATCCATCCTTTTCTGTTTATCTAATACCCCAGCAGTCAGTGGTCTTGAAATGTTAATATATACAGGTTCTCCTGGGGACTTAAATCCCTGCTCCAACACACCCGATTAAGATAATGAACTGGATATTAAACATTGCAGCAGCCAGGAACAGCAATGGCGCCATACCCCCCTCCTGCAATGGAGCAGACCTTGTTTTGTTTTGCTATATCAGGATTCTTTGCACCATCTGAAGACATGCAGGAGAGGTTAACTTTCCTAATTATGAATGTCAGCATTAATGATTATCGCTCTCTGTGTCCACCGTGTATTTGACTGTTTCAGGGTGTAGATCTCTTCCCCAGTGGATTCAATTGCAGCTGCCTAAACCCCTTAAGAGCATAAACAATAGCACTAATGGATGGAGGGGTTTCTGTAAGTGACCTGTCTGATCCTTCCTTTATTTAAACATCAGTGTATGTGAAAGAAGTGCGTACCACGACATTCATGCAATCATCCATTAAGCAGTGCTTTTACCTTTGGACAAAACACAAGCTACGTTTCAATATATGTGCAGGTGATTTGTATAGGCGGCTGATGGCTCCATAAATAGAAATTTGGCCCCAGAGGTCCACAGAGAGTCTAAGTTGATTTACGTTGCGTATATATTTTTCTCTTTCTAACTTGAGTATGAGACCAGAAACCTGGTAAAATCATATGTCACATGTCTATGACTATAAACAAGAATGGAAAATGTTGCAAAACCTCAATATTAAGTTTTGTGATGAGTTATATTAACAGTGTTATTGTCTTTGCACCTTCCCTTAGCTGGTATCCGAATCAATGTATAAAGTGTTTTATTTCACAGTAAACTGAAATATTCTAAAAACTATGCCTACGTTTGCCACGGCAAACATATTTCCATTAAATCTTAACCATGCACACCCAAATCGGTATCTATTGATCATTTTAAAAATGCTTTCATGATTCATTTTTAATACCAAAATGGCATGATGAGCTCATGATATTCAGATTTGCCTTTGCAGACCTGTGTCCTTTCAATTTGTCCTCTAAATAGTCAAGCACGGGTACATGCGCTGCCTGCTGATTAAAAGATTTCAAACAGAACTAGACATGACTACAGAACAACAAGTGGGTGGATGCTTTGAAGAAAACACTGAAACAAATGATACTTTCTGCTAATAAAGTCTGTATTTTTGTACGGAAACTATGCAGACAGTTGTGATGTAAGAACAAGAAAATGAGGGCAGATTTCCCATTTTGTCTCGTGTATTAAAATCAGTGCATACCGCTTGATGTGCTGTGTTAAATCTAATCCAGTACTTGTGAAACCTAATAGAGCTTTCTTGTCGATTTTTGCTTTACAAAGCTGCTACATTTTCTGTTGTTTTTGGCATTGTCAAAATGATGACAGTGCTACTTATCTTTAACCCTGAGGTCATTGTGCTTTGTACATTTAAATATCTGAAAACTTCTAATACTCTGCTCCCTCGTGAATTTCGGTGGTCTGACAAAATAGGAACAACTTTAATGCAGTTTAGTACATCATTAAATCCCACTGTGACATCATTAATAAACATAAAGTAAATGAGACTGTAGGGGAAACAACCTGATGACAAGAGGGCAGCTCACTTGGACCTTCCTCTTGGTTTCATAGCAGAACTGGTAGAATTAGTATTTTGTCCAATCATCATTTGTGACTTCTGAGTAGAAGTTGGCGTATTCTCACGTGCCTGGCTATCCCCATGTACCTTGCAGTTATTGGTGGTAGCACTCCGTCTCCGGGCTAGTGAAGAAGTCATCCACAAAGATGGCTGTGAAAACATGGTGCTGGCCATGATAAGACTATCTGGCGAGGGGGCATGCATCAGGGGTCACTGTTGACCTTCAGCATTGTAGTTCCTTGGTATAGCACCATGACATGTATGCATCCCTGGTAAACAACTTTAATCCCCTCTTTCAATTCACATGGCTTGTTTTTGATGTCTTATCTCATGTTGCAAGCTTTTCTGTTTGACCTGTCACACGTATTTCTTCATTTCTAGCTTTTCTCTCTGGATCACAACTCACTGGACCGTGCACTACTGAGCAGCATTATGTGTTATTAAGAGCAAAACAGATGTTGTTAATAAGCCATAGTCAAACAAACTTGACTATGGCTTATTAACAAATTGGATGCATAAATTGGCTTATCATCACTTGCAATAGTGAATGGGGTGTTCAAATGTTGTGTTATCTATTTTCAAGACCAGTTTTATAAATGCTATGGAAACAACACTTATCTTAACCTTGAGCACAACTGTTCATCTGTATAATGTTAACATTTAATCAACTTCAGATTCTTAGTTTCAGTGTTATGAATGTTGGTGTGGGAGTAGTGGGGGATCACAACTGTATGTCACCTGAGTGTAGAAGTCACTCAGGTGAGCGACAAAATGTTTCTAGCACTGAAAATGCTACGTCCAAGTGAACAGAATCAACTTTTTGGGGTACCAAATACAGTAACCCAGACTTTTGTGTTTTTAGAAAAGTACTCCTTTACCTTTGTTCAAAGTACACCTTTATTCTATTTTTAAAAGAACAATGTGGCTTGGAACAAGCACTCTTCCCATGCATAAAATACAAGCACACACCAAATTGCATCATAAAATATTAAATTAGTTTTAACAGGCTTCTATGACTATTACTCGCCCTATTGCCATACACTATATGTAGAAACTACCACTCATGGCAGTAAACAAGTAATTAAAGTTAAAAACTATATTAAGAAATCTAATTATCAGATGATATGATGAAATTCAAGAGCTCCAAATGGCTTCCTTTGTTTGTTTCTCTGCACTATATTGTTTACTGGAACACCCCATGATGTCCACGATGATAGAAATTCTCATTACCCAACAAATATGTAAATAATGTTACTGAACACAGCAATTTATCTAGATTTGTTGCAGCGTATGTGCTGGCAATATACCACCTAGTTAGTTAAAGGGGGGGGGGGGGGGGGGGGGAGTGCAGGCTAACTGACTTATTAAAGAAGATGCTTATAAAACTGTTGAAGCAAAGCAAAGTCAACTGAAAAGGTTTAACATTGTCTGACCAAATACTGGATGTGTATTTTTTTGAAACTGTTAATATAGTATCATATATTAGGTAAAAACTGATCAAAAACCTCATTCAAATAAATATAATGTGAATGTGTTAAAACAATAAAAAGTGATTTTTCTGAGCTCCTGGTTCCAGGAACTGATAAACTGGTACTCCATCACATTTTAGTTTGTGTGCCATATATGTTCAATAATTTAGACTGCTTCTGAAAGTAAAACATTACTTTGGCGAAATTTTAAATATTTAAGGCAATTTTTCCAGGGAGGTTCTCACAGGAGCATACAAACTACACATTATGGCCATCAATTCATATCAAAGATATATTACATTTGCAACAGCAAATACCATCTGTTTATGTTCATTTGAGAACATAAACAGATGGTATCCCAATGGCAGCTCAGACCCCTGATCAGTTTGAAGCTTCTTCTGAAAGATTTGTCCAAAAGCCACACCACGATCAGCCCTCCTATAAATAACCCTTTAAAGCCTCAAAGAAAATGCACTATATAGCAGTGCCTATAGTTTCTAGCAACCCAATATCACGGCAAAGCTTGTAATGAACACGCCGGTCCACCGTGTCCATTTCACACTTTGCTTCTCCAAAAAAAATGTACACGAAGTTGCAGTAAGCTGCATTAACAGCAGAGGGAGCAGATATTTTATTTCAAGCTAACATGAAAATAATCACGGGAAAGTGTTTAAACAGACATTATTATTAACACATTTACATGTATATAAATATTATCCGCCAACTTAATCGTTTCCAGCGATTAAGGACCCTGGAATGTACTTAATGCGGTTTTTCCTCACTACTGACTTTGTGGCTTTAAATATATTATCTCCCCCTGCTGGTAATCGATTTTCAGCTGCTAAATCCCTTAAATTAAAGTCTGCACTTCAGCTACAACCCTCTGTGTTGGCACATAGATGCTACACTATAAAAATGACTTTCTTCGGGAGAAATAGGAATTTGTTTTATGTATTTAAGTCAAGGATTATTCTCTGTTTTTTCTGACCAATTGTTCTTGGTGCAGCCTAGATCTCGGCTTAAGACCAGAGGTGACTGTGCGTTTGACCTGGTTGCACCTAACCTGTGGAACAACCTTCCCATTGCTATTCGCGTGTCTGACTCCATCCAATTATTTAAATCACGATTAAAAACTCACTTATTTAATCTTTCTTTCCCGATTAGTTAATGCCTGTATTTTATACTTAATTCCAATTTTATCTTTCTATACATCTTCTTCTACTTAAAACCTTTGTTTTTAGCAAGTTTGATTTGATATTCACTTTTATTTTTGTGTAATTAGTGCCATTGACCTGTTAGCATATTCAGTAGTTTGTTAATGGTCTTATATTATTCATGTTTTAACCTGCTGTTTTATTGTGAAGCACTTTGGTATACCGTTGGTTTTTAAATGTGCTATATAAATAAAGTTATATTTTATTGTATTGTATTTCTTGTTTCTAATTGCAACAAAAGCAAATACAAAAAAGGTGTTGTGTTCTGGACTATTCGAGAACACAGAACTGTGGCTAACTATTAAAATAAAATAAACACAGCTAATCATAGTAAGCAAGGTCAGCAAGGTGCATCCACACACTGCTTGGGTGTAACACTCACACACAGATACTTAGAGTTAACACAGAAATGAAAATATTAGAATTTCTCTCACCCAGAATGGAGTACAGGTCGTTTTACTGTAACTTCTTGACCTTTGTCGTCATGAGGTTGCCAAGCAACAAGAAGAGACCACAGGAAGTCATTGCTCCCAGGCATGTAGCCGTCCATAAAATGTGTGTTTATTTTAGACTTTTGATTCTTTCATTTTTAAACAAATGGCACATGCAGAAGAGCATATTAAGAACAAAGCTGCGGGTACCTTTGGACAGTGGTAGGTTTTGCTTCTGGCAGGCAGAATTAATATGTGCCTGCTGTTCCACTGTTTTTCTTTCTTTCTTTTTTTACACACAGCCTAGTTCATAAATCAGAGGCCTTCCTCCACTTCCTTTGGAATGTTAATATGGAGTGTTGGTGCTGCAGAGAACAAAGGTGAGAGGATCATGTCTGCTTAGGTAATCCTGTTGGTGTCAAACAGGCTAAGCTTTTATTTTCTGAAGTCAAGAGGAGACAAGAAGGAGCGAGTCAGATGGACAGACTTCCTCACAAGAAGCAAAGATAGGCAGGTAGATCATTATGCTCATCGTTAGAGAGGCATGCCAAGTGATGGGCAAAGGCACAGATTGAACTAGGGAGAGGAAAATGAGCAGAATATTAAAATCCTCATAACAAGACAGATACTGTGGTATTATCTGTATGGGGAGATGGCAAGGTGAGGGTAGATGACACAGAGATATATAATAACAGATGGCATAAAACAGAAATATGCAAAGAAAGACAGGTTAAAAAGGAAAGAAACAGAGTATGTAGCAGTCATTGGACTTAATTACATCTATTGCTCAGCTTAGAAAGATCTAATTCATGTTTCTTCTAACATCAGCTACATTAATTGGAAGCAATATCTGAGCTATTGTGCCCTTCCCCAGTGTCATTCAGCCTTCATTACAGCCACTTTGATACTGAAATGAAGCAGCCTTCAGCCGAATTGTGGCCATTATACCGCAGAGGCTTGCTGTTATTCAACCAAAATTACATAGTAAAGTTCCTTTTGGATTTAGCTCACTCGGTCTGGATGGGTAGTTTTTTGTTTGTTTGTTTTTTTTAATTTTGAATGTGTTTGTATGTGTCTCTCTGAGTGGAGATGCATTTGCACATAGGGATGTGCATCAGTGAGCTCAGATGCTGGTGTGTGATAGCACATTTGTATATATTCTAGTGCCTTCATGCAGATTTGATTATGGCTGCTCCTGTAATACAGTATGTGTTTAAGTGAACACAAAGCAAAGCATTAACGGATACGAAGGACAGACATTTAAATCAGAGAGCAAGGACCCCGAGGCTATGAAAATTTAAAACACATCTACTAGAAAATTGTAGTAGACACTGTAGAAAATACACACAGTTGTGCAGAGACGCTCAAAATTCACATGCACGTTTCTGCTTACTGGCAATTACAAGGCGCTAAACACACACTAATACACTTGTCTGTGGGAAACACACGTTCAGGTGCACATGTTAACCTTGGCTAGAGAGTTAAAGTAAGAATCCTTGAGTGAAATCCTAATCTTATCAACTCCTAACACCTTCAGCTGGCAAGCAAGTACAAAAAGAGAGCAGATTTAGTCTTCTGTTGAACAGATACATACACACCCCCAGCAGTGTCGTAGCTGCAGTATATGTGGACATATGTGGACAACTGGCACACGGCATCGCTTAAAGCTGTGTTGTTTTTTCCTCTATATAGCTATGTTAAAAAAATAAAACAACACTAAAAGGCATCACATTTATACTGATCTATAATCTATCCTGCTAATTTATGATGTTGTCTCTTGTTCATGTTCACTCTCATCTGCATCAGTAGAAGATCTACAGCCAGCTTTTGGGCTTTTATGCATCATCTGCCGTAACAGGTCTGCTAAGTGATTTTTAAATTCTGAAACAGTGAAACAAGACCAGGGATCAGCAGCAATTTAGTTTGCGCCTTTGTTTTATGGTTATTCACTATAATAGAAAAAAAATGTGTGCAGTGCAGTGAGACTAATATGGATTTCTTTTGAATTGGAGTCGTAAAAGTCTGTCTTAGTGCAACTGCTGTGTGTGAATAATTTATAGATGCTGGAAAATCCACCAAAGTTATAAAATGCTGCATGAAAAAGGATTTTATTATTTGACGTAGAAACGATTGAATTTGATTGGAAACTCTTCCCGCCGACTCTGTGAGACCCAAGAAGAGTGCTGCTAATTTCGGAATTGACGGGACAGGTTAGCCTCTGTTGCTGCGCCCTACGTAACGAACCTCCACACACGCTCACGTGCACATTTGCCTTTCTTCAGAATCTGTTCCAGTGAGTGACATCGTTAATCCACTTTTCTCCGCGCTACACCTTCTTCTTCTTCTCTATTTTGTCATCTTCCTTCCTCCTTTTCAATTTGCTAACATCTCTACTATACCAAACGCCTGTTCATTAAAGAAATTCAGTTTAGCGTTATAATATAAGCCCTCCACCTCAAGTCTGTAAGTTAGCCTTTAGGTTTTTAAGAGATCCTCTCCCATTTTATAATTTCAAATATGCATTGCCTATGTTAATATATAGCAAACCTCTTGTCCAACCCTGTCAGACTGCTCGCTAACCAATCTTCACACCCCCAACGAAAAAAGCGTGCTCCAGCTAAAATTTACAACCCCGTGCATCTTAAGCTTGTATGTTTATTGCCTGAAATGGCAGGATGAAATCAAATTCATTACAAGGCAGTGCATCATTCGGAGCTGCCTGCCAAAGGCTTTATGTTCACGCCGCAGCTTCCCACCATGGAAATACTGAGCAATAGGTAACACGGTGTCTGTTTGCTTAGCGCATTAATTTCTGAGGGCTCCATGTAATACAAGTGTCAGACGAGGGCTGTTAGCAGGGGTTTGTAAATATTTTCAGCTTGGGACTGAAATGTAGTCTCTCCCTGTAGTTTCCCAAGCTCATTAAAACATATTGCTTTTCTTGCCTGTTTCCCAATTTGGATCTAGACCTGGAGCAGCGTCAGCCAGGCCAGCACTGAATGTGTAGCACATTATGAGTTATGAGATGCGGCACGGTGCGGGTTTAGGATTAAATTCCCTATATTATCGCCCTCTCTTTCTCTCTCTTTTTTTCTTGTCTGTGACAAGAAGCCTTTCCGGCCAGGAAGCAAAACTTGTGTATGCCAAGCGCTTGTGTTTTTTCCCCCATCTTCATTTATTTCCATCTCAGTCCGTATGGGCTCCTAGTCACTGCTTTCATCCCTCTCCTAAACCTACACCTCTTCTCCTCCCCATCCTTCTATATTATGCATCATCTCGACCGCCTTCCTTCTCGTCCTGCTCCAGTGCTCTAGATGTTCACACTGAACTGTGTAGAATAGGATTTTTGCTCCTGTCAGATTTACTAAAAAAATTGCTCTTCACTTCCTTCACCTTCCACCTTTCTTGACTTCATCTCTCCTAGTTTTGCCATCCTTCTTGCCTTTATTTCTGCTTCCACAATACACTTATCTTATAAAGCTCCATCTTCATGCATTCTGTCCTCCTGTGTCTGCTCCCCTTCTCTCTCGTTTTACTAGGCTCCCACGGCCCCCACCTCACCCGCAATAAGAGTGACAAGATAAGAGATTGCATTTCCCCGCTCGGCAGTCCGAGCTTGAAGAGGGTGTCATGTTTAAGGGGGGGGGGGGACTACCTGACATCACACATCAAACCTTTGTAACATTTCAATGGGCTTCCTATTTCTTTCCGCCACATCTTGTCAGGCATCAGCCTATTATTGACAGATTGTGGATTAGAGAAGTGGAGGGGGGGAACCCAGTGCTTTCTGCAGATTGCTGCTATCTGTGTTTGCTGCTATCTACATTAGAGAGAGCTATGGGACAAATGCTCCAGGAGGCAATATGATTTGCTTTGCTTTGCTTGGATAGCAGTGTATAAGCAATGTCAGGTTGTTGTACTGTGCAGACTTGACATAGGCATGCAGAGAGGTAGGGCTAAAGGGGCAAAGACGATAGATGAGGATGGATGGATTTAATCAGAGCATGATAAAAAAAAATCTGATGTGCGAAAGACAGAATGAGATTGACTTTAAGTAACTAGTAAACTGATAAACTGGTATATCTGACGGCTTTTACAAATACAGCTCAGTTAACTCAGTTGTGCTTGAACTTTTGGCTATAATGCATTCTCTTTGTTAAACTGACTGTAAGAGGTTTACATGAAATCTACTGGATAGATTGAGAGTAAAATAACTTCTAAAATCCTTACCCTACTAACTGTGCCCCTGAGCTTCATCCATCTCCAAGCAGGTCTGATGTACAGTTCATGAAGGCTGTCCAAATTAGGGAAGAGTCACAACAAGAAGTGCTCTAAGGAAATGATCACATTGGAAGTTTGTTTCTACCATCTAAAATGACCCATGAAAGCCGCTTTAAAAACTGCTTTACTGTGGTGCTGAGGTCCCTTAGCTTTAAAACATAACTAAAGGTTAGCACACATCCCGAAAGAGGAAAGTCTCAAATTAGAATGTCAATATAAAGCACAGAGATAGCAGGAGGCCAGACTATACAAACACAGACGAACTGTTCCCGTCTGGTCTCTTGTGATCTGGATCTAAGATGTCTAGAATAAGGCAAAGAAAGAAAGGGAGAGAGAGGTTTCAGAAAAGCTTGTCAACCACTACAGAAAAGAAAAACTATGTTTTTATGGTGTCTCTTATCATTAAAAAAGCAATCTGCATCTGACACTGTTGATGCAAAAACGTCTGGATTAAACTCTGGAGTGGGGCTTTGCCGATGAAACAAGCGGTTTGTCTGCACTACGCCCAGATTTCTTCCCGAATGAACATCTGAACCCAGTATTAGCCAGGGTGGATCATCTCGCATGTGGGCTGGCTTGCTTGAGTCCAGGGATTTGCTAATGTGCTCTGGCATAAAACACAATCATCCTAAAAAAAGAAAAAGAAGACAACTGAAGTGTTAGCCAATGCCGATGGTAAAAGTTGAGGAAAGGAAAATGAGAGAATCTGGTTGGCAGGTGGGTTTGAAAAATTCAGAGAGAAAATGATAAAAATTAGGAAGGAATGTGAGGACTGACCGATCACCAGGAGAGGAAGAAACACCAGCAGGTAAGTTTAGTAGGAAAATATGCATGCAGGATCTGGAGCGTGAATCCTCATGTAGCAGGAGAGAATGAAATCTGTTAACTATAAATGAGTTTACCTTAGATAAATAATTGACCAGTATTCATAAAGTAATCATAAATGCCAACATGTACATTTTAGACAGTGAAGACTTTACCATGTCTTTGCTGTCAATTCTAGACCTTGAGTTTGTGTCTTATGTGTATCTGCCACTGGCCAAATCCCCTTCATACCATTATCCATTCAACAGCTCAGGAAGTAGTAAATGTCTAGTCGCAGGTGTCACAGCTTGGCCTAGATCTGCTTGAGTTTGGCCCAACGGAAAACTTCCCCCCACCATATCCCAAAATAGGACTGTGACTGCTATCATCCCCAAGAGACCAGTGGAAGCCATCAAAACACATCAGAGTTAAAATGCTTGAAGTGTCCAAAGAGTTTAATATCTAGGCAGGGCATCAGTGGGCACTGCCAATGGTGCCTCTCAGTCAGAGCCAGAATGGTGGAGATGAGAGATGGTTCACGACTGCAGTTTCACTAAATGATTGAATTTTGAAGGCAGAGTGGTGACACTGTGCAGAGAGATTGCACTGGAACAGCATCAGTCACAGTGCAGATGACAGAGTGGATGCTTGGTAAACAGCTAGACCGAGGACATTTTGGGGGGTGGGGTGTAAAGTATAGAGGTAGGTGCAAAGGCAGAGGGAAGATGGATGGCTAGATGGTAGAAAGGGGGGTAATGTGAAAGCAGGAAAGAAGGAGGCAAGGGAATGAGGACAGATTGAAGAAATATAGGGATGTTTAGTGAATGAAAAGAGGTTGAAAAAGATGGCATGAAGGAGAAGTAAACACAGAAAGGAAAACTGGTTCAGAGAGTGTGGGCCTGCTATTTGTCACAATCTCAGTTGCCACAATCACACTCTAGTATGAACGTAACTGTGACTGGAGTGGAATGAGAGTGGAAACAAGCTGCACAGCCTGTCCTCAGATTTTTAGTTGAGACCAGTGTAATATTAATACAGTCGGGCCATCTGGGGACATCAAAGAAGCTAACTCCTGATGAAGAATGATTCATAAAAAATGGAACTTAAATAAAACCATAGTTGATTTATTTTAAATTATTTTTTGTCTTTAACAGAGAGGACAATTAATAAAGCATTTTAAGAATAATTCAACAATGAGTAGATCCATTAATTATGATTTCTTACTTGAAGAAAAACTTCTCATTCCCACCTGAATCCAACTTGTTAAACTTTTTTTTTAAACACAAATGTCCTCTAAATGCCTTGAAATAAATTATTCTTTATTTTTGTGACCCACTCGACTTTTAGAGGCTCTTTGCTCAGCTGAGCTACTGCTTCTTCTTCTTCTTCTAATAGTCGTTTCCTGACATTTCACATTTCTTTTTTCTTTGCCACAGGTTGTACGCGTCCTTTTCGGCGTCATATGTTAAGCTAGGACACACCGACTGTCTAATCCCTGGTCTCTGTAATTGGATCTGATGGAGCATGCCCAGATGAGAGGTGATATCTCCAAGGTTATATTGTGACGGGTGCTTCCCTTATGTTTATGTTGTCTGTCAATGTCCTTTAGGTAAGAGGGGCATTTTTTGGAACCAATACTGTTAGACAACTGGACGATATCATGACCTTAAAGTTAGCTTTTAAGAGCAAAGTTTGAAGGAGGAATTAACATAACATCATAAAACAATGACCATGACTGTATGATTTCTCTAAACGAATTGAGCACACTGTTAAAGCAGTCCATAAAGTCGATCCAAGCTCATCTCAGTGCCACATCAGCTGATAACCTTGTGCACATCCTATTGACAAATGCTGCATGGGGCACAGTCTAGCCTCAAAACAGCTACAGCTGACTCTGCAAGCCCCTCTGCAAAACTACCTCTACCACAGTTTGTATTGAGGCCTGCTCTGCTCTGTACAAGGGGTCTTGCTGTCTTTTAGTGCATTCCTTTTATGCTAAGGGTTGGTAGATCCCAAATCAGAGCTAAACAGTCAAATATAAAATTACTGTAGATGAACTCACGCTCCTGTTTTGAATAAAGTGGTCCTGACAGAACTATAAACATAACATTTAAGCCAGAAATAAAAAGCTCCGCTGTTGCTTCTCATCATTCTCTTTCACTATATATCTTCTGACACCTTTTATTCACTGGTATATATGCTATCTAAATCAAGATGTATCTACAGGGACAGGAATATAAAAGAGTTAACAGAAGAGGTTAACTTGGAAGCGGTATTACCCTGTCATAAACAATATCATCTTCATATTTTTACACACCCACGCAATATAATCCATAAACCTCTTTATTATAATTATTAGTACTGTAGATTCAGACCTAAAATAAAGCACAAAACATTTTAAGGCTTAAAATAAAATGTAATCTTCCTGAAATACCCTGACCAGTTTTTACCCTTTAACTGTAAGTTTCGGTCTGGGATGCCAGAAGCCACTGCAGAACCTCCTGCAGGTGTCATGGGTCTAATTTAACACAACATGTGAAGGGAAGTGCCAGCCTTATAACCCTGGTGTGTAGGAGCTTAAGTGTGGGACTTAACACACTCAGTGCTGTAACATTCAGATAAGACGCCTGGTGAATAGTGCTTCCTGATGGTCTTGTGGATTTATAGTGGCTGTGTGATGTCCTCTATAGTCACCATCTGGGAGTAAGTACATCATTCCCTGAAAATCTGAATTAGGATTCAGTATGTGAATGCAGTGTTTGGATGATTGCACAAAGGATTGTAACATTAAATCCTTTGTGTTCCATGTACTCTGGCTTTTCTCTCTTTTCTAGCCCCCCAAAAATGATTAACATAGTGTAATATTTTATATTTTCAAATGATTTATTCATGATAATAATCTTACAAGGGCTCTGGTGTCGAATGTAATCATTTCTTTAGAAGATCTGTCAGAGTGACTCTCCAAAGTTTTTCACTGACTGCATAACTTCAAGTATATGAGATGCACAAAAATAAGACTTGGCATTGTCTTTCACAACCTGTTTAACAATAACACAGGGGAAATTTAGCAGGTGCTCATATCCAGAATGATTTACAATATGTGGAGCAGTTCAGCAGCAGAGTAGCAGCAGTTTGGATTAAGGCGAGCAGGTGGTAAAGGAGGAGTGTTAGGGCCCAATACAGATGCAGCTGAATAACTAAAGCTGTCGAATATGTGGTGCTTAGTAACAAAATAGTGCACACGCATGAAAAGCAATAAAAATGAAGTCAATATCTTTCATTTTACAGGAAGACCTGTGACTTTAGTAGCCACATTTTATGTTTATTACTCCTATTATTGTTGCAGCCGATAATTAATATTGTGCAATCCATCATCTCTCCTCTGGTTTTTACTATCTTTCAAGCTATAGAAACGAATAAAGCAGGAAATACCTTGAAAAGTGTGAATAAACATCAGTGAAATCTCATTCTACTAGTTCCAGCTGTTAGTCTTTTCTGTAATTTTTTAAAATATTTTTTACATATATGTTTTAAACGGTTAACGCAAGTCATTGAAGACAAGGATGCCTACTGAGAATTTGAGACACACTAGAAAGATATAACACAGTTGTCAATAATGACCGGCAATTGCCTGGTTTAAAAACAGACTAAACCATTGTACATGAATTGCATGTATAGCATGGGGACACACAGAGATATTATCTTGTAAACAGATAGTCTGTCTTTGAGAGAAAACACAGGAGCGGCTTCTGTGTTCTGCTGGCGCAACCAGATGGCTTTAAACATGATGTCTCGCTGTGTGTGTGTGTTTCCTCGCCACTGATCTTTTCTCACTCTTAGAATTCATGTGCATTCACCATGACTCACGAGGATATGTGGAAAAGAGGAGCTAATAAAAGTAACATTGCCTGAGTCTAATGAGAACTGTGGCTGAGTTCAAAGGTTGAAGGGTGAAAGATTACAGTTAGAGGGTGCCTAGTCATAGTGTGCATGTGTTCATACATGTTGCATTTAACAAGAAGCCATAAATTCCGTTTCTCCCCAGACTAACTGAAATCCTCAGTGAGAGTATTTAGTTGGCAGCTCAGAATAAGTTTACTTGCGCATCAATCTCATTTCTGAAAGTGACAGTGTTAATTTGCATGTGTGTCCGACCGTGTGTGTGTGTTTTGGCAGATCGGGCATGTTAGAAAGTAAACAAATCAGGGGAAACTCAAGTCTCTGCCTTATCATAAATCATACTGAAACTGCTTAGCTTCTTACTCTTACACACATATACATATCCGTCGGGTGCTCAGTGAATCAGGTGGCAGCGAGTTTGTGCACCCAAGCAACATTAGTCCTAAAACACATCGTGTGATGTTTTAGGAGCTGGGTAAAACTTCGTCTTTTGAAAAGAAAAAACCCCCCCAAATATTATAAAGCTGCATTGGCACAGACCTTTAAATTAAGCCCCAAAATAAAATGACAAAAATAAACAAGTAGCTCAACATCTGTCATTTCTTGTCATCCCTCATCAATCGCTGTTGCTCTTTTTCACCTCAATCAGTCTACATCACGCATAGAAAAATATGGCCACCAACTGTAGCGCTTTTGTCAAGGTCCTTTTCATCCGTTAATTTGTATCATTTTCACTTGTGACATGGGCTCTGAATTGATGGAGGGTGAGGGTGGGTGGGGGCTTTTCAAATGAATCATTTGAAGCCATAAAAACTCTTCTGGTGTCACATTTACACACGAACACACACAGCTGTGCTAGTCATGCACATGCACAAAGGTTTGTATAAAGCTACAGTCTCACTAGGGAAAACAGTGGTTGGAGACAGCAACCGTGTGCACTGAATTTGCGATCTCATTCCCTTTATTGCTTCGAAGATGGGGACCAGACTCCAGCCAGAACCTCATAGGTTTGAATTAGAAATTCTGACCCCCATAAACAGTCACGTAATTGCTGTAGGATGACAGTTTAACATAACATAGGCGCTCGCCAGATCTGCTTTTATGCAGGAATATAACCAGAACACAGCCAGATACCAAACAGCTGAGCTGCAAAGGGACACACCATGGGCAGGTTCTGTTCATTGCTCCAGACTGACTCAGACTGACTCAGATTGTTGCAATGTGCTGGATTAATATGCTGCATTAATAAATTGCAGAGCAAATATCTGCAAACATTCACCAATCTGTCTGAGAGGGACTTCAGTCAGTCCAAGCAGGAGATTGTTGGGGACACGTTGCCTCCCACCAGGCAACCTGTGCAGTTCCCTTGCGACGGAAAATGTTTACCCAGAAGTAGATAGTGTTTGCATGCTCAACCTCTGGGTGACCAACTGGATGTCGCAGCTACTTGCAATTTGTCATCAAGTATGAAAAAAATCAGTGTAATCACGGAGCAACCACTGGTTTTTCCTAGCTGCAAAGAGGTGCCGTCCTGTTTTTACTCAGTGTGACTGAAGCATAAGCTCTTCTTTATACCTGCCTAAAAACTTTAATCAAATCAGTGATGAAACACAGGGGCAACATTGAGCTCAAATGCTGGAAGGTAAATTAATAGTCAGGAGAGGTTTGAAAAAGGGCCATGAAAACAAAAGACAGCAGGAGAAAATATATGACCACTAAAACAAAGTATGCAGACAAACTCACTTCAAATAATCACCTGTAAGAGGTCTAAAAAAATGAAATCCATGTGATGCAAAATTCTTTCATTCCCAATATGTCAGGTGCCAGAAACGAGTCGCAAACCATGAAGCAAATCAAGTACTTGTAGTTGTTTGCGAGTGTGGAACTATCCATGGTGCTGATCTGCCTCTACACTAGAAATGTCCTTAGCAAACGGGTTTTGGCTGAGAATTGAAAACTCTCCCCTGTGAAATACACAAAGGAAAAAGTCACATGAAAGTCAGAGATCTGCAGATGAAGGAAAAAAAAGACTCATTGAATATTTATGACATTAAAGCAACACAGAGCTATTTTCCTTACCTTTGGGGTTACGGAAGCTAAGGGAAACTCAGTTCCAAAGTTCAACCGGAGTTCAAAAACATTAGACTTTTTGCTTTAAGCAAAATCCATGTCAGGAAGAGCCAGAGGTTTCTTTAGGGGGGTTCAGACAAGAACAATGCTGTTAAAATCCCAGCTTTGTTCAGTTTCATTCTTTTCAGCAGCAATCTCTCCTTCTTTAACTTTGAGGTAGTATGCACTAATACACTCACTAGAAGACAGGTGCGCCACAGCTCCCCAGAAGTGTGCATATCTAAGTTTAATTGAATGTGTGAGTTTTCGCTCATGCATGCGTTTCTGTTTGCGCATGTGTGTGTAATGTGTGTGTGTTTGTGTACACGCCCTCCCTCCTCCACAACTCTACTTAGTGTTACCGCTGTGAAAATGAAACCCCACTTCTCATTCAACCGTGGCCAGTTAAATAAAGGGGTAGGCAACGTGTTATCAACCGCTTGCATGCGTGAATGTCACAAATAGTGCCAACACGCTGTCACTCAGCTCTGCAACTATGAATTGTACCCCTGCAGCTTACCCATCACTTGTGATAATGATGAATAGATGACAGAGGGAACGTTCGAGAGGAACAGTATGACAGTATGGTCGTGAACCTGGCGTAGGAGGGAAAGTGTGTGTGTGTGTGTGTGTGTGGGGGGGGGGGGGGGGGGGGGGGGGGGGGTGTTGAGGCTAAAAGAGTGACGGAAAAGTTTGTGTAGAGCAAAAGCATATGTGAGAGTAAATGAGAGCACCAAGTCAGATAACAAAAGGCTATGAATAACAGGCAGTTGAGAGAGAAGTGAAGGGAACGTGAAAGAGTTCATTATTTGATGAAAGCACAGAGTGAACATGGAGATAAAAAGCAGAAACTCTGAGAATGGTCTACCAAGGATGAAAGGATTCTTTGGCTTGCTCTGTCTTGGGGCTACAGTATATGTCAATCAAACTTAGATGTCAGTCATCCCGCCCACACTTTTTGTCTGTGAGATGCGAAACACGAAGTGCCACATACGTGTGTGAACATCCTGCTGGGCATGTTGCTTGTATAGATGAAGGTGAATCAGCGTGCTAACAGCTAAAATAGCGCACTTATTGAAAAGTATTAGGAGCTAAAGAGAAGGATAGAGGAGCTTCAGGAAAAGGGAGAATCCATTGGGGTAGGAGGCAGAGAAGAGCAGAGGGATGAGAAAGATATAGGATTGTAATTGAGAGAAAGCTCGGCCTTCCTCTAAGAAAACATAAGCACTTGAGCACAGAGCAGAGCGAGTATAAACACACATTTAGACAATCAGTTCAATGCAATTCAATCAAGTTTTATTTTATACAGTACTAAATTACAACAAGAGATGCCTCAAAGTGCTTTACATACACATTGTAATGGGGAACTAGCTTATTAACGATATACTGCCTTGATGCAGATCTCTAAATTTAATACACGCATTTCCTCTCCCTGGATACAGGGATTGATTGTTTGTGCAAATGTGTACACAAATGTGGAGAGCAGGTTGGAGTGTGTGCATGCGTGTGTGCGCTATTGAATGTTGATTTTAGCAGCATGCCTGTATCTATATAACACATCTCTATCTTGGGAAACATGCTCAGAAACATTCTGGTGCAGTACAGGAGAGAGTGTGTGTCTGTCTGTGTGTGTGTGTATAGAGTCCAAGCAACCAGTTAGAAACCCTTGTGTGTTTATGAGGCTGGGATGCATTAAATGTTTCTGCACTCACATTAAACTGCCTCATCATATAGCTACATATGTTTTCACCCCTTGTACGTGTATAATCAATCCACATACGAGTAAGTGATGTGGGCGTATAGGTGTGTGTGTGTGTGTGTGTTTGTGCTATCCCAACTATAAAATCACTATGAGGACTATATCTGTAGCTTGTTTCCATTCGCCTTCATTTGTATTCCATTATAAAGTACATACAGCTTCTCTTTCAATTTCAAATCGCCTGGCTTTGCTCCGAAATTGGATGCCGTGCACTCTGTGTACTTGCCCTCTTAGAAAGCATCGGCTACAGTATTAATAGAGATTATCTCTTCACACACCAAAGTTATTATAGCTGTTGGATAACGGCCATTGTCTTATGTGAGGAAAGAGATTTTTTTTCTGTACTTTTCTAGAAGAACTCTATCTGGCTGATTGAGCACTACTACATGATTTCATTATATCAAACTGATATCGTATTGGTATGGGTTGCAAAACTTGAAAAGCCAATAATTCCATAGTGTGAGTTTGTCTGTACAAATTGACTTGGCTAACAGGTTAGTTGGCATGCTATTGAGCCTTATGAAGCTGTAATTTTTAAACTAGATAATTATGGTGGAATGTAGAGACAGGGGAGGAACTAAAAAAATATACATGAGTTTATATGTGTGTGTCGGTGTGTGTATGTGTGTGTGCAAATGAAAGATTTAGACAGACGCACTATGATTAGGCTGCAGTTTCTTCTAGCTGTTTATCCCCATTACTGCTGCCAAGGAGCTTACCAGCTAAATTAGGCAAATTCTGGTCGCCTAAACAAATTACTCGCTCTATTTGAGGAGGGAAATCAAATTAAGAAATTAGCACAGATCCAACACTGTACCCTAGCCAGTAATACTATTAGCTCTTAGTTTAGATTTCATCTTCATTCCATCCACTAAGCTCAGGGATTCTAATACTTATGGATTACCTTAACTTTGCCAAATGTAAGTAAACTCTTAAGTTTTGATTAAATAAAAAAAAAAAGAATTTGTACCTAAAGAATCTTGTTAAACTGGTCAGTGTGTCAGTGCCTCTTCCCTTTTGTGTTCTAATTTTTTCCCCTGTCTATTCAACCTCAAATACTAATTGTTTTGGAAGTCCTGCTTTAACAATAAAGGATGAATGCATAGTGATGGACTTGCAATGCTTGCAGCAGCAATAATTAAAGTTCTTGTTTGACTGAAAATGAATTAAAATCACACAGACTGAAACTGTCCTTGAATAAAATCAGAAAAGCAATAAAAATGCTTCTTTTTGATTTCATTGTTAAACCTATTGAAACATCTCTACTTTCCCTACATTAGTGTGGCCTTTACAAACCTATGTATGGCGCTTTGTGCATTTGAACACATAAATTCTTCAAAGTTTGAATAAAGTGCACCTGAATGTGCTTTTACAGTATTTGCACAAGCCTGTGCATTGTATGCAGGTCTACCAGGTGAAATGATTTTGTTGCTGCCATTTGGTTGGTCTACTGATTACTGCAGGCCTTTGTACAAAAGCATATGAAAGAAGGTAACAGGGAATCAAAGGATGGAGGAAATGATTAGATCTGAGTAAAAAAGGAGTAGTAAACTTATGAAGAAAGATAGAGGCAGAAAGGGAGTGGGAGACAAGAAATCACCAGCCATACGTCATCTGCTTCCCTCTCTTCTCTTTTCTTTCCCCACTTATATTTAAACTACCATCGCTGCCCATCTCTCTTTTCCCTATTGCCCTCCCTGTTTCTCCCAACGCACTCTCACCTGAGCAAGATTAATCGTTCCAGTCGAATCACATTATCTCCAAGCCCAACTCCAAACTCCCCGCCCAACACACACATACGTGTGTGAGAGAAAGAGAGAGCGAGAGAGAGGGTCCGTGAGCCAGAGACAGAGGGAGACGGTGGATGGCGGGTGGGGAATTGAGGGATTTGAATGCATGGATGGTCTGCTCATTTAACTCATCACATTATTTTAGCCCTGTGCTTTATTACACTTAACTGGGACACTAGGCACTCAGTCAAACACACACACCCACACTCACACATACACCCAGACACCTTCACACATAATCCTGTCTACACATCTATCCTGAACTGCAGGTTTGCCATAATGTGTTTATGACGTTGCATGTTTAATTTGTGGAAGAGGATGATTCATGGCCCCTGATAACAATGCTTCATCATCCCCATAGCACCTATGGCATAAAGAGGGTTTGTGCAGGGCAGGAAAACTGTTGTTAATGGGATGCTAATCATCTCATAACCTGGAAAATGGGCAAACAGGCACAACCCCTTATGCAAATGTGCTTGTGCATTTATTTGTGCATGTTTATTAATCTTCACATGCATCCCCCCCGTGTGTAGCTGTGGCATCCACATTGTTTGAGCCTGAGTGTCCTGTTTGGTGTGTGTGTGTGCGTGTGTGAGGGTGAATATTGATCTATTGCTATGTGCTCTATCACCCTGCCAGGCATAATAAGGAAGAATGGGACACTAAGCAGGTGCTCACCCACTTCTGATTTATAAAACATATGCACCGGAGTAAACACCTCAATCACTCCAAGGGGCAAGGCTATGGGAATTAATAACATTTACATGCTAGAAGGATAATGCATTCTTAGTTTATTTTTTAATGCATGTGACCTCTTAAGGTATACAGTATTCTTCTTATTGAAGGGTGCAGTGAATTGATTCTGGGATTATCTATCCTTGGGAAGAAAATAATCAATGTGTAGGCTAAATGGGGTCAAAATAGCCAAATGTGAACTTGGCAAGGCTTTGATATGAAGGAGTGTCTCAGCAGCTGCACTTCAGGCTACATTTTTTCACAACTGAAAACAAAGCAAATGGATTCAATGTATTATTTCCTTCATGCTTACTTATCAAGCCACTTGGATAAAAATGTGAAAATACGATTTGCTTTAATGTCTGTAAACTACCATCAGACATGTACAAAGTTCCAGCCACAAATGTTCTTGTGCTTATAAGATCGACGTCTGTTCTTCTGTCAGTTCCAAAGTATACTTTCATCTATACTTGTGTATGATGCATTAAGACCACCAGTGTTGGTCAAGTTACTTGAAAAAAGTAATCAGTGCGATTAATTTCTAAAATTAAGCAATTTCCTATCAAAATTGCTTAATAAACATTTATTTTGTTTATTTTTATTTTATTAGTATTTTCCTTAAATGTGTCAGATATATATTTTCGCAACTAAATGTCCACTGAGCTGTGAGCCAACCAAGAAGAAGAAGCTGTGAGCCAGGAGGGAGGGGGTGAGTGAGTGAGTGATTCGTTCGCTCTATGATTCAGCATAGGAGGGAGGGGGTGAGTAGCTGAAATGTGCTGTTAGCATGTTAGCAGATCGATGCTACTGTGAACCGAAGAGCTATTGTCTTGATGTGAGCTTCTACTCAGGGTTTTTTCTTCCAGTTCAGAGTAGAAATGTTTTTGTTAAGATACTGGATGTTGTGTTTTTCTCCACAATTTTAATTATTAGCTAGATATATTAGCAACAGGGATGAGTCAGTGAGTCAGTTGGGCTCGTGAATCATGATTCATGAGTCAGTAAAGTGATTCTCGAGTATTGAACGATTCGTTCATGATTCGCGCATCACTAAAGGAGGCTGTGGCGGAGGAACACAGAGTGGCGGAGTTTGAAATATTACTCTTTCTGGGTCACAAAATAAACTTTTAAGATATTTTCATGCATGAATGGTGCTGTGTAAACTTCAAATATCTGCTCGATTCATCAAGACATCACATATTTACGGTGGCCCCTAGAGACAAAGCACGTACAAACTCCAAAATACATGCAAACTCCAAAACATTTACAAAATACAAAACACATGCAAAATCCAAAACACGTGCAAACCCCAAAACACGTGCAAACCCCAAAACACGTGCAAACCCCAAAACACGTGCAAACTCCAAAACACTTACAAAATACAAAACACATGCAAACTCCAAAACACGTGCAAACTCCAAAACACGTGCAAACTCCAAAACACATGCAAAATCCGAAACACGTACAAACTCCAAAACACGTGCAAACTCCAAAACACGTGCAAACCCCAAAACACGTGCAAATTCCAAAACACATGCAAAATCCGAAACACGTACAAACTCCAAAACACGTGCAAACTCCAAAACACGTGCAAACTCCAAAACACATGCAAAATCCAAAACACGTGCAAACCCCAAAACACATGCAAATTCCAAAACACAACGGAAGTGCTCCAGGCAGTGTTGAGCTTTTGTTACCCAGTAACTACACAAGCCAGGAAGTACCAATGACCGGATTTGGGGTCTTCATTTTAAGGCCGATTACGTCACAGCGACACAACAAAGGCTGTCCCAATTCAAAGGCTGCTCAAATGCGTCCTTAATTTCCCTGAATTTTAAGGATGGGTCGGTGTTGTCATGGCACAGTGGCCCGTGGAAATCGGATGGACTCAAGTGCAGTTTCAAACCCGGAGGCCAGAGGTGCGGTGTAACGAAAAGAGTCTTTATTTACAATGCTCAGAGGCTAACAGAAATTTCAGACTAGAATTAAGGAACATAACCTAGACGTCTGAGGCGAGAGAAAATACTGTGACTATGACTAGATGGCAGGGATAACTGGGTGCAGGGACTGGGCAGGGGAAACTGTGGCTGGCCAGGGCACTGAAACAGAGGAGAGAGCAGTCAGGGGAATCCCACAGAGAGCTGCGAGTGAATCTGAGAATAATACACTGAGCTGTCTTACAAGCTTGCAGGTGGGGGTTGCGTGGAGGGGGGAGGCAGGAGAGGTCCAGGTGGGTGCTGCGTGCAATGCAGGGAGGCAGGCAGGAGAGACTGGCAGTTCCAAAAAGGGGAGAGATTACCGGCGGCTGCAAACTTGTATCCAGGAGAGCTTGGTAGGTGGGTTTCAGAGGCTGACGAGAAAACAGAGGAAATAAGGTTAATATACACGATGAGTCACCAAGGAACAGACGTGAGGCCGAGAACTGACTAAAGTTGGCAGATAATCTGGCGAAGACCAGTTGAGTGCGCAGGTCATAAATACTGCTGGTATGATTGCCATCAGGTGAGGAACAACAAAGACTCCACCCAGTGGGGAGGAGCTGATGCTGTGGAAAACCACCCAGACCAGGACAGGTGTAGCCTTCATGGCCCAACATATCCCAGACTTCATAGCGCGGCAGTGGTGTGGATAATTTTGTCGAAAAAAAAAAAAACGGCGGAAGCGGAGCGGACGAAGAGTAAACTTTCAGAAGTAAGTACTGAATATTATGTCACTTATTTATGCGCAAATGTTTTTATAATGAAGAACATTAAAACATTACTGTTGGCCACATGTCGGGAAAGTTATGTGACATTAGCGATGTTTGTACTAACTTGGTTTTAAAGCCTTTACTTCAAAATATACGCCGTTCAATAGTTGACTTTAATCTTACAGAGAATGTGATGATTTTGTGAATAATTAAAGTCAGCCATATATCCACAAACACAACAAGCTGAAAGTCAGTGATGCTGCTCGGTTTGCAGTCCTGAATATCACGGCACAAGCAGGATTCACTGCACTGTTAATGTTAGCTATGTTATATTGCTGCCTCTGTTCGGTGGTGTCGAGCCAAACGGACTTTAACCCTTTAAAGCCGGTGGGAGCAGGCACGCTCTGTTTTGCGCAACTATTTTTAAATCCCGGTAGCACTGCAACCACGTAAGCTAGCGCAATAATTTTTTTTGCATATGAAACCGGAGGAGTTGTACTTACATCTTATGCCATCAGCTTGTCCTAAGTCACAGTTTCCTTCCACATATAGCTTTGCAAAAACTGGATAAAAAGCACTTGCAGCAACAAAAACATAATATTCCAGAAACACGCTTTGCCGATCCGATCAGCTGTTTGTAACACTTCCTACATCCATCAGCGCGAACTATCGCATGTCCTCGAAACCGGAAGTGACGTCATTTTGCGGAAATGTAGTTTTTTACCATCAGGGCCTTATGAGCCTATACTGGTGTTTTTAAAAGTTATGTTTGAGTTTATGACTTTCTGTGTCGTTTCTGGGATGCTTAGGACTCATATTGCACTGCTGGAAATAGTTTATTTTGATGCATATGCTGTTTTTTTGCAAATTTGCATTATAATATTTATTTTCGTTTTTCCTGCAATGTATAAAAATTGGTGTATTTCAAAAATAAAACTATGAAGACACTTAAAATAAATTTCCTGTGGTGGGAAACTATTTTGTGCAACTTTTTTGTATTTACAGTTTTGAGGGATAAGCCTCTTAAATTTCTCTAACTAGAAATATATGTTAAAAAAACAAAAACAATTTTAAATTTTTTTGTAGTTTATTACACTTTTTTGCAATGTATGTAATTACTATGCACTTAATGCAGACATATTATTATAATTTGGGCTATAATGGTTGTATTGATGTATATCTACCTGAAATGCTCCCAAAAATGGCTCCACAGCATGTAAAAATATAGTATAAGCTCTGGCGGACTTGGTTCTATGGTAGGTCTTAAAGGGTTAACGTGTATTTGAACGAGCTGACGGTTCACTCGTTAAGCTGAAAGAAAGATGCTTTAATCACAGGAGTCACAGGTGTCCACTGTACCATCTGGGAACTCTTCTTGTTTAGCACTCGTAATAAAACAAACACTAAATCCTGCTTCTCTTGTGCTGTTTTGTAGCAGTGTATACACCTGAGACTGTCACCTGTCTGTCTGTCCTGCTCTCTCTCTCTGTTTCTTTCTCTCTGTTTGTGGAATAAAAGTATGAACATGTATTTATAAGTTACGCTTGTGTTTGAATCCTGCAGCTTATCACACATTTGATTTCCATGTGTGACAACTGCAAGTGTCCAGAGCGAGGACAGACTGAGGGACCCACTGCTGCACATCATCTGTGAGGCTTTGCACCCCTGATGATCCACCAGGACAAACTCAGCAGTGTGTGAGGAAGAGGAGGAGGAAGAGCCAACAGCAGCTGACAGATGGAGAGACTAGACAGACTGTTCCCTGTTTGTGAAGGACTGCTAGGAAAGTTTAACATAACTAATTGTCTGTCCTGAATCAGTCTTATTAGGTAATGTTCAAATAATTTTATCATTCCAGTGTTTTCAGTGTGGGAGAAAGTACTCAGGGCCTTCAAGTTACACACTATGAAAGGCAGCAACAAGTTTAATGTTAAGAAACCCAAAGTATGTATCAGCAGCAGAATGGACCTAAAAATAAATGTTTGTTTCAGTTCTATGAAGCTTTGGGTATTTTGGATTAGTAGCACTGCTGTGTTTGTTGCATCATATTGCTGTAATTGTTTATATGCTTTATATATTCTGACCCATTTAGCAGAAGTCAGCCTGTTTAAGGCTCTGATATCTATTCTGTATGACTTAAAGCAGTTATGACATGGTCTGATTTTCTCACCCAATAAAGGAATATTTAATATATCAGTCTACTCTTCATTTTTATCAGAAACAGTTATCACAGCGTGTACATTTTCTTTTTATAAATATATGTAAGCAATGAGTCAAATTTAGTAATGCCAACATACTGAAGGAACAACATTTGTCTCTTATATATGATACACCTATATATGCACTGTCAATATACATTTTGAACCAATGGCAGACGTCAGAGTAACAACTGACTGACCCCCACATAAAGTGCGTTACAGTAGTCCACAGGGGAAGAAATAAAAGCATGGATCACGGTTTCAAAGTGCTGCCTAGAAAGAAAATATTTCACTCTTGCCAGTCGCCTTAAATGATAAAAACTGGACTGGTCCAACTTAAAACCAAGGGCAGTAACAACAGGTTTAAAATAAACTTCCAGGGGTTCCAAATCAAAAGAAGAGGACTCACAGGGGCCACTGGGTCCAAACACCAACAAATCTGTTTTCTTTTCATTCAAATTTAAAAAGTTTAGAGCCAACCAAGCTTTAATGTCATCTAGGCATGTCAAGAGACGCTTTATTCAGATGCCATCCTTCTGCTTCAGTGACAAATAAATTTGGCAGTCATTCCTATATACTTGTCTTTGAGTGAAGATTTAAGGTGATAAGACATGTAAATAACTGCAACTTGAATCTGTACTGAGGCTCAGTATTTGACACAGAGTTCATGTTCATGTATTAACTATAATATTGGCCATATTATATTTACATTACCAAAGTGATATGACTTTAGTCTCATGAACAACATTAGCTAATTGTTATTTACTAGCTAATCTTAAATGACTGTTCAGTACAGAAATGAAGCCCAACAATCATGTTTTACTGTCCTGTGGTCTCAGCCTCAGATACTTATCAAATCACACAAAGCTCTTGTAGAAACAAACAAACAAATGAACAAAATATGTTCTCCTTCATTTCTGTCAAACAAAGTTGTATGACACATTTCCAGCGGTTAGTATCATGGTTGCTAGGCAACCTGGGAAGCGCGATGGAGACTAGACTGTCCCATACAGCCCATGTGTTTGCAACAAACTTGCCGTTTATTTTGCAAATCGAGCTCAACACTGCCCCTAGCGTCCTGGAGCACTTCCATTGTGATTTGGAGTTTGCATGTGTTTTGGATTTTATACGTGTTTTGGATTTTGCATGTGTTTTGGAATTTGCACGTGTTTTGGGGTTTGCATGTGTTTTGGATTTTGCACGTGTTTTGGAGTTTGTACGTGTTTTGGAGTTTGTACGTGTTTTGGAGTTTGCATGTGTTTTGGATTTTGTACGTGTTTTGGAGTTTGTACGTGTTTTGGAGTTTGCACGTGTTTTGGATTTTGTACGTGTTTTGAATTTTGTACGTGTTTTGGAGTTTGCATGTGTTTTGGAGTTTGTACGTGTTTTGGAGTTTGCATGTGTTTTGGATTTTGTACGTGTTTTGGAGTTTGTACGTGTTTTGGAGTTTGCATGTGTTTTGGATTTTGTACGTGTTTTGAATTTTGTACGTGTTTTGGAATTTGTACGTGTTTTGGAGTTTGCATGTGTTTTGGAGTTTGTACGTGTTTTGGAGTTTGCATGTGTTTTGGATTTTGTACGTGTTTTGGAGTTTGTGCGTGCTATTTGGAATTTGTAAGTGTTTTGGAGTTTGTACATGCTTTGTCTCTAGGGGCCGCCGTACATATTTGCACAAGTGCTCTAAAAGTTTTCAGAGATGCGTGTTACCCACCAGCTGACCGCATACCTGGACTGGCCATTGGGCATGGGCCGATGGTGATTTTTCATTTTTATGTTTGTTTGTTTGTTTGTTTTTGTAACGGTATAAACAAAGAAAGGTGGTGGATTAGCCAATTGGTCATGATCAACTCTGGGCTGGACCAATTACAATACATCCGTATTGAGGGGAAAAGGAACGCGATTAGTCCTGTACTTCAGCTACAATGAAAAAGACACAAAGCTGGAGTTATTCTGTCTTTGCTGCACAGCTGCCTCTTCTTCTCTTTCTCTCCCTCTCTCTCCTGTTGCTACTTCAATCATGAAACTGATCAATGATCAGCTGATCATCTCTCTTGTTTGTTTATCGCCCACTTTGCGCCAGAAAGAGGAAACCAGTGGCTGTTGCGCTAAACAACAGCAGCACGTTTAAGCTTGATAAGCTGTTGTTATAATTTATTTAAAATTAATTTCTAGTATCAGCTGATGTTTGCTGGAGCCACAGCTGTAAAAGCTGCTGCTCATGATATCGGTTTGGATATGAGGTGAGAGGGAAACATGAAGGTGATACAAATCATACATATATACCATAAAGCCAGTATACGTCACTGTCACAACAGCGTTTGTTTTAGTTCAAAGGCTTTATGGTTTTTCCTATAATACCTGGTGGTGTAGTCGGTGATCTTTTGTCAGTTCAGCCTTATATATTATGTTTAACCCGAGTGACCACCCGGTCAGCTGGTGGGTAACAGGCATCTCTGAAAACTTTTAGAGCACTTGTGCAAACATGTGATGTCTTGATGAATCAAGCAGATATTTGAAGTTTACACAGCAATAGTGATGGCCTGCTTGAAGCTGACGCTCCGGTGCGTGTGTCAAAAAAATCAACACACTGCTTCAGAAGCACTGTGTCGAAGCTTGATTCGTTTAGCCAGAGTCACGTGATCAGTGACGTCCGAAGCTTCATTTAGAACCTAACTGCTTTGGTATCTGATTCAATGGTTTATAAGGAAGCGAATCATTCGCGGGATTTGTGGAGTGTTTGATGGTGAGAGATAGCAAACCACTGATATTTTTACTGAGAGATTTGGAGCAAGCGAGGAATAGAGGAGTTTCTGTTGTGTGGGAGTATTTTGAGTTGATTTTGGTCAATCGGGTGGGTTTTCCAGCTTTGTGTTCTTGTTGTTTGCTTTTGTTTTGTGCGTGTTTATTTTATCTGACAACGGGAAAAATCTGCTTTTCATAATATAAATATCATTAAATAACTTTAGAAAGACTTCTATTTGACTCTTTACATTTAATGTTATAGAAAGATACATTTTATGTTTTAAATAATCTTAAACTGTTTGTCTGCAAAATGTGCAGCAATTGAATTTATTTATTCTCTTTAGCTGATAGTTTGTGGGGCCCAGTTAAACTGTATAACTGTATCTCTACCAGTTTCTGTGCACTCCAGCCTCTTCTGTTCCATGTGAAGGGATTTTCCTTAAGGCAGGAGAAATTATCTAAATATAAAAGGATAAAAGGAACAGGTTCGGCCATCGCACAGTGGAACAAATTTTCTTCTTAAATACAAATGGAAAAGGGTTACCTTAAATGCATCATGTTTTTAATTTGCAAGTTCCCTTTCCATTTCACAATCAATTCTACCCTCAGGTCAAAAATATGTATAGGAAAATTTCCCTAATGTAATATTATTTATAAAAATACCCATCTAGCGATTAACTGCATAAGTACATGGAGGCGGGACCTCACAGCAGAAGCATACTCCATAATGTGTTGTACATTATTATATGTATATTATATGTAACGTGGTATTTTTCATTTATTGTATTTACCAACATCAAGACGTCACAAGCAAAGAAAGACCACGCCATGGTGCATGTTTAAACAAGGAAAGTTTACTGGTCAAAATTATTTATTAAAGAAATAAACATTTTTGTCACCCCAAAAAATACACGTTTAAAGCAACACAACGGTGGCCCAATATCAGACAGAATTCCACTCTGTAGAGTGGGCAATCATTACGAAGCAGTTGGTTTTATTTTGTGGATTCAAGCTGCTCTTCATATTTTTGGTCACCAGAGAGGACTGTGTTGAAAAGCTTCAAGTAATGAACCGTTTTTCAATACAAGCTTCAATGCTTCCGAAAGCTTCATTTGGCCATCACTACACAGCAACATTCACGCATGAAAATATCTTAAAAGTTTATTTTGTGACCCAGAAAGAGTAATATTTCAAACTCCGCCACTCTGTGTTCCTCCGCCACTGCCTCGTTTGAGTTTTGGACGAAATGGATTCTGGGATATTGCATTTCGTCACTTCGAGCTGATTGGAGACCAAAACAGCCAGATTTTTTTGCATCCAAGTCTGTGATTGGCTGGTTTTGTGGCACAAATATAACGGTGTAGAGAAAGAGTTGAGCGCGCACGGGCAGAAATGTTGAGAGCGCGAGCAACACATTGCGAGCGAGCGCAAATGCAAAAACTGAGCGAGAGGGGCTGCTATTGTGCGTGTGTGTGGATAATAGCAAACACTGAAATACATTTTTTGCACGCAGCAACGAAGTTTGTTCACTCAAATTTAGCTTTTCTTTGCTCAAAATAAATTTCTCCTCAAAATGCAACACTTGCAACTGCAAATTATTTTTACATGCGCTCAATTTTTTTTTTACGTGCGCTCAGAATAGTGGCACAAAAATAACGCCATAGGAGGTTTGCCCTGGTGCAGGTGTGCCGCAGCGGTCAGTGGAAGAATCCGGGAGTTTCTCTGTGAATTTCCCATTACGTCATAGCGCACTCTGTGCTTGCTTGGAAGTTTAGGGGTTTTTTTCACTGTAAAAAGAAGTTTTCTTCCCACGCACAACAGACGCTAATGTTTTTGTCACTTTTTATGGAATCAAACTCAAAGTAAGGTCAGTACTTCCACGCTTTAAACGCTGCACGCTCATACTCTCTCCCGCACTCGATATATTATCCATTGTTGATCTGCAGACAGCTGTTGTCACAAACGTTGCACTCGCTTACGTCACTGTCATGAGACATTCTCGCAAAAAAAATCACGGTTTTAGTAACGCAGCGTACTTATGGGAAAGTAACGGTAATCTAATTACCGTTTTTGCAATAGTAATCCCTTACTTTACTTGTTACTTGAAAAAAGTAATCGGATTACAGTAACGCGTTACTGCAATCGGATTACAGTAACGCATTACTGCCCATCTCTGAAGACCACTGAGAGAATAGATTTACTTTTTCTGACACTCATTTTGCTGAATATAATGAATATAATATGCAAATGTGTGCCCCTCCCTGAGCCTGGTTCTGCTGTAGGTTTCTTCCTGTTAAAAAGGAGTTTTTCCCTTCCCACTTTCTGAAATTGGAATTAATATATTTCTGGACAATACCTTTAAAAAAAAAAAAAAAAAAAAAAAAAAAAAAAAGACATAATCATAAATAATTGTATATGCAAGAAGTCTAACTTAGTCTTTGACCTTAAGTACTCAGGGTGTTTTCCTGTGAGTTTGTGTGTGTGTGTTTATCTGAATAAAATGGCAACATGATGGACTATTCTGGTCCAACAGCTACTGTCCACTCTTCTCTGTTATATGAAAAACACTCTTCCCTTTCTAAGTTGTTTTTCTCTCACATCTCCTATGTAATTTTTTGCTTCTCACTCTACCTCAACATTGTCCTCTATTATGCATCAGAATTCTTTTTAAATTAAGACATTCCCCTTTTACAGCTGCCACTGTTGTGTTTGCCCCTCTGCTGTCATGGCTTTTTGTTCCCTTCTCAGTGCAACACCAACATGTTCCTGTCTGACTCTCTCTTTCCTACCTTTTATTCCACCTCTGACATGGCTGTCCATCTCTGCTCCGTGTCTTATAATCCTGCCAATATATCAAAGGTAATATAGTTTTATTTGACATGTGTCCTGGTGTCATTGGTCTCAGATAGACAGGGCTACACCTGCTACAGACACTTTGTAAAATGAACAGGCCCCTCAGGGCGGAAATAGATATTAACATATAGATCAGACTGTTGTTATATTGCATGCTATAAACTCCTAATGCACAGAGTACTATAGGTGTGGATGCACTCAGAATAGCATTTGTACTATGGAAATGTTACTCACCACAGCTAAGGTTTCTATGGATCTTAACCTGGTGGCAAATGCGAGATTGAATAGGCATGCTAGCTATAACTTAGTCTGCGTGAAAATCATGGTAAAACGGCGTTCTTTCTGCTTCAATGTTTACATATTAATATTGTTAATGAGGATTAGTATAGCATTCTGGAGATTCACCTCCTAGTAAAGCTTTTGAATTTTCCCTTTTTCCTTGGCTGTTATTTAGGTTTTTTTTTTTGTTTTTTTTTTTAAATATTGCATTAACTGTTTAGGAATTACAGTCAATGACTGCCTGAAGTCAAGAACCAATGCCATCACCAAATGCTGTGTTTTCTCCCTTGAGATACTCTGCAAGCCCTTTACTGGAGCTTCCTTCTATTGCTGCTTGTTTATGGGTCTCTCTGCATCCAGTTTTTCTTGCAGTATCTGAAAAGCATGGTCTGTCGGGTTTAGGTCAGTTAAATTGGTTGCCCATTAAAGAATACGCATTTATTTGCCTTGAGAAACTCTTGAGTGCTTTTCGCAGATGGCTTTGGGTAATTATCAATTTGTGAATTGCTGTCTAATCAATTTTGCAGTATTTCACTAAACAGAGAGAACAGCCTTGTAAATGCCAAAATTCATCCTGCTGCTTCTATCAGCTGTCACATCATCAATAAATATGTTGACCCGATTCTTCTGACAGCCATACATCCCCATTGCCTGCACATTGCCTGCACTATGTTTGACAGATGATGTGGTGCTGTGATACAGGTCATAAGCTGTTTCTCTCCTTTCCATACTTTTCTCTTCCCATCAATCTAGTGCAAATTAATCGTGGTTAAATTTGTCAAAATATATTTTTTAAAGAATACTGCAGATTCATTGTTTACTGCTAAAGTGTAATCTGGCCTACTTACTCTTTTTCATGAAGGTGGCTCTTGATTGTACATTCTGACAACCTCCTCAGGTGTTCTTGTTATGAATTTGTAATGATCCACTTCGGTTGTTTTCTGTGGTCTTTTAGACCTTTTAGTGTTGCTGAGTTGGCCAGTGCATTCCTCTTTTTTAAGAATTTACCAGATTGTTGATTTGGCTCTTCCGAAAGTATTTTCACTTGCTCCCTCTGATAGGTTTATTTTGGTTTGTCAGCCTAATGATGGCCTCCTTCGCTTGCACTGACTTCTCTTTAGACCTCATATTGAGAGTTACAGTAAACAGCTACCAAATGCCAGTTTAACACATCTACAGATCTTTTCTCTGCTTATTCTCAAGTGGAATAGTGAATGAACAGACCTTGCACCTTTTGGTCAGTCAATTTTTCAATAAAAATTAAGCCTCTGGAAATGTGGGACTATGAATAAGAATAGCTGTAATTCCTAAAATCTTAATGCAGTATTTTTGTTAACCTCCTTGAATTAAATCTTAAAGTCTGTGCTTGACATCACATCTTGGGTGATTTAAAATCCACTCACGTGGATCCACTAAGGCAATATATGAAAAAAGTCATTGTCCAGAAATGGACACTTCTTTATACATTCAGTTAATCAGCAAAGAAATTATTTGTAAGACTCGTATGGAATTTTTGCTTTGCATATAAAATTTCTAACAAAGCAGTTTTGGGGAAAAAAAAATCAAAAACTCAAAACTGTTGACTATTCTGGCGACTTTGGTCTCTTTCAGGATGTGTGTTTGTGTGTTTTCTGATGTTAAGTGCTCATTGCCAGATCATTTTATACTGACTGTGATTTGTATTTATTTAATATGTCTCACTAAACCTGTTAGTTTAAATAGTTGAATGCACAAGATTCAGTACTTCCCGCTGATGTTTTCGACAATTTGCTTATTTTTTTTTTATCTTTAACCTATTAGTACACATTTTTGTTAAATTTTTCTTCTCACCATTTATGTTTTTGATTGCTCTTGAATACGGAGTTAAGAGTCTCACATGCCACACAAAAGGACAAGACAGTGACAAGAAAGTGTTTCGTGTTTTAAACTGCATAAAACCTCTGGGATTTAATCTGCAAAAAGGGGATGAGAATTAAAACTTCAACCAAGCTGTATCTTTGTATAGCACTCTGCCGTTATAATTACATGATGGCTGCCTGCACATACAAATGTATTTCAAATTCACGTATGACTCACTAGACAATAAAATAGTTTATTTAAACTACATCTTGAATTATTCATGGTATAGGTTCCTGTCAAAAGGTAAATTTCCCACTGTGCATTCATTTGTATTAACGAGCACACACGAGTACATGTTCATTTGTCTGTGTTGCTCAGCGTGAATTTGGTCAGTGTGTGTTTTTGTGCATAAACATATCTGTGCGTGCTTTGGTAAGTACGTTGCTCACTAATGCGTGTGTGTCTGTCATCAAATTATTGTCATCAGCTCAGGATAGTCATTTGAGCTTGACCTCACGTAATGGGGTTTGACAGCCAGTGGCTAAGACAATAATTACACAACACACAGACGGCCTGTATCAAAGCGTGCTGACTAGAATAAAAATCATCTCTGAGCTGCTGTTACTAAAGAGAAGCAATTATCTGCACACAAAAGTAGGCTGAGGGACAAAAATCTGGAAAAAGGAGGGGAAATTTCAATTGGTTTCCCCTCCTTTTTAAAAAGGTGCTGATATTAAATAACCGAGTTGAATACTTGGCAGTAAAGGTTCAAGGGGGAGTTGCTTAGTTGTGACTTCTCTTGGATTTTCAATAATACAGTGGCTCATCTGTCCATTTTTACCTCTCCTCTCCTTTCCTCTTTTCTCCTCTCCTCTTCTCTCCTCTCAGTAGATGTCACTGCAGTTCCATCACCCACCAGGCGAGCCGACGGATTGCAATGCATCGTGGGACGTAGACACCCTCAGGTTACGATAGCAGTGACGAAAGGGACTGGAGGGGAGGAGAGAGGTGTGGAAATGATTATAATGAGGGGAGGAAGAGGACTGATAAAAGAAAAAAGAGAGGAGACAGTCCGGTAGAAACATTTCATCCTCACAGGTAAGCCCTGCACATGCAACATGTGCACATCTGATCCTAAATCCCAAATGTATACAGTAGCACACAATTGCACGCCACAGCAGTTGATGGTGATGACCTGTTAAAGCACACACACTCACATACATACGCGTGCACACTCACATATCCCAGTGATGCAATTAACTGTCATGGCCCATCTCCTATCAGTTGTTAATGAAGAGATAAAGTGTTGTGGCATCAGGGGAAATGTGAGTGAAGATAGAGGTGTTGTTGACTTGCCTCTGTCAAACAGATAGCAATCTGTCAGCTCTCCAGTGCTCCACCACTTCTGCTGATTGGACGCCACTGTAATTACTTTATTCAATATGGGAAATGAAAAATATCACTGCTCATCTAGTGACATTTCAAGCGCTGTTTTTACTTTGCTCAATACGTGTAACTTTTTTTTGTATGTCAGGTTGGTACTTCTCAACAATCCGTTTTTCTGTTTTTGCTGTATATGTACCATGTTTATTGCTAATGTGTTCTGCCTGCCTGTCATGCAGTTTCAGAACAGACTAAATGCTGAGAGAAGTGATTTTTCATGGGTTAATCCCCCACTTTTCCTCTAAATAGTTGGCCTCCTCAGTGAAAACAACCCTTAAGTGAGTCCAACTGGCACTGTCTCTGTTCTGTCTTCCCTGATGGTAGACCATTTACCAGCAGATTGTTTTGGACTTGGCTCTTCCCCAGCAAGTTGGGAAGAACTCTATCGCTCCTCTCAGGAAAGATCAGCTGCAGATTTTTGAACATTTTTAGGAAGTGAAGCAAGAATGTGAGGTTGGGCAAAAAACGTAAGCGCCACTACTCTATAAGCATGATCCCTTGCCAAATTCAGGCTCTGGGCAATAGCCTTGTTCCCTGCCTTTCTTCATCCCATTTTCTCCCATGGTGAGGGAATTTCCACATCACAGTAATTCTACTAAACATAATTACACTGCTTGTTTATAGCGTATTTTAACTTTGACAAAAGCATCCCTGGAAGAATTAGTACAATTATGTTGGGATGACTTCTCTTTTAACGTGCGTTTTCTCTCTTGGGTAAACGCATTGTTTGAATGTTGGGTTGCACTCACTGGATACTGTTAAATTCTTTTCAAGTACCTGTTTTGGCAAAAAGAGAGAAAGAGAGAAAGAGACGTGAAACATTAGTGAGGAGCAGAGTAGGTTTGTGTGCGTGTGAACCTGGTTTTCCTTTTGTGCAAGAGCAAGTCTGTGTGTCGAGTGTATGCCTGTGCAGTTGTAAGCATTTTTATGTGTCACAGTTCAGCAGCAGACAAGTGGAGACGAGCATTAAACGCCCTCTTCCTCTACTAATCAGGGATTAGACAGTGTTAAAGAGCATAAGAGAGAACCATAAAACAAATGAGTGTGTGAAAGAGACTGTTGAAAACGCCTATGAGGAAAGGAAATGAATGGCTGTCTGATGTTTTGTCTTAGGCATTTGATAGTGCCAGTGTTTGATTTCCTGCAATTTCTCAGTTATTACCAGTTTCCTTTCCATTTTGACTATTCGTTTCAGCCGGTGACTATCAGAAACATTGCATAAGTGTTTTGAAACAAACGCAAAAGAAAATAGTAAAGCAAAGAATTTTCTTTTTGATAACTCTCACCTTTTTTTAAACTACATGTTTATGAACATCAAACAATGTCATCAGATCAAAGAAACCTAAAGAAAACCAATACTGCCATTTATTAGAGACTGCTTGAAAAACTGACAGTGGCAATTAGACAATGCACACTTTAATTATTGTAAGAAATAACGCATTGCACAGATATAATGCAAATGAAAAGCATTTACCTCAATTGATTTAAATGGATAACGTGAACTTTTATTTGACTCTTCCTCAAGGGTAGTCAGTGTTGTTGCGTAGTGAACTGTTGAGTCCTCCAAAACTAACGTTGTCCCCAGTAACTCTATTTCATCAACTGATTTGCTGTTAGAAGAACACAGAAAGGTTTTTTTTTTCTCTCAATCTTCTGATTATGGTAGCCGCAGAGACTGTGCTGTGACTGGGTTGTACTCTTTGTCCTTCTTACCTCATTGCCATTCCATGGATGAGATCATTATCTATCACAGTTGCTTGAATTTTATCTGCAATTACTATTATTGGTCTTGCTCTTCTTGTTGCCCTCTTTCTCCTCATCAAAATTCACATGCACTCCTACATGCTTATATTAATCTCATCATCCTCCTGTCCCCCAGATGGTTTCCATCCATTTTTGTACTAAACTTCAACTTTCTGGTGCTGCCTGTGCACTCTGAACTAGTATATATTGGTTTAATTGCATCATTGCCAACAGGTGTGAACACTTTTGCATCATTTTGTGCAAGCAGTGACAGCTGTGCTGTAATTGTGTTTAACTTATGCCATCTGTGGTTACCAATGTGCATCACAAGTGTGGCACAGTGAAAATGTGTTTTAGCGAGTGAGACTTTGTTTAAAGTTTTGCAGAAAGAGTAAATTAGATCTGCAAATTGCATCTAACTAGATGAAAGCTGTCAAGGTTTGCCAAAGGGAGCGACTGATTCAATAAATGGGTTCACAGCATTGAGAACTGGCTTCAGAGAATGGTATCTGCTGTTTTATCAGTATGGCTGCTGTATCCATTTTTATGAGAGCACAGTTTAAAGTCAAAAAAGTAGTGTACATGAAATTGTAGTAAAGCAACCAACTGCAACGGTCAATCAGCTACAAGCAAGTGAAAATTTCCAGTGAATTACTTTGCAACAAGAATGATTGAGTATAGTCTTTAAAATGCATTCACGACAAAATGTTTCAAATGTTTTTTGCACAGTAGCCCAACTTGGTACTGGCAAAGTCAAATGATACACTTTTCTTAAAAACACATCAATGCCAAACACCAACTCTCAACTGTCTCAGGTGGAGAGGAACAACATTGCACATGCTAAGTGGGTTAAAATGCCTGAAAGCCAGCATGTGCTGGCTGAGCAACTTTTACTGGAAATTAATGAGGTGCCATCTTGAAACGCAGTAACAAGTTCTCTTGTTATGTCTTCAGAGTCTTAAAAAGAGCTGTGTAGTGTCCTGCCATCTCAAAGAGCCATAAAACTTGTGGATGTTTCACTCACACCAGTTAAAAAGGATAATATTTCATTGTCTCACCAATACTTGAGGCAACACACCCACACCAAAGCAGCCACTTGTGTTCTCTTTTTGTTTTTTTAAACTCAGTGCTATTTTTGGTCTGAAGACTTTCCCATAATATTCTCTTACTTCGAATAAATCATTCTGCCACACACACACTGCCATTCCGCTGCTGCTTCAGCGAATGCAAAACTTGGGAAGCGTATTCCACATGTGATAAGTTAATACAACTGGGAGATGGGTGCTAGCGTTTTTGTTGCACGTACATAAATAGGGATTTGATGAGAAGTGATAAAAAAGAATGAAAGAAGCAGTTTGTAGGGAAAACGTGACAGCGGGAGAGCGAGTGAGACAAAGATACATGCAGAAGGAAAAGGAGAGAAAGAGCTAGAGTTGAAGAAGGCGAGTCTTCCTGGGGATATAGGAATGATTAATGTGAAGCTGTCAGAGAGGTGGAGAGGGGAAACCACAGTGATGGGGGAAGAGTCATGGCCAGGTGCAGAGAAAAGAATATGACAGAGATAGGGGGTGGGGGTGGTGGGGGGTGAGAGAGGGAGAGGGAATCAAAACTGGCTTTAGAGAGTGAGGAAAATGTGCAGAGAGAGAGCGGTGAAAGCATGAAAGGGGTTTTTAGGAAAGACTGCTTAGAGGGAATGAGAGGCAAAAAAAGAGGTGCAGAGTGAGTGGGAGAGGATGAAGGTGTGAAAGAGGATACAGCAGAGATTGCTGAGAAACAAAAAGGGAGGCAAAGAGAGCAATACAGAGACAGGCAGGGACACCAAGATGGAAAAAAGACACAGCGTTACCTACTAAGATGAGAGACTTGTGATAGAGTGTCTTATGGTTTCTGTATGAGAGCCTACTGTGTGTTTGTGTGTGTGTGTCTCAGAGAGAGAAGGAGAAAGAAAGAGATTAATCTATCTGAGCAAAATTAATTTATGCTTTTTTAAGGCTTTTTTTTTTTGCTTTAATGTTCAGCATCATAGTGTTCGAGTATGCGTGTGTGCGTGTCTGTGTGTGTGTGACGCCTTACTGTTAATTAACCTGAAATTATATTGGTCTGTAACCAGCTTTAGTGTTCAGCTTCCCCTTGCTCTGCTTTTTTATCCCATTCTATCAAATGTAGAAACCACTTCCTAGTTGGTTCACCAGTCATGGTTAACTGTGTGTCTTTGTGTGTAGGTGTAACAAGGTGTAGCAAGGCTAGAATTTGTAGACAGGACCGTAATGGGAAACTCAGTCATAACAGCTCTATTTGTTTAGGTTCCACTGAGTAACTGATTTTCTATGAGAAGAGGTGAATCCATCAATGTGTACTTTGAAGCAGTATGAACACATGTAGGCGATGATGGTGTATGCACATACACAAAAGGTCAGTGCAAATTAAACATCTGCATTTGTTACCCTGAATATTACTGTAATTTCATGATGACAACTGATGATGACACACGTGTCATATGTTGTTGTAATTGGGTAATGCGCTGAGCCCCAAGTGGCCTCTATAACTAACATGGTAACTTTTTCTTTTTTCTTTAACTTACCAGCTCAAAGTAAATGCCATTTATACAGGGTAATCATTATACAATTATAAAATGTTGTATAAAGGGCTTGCCTATAAGCCTTGCTTTCACTAAGCAGTTCTGTACATGTGACATTTATAAAATGTTCCAAGGAAATATTTTAATTGTTGTTTTAATTGGTTAAAATAAGAATGGTTTTAACTTCTTACAGCATGCTGTTTTGTGTGATGATAAATCCAGATGAATTTCTAGTTTGATTTGGGCACACCTACATATGACTTTACTCTAAATTTAAGCAAAGCTGGTCAAACAAGTCCCTCTCTCCCTCCTGGGATCAATATTTCTGCACTTTGGTTTGGTTTAATCTCATAATCCCCAGACATACATTTCACCATTCTATGTACCCTTGACATTACTGACATTAATGGCCCTCGATACACCTCATGTTCATCATTATTTGCTGTGATGTTTTAAGTGGCAACTAATAACTGGCACCTTCTGTCTGTGAGCTTCCTTCTGTGAATCACCACCTTGTCATGTTTTTTTTGTGTGTGTCCCAATAATCCCAGGGGTTATGTTGCTGGGGGCTTATGCCTCAGGTAGGGTTTCACAAGGCAAAGTGGTGATAAGCCAGACAAAGGGCAATTCACATTACACGTATGGGAAAATGAAAAACATCTAGAGACCATTTTTACTCTGCCCAGGACAGTTGCTTATGCCCTGCCACTGAACTTGGCTTCAGGAGAGTGCTTGAGGGAGAGTGTCAGTTTGCTGAGCTCTAGCTTGAGGGAGCCAGCCTGGGGTCAAACCAGAAGTGACATGGGTCCACCCTTCTGTGGATTGTTGTATTCCCACAGTCACTGCCTATATGTTGGGGTTTCTTCCACTGGGCAAGCGGGTTGTCTGCACTTTTGTGCCAGATGAAAGTTCAGAGTACTAAGCTTTCTTGGAGTCACTACTTATGGTGCTGGAGGGTGCCCCACCTTGTGACTCCATTGTCACTGGTAGGAGACTTCAACATGGGCAACGGCAGTGAGACCTGGAGTGGCGTCATCAGGAGGAATGGCCTACCTGATCTTAATCTGAGTGGTGTTGTGTTTTTGGACTTTTGTGTCAACCACAGTCTATCCAAAAAGAACACCATCTTCAAGCATGAGTGTGTTCTTTAGGGCTCCTGGCACTAGGACAACCTATGTAGCAAGCTGATCCATTTTGTAGTTGTATCATCAAATCTTCGGTCATATGTTTTGGATACTTGGGTGAAAAAGAGTCCACTGACCATTACCTGGTAGTTAGATTGGGTGGTGGGAAAGACGCTGGACAGGCCTGGAACATCCAAACGTATAGTGATAGTGGGCTGCCCTAGTCTGTGAGATCATCCATTTCCACCTCCAGTAGGTCTGTGACAGCATTCTGAGGACGCTGACGATGAACTGACCATGTTATGCACCGTCATTGTTGAACCAGCTGCACAGAACTGCAAGGTGGTTGCACCGAACCGAATGATGGACACTGGAAATGAAGGGAGCCATCTAGCTGAAGAAGGAGTCCTATTGGGCTTGGTTAGCTTGTGGGACTCTAGGGGAAGCTCACATCCTTTGGGAATCTCTTCAATACTTCGAGGATCTCTTCAATCCCACTTATATGCCTTTCAGAGTCTGGTGATGAAGGGGATAACTTGGCCATCACTGGGAATGAGGTCAGGTACTTAAAACTTCTCAGTGACAGGCCCCCTTGGGTGGATGATTTGCTTTAGAAGTTGTAGGGCTGTCTTGGTTGACACGCCTCTACAATGTCATGGGGTATCTGGCCTATTGTTATGAGCCATTCAGTCTCTGTAAAACAACAGTGAGAGCTTGGACTGCATGGCCATGAATAAGTTGGACTCATTCATGGTAGGTGTTGAATTTTGCAAGAGTTTCCCTGTCATTAATTCTGTTTATAATATTTATGGACAGAATTTCTAACTAGAGGCAGGTGGTGTAAGTAGGTGTCCTCAGGATCTTGTCTCTGCTTTTTACACATGGTGGTGGTCACCAGCTTGAACTGAAGTGGTTCATATATGAGTGTGAAGCAGCAGGAATGAGAATAAGCACCTCCAAATCTGAGATGATGGTTCTTAGTAGGAAAAGGGTGGAGTGCCCACTCCAGGGAGAAAGACAGCCTCAATACACAATGAGAAGTTCAGTCATTCAGAGGGACTCAGAGTAGAGTTGCTACTCTCCTGCATTGAAAGCAGCCAGTTGACAGGGTTCAGGAATCTGATTAGGGAGCCTCCTGGGCAAGGTGTTCTGAGCATATCGTACTAGGAGGAGGCCCTAGGGTAAACCCTGTACACGCTAGAGAGATTATGTCTCTCAGCTGACTGGGAATACCTCTGTATTCTCCTGTATGAGCTGAAGTAATTGGTTAGGGAGAGGGAGGGCTGGGCTTCTCTGTTTAGGCCACTGCTCCAGCAACTCGGCCCTGGATAAGCAATAGAAGATGGATTAATGCAGTGGTTCCCAAACTTTTTTTGCTAGGCCCCCCTTTGTTTTACAAGAAAAATGTCCCCCCCCTCCCGTGCGTGCACGCACACACCCTTATTTTGCTCCATTGCTGTTTATTTCACACCTCAAACATTTAGTGAACAATTAAGCAAATACAAGTAATCTGCAATAAATTACAGGTAGTAATAAAATAAACTACTAACTCTTTTATGCTACATCCATGAGTATTTACCTACACGAGTATTTTTGACAACGCAGCTGTTTCGTTCACACGTAAACGGCGTTCCGAATCACCGAAAACAGAGATTTTTTAAAACTCCTTTTTTGCGTTTACGCGTGGACGAGGAATACAGAGTTCGTCACACAACGTCAAAGGTATGCGCCTTTTTCCACGTCACGCTGTGCGCCACATTATTGTTTACCTGAGATGAATTGCAGAATGGCAGATAGGGACAAAATACTGTTAATCTGACTATCTACGGTTTTTACAGGCTTACATACACACACGCAGTTACTGTCCCTCTATTTAGAAAGGCTGAGGCGTCATGGTGCGATTATTTTACGTGTAGTTGTTTTTTTTCCCTGTGTAATAATATTCAACATTGCTATCAATTCATTTTCAAAAAATGCCTCTCTGTGCAAAATGGGTTTAAACACATAAACAACTGTGAGATACTGTTAGTCCGTGATTTAGACAGGGGGAACAAATCATGGCAGGATCAGCCTGATAGTATTTGTATCCCACTGTAACTTTACTGTATAAAGAGCTAACATCTCCAAAATGTCAGGAGTAGTTAGTCATTACAACAAGTGTTTGAACTAAAAATCAAGAATGTGGGATTTGGAGAGCCCAGCGAAAACCAATTCTGCCTTGGCACTTGTGCAGGTGAAACCAAAGGGAAGATATGCTTCACCATATTTTCTAGTCTTAGAATGAAGTTGGTTTGGAAACATATTCAGCGACGCTTCATCTCCTGCTTTGCGTTTCTGCGGGCGCTAGCAGTGTCCAAGCGTTTTGTCCCCCCCCCTTTCATACCGCGCCCCCCCTGCAATGGCTCTGCGCCCCCCCTAGGGGGCGGGCACCACACTTTGGGAAGGTCTGGATTAATGGATGGATGTACAGGTAGTGCTGTATGACTCCAATCCAAATCCAAAATAGTCCATATTCATCCAACTGGGCCTGAATGCAGTCCCTGTGCAGTTTGTGTTTTTAAATCGCTGTAGGATTGCAACCTAATAACTTATATCAATAATTCTTTTTGCAAAGAAGGAGATCCACTTGCATATAATGTATTGAACAGGTCCCAGACCGCAGTTTCCTTTCAGTAAAGGGTTTGCAGAAGTCATGTACAAAGCACATGCAACAACAAAAACGTTATAATCCAGACACATGCTTCGTCAACCTAATCAGCTAATCAAAGCACTTCCTATGTCGGAATAATCGTCATCACTTTGTCAGCATGAACTATCACCTGGTTTAATGTGCGCCATTGTCTGCAAAAAACGGAAGTGATGCAATTTTTGTGAGAAATGTAGTGCTATTGAAAGTTATGATTGACTTCGGGCCCTCTGTAAGGTTCCTGGGACACTTAGAACTTTGAATACTGGAAATAGTTTCTGTCAGTAAGCAGTGTTGTAAAAACAACACTGCTTACTGACAGAAAAGTTCAGGATATCCTCAACAAGTCACATTACGATCACCGTCAGCAGGCAGAAGTGAGTTTCATTGACTCAACAACCTCTATGAGACCCCTTTCACAAATTTTTACAGCCTCTTCAAGAATAAATACACATGGATGCTTCACATCTGGCACTTTGACAGGTGAGGTAAACAGCAGACTGACAGTTTACACTTAGGATAGATGAGGTGACTCAGAGATAAGAAGGTAAAATACTGCAAAATAAGCAGCCACATATCAATTTTTTATGCCTTATTTATTGTCGAGTGTTCAAATACATTAAAATGTAGTGTATACAAAAATGTTTGTAGGCAGACTGCAGTAGAAGCTTGCCAGCTGTCCATGGCTGGCAAAGCAGCTGGCTGAAAAAGGTCTTCATACTTTTATATGATGAGCTGGGAGTGACTTACTGTGGCATACAGGCCATTACTGAACTCAGCCTAAAGGACACCATTGACTTTAACAAAACCAAATTAGGGTGCACAAGGAGTGAAAACAGACTACTTTTTATTCACTATAAAATATGTGAGATACACTTTCAACAAATAAGACCTGACTTTTGTTAGGCAATTATAAAATCAGAAGTTATATTACTGCTGTAATCGTATCTTCCCATAGGAACAATAAAGTGCACTGAAGTGATCTGCAAATGCTGAAGTGCCGTATAGGTGACCGTCTCCCCCAAGAGCTTTGAATTTTATTCATTTGAAACTGTAAAATCATATATATGACATTTCCATTTTCCTGTATATTATGCAGCAGATGGAGATGGAAAATATGGAAAATAAAGACAAAAAAGCAACACACACTGTAAGCAAGAAGTGAATTGTTACTAGTTGTTTTGCTGGAGAGTTTACGCTAAAAGAAATCAGTATGTGAGTTTTGCATCACCTAATAATAAAATAAAAAAAATAACAGTTATTTTATGTACAGCTTTGGTAGGAAATAATTATAATTATTATTATAAGTTAAAAAACAAACGAACAACCTTAGTGGAAAAAGTCACCTTTCGGCCAAGAACTATGCCAGTGGGCCAGGAGATCGACACATTTTTATGTCATTAATGATCATCTATGCAATGCAGTTAAAAGAATATACACAGTTTTATTTTCTTCTGTATTAGGAACTTATTTATTCACAACACCTGGTACAACATGGTGCCAGAGAGTCTCAGTAGCTTTTTATAAGCCTCTGAAGCTAAAAATGTAAGTTGCACTGAAACAGAGTGAATCTGCAGCTCTGTGTGTCAGAGGTACCAAAGGACGTCTGTCTATCTATCTTCTGTCTGCTTCTCTCTCGCTCCATCCCCCTTCCCATACTTCAGTTCACACTTTCTCCCTCACTCCCATTATCTCAGTGCAGAGTGTGTAGGTGGTACAGAGTACATGATGACTGATTAAATAGTACAAGCAGCCTATACTAGAGGTTTCATTAGTCATAAAAGACCAATTCGCCAACAATTAAAACCAGCTTCACTGACTTTAATGACACCACACAGACTGCATGAGCTCCACCACTTTACAAGATAAAAGGAGCCCAAGACTATTAAAGAAAATATGGAAAGTGAGATGAGGTTTTAGAAGGGAGAGAGCTTTGAGGGTGAGTACAGTACATGCTTGGTGGTATGTTTCTTGCAAAAAAATGTATTGTCAGCGCACACTGCGTAACGTGAAGCCAATTAGAGCAAAGCCATGCTTGGGTTGATTGAAAGGAAAAGGATATAATAGTGTTCTTGTGCAATATACTTCATTATACGCTGTTACAAGATAGGCAGTAACTTAAGCAATGTACTGCAAATGAAACTAACTATGGGGCCCAGAGCTGTTTCTTGTACCAAGCTGTAAACATGTTCCTGCTGTACATTTGGGCAATTTAGCACAGGGGCCTGTGGGTATTTCTCAAGATTATTTAAGGAACTGCGGTGTTTGTCACTTCCATGTTGTCCGTTGTTGGAATATTAGTGCCTTAGTAAGACATATGTGTGACATGGCAATGGCTTGTGTTCCCAGTAAAGTTGTGCCCGTCAAAAAATCCAGTAGAGATGTTCTAAATTAATATACGTAGCTGCTCTTTGGATGGTCTAATACACTGTCTTACCCTCAGAGTTAAGTGTCTAAAGAAAACTCATCTTATCCAGTTCTATGTTTTTTGATTAAAAGCAGAAAAGAAGATGTTAAATAAAAGTAAAGATTAAAGTATTTCCAACTTTCTTAACGTCTGGATATTCATTATGAACATTATTTGGATGTCCTTCCTGGACTTTGAGCAAAGGGGACCTTGTTTGTCACAACCTTTGCGTATTTTCCTTCTGACAATAACAACAAAGCAAGCAAACAAACAAAAAATGGGACGTTCAAGGGGAAACAATAATACATAAAATAATTTATTTAATAATTTCTCCCTACTTCTTTGATAGTGTCTTTGGGTCTGAGCAGCATTTTCTGGATCTGTGCTTAAGGAGAAATTATGTTTGGTTGTTTTTGTTATTGTGATTATTTTTATTATCACATTACATCCATAATCTAAACAGGTAATCTCACTGACATTGAGATCTGTCTTTCATTCTCTTTCATTGGCAGCAGTGTACTTATATACAGTTTTTTTCAAGTCGAGTGTGAATAACGAGGTACAGCTAATGTTAATATGTCCTGTGACCTGACACTGTAAGTTAGTAAGCAATCTTTGCGGTAGAGTTTTGTAAATAGACACCATATATGTCTTCTCTCTTTGATTCAATCGGAAGGATAAACCTTTAAACAGAAGATGCAATGATGAGTAAGACACGAATCGCCTGTAATGAATCGTATTGCACTTTGATACACAAAATCAACACCTGACTACAAAAGTTGTGTGATATATGCATTAGAGCTGGGAGTATAGATTTGATTGACACCAGTGCTAGTGTCATTAACACCCTAGGGGAAAAGGTTGTCCCCTGGATGTCCTTGTATAATTTCCTACTTGCCAGTATTTGAAAAAGGTTCCTCAGAGTCTCAGAGTCTTAAGGCATCATGTTCTCCCTCATCTGCTCCTGTTATACACTGATGGCTCTTGAAGTTATGTGGTACAGTGTGGAATGTGAGAATTTTAGACACGCTGGCCCTCCTAATTTAGCATGCAGGACCTGAGGAACAATGCCTTTCGATTAGACCCAGTTTTGTAGGAGAGGGAATGACATTGATTGGCCGAGGGAATGGGGATTGACATTGATTGGTCCCGGCTTGTTTGTGCGGGCAGGAAGTGATTTGCATAATGCAGACATTTGCAGTCTGCTGAGGCTCTGTACGTGGTAAAGGAGGCCGGAATATAAAAATCTGGACTTAACAGTAGAAAAAGGGCACGACTGAGATGAATGCACTATTGTCTTCTTTTATGCACATATAAGCTCATTATATTTTCGGTCAGTTTCACAACTTATAAGGACAGAAAAGGACTTGTTGAATTATTCAGGGGGTCTGGTAACTGCAAACAGAGACAGATAAACAGGACAGAAGGAGGTGAACAGAAACGGCTTTTCCTATATATTGAAAGCAGCCAGTTGACAGGGTGTGTGTGTATATATATATATATATATATATATATATATATATATATATATATATAATTGTCATAAGGCCAAGATGAAGGAAAAACCAAAAATGATATTTTTATGAGTGAGAAACAAGGGGACAGTAATAAAGAGTAAGGGGCAGTGCAAGGCATAGAAGGGTAGAAGGGGAAGAGAAAATCAAGAGACGAGAAAATAAAAGTTAGAGCAGAAGACAGGGAAGAAAAGGTAGCAGACACCAGAGAGAACAGGGAGAGTGCTGTGTCTCTTGGTTGTCTTTGTTTATGGTGACAGGGACAGGTGGAGGCTGACAGCAGGACCTTTACAGACAGCCAGTTAAATAAAGAGGGGATGGAGGGATGGAAATGAGCTGAAAGAGAGGAACAAAAGAAGAAGGGAGACGCGGAGACTAAATGCCAGTCCCCAAATGGCTGCCAACCCTTCTGTTTTCTTCCTGCTCAGAGTTGTAGCGCCATGTGGTTGATCAGCTGCATAGATCAAACTGCTACGATTATTTGACCACCCCTTTGTCTGTTCAGTTTAAGCATTACCTTTTGATTATGGTGTCAACAGTGCAGGGGCATCATGGTTGCCTTGTTCCCTGGATGATTAATTGGAATAAATTTGATGATCCTCCAACTTCTCATCTACAGCCATCACTAAGTCAGTGTTTTAATTTAGGCAAAGCTGTGTTTTATGCCTAAATGACGGCAAGACTGTAGACATTCTATCTCCCCAGCTTTACTTTATGTTCAGTGCTAATTTGGAAATAGTAAGCCAACTTAGTAAACTGAGTTTGCTAGAGTTTAGTGGTGTTTACGTTAGTGTTTATCTCAAAGCATCGCCACATGAGGATGGTTATGACATGATGCCACTAGCATGGCTGCATACTTTCTTTTTAATGGAATATATGTTTGAAGGGTGCTTCAAAGTCAAAAGAGTTAAAAGAGTAAACATCTCTGTCACACATAGTCTATTTCTCACACACTTACAGATGAGCCTTTGAACCTATGGGGTATTACAGGATTGTCTCACAGTGATTACAGAGGATCAGGGTTGCAAAAGGGGGGAAAAAATCCCCCACAAACAAGAACAACAACAACAAAAAAGAAGAATAAAGATGCATATGCGTGTGGACATACACATGCAGGAATATCCCTCACACGCAGATAGACTCACTCGTCAAGCCAGGAACTCCAGCCACTTTGACAGGGATAATCCTGTGGCAACGAGAGAGGGTAAAGTTAGGAAGAGACAAACCCAAACCCAGAAAAGCCGATTAGAGGCTGAGGGAACAAAACCCAGGCGGTGGGAGAAGGAAGAGGAGAAACAAGTAGCAGAACACCAAAGCCAAGCCAACCCTGACACAAGAGGCTGGTTATGCCTTATAGACTGGGAGAACAGAAGGGGAGGGGGAGTGGATACAGAGCACAAGAACAGATTGTGGGGAGGGAGAAGGAGATCTACAGGGAGAAGGTAGAAAAGGTAGACGGTAGTCGGTGATGAATTTTGATAGAGAACCTTGGAGGGAGCTGGGTGAGGAGGGGGGGACAGGGGATTGTGAGATCTTAGGAAATAGAGACAAAAAAGATGTTTTTCACATAAAATTTATAGATATTGAATATTATTGATAGGTTTGTAGCATAAACCTATTCGCTGGAACGTTCAAAACAATTTAACTACACAGCAAAGCATGACACGAGTAGGCAAAGTTTGTTATGTTTTCTCATGCCCGCTCCCCTGTAACCCTGCTCTTTTATTAAGGTTACATGAATATACATAGGTTCATTAACATATGACGTATACATACACACAAAGAGTACCTTGCCTGTGCGTTGTGTAAGTGTGTGTGTGTGTGTGTGTGTGTGGGGGGGGGGGGGGGGGGGGGGGGGGGGGGGGGAGTCAGAGTGTGACCCCATAAACGACTTCCCTAAACCTGGAAGTCCAGCAGTTCATCTAAACAAAAGGCACTTAGCGTAAAACAGATATAGATGTGTTTGCTTTACCATATATCAGCAAGAAAAGATACAACCTTGCTCATGATCCCAAGAGGTGTGTGATCTATGCCAGAACACTCTGGAGAGGAGTGAACGCACCCCCCTTCATGCTACACAGAGTTGCTACAGACCTCCTAGGATGAGACATTCTTTCAATCTACAAATGATTATATACTTCTAAGCATATATGAGTAGATATTTCTAAGCATAAATGACAATCAACAATATAAACCTGACAGACATCAGGCAATACACAGCGTTCTGTGAAGCACTTTGGCATACCTGTGGTTTTTTAAATGTGCTATATAAATAAAACTGTATTGTATTGTATTATCATAAATGGAACGGGAAAAAGGTGAAAAAAGTCAGTCCACGTAGATGCATTTGTCCTTGTCACGAAGCTACTCTATATCTCTCTTTTTCTCTCTCGCTCTTTGTCTGAAGTTACACACACACACACACACACAGCCAGCAGAACACACATTCTCTTACTTGCTCCCTGTGCAGCTATGTTTCCTTGAAAATGTTCATATAAAGCTAATTTACAACAGAATATGTATTTTCCACAGCAGGGTTACATTATGTCCTTATCCATGTCCAGGGGTTTAGAGCCGCCCTTAATATCCACAGCGAGCTAGATAGGAAAAGGATAATGGCAAACAAAACAAAAACAGAAAAGAAACAAGAAAAAAAAATACCCTGCAATCTTTCAGAAACATAATGAAATAACTTTATTTTGTCTCTTTACTTCTCAGTCTTTGTCTTTTCCCTTTACTATTCCCTGTGCATTGCCTGATGTCTGTCTCTCTATTAAACTGTAAGGATTGTAGAGTTGGTATTTCCAGTCAGTGATAAGAACAGGTCTGACACTGGAGGAGCCAAATGTGTTGTAAGCAGGAAAACACAAAAACACATGTCTGTGCACATGTGGACACATATAAAGAAAAGACTTGATCCTATCTCTGTATAGTAAAATGGTGTGCCGATATCAGCAGCGATAGATGGATTGGGGAGCCTTATGTATGTCATGATAAGCACTGGAAACATAAACTTATAGGTAGAAAATGGAAGGGCTGGATTAGATATTCCAGCAGGCTTCTTAACCTTTCCATCACCACAGCTCCAGATGATCTACATTCAGATGATATTTGGCACCTATGGCTGCATGTAAATTTTTTCAATCTGTTCTCTGATCATTTCGATTATATTTAATGAAGGCGCTGTTACGGCATTTGCTCACTCGGTACAAACAAAATCACGTGTGACTGCAAACACAGAGAGCCAAAAGAAGAGGGCTTTTTGTTGTGCTTCTAGCCCTGTCACTTCCTGATGTCCTGCTGTGATTAGATGATAAATACTGCAATTAGAAACTCTGACAGAGATAAATGTTGTTGGCCATTGTATGTTTGGGAGAATACGTGCATGTCTAAACCATCTGCGGCACTTATCACTTATCCTTAAATTGCAGGCTACAAGGGCTCAAACTAAAGAAACAAATATACAAACAATCAAGCAAACAAACAAACAAAAGTTTCAGTTACTTTTTGAAAGTATTTTCTTTCAAGTACATCCCACAAGAACCTCTTTACACACTGAGGAAAGTTTCCATTAACGTTTTCCGTCTTGGCTCTTACGCGATATTATAGTTGCTTCATAAAAGTCACATTTATTACCTAAACCACATTTAGAGCAAACTGTACTAATCATTGTTTTCATACTGCAATTTATAGCACTGTGCAAAAGTTTTGAGTCATCCCCATGTCTTTATGTTTTTCTTGGAAAATGGGAAATGGATGCAGTGATTTATTGAAAATGTGCAAACAGAATTTGGAAAAATCTACAAAGCGTATAAAGGAACGCTGATGATGCCACGCTGCTTCAGTAATGTTGAGGTCCGGGCTCTGGGGAGTCTAGTCCATTGTATGTTTGTATATGCAGACACGCTTTTACTGCACTGGGAGTGTGTTTCTAATTATTGTCATGCTGAAAAATGAAGCTGTTGCCAGTCCGATGTTTTTTAGATGGTACTGCATGATGGATCAAAATCTGACAGTAGTTGTCTGAGTTTATAATTCCATCAATTATAACAAGATCTCCAATATAACTGGCTGAAATGCAGCCCAAACCAAGACAGTCCAGTTTTTACACACATCTCAGCCTTTTCTGTTATCCTTCCTTAAGAGTGGCTTCTTGACAGCCATCCTTCCACTGAGACCATATCTGATGAGGCTTCAGTGAACAGTTTTACAAAATTACTTTCAGGTACTATTCATCCATTTTTATTTATTTATTGTAATTTTTTGGTAGTTCTTTTCTCCTCCATTTTTCCACTCTCACATTTTTTAAGGATTCACTGTACAGAATGCTGAGATATGCCAAGTTTTCAGCTAATAACTTTTTTCAGAATCACCTTGTTGATATCAAAAAGCTACTTTATTCCTGTCGAACTGCGTTATCTTTGGCATTTTTATTACGTTCAACAAAGGAAATGAAAACAAATTAAATTTTTTTGTGACAGGCTAGTAAAAAAGTGCCTAAAGTTGCAGTTTAAAATTGGTTAATGGCTAAGTTGCTTGTTATGTGTAGACACGATTCAGGTTTATAGTTGCTTTTCTATTCTTGTATATTTCATAGGTCAGTGTTAAGTGGCTTAAAAATCCTTTTTAAAATAGTCAGGTACAAAGACTGAACCAAAAATGTAAAAAACAGCCTGTGTCCACATAAAAAACCTTCAGAAAGCCTGGAGAACTATTGTCCAAGACCACTTTAAAATGATAAGAAAGTCCAGCTCCATGAAAGGACTTTTGCACAGAACGGTACATAAAGACAATGTTATTCGAACAATTATTTTAGTTTTCTTCTTTTTTCTTAGTTATTTCTGAACCAATCCAACAACTTTGTTTCAATCATGTTCTTTACATCATTGTTGTAAAAACAATGCACATGTTGCGTTATATTTAAATCTGACAGTCTTGTAACTGGCTCTTTTTCTGTGTCTTTTTTGGAGCTATCTTTATCTTAACAAACTGCTTTTTTATACCCTGAAGACCGCAATAGTAGCTGAATGTTAGAGGAAGAACATGCTGACAATGAAAAACTGGTGGACAGCAATTTTGTGTGTGGATGTGCAGATTTCTAATATGAGCAATCCTCCACTCATATGTATTGTTTCCTTATGCTGCTCTTCCTTCTCATGTTTAATATGTGATTTTATTTTGTCATAGGTGAGCTTGCAGGTGGAATTTATAAAGGCAATAGTCAGTATGACTCTATTCTGGAAGGAGTCATGCAGGAATTGGAAAAACACTGCAAATTGAAGTGTCATAAAGATATAGAGACAGGATGTAGCTACCAAAAGCCAGGACAAATTGGCTAGCAAACAGAAACAAGCTTATCCAATGGAAATGACAGGCTAAATACATCCTAAACAGCTGCTGGGATACAGAAAACTGCATATGTATTGTGTTTGTGTTTTTATGAATGTTTGGTCAGTCTTCGATTACAATAGAAAGAGTTAACGTTTGTGACAAAAGCTACACTATCTATTTTTTCAGCCCCTTGTGGGGAAAAGCAATTTCAGTACTAACAGTTTTAGACAATTTAGGCTGAATGAGAGGAGAGAAAACAAACAGACAGTAATATTAAGAAAAAATAGGGAAATAGAGGCAAAGCTATTTTGACGAAATAAAATTCTGAGTGTCAAAGTGGGAAAATTAAATCATGATGGTGAGGGGTATAACCAGGGAGGGTAGGGAACTTAGAAGTGGGAGGGAAAGAGTTGAGTATAAAAAGGATAGGGGGATAGACGGAGACAGAGGAGTAAAAGTATTGATATTTCCAGCATAAACACTCGTCCTAATGGACCTGGAGAGCTGAAGCTAGAGATCGATCAGAAGACAGAAGTCTCGGCAGATGTATGGAAGGAAAATATACCTCTCACCTACTGTGAAGAGGGCATAGGAGGGGCGGAGGAATAGAGGGTGGAGATTAGGATATGACCAGACGCAGTGGGCATACAGAAAGAGGGCCGAGACTGAATCCTAATGTGCAAAATGTATTTTTCATGAGAGTGGAATCAATAGTGATTTGGATTTTTCTCTTTGTAGCTGGAATGAGTCAAGTCTGAGCAAACTAAGAGGTAGGCTATCTGGAAATCAGATAGCAAGGATGGAGAAGACGAGGCAAGGATGGAGAAGAGGACTGGATAAATTAGTGGATAGATGGATGGATAACTGAAAAGATAAATGACAGCAGCAGTTTATTAAAAGGAAGTTCCTGGAACTGGATGTGGGAGGAGGACAAAGTAGGGTGGCGGTGTGGGAAGGTGAAGGGCGATTTGGAGGTGTACCTATGTCTTGGAGAATTTGACCTTCAATTAGGGTCATTCCCATTTAAGTGTCATTCTGAGTCAGTCTTTACTTTCTCACAGAAAGTTTCACAGAGCATGGTTTTGCTGCAACAGGTGGTGTTATTTCTACATAAGAATGGGTTGTTTGCCTTTCCAAAGGAGGACATTAAAAAAAAAAAACATTTATCACGTCTAAGATTATTTTAGATTATGTTTAGGTATCTGAACACTCTTTTGTGAAGTAAACTTTGATATTTTTTGGCAATAAGTCTTTCTTGTTTTGGCCCAGACAGACAAGAACATAAATAAGCTTACTGCTGTTATGTTTGTGGAGCTAGCAGATCATTAGCTTAAGTTTGCTTCAGTCTCAAAGCAGTTACAAACAACTAGTCTGGCTCATAGCAGAGCTCAAAAAATATGCCTGCAAGCAGCTCTAAACCTCTGAAAATGACATGCTGTGGTTTTATCTGGAGTTATGTGCTATATTTTCTTCACTCTATGTCTACTGACATCCTGGAGCTAGTTACCTTTATGAAGTTGCCAGGCAACCGACAGAAATACTAGGAAATCTTGTCATTACAGTGTAGTTGCCAAGCAATAATAGTTACATGTAACCCCCCACAAAAGGTAAATTTTTGTTTTCACAAATCTGTTTAAGTTAAATATAAATTTGAACACAATCCAGAGTGAATGTTAAGATGCTAAAAGTGATCATTCAGGTTTAGTGTGTCGCCGTGACATCACCCACTCGTTTGTAATGGTGTGTTTTTGAAGCCTCAAACCATCATCATTTTAACCACTGCCATCTTTTTTTGTAATGTACAGTAGAAATAACTGAATTTGGACAAAGGGGTGGATTGTCAAATTATCAGCTAACGTTAGCATGCTTGGTTAACAAGGCAGATATATAGACTCTATGTGTGCATGGGCAGACACAGACAGCTGCAAATATTTGTTCAAATATAAAGTAAAGATGAATGTACCAAAAATAGAGTGCTGTCACTTCATAGCAAAGGCCTTTCTGTGTGGAATTTGTTCTCTCCGTGTCTCCTTCCTTCAGGTAATCTGACTTTTTCCTACACTTCAAAGGTGTGTTGTAAGATTCAATGGTTTCTAAACTCCCAGGATGGATGGATTCTCCAAAAGTTAAAAGGTTCAGTTTAGTGGCTCCAGTAAGCTTGAGGCAAAGTCTAGAAAGTCAATAACATTCAGCAATTTCAAGTGACAACAGACTGGCGATGCAAAGTGGGTAGGTCCCGAGTTACACTATTCTCAACAGGAAGGAATGTGATCAATGAGAGTGAAAGGTGCAATTGACTGATACATTACAGTGGTGTAAATAAATACATCTGAGGGAATCACTTCCTCTGTGGACGCCCCTTAACAGAGATATCCTGGCTATAACTGCCTATGTCAGCATCTGTTTGTCAGTCAAAGTGTCAATGAATATAATAATGCAAACCTTAAATAGGTGAGTTAGTTAAAAACAAATAAATTTAAATACCTGGAATCATCCAAGACAGCGGACAGTGCAGTGCAGTGGCAAAGAGAGGACAATTACAGGTGAAGCAGGTGGAGACAAGTGTTAGGAGTTATTGTAGACTGAAGGATAGCATCAAGAGTCAAAAGGAACGTTTATAAGATGGTTATACATGGTTTAGAGAAAGTGGCACAAACAAAAAGAGTAGGAAGAGGTGAAGACGGTAAGAATTTCATCGGGAGTGACCAAGATGGACAGCATTAGAAAAAAGTTCATCAGCGAGATAGCTCAGGTTGAGCAGCTTGGAGACAAAGTTGGAAAGGAAAGGCTTAGATTGTTTGAACACTTGCAGAGGATATATTGGACAAAAGGTGTTGAATATGGAGCTACCAAGCAGGAGGAAAACATGAAGACCACAGAGAACACATGTACAGGGGTGGTGTGACAGATGAGGATGCTAAGGATAGAAAGATGGAGACAGTTGATCCTCTGTGGCATCCCCTAAAGGGAGTCGCTGAAAGAAGAAGTATTCAAAAAGAAAAACAAAATAAGGGAGTAGAGTTAACAATAGAAAAAAAATAGATGTAGAGACCTTTTTGTACCAAATAATGACTACATTTTAACGCTGGTGTCTTTGTAGATTGTTCACTTTTACACTCAGCCTCAAGTGGCCGTTTGAGGAACTACAGTTTTTGGCACACCCATTTTGGCTTAAATTTAGAAGGTTGCCAGTTGCTGCAATTGCAGTGCAAAAACCTTTTGTCAATTTATTCACAGAAGGTGACAGAACATAAATTTGTGCCAACGCCTGTCTTCACCTTCCTCACTGAATTGCAATAAAAACAGGTAATTTCACACCCGAGTATGTGTGTTTCAGTTTATGTTAATGCCTTCACATCTTTAGTTAACACAGAGGAGTAACGTGTGGATGAGAAATGGTGGGTGAGTCTTTTTCTCATATGCTTTCGGACACATACATGCACATATGCAAACACAGACGCAAAACTACTGGTCCTGTTTCTTACATCTAAATCCTCTGCAGTACGTTCACACAGGCTTTATGCAAATCATGTGAGGAAATTAAATACATGCTACAGTGCTTACACATATGCATATACATGCACAGTAGAGTTGATTACACACATACATGCACACAGACACAGACACGTGGACCCAGACAGTCTCTTATTCTTTTTATGGCAGCACCTGAGCTTGGCTTTAAGTATATATTTCATGCTACATTACCCCCTATGGCAGCAAACGAGGAGAAGAATCGAGGAGACTGAAGGAGGCAGATAGATGAGGCTCGGCAATAAAATGCAGACTTCTTTCTCACCCAATGCATGTCTGCCTCAACATCCCTTCTGCCTCTTCTGTCCTTTCTGATCCGTCTAATCTTTATCCCCCCGTTTCTTCTAGCTTAATATTTTTAATGGTCACTAACCTGAATAGGCCACAGACGTGTTCCTACTGGGTCGCCATGACAAGAGTAGTGATATGTTTTAATGAGCCAGGGACACAGGGCAAGAAAAGAAATTTCTCATTTGGGTCTTATTGCAAAAAAAAAAAAAAAAAAATCTAGCCGTCTCACTCTCTCTTATGTTCCACTTTAAATGTTTCACATGATTTTCTCCATTTCATTGTGGATGTATCCATACACATTAACTTTTATTGTCATCATTTTATTCTTATTTTATATAATGTTACTTTGTGTTTATAATCGTTTAGCTTATGTTTTGTGGGGTTAGCTGGATTGAAGCCATGCTAATAAATAAATAAATAAAACTGAGATAAATAGATCAATTGGCTTGTGACTGCACTCCGACAGCTTTCAGGTGATTGGCCATGACCGGTGGCAGATTGATCAGTCTCAGATGTATTTGATTCTGTGCCAATCAAATTAACCTGACGTGCATCTCTCCAGGAGTGTTACTAAATGGTGCACTGTAGACCACAACAACTGTAAATGGCCAGCTTGGTAGCAAAATGCAGTGAAAACACACAAATCAATATATCCAAGGGATATTGATTCTTGATTTCTTTTTCTAAACGAAGTATAATATGTACAAGTCTTTAATTTTTTGTGTACATTTTCTCTGTTTAGACTTAGTTGGTTCTGAATGTTTTTTTCAATTTCATGCAAGGCAGTAATTTTAGTTACAGTCAGTAAATGCTGTTTGATATCTATTTACTCCAACTTCATCAGGAGTCACTAAGTCACATTTCTTCTGATTTGGAAAAGAGCACTGATGTCTGTATACTCGACTCTGTTTGGTTTCACAGCAACACCAGTGTTTGTTAGCTTTCAGGGAGAAGGACAAGTACTCTGTTCATACGGGTCTATTTCACTGTTCACAAAACCATTTCCTTTTTGGTCTTTTGCCATTCACTTGTTTTAAAGGTTTGTAGGGCTGTGGCCTGACTATAGGCTGCATCTGGCATACTAAAACACTCACTGTGCTTTAAGAGTAAGTCACTAGCAGAGCGCACAGGCAGTCATGTGATGTTCACTGTGTAAATGGTTTGGTGGTATTTTAATCGCAGCAGACTTGAGGCATGATCAGTATAACTCCTGGTGGACCTTGGGGTCTTTATAAACAATTAAGTAAAATTCATACATTTTAAATAAAATATCAAAATAAAATTTCCTTTTTCCAACTTCTCCTTAATTTGAAATAAAATAAATTTATACTGTTCAAGACATAAAAGAATCATTTGAACTCTTAGGCTCCCACAGGGCTAATGGAACAGAAAGCACCCTAACCCAAAAAAAAGTTTTACAAAAATTTAAATTAAATAAATTAAAAAAGTAACAAGTACATTCATTATATTTATGCATTCAGAATACTGGACGATGGCTGGATGGATGGACTACCAACATTACAACTGATGCATTTGTGCAGTATTTTCTGTTACGGTAGAAACTGTAGATAAAATGGTATAAAAAGATAGGTTTGATAAAAAAAAACAATCAATTAATTGAAACATGAAAAAATATGGATACAAGCAAAGTCAAATAATGCATTATCTTTTAGGTTATTCTGGTTAATGAAGAAGCATCCAGAGAAACTGGACCCCATCTTCAGCTGAATAGATGGCTCAGTCTTTCTTACTCACAGAATTGTGAAGGTGATACGCGTGACTTTTCGGCCTTTCTCATAAAACATTTAACAAGGATATAAGCTTGAACCTCAGTAACCTATACAGTGAACTCTCTGTGTTGGATGAAGCCCATAAAATACTTCTAGAATCGCCCGTATGCACATGAACCTTCACACACCCACACATACATATATTGAGAGTAGTAGTCGCCCATCCATCAATTTCTTTTCTGAACTGGATTTTCTGCTTATCCAGTTAAGGTTACATGGGGACTGACAGCGGGCAAAAGGCAGAGGACACACTAAGCAGGTCGCCAGTCCATCACGGATCAACTGACAATCAGTTTTAAAGAAGGACTAGAGGTAGCATATATTGTATAATGGTATGTTTTTAAGGTCATGTGAGAAAACTGTATTTTCCTTCTTACTGGTTATAAATACATCTGTTAATGAGTTGATGAATTGTTTTAGTGTCAACAGGGTCAGATTTGGAGCAGTTAGCACTGATTAAAGCACAATACTGGGATACTGTTTCAGTTTTTCTCTCATTTTAATCAGTGCAGCATATTGCCAACAGAACTAAGGAATATGTTATAAAGCAGTCAAAATAAGCCTGGCACTAATTATGATTTACTGTTTCTTATGAAACTTAATGAATGTAGCCCCTGTAGAAGTATGTAGAATCTAAAAGCATTTAAAGGGTTTGGTTCCTCATACTAATTGATGTGTAATTTGTACAAATGTAAAGTAGATGGGAGAGCGAACTCGTTTTGACTTCATGTAAATTGACTATTTTGAAACAGTATAGATCGTGCAAGCATTTAGTTAGTAATCATGTAAAATAACAGAAACTGAACAATTGTAAAACTTAACAAAACTTAAATTAAAAAAGTAAGGTACTTTTGGCTGGTCACTTATTCCAAAAGCGTCCCCACAGTGGGTAGCTCTGTATGTTTGATTTGGTAGCTTTTTTCAATGAATGTCCATCCTAAAGCAACCCCCAGGGGATTTGTAGCTACACCACATCAATAAATATGTTATAAATACAAGAACTTTTACTTCACATGTCAAGGGCGAATGCTGATTATTTTTTGTAAGTCATAAGCAGTAAACACATTACATAAAACATGCCATTAGAGTTAGAAATATTACTTTTTGATGTTTCATGAAAATAAGAAAAAAAGAAAACAAAGAAAAGAAGAGTAGCGCTACTAAATCTAGTCACAGCCTAAAGTTTTTGCAAAAGTCGGTGTGTGCGGTGAGTTATACTTGCCTCCAGACTTAGACAAGCACCTCTTGTTTGTCACAGGTTTGTTACACGATCAGAATACTAAAGTCTAAATAAATGAACATGAGTGAACCGGCCAGGTCACAGGCCAAACACAATTAATGCTATTTCTTTTAGGCAGAAAAACACAAGGAAGAGAAACAGCAGGGAGCTGGTCATTCTAAAAATAACAAATTGACATTCATCATCATAACAGCTGTGATAAATAATGTTGCACGCTGGTTGGTGCAAACAACTGGAGATGTGTCCAACTGATTGTATGTAAGGGTGGGGCGAAGGAGGAGCAATCCAGGGGTGAAATACAGGGTGAAGAACAAGTACAGGCATCAATTGGGGCAACAGGCTAAACAGAATAATTAGATTGCAAAATGACCTTGAGCCTTAACAATGTAGATACAGTGACATTTTTAAACATGCATACTGCTTCAGTCCAGTACAGTTACATTCAAATTGCTGGAGACAGTCTGTGCAGGAAAAACGAAATTAGGTTTAGGTTTATTTGCTTTTAATTGTGAGAACTGATCCTGATTTAATTGTATGGGTAAGTAGAGCATGGAATTACAATCAGGCAAGACAGTGAGGCTGAAATAGTGGTACTGGAATGAACACTCAGTTTGAGCTATTTGTATATTTGTTTCTCCTTAGTTGCAGTTGCAACCGGATTTTCAACATTCATACTCTTTTAGCATCTTCATCAATCTTATCACTTGTTATAGAAGTTCAGCATTAATTAAAATCCTTCCTTCTAACTGAAATCCTTAATCCAGGTTACTTAAAAACACTATGATTCATGTCTAGAAAGCAAAGCAGTAGGAATGCGTTGATTAAACAGTCATATACAGTCTGATGCAAACATCCACAAGAGTATTTCATGTACTAACCCTGAAAAGTACTGGAGAGAATTTCTGCGAACTGTTTTAGTTAAATTTTAATCATTTGTTTTTTAATATAAGATGAAATTATTTCTATTTCACATATGTTTCTGTTGCAAAATTGGACTGTTATGAAATGTTTAAAATTCATTCATGTACAGTACATTATCAAACTAATCACAAGATTATATTGCTTGGCTATTCCAGACTGTACACTTTTTCTGGTGTGTCCCTGTCGCTTTTGTTCTTACAATTGAAAAGGGAATTGTCTTTGGACTGTCGGTGTGCTATGACCACTAAAGTAATTATTTGAACAGGTCAGCCTTGCTGCGAGAGAAGAAAAACAGCCTGAAAATACAGACAAATTCAGCTGATGAAGCCCTGACAAAGTGTGGGTTAAAGCTCATTAACTTTTGTGAACAAGTGCCAAGGCCTTGTCTCATGGTCAAAAGACAAGATTCACATGGCTTTGAGACATGCTGTACTCATTTGTCTTGTGGCAAATATGTCTGTGTGTATTGATGTGCACTTTTTGGCAACTGTTGTTGTGATTTGGTGCTATATAAATAAAATTGAACTGAACTGAATTGAATTGATGTCTGATGTATTACATAAATGATAATGGATAATTAAAAAACTGCAGAATGCTCATCAACTATCATATACAGGATATAAATATGAAAACATACTGCTTCCATTCCTTAAAATTAAAGTTATGTCCCACCCTTTTTTAACAATCCCATAGGAAAGATAAAATAGTTTGTTCTATAGACCCTATTTATTCATCTATTCATTTATTTGATTTAACCAAATGAGGAGTGCCCTCAAAATATTTGGTTACTAGAGTAGCCCTGGTTCTCTGAAAACTGACTGGTAACACTAGGGGGCACTTTCCACGTGAGCTTAACAGAGAACCTAATAGAACAGAAAGGACAACATTGCAAAGAGCTCACAAAAGTACAACATAACTACTGCATTAGCCTTGTCATTTTTTTATGAGTTAAATGTTCAATATTCAAAGAAAATATAAGCCTACAAAAACAAAATGAAGAATAAATAATAGTAAGTTCTAGCATGTCAGATTGGGACTGCTACTGTACAGTCCTTTTGTCTGTAATAAAAACAAATGTTTTAGTTTTAGTTTGTTTTGCTTTCAAACTAAACACCTGAGTATGATGAAACAGCTGACCTGACATGCACATCCGTATTTTTTATCTGTCTCTTCCATTTTACACATGCTAATGATTTGTAGATACAGGGCTTGTTATAGAGATGCTGTTTTGTGTGTGTGAGAGTGACTGCACTCTAATGATTAGTAGAGATCTTCACCTGCATACCTAGCTTTTTGATGTCTGCTGTTCATCTGCTTTCTTCACCACATATTTGTTTCTGTCATGGTGAAGGCATACCGCTCATTCACTGTGTCTCCTTTTCTTGTCTTTTCCTTTGCCAACCTGTCTGCCCCTTCACTGCGTCTATATATAATCATTCTCTTTGACTGTCTCTCCTGTCTCTTTCCCACAATTCATGTGTTTATCACTGTTCCTCTTCTTTTTTCGTGTCCCTGCTTCACCTTCTTGCTGCCATTTCAGTTTCACTCAATCTGTCCTTCCTAATCATTCTCATTCCTCACTCTATGTCTCCGTCTCAGGAAAAGACCCAACCCTCTCTTCTTCCAGCAGCAAGTCATTAACTTCTGTCCCAGGTTTGTGAAAGATTTTGTGCAGTAATGGTGTTCTGTTCTGTGTGTCTGAATCAGCTGCAAAGATGTGTAAAATAATTACTACTGAAATATCCATCCCGCTGTTGACTTCTTTGAGAAATAGCATTAGTTCCCCCTTTTGTTTCAGATTTATTCTGAAGTCACTCCTAATATAGTTAAAAATCACGTTCTTTGTGTCCTGTACAATTTAGTATATCCATCTTCTCATATCTTCTTTCAACAGTAATGAGTATGAAATGATGCAAGTTTCATATAGTCATATTTTGAAAAGTTGATGATACGCCATTGTAAAGATTCTCCTGCCTGCTTTGAAGATGAAAAAAAAAAATCTATTGATCTCTTTTTGCTGTAGATTCAGGCCTAGCTATAAAATGATAAAATCTGATTAAATAGCAGCCTAATAGTGAAGCTAAACATTACCCAAAAATGACAGACAACCAACAAAAGATGCATAACATTTTAGCTTCAGATGTGCCTGTGTGAAAAATAGAAGAAGAAAGCCAAAACTTGCATGCATGGCTGCTAAAAGTGATATATCTTTGCTGACCGACCACTGTAGCACAGGTAATTGCATCTGTGATTTAGGGTGTGGGAGAAGCAGGTGTAGAATTTGTGGCACTGTTGTAGGCATGGCAATTATTTCTATTCATAGCAGACATTGTTAGCGTGGTGGAGTTAGGGTTGCCAACACTATCTGACAGAAATCCAAGAGATTTTAGTGGGGGGTGGGGGGGGTGGGGAGCTGTTTGTGTATACATAACTGTTTCATTATATCAGACAAAAAGACAGAGAAGGCATGAGTTAGAGTTTAGACACTGAAATTTAAGAAACCTCTGTAGTGTTATGACACTGAAACCACAGAGAGCAAGAATTAAACATGCTCTTTACAGTTTAGCTACACAGAACCACAAAACAAGTAAAAAATATATATATCCCAAGAAGTCTTTGGCTTTCCAGACATGTGCAATGTTTTACATAGTCCACCATCAGGACTTAATTGGCAGTCTGCAGTCAGTCAAATTAATTCATTGGCAGATGTGCTCATTTACATCATCTGTGTTTGTAAATAAAACATGTGTTGAAGCAAAACCTTCCAGCCCTAATGATAATTTGTGGTAGATTTATTATATCAAACCCTGAAACCCTTCCAGCCTTTCCCATCAAGTTCTTCCCAGCTCAGGGGTTCTGTTGGGGCAGAAAATTTAACAGCGCTGAATCCAATTACAGGATATATATTATCTAAGGAGTGCTTACTTTACAGGTAAAATTGGTGAAATGTTGTTAAAACAAAGGTTAAAAGTGATTAAAAAATAATTTTCACGGTGTCAAATATCTTCTTGTAGTGTTTCTTACTACAGTAAAACAGAAAAAAAAGGTGCATGTTAATTTTTTAAAAATCTGTTGACACAGTGTTTGTGTGACAGGTCTGGAGTGTCACCTGTTTTACTGTTACAACAGGATGCCAAAAGGTTGTCAGTCATAAGCATTTCCTGCTTTGTTATCTAATTTACTCCAGTTGGGATAATTTATAAGTGAACAAAGGATCAAGTTGTGTTCAAACTAGTAAACAAAAATTGAAACTTATCAGCAAAAAGTTACTTGGGCCATAGATCAATTGAATAGTAGAGTAATTTTCTCATAGGGTTTTATACAATTCAACACTTTTCACATTGGCTTTACTTCCAAGGCCCTGAGGCAACATCCATTTTTTATAAACAATCTGTGCTCCCAAATGGCAATGCAAGGCTGTTTTAAACAATTTTCTGTCCATTGATTAGTTCTATCTAATTACATTTTCAGCTAATGCTATTAAATAGAACTGGGATTCTCATGTTTTTTTTCAATTATACATATGACTCACTAATCAGTAGTTCAACTTTTTTTTCTCAATTTTCCCAAACTCTAGGTATCTGACCTCAAATTTAAAAAAGTGATGATATGGAGCTAGTTAGCGTTCCTCCTTCCATCAATAGACTGCACTGACTCTGTGCAACTCAGCAGAACATACTGGAATGCAACTTTTCAACCTTATATCCTTCATGTCGTTCTACTTACCTTTATTATTTTTCTTTCAAGAATATTTTTTTCCTGTCAGTTCAACTGGGTATTAATTATGTCTGCTGTTGTAAATTCAGTCTATTCACCAAAGGATCAGGGCTTAGAGGCACAGTTGTACTGAAGGCCGTTCAGTTGAGACTGCAGCAAAATGAAGAATGGGCTCTACTCTCCAGAATCTTTCCTACTCAAGCTTTTTAATAAGAGTTGCAGAGAAGATCGAGCTGGATAGTCAAAATCTTAACTGTCTGTCTTCCCTGTCCTTTCAGTCTATTTGTCCTCTGTGGCACACTCAGCCCCATGCTTTGATTCTCTAAAATTTCCACCATTACAACCCTTTATTATCCTGGTTAATCCCTCTTGCACATGTCCGGTGTAGACTGTAAGATGGAATTGAACAGATCTGTTCACCGACTCTCTTCTCTTCTCCTGTGTCGTTCTTTTCATGCCCTTTGAAAGAGCAGAATTAGCTTTTCCCTGTAGCAGCAATGAGGCTGGCTCTTGTCCCTTTCAGTCTCTCTTTCTGCTGTCAAATAACCCACTTTGCTGCTCAGCACTGATATGATTACGCTTCTTTTTCAGCTGGATTTAACACTGAAGTCAGGGTACGCCGCTCTTGTAATACCGTGAAAGAAATTCTGGAAACACTGGACAGTCATGTTTCCTGTTCAATGCAGACGGTGAAAGAAAAGAAAAAGACAAAAGTAGGATAAAAGACAAAATTAAAAGTGACAACTGGGGGCTATGCATTAAGGAGAAGCAGAAATAAAACAACATGGATTTGTTAAAAAGGATGTGAAAGACACGAGACCGCAGCTAGCTGGATGAAATTGTCAATAAGTGGCTATTTTCACTCAGTGAAAACTTTAAGTGCTTTTTTTTAGCTACTTCAGCAAACTGAGAAAGAAATGAAACCAGAGTGAAAAACTACATAACACCCTTATAAGAAATGGGTAGACAGCTAGTTAGAGGCTAAAAGAGACAAGAAATAGACTAAGAAACACTGGCCTACTTTAGTATACTTCAGCAATAGTTTAGCTAAAAGTACTTTATTTTAGCAAAGTAAAATATATTTGTGAAGTTAACTTTATATAACCCAAGCCTACACACTGCTAGTCTAATTAAGAACCATTTTCTCATGAGAAAATTAATTGCTCTTTGAACGGCACTCTTATTCACATGAACATCAATTGCTTGCAACTTTTGCAAGGTTATCTTCATGGTGCATTATAGTGAGAAATGAGGTGAGAAATAGGATTGGATGTTTTCCTTTGTTGTTTCTTTTTTTCCCCAAGTCCTTGCGTTTCTATGTGTTGGCATGGCACACTGGTGCATATCTCTTCTAAAATGACTTGAAAAGAATGCCAGCAGAGTATGGATTAGGGATTTTCCTAAGCCAAATTTCCAAAGCCAACTTTTTTATGATATTATGTTGTTTTGTTAACACTGACAGCATTTCAAGTGCATTTTATGATTTTCAAGTTCAGCTCGAGGGTTTGTGTGCCCATGAATGTGTAGTAACACAGACAACTTACATAAGATAAAGTTTTCTCCGATCTTATTCTCCAGCAAACTGCTGTCTGGAGTGCAGCTGCACGAGCTTTCAGCAGATGAGCTCTATGTGTGTGTTTGTATCAATGTGCAGTTTTTGTGTGCTGGCATGTATAGGAATGCATAAGTGCTCATGCAGCTGTGACCCCTCCATCAAACTCATTTGTACTTGATGCCTTTAAAACACAGGTTTGATTTTTGAGTAGGGATGTCTTGACACACCCCCGCTGAGCTTGCTGACAGAAGTCTCTCATGTCCCAGCTTACCTTGTGACATCGACGCGACACGCAGACACATACAAATGTAGACACAAGCGCACACATACGTATCTCTGCAGCTGTGTTTATACTTAACTTGGAAAGCATGCCATATACTGGATGAACTATGAATATATCTGAAACCGGTCATTTTGCAGCCTGCATCATTTTATCTGATTGGCAGCCTGGTTGGTCTCCCTTTTTCACACTCAGTTCTTTTTTTTCACTGTTTTTTAAAAAAAAATCTTACTTCCATTTTTAATCATACATTGCTTCTCTTTTCCGTTATTTTCCCTCTACCCTCGTTCTCCGTGCAGCCGCAAACAGGAAGAAAAGAGGTCAGTTATGTACTAACAAGACAAAACTGTGTTCTTTTGTTTTTTCTTCTTTTCTCACTGTCTGCCTTTTATGGTATTAACCGTTTGTGCTACTCATAACTGCTAGCCTACTCGGTACCCGTTCTCCCTACATGGATACAGCCACATAACTACCAATACTATGTTGGACTTCAGACAACATTGCAAGCCTGGAAATGACATCGCCAATGACACTAGCAAATGACATTGCCATACTGGTATCTGAAACAAATTCAAGTGAAATTTCTTCTGTGGTACTGGTAAATGTAAGTTCTGAAGTTATCCCGGTCCTGATTGTTATCAAACTAATGTCTATCTGGGTCTATTCAGGGAAATTAACCTTACCTTAACCTGTCTTCTTTTTAGAACAGTAACACTGGCTAATCTTTGTTTATTATGGAGAAACACTGCACTAAATAACTCAATATTTGTGAATTTCATAGTGATTTGTAAAGTAAACCCTGATGCCCAAACATGCACAAGGTGAATATATAAGGGAACACACACACACACTTCACCTTGGGAGCCTACCTAAGCGGAGGTGTGCTGTGACCCTGTGTTCTAGCAGATGGTGCTTGTGGGCAATACCAGCAATAACCATAGCAATGCTATCTCTGTTTCGCTCTCTCTTTCATTTTCTTTTATTTTATTTTCTCTCTAAAGTGATTACCTTTTTCAGTACTATGAATAATGTAGAATAAAATGCTTAAACGCTCTCATACAGCATATTTGTGTCTGTTTGAGTGCATTTCTTATGGTAAATTTGCAACATAAGCATTTATTTGATTACTTGGCAAATCTCATTACTCCTCAATGAATTTAATGCAAGGCATAGCATGTGTATTTAATTTAAGTGTGATAGACTTGCATGTTCTCAGAATTGCAATTTCCTTTTAAAAAAAAGCAGATGTGAATTTGTCTGCCTGTGAACGGTATACATTGTGGACGATGGATTTATGCCCAGACTGTTTACTGATGTAAGAATGGAGCAGAAGGACGTACGGGAAGAAGTGAAGAAAACTAATGAGCAAGAAACAACACCCAGCCTTTATCATGGGATACTGGGGGAGATAAAGGATGATCTTTTGGCTCAAAGCAAGAACAATATATATTTTTTCCCATAATCTCCTGAATATATATAATATATACGTGTTTCGAGAGTATGAATATCTGTGTGTTTCTGCCAGAGAGAGGGAGAGAGAGAAAGACAGAGAGAGGGAGACAGCACTATAATGGCAGAATAGAAATACCAGAGTATGCTTTATCACTTACCTAATTATGTGAGTTTGCAAAACTAATCTACTACTCTATTAAAACAAGAGACCCTACAGCTCAGGGTTAAACAAAAGCAAATTACATTACCCTGTCACACACACACACACTTCACTTTTCCTTTACACTGCGCCATTCTGTCAGCCAGACTTGTTCCCATTCACCCATATCTCCTCTGAGATTTTAGAAGAGCAGTCATGCATAGAGTTTAAGTCGGCTCCGAGACGATATGGATATGTAGTTGCTCTTTAAAAAAATCCCTTGTTTCTTTTGAACTTTACAGTTTCATTAAAAGTTGATTTGATTGAAAGTCAGGGACGTGCTTCCTTTTGTTTTTCTTGAAAGTAACGGGGAAAAAATGCACATGGGATTGATGATATTGTACACGTTATTTTCCTATACACATGAGTGACAGTGAGGTCCTGTTGTGGACACGTGACACAAAACATGTCAGGTATTTACATTTATAAATTCAATTTGTGATTTATCAGTGATCAATTTATTATTATTATTGTTTAATTGATTTATTGAGCCAAACTCTAATTTTATATTTCTCTTTTATCTTTTGATCTTACATACTTTTTGCTAAATCTAATTCACTTGATTATGAACATGACATGAAGTGGTCATTCAGAGTGTTGCAACAGAAGGTTTTTTCTTATATTGAGTGCAACTATAGAGCAGACCAAAGACAACAGATGTTGATGTAATCTGTAGCTATGATTGGCATTTAGAGTCTTTATTACTCTTTCACATCAATAAGTCTGCTTCTTTTCACAGTTAGTTTATCTGATCATGTTGCAAACGAAGGCGATACATGTGCCTAAAAATGAAATATTTACTTATTAGGCTTAATGGTTAATTTGGACGCAAGTGATAACTTAGGAATTAGATGAAACTGATATTTTATTGCATCGATAAAATTAACCGGAAGAAAACGGATGGAGATTAAATTAAATGCTATCTATCTCACATTTCGTCAACATGTATGGCAGTTATTTTCCATTCCTGCAAACCAGCCAAACAATCAACCAACCAACAAAAAGAGAAAATACAGAAAGAATTATTCACTAAGTGATGAAACTGAATGAAAGGTTGTAAAACAGGTTTAACAGATTATCAGTGTAAGATCTAAAAAAAAATTCCAAAAAGCAAGGATTCATTTCTACACTTTATATAACAACTTTAATGACCATGGGGGAAACAAATTCATAAACTGATGTAGGAATTCCACAGTGGATCACAATACAGTAGTATACACCACATATATCACGTTGTCATCCAACCATTTTCTTCCACTTATCTAACTCAAGGTTGCAGGTGGGCTGGAACCTATCCCATCAGTCACAGGCCACCCTGGACAGGTTACCAGTCTATCATTGGGCTAACACAAAGTGACAATGATTCATGCTCAAATTCACACCCAATTTAAAATCAGCTATTAATCTAACCCCATGCATGTATTTGGACTGGGTTAAGAAGCTGGAGTAGCTGGAGACAACCCATGCATACATGGGGAGAACATGCAAACTCTACACAGAATGGCTCGCTTTAGTGCATGTGGGCTGATATATGTGAAAGTTAGTTTCACTAGTGTGATGGTATAGTGTACTGGATTGAGTAGGATATTGTATTACAAGTTCTGGGTTTGAGTCAGCCCTGAGGCTTTTTACTGCATGTCTTCCCCCTGTTGTTCTCTCTCACTCTCCTTTCTACACTGTCCTCTCTAGATAAAAGCTAAAAAATAATATAATAATAATTAAAAAAAAAAAATCAACTGAGATTCATACAATTCTCAAAATCTTTTTGTTCAACTTACGCATTTTCAGTAATTTTCAATATTTGTTATTTGTTGTTGTTGAAGCATAATCTACTACTTCTTCACAGAGTTTGCATTTACAGAAACCTTTCTAAAATTCTTCAACACTTCATAATTCTGCTGAATCTTCCTTAGCCTTGCTCCTTAGCTCATTAGTAACCTTTACTGTTTAGGTTCACTATGTAGTAATGAAGGAGAACCAAAGACAGACACAGTCTTATCGTTGCAGGAACCAGGCTTGTATTTCCTTTGGCAGTAAAACTGGTGCACAGCATTTTAGCTTTTACCCTTAAACTTCAGCATATCCTGACAATTAATGGCTGACTATCATAATTTTATCACCTGTCTGCATGGTCACTTACCAAAACATTCACATACTTTCACAAAACCATGTTGAGTATCCTTCCGCCTTTCATCAGTGAACCAAAAGAAAAGTAGCTGTAGCAATACTGACTGAACAAGCGCCCAACTTTCAAAGTAAAATCTGAAATCTTCGAAGCACTGACTCAACCCAACTAAAAACATGTCTCCAGCTACTGTTGTCACCAGGGCAAGAAAAACTATTTTGACACCCAAATAAATAAAACAGTTTTTTGCTAGATTCACACAACAGCACTGCATGACACAGCCCTCTCATTAGCCACCACATTGGCTGTGTAGAATCTGGTCTGTCATGCAGCAGTGCATTGCAAAATTCACTGTAATCTGCCAACATGCTGTGTTGGTCAATCAAATATAACTACCACTTGTGTTATATTTGTAACGTGAACTTTATTCCGCAGTGGTTTGGCATCTAATAAGACATCATATTTCAGGTCATTTCAGTAAAAGTGGACTTCCGGGACCATAATCTAAGAAGTACTTCAGGAAAAGTGTGCCAGCACAAAAATGCAGACTCAGATCAAGTTAGTTCTGGGGATAAATTCCCTGCCAGTGTATATCAGTGCACTTATTTGCAATCCCCCTGAGTCAAACTGCAGCTGTTGACACTTGTTTAGTAAGGTTACAATTTAACTCCCCAGGTGAGGACACAATAAACTTGACAGCACTGGTTATTATGGGTCATATGGGTCATTTTGGAAGGAAATGACAGCTTATTTTGTCATTCAGGTTGGAGAACTGAGGTTGTCCTCAGTGGGGTACCAACCCCAACTATTGCTGCCACGGATGACTGAAAAATACCAACTGAGCCAGGCAGAATAACAATAGCAGTTGTAATACATCCTATACACATTTAGTAGGATGTGTATTTGAATGTTTTCACTTATGCTGGGTGCCTCTGTGTTTTTGTACCAAGGTTTTGTGTCCTCCACAAATCCTCAGATAAATATTCTAAGAAAGCTAGTGCCCGGGAGCAAATTTATCTAAGGTCAGCCTACTTATCCACATTTCAACAGTGGTCATTTTGTGCCTGAATGCTTACCCTCATATCAGTTGACCTCCATATGGGAGTAGCCATTTTGTGTCTGATAGCAACAAAGATTCAGTCCGTGTGGGCCAGAGAACAGTTGGTACTACATAATCATTACAACTATGAAATGGTATGGTGAGACAATAATTGCTGTTCTGACCAAAGTCTGTAACGGAGGTGTGTCTGTGTGCATATGTGCCCATATTTTACAAGCTGAGAAGGGTTCACCTGTCCCTGGACCATACAGCACAGATTCAAATCCTGAATGATAGCCTAAGAAGCTGAGAACCTGATAATTGTCTACATTTTATAGATATAAGTGTGACAAAATTATAATTACTTTATACAGACTAGAACCAACATTTAGGAATTAGATGTTAATTTGAAGAAACGGAAGAAAGATGACATATACTTGCTGTGACCTGCATAAATGAATCTTTCAGCTTCTATATACTTGCTGCTGAATTAAATATTTGCTGAATGAACTGTGCACAGGGTATAATTAAATTACTAACATCGGGATATGCAACACTGAGCTCTGACATGAAAACACACAGAAACAGGAGGGTTTGCAATATAAACCATGGTTCATGGATTGATTGATTATAGCACACACCCATCCATCCTTTACATTACACAGTGTGCAGGGAGCATCACAAATAAAACAAACCCGGAAAATAACCATACTATATGTCAATCATGTTCAGTGGGTAGAACGGTTGCCTATATATATATCGCTTCATAAATGTCTTCATATATATATATAAAGACAAAAATGACAAGTAGCAGCTGAGTGACAAAAAAAGACACCAAGGAGGAAACATATTGGATAAAGAGGAGGTAGCATCTGGCAAAATAACAGGGGGTTTGGACCACACACAAAGTCCAAGCACAGATGAATGCTCATGTTGGCACCTGATTTTAAAATTTGTATATGAAGTTATATAGGTACAACAAAAATGGGTTGCAAAGCAACCCTAAACATGCTGTGGACAGGCACGCATGCATGCTAATATGCATACTTTTAAACCTGCCACAACACATTGGCATCTGTGAAACTGCCATTTCCACTGGGGTCACTCGACCCTTCAACCTCTACCTCCTGAGTCTAGTTGGCATTTTCACAATAAAAGGCAGAAAGCATGAAAAGAGAGTGAGAGGGCTTTTGACTGTCAGCTAAAAACTCAGAGTTGGAAGGTGGACAAACAGTTCATGTCACTGCTGTGTGAGTTCTTTTTTTATTATGCTGCAGTGAAGAAATTTTTAAAAATATCAATAAATGTCTGTTACAGCCAGTGGCTTGCCAGACAAGCTAACAAAAAATGCTGATTAAGCTTACTGATGCCAGGTACATTTTGCAGCTGCAGTTAAAACTGGTATTTGTGGTTACATCTATGTGTTTGTATACTAGTAGTGTTTACATCAACCAGAGTTGACGACAGGAACTGTAAGACAGTTATTTTGCATTAGGAGGAATTGAAAATAAAGTCATGGCTAGAGAGACTGCTGATGTGATTTAGCTTTTCCTCATCAAAAAACATGTCAGCATGTCATGGTCCTGGCAGATGTTTCTTCTCTCTCCCTCTTGCGCTTGTTTTTTATCTTTCCCTCTCTGTCTCTTTCACTTTTTATCTTTTTTTCAGTTGGCATTTGGGAGAGGCTCTGGCTCTGGTTCTCAGCATCACCAGAGGGTGGGGCTGCTCCTGCCTCATGGGTCCAGTGGGTACACCTGTTCCTCTCTACTCATTACTTCTCTGGATTTAAGGACCGGCTGGAACCTCCATTCTCCTCCAGATTGTTGACGCCTGTGTGGGAGTAATCAGGCTCAGTTACTATGATCTCATCACTCTTTTGCAGTTCCCTGACTGTTCTCTCAGCCTATCTCCTAGTTATTCTTCTGGCTTGATTCCTGGCTGGACCCTGCAAACAAAGAAATCTTTTACTTACTTGCCTGTCCACTCTTCACCAATCTCACCCTCTGGAAATCCTTGCGTGTCTCCCCCATCAGCAGCTACATGAAGAGATTCAAGTAAGAACACAAATCTGCTCTCAAATTGTATAACAGCGGCAAATCACATTAGTTCTTTACTAACCTGTCCTCTCCACTCTGGCAGTCCTCTGGTGAAATGCTGCCCAGTCCCTGAAAAGACACTCTTACAACAGTAATACTTGCCTGCCTCAAAGCTCTTGTGTTCGAGTTCCTTGCTGCAGATAATAAAATTTGCAAACCTGCCTTTGTCTCTGGGGTCTTTCAGCTGAATTGAATAACCCAACATGTGTCCTTTTGCTGCCTAGATACTTACACTTAAAGTATGTTTACCTGCAAATGTACACTGCTTCTCCACTGGCAGGGGTATTAATACAATATTTATATCTTCTCAATAAATAAACACTTGCTATATTCTATTTGATTAACTTTCATACAAAAAAGTTGTTTTTCACCCTCGAGTTGTGTGTGTGTGTGTGTGTGTAAACACTGCTAACCCTCTTTGACATTATTCTTCCTCACATAAATAAAGAATCAGTGCATGTATGTGACTTACTGCATTATTAAACAGTCTGGTGGTCAAAGACACAATTTCCTTATTTTGTCTGCTGTTATTTCCCAGCTTTATTGTTGGTGAATGTGGGGTGCAGCATGAATATTGACAGTGAGCAGCATTATTTTTTTTTATCTGACCTTCATTAATATGGAATAATATACATAGCAGTAAGTGCAGCTGCATTTGGAAGTCAGAGATTATTAGGCATCACTCTGCATCACTGTAATGCTTGCTGTGCTCTTAATGCAGCTTTTCATTATATGTTTATTTATTTGTTCTGCAAAGCAAACAAATTTAAAAAATGTGTTCTGTTCTAATCATTACAGACAAAAATACAGAGAAATTGGGAATATGATCATGTGAAGTAAAAAAAAAAAATTGCATGTGTAAACACATGACTTTCACACCTACATTGTTTGCGAAGTGTGAGAGAAAACATTTAAAGCATATGCTGTTGGTCCCATACTTAAAAATCCAATACAACATGTTGATTTTGGCCTTTATCATATCCTAGACCTGCACAGTCACAATACATACTTTATTTTGAAGAGAAATTGACTTTTATTTCTGTACAATGTATTTCTGCAACATAAAGGTCACCTAAGAATGACTGGAGTAACATAGTGAAATGATAGACAAGGACAAAACAGAGAATTACTCATTCTTTAAGCTTATGAGCTGATCGATTTAGAAAATCTGGCAGAAATGAATGCTCTGTGTAAACCAGTGATATAATTCCTGCGACTTTTTGTTTTCTTTTTCCATTTTGAACCTGTACTGATAATTTATGAGAACATATACGCATAGACGAACAACTATTCCTGCTTTTGTCATGTTTACTCTATTTGAGAAAAATCCCGTCTTTAATAACAAACTGCTCTTTCATATTGCTCAGGTAAGTCAATAACTTGAACTTATTAGAGAAAGTCAAATATACACAATATATATCTGGCAGATATCAAAATATATTATCAGTGTTGGAGGAAATTAATGATTGCAGCCCTGATAAGTATCCATGATAGTGTGCACCTCTAAAATAACCTCGGCAGTCCTGTGTGTTGCAAAACATGTTTGTGCGCTTGTAGTTGAATACATTTGCATGCTAATACCTCTACAAAATGACACGTGTGTGAGTGTGTGTCTGTAATGTGTTTGTGAATGTGTCATACCCTCTTCCACTCATTATAGTAGGACATACCCATGTGTGGCATTTACCTCTAACCTCTGCTCCACAGCAGGCACAATTACTGAAAGGCCAGACTTTTCAGCTAATGTCCATCATATTGACTCTCTCTTCTCTCTCAGTTCTTAGATATATATTCATTTTCTCCTCGTCAGACTTGGTAGTGTTGCTAATCTGAAGTTAAAAGAAGAAAAAAAGAGTGGCGTTAATTTGACATGTAGTTAAAAAGGTGAAGATCAATCTTTCTAGGACTCTCGTTAATGAACCGCGGCTGTTTTATGTCATTTAATTTCTGTTTCTTATTTCTAATGCATCTTCCCTGCACTTCAAATCAAAGACCAAGCAAAGTCTCCAAATCCAGTGAACAAGATAAAAAGAGAAAGATAGAGCAAAAGAGCAAAGGATGGAAAAAAGAACATAAAGACAGAACGAAAAGGGAAACCTGATTAGGGGCAGTCACAGGCCACCCTCCTGTCCCTCTACCTGCCTTCTTCTCCGCGTCCCCCACCCCTCCTACTCCCTCCATCCCCTCTCCTTCTTCGTCTGCAGGTAACAGAGCTCTTTTCCGGAGAGGATGGGATGAAGAGATTAAGAGAAAATTACACCGAGTCCTTCTCTTTGACAAGACAAGGGAAGTGGAGAGTTGAAACTTCTAACAACTTTTGAGAAGTCAGGGTCAGAGGTCAGAAAGAAAGGCTGAAGAAGAGAAAGACAGACGGATGCACACAGAGAGAAAGGGATAGAATAAGCCATCTGGGATTTGAGGTCGTAGTAAATGAAGGAAGGAAGACAGAGAGGAGTGAATTAGAGAAGACAGAGAATCTCTACGTTGACCCTTATTGTGGTGGCAGAAATAAATTGTGATCTAAAGGTCATGAGACTGAGGACCAGCATTTCATAGACACAAGAAAGTCCGCCTTTCCATTATTATTACTATTTTACTAGGATACCACTGGTATTAGTACGACTGATACTACTACTATAATAATAATACCAATTTAATTAAAACAGGGTTAAAGAAGGATGTGTCAAATGTGTCAAATTCAGGATATGGCATTTTTGTCTCAGAATAATGAACTTTGTCAAATCCTTGTCAATCTATAAAAGACAAAAACCATTCTAACACACTATTAGATGTTCTTTGTTTGCATGTTCATTTTGTTACATTGTGATCAGGCACTTTTTTTCTCTGCCATCAGTTTTCTAATTTGTGACTCAATTAATAAACGCAGGAGAGTAATTTTATCATAATAATTAGTCAAAAGGATGTGAATTAAGGCCTCTGTTGATGAAGAAATTGGAGAAACGACTCTGTGATTACAGGTGGTGCGAAATATCAACACAACAATATATCATGCGAGCTTCCTTTTGCAACACATTATTGGTAAACTGGCACCAGTTATTGATAGAATATTTATCTAAACATGCAGGCACTTTAAATGGATTCCCCCAAGAATATAATTTATCCAGAATCACTACCTCATGACTCATGGCGGCGTATATCAAATCAATTAGGGTGGTGAAAGGAAGTTAACTAACTTGGAGTGAAGAAGAACAAATTCAGACATGGCACACAGCAGGGGGAAGCAAATCAGAGAACAGATTAAATGACTAAAATATTACTAAAATTGAATGAATATTTTATTTCTGCTCATTCTTCCATTATAGATATTGCATTTGCTTTGCAATTTACTGTGTATTCCTGACACACTGTGACAGTACAATTACCCTCGTAATTGAAGGTAATATACTGTAATACAGCTGACACCAACATTCACCTATGGATTCAAACATGCAGTCAAGCATTGAGGTAGCTGTTTTCTCTGTAAGAAAAACATGTTACAGGCATGCTAGGCCCTTATAATCATGAAAATGTCTAACAGAATAAATTCATGATTATATTTAAAAGGTTAAAAATTATCTTTACTGCACTATCATAATGTTTTACAATGTAATTTGGACCTTTATTCAGAAATATCTTGTGAATGGATTCCACATGTGTTTAGATACTAATTTAGTAGTAGTAATCACTGATGCCAGCCTTGCAAATGTGGGGACTGTAGTAGACCTTCTGTGCTAAGATTTTAGCATTCATAGTTTCTTGGCACAAATATTCATATTTGAACATTTGAATCATTGCACTGTCATGTAGAGAACATGGAGTTATATCAGAATTAGTTTTATTGATTGATAATATGATGGGTTTGCCAATGCATTTAGCCATAAGGCTTTAATTGTAGTGTTTATGTGGTGAACTGAATGCTTCCTCAGACTCTTTCTTTTTCACACTGCCAAAAATAAAACTGTCAGCAAACAACCACACACATCACCACGTGCTTTTAGTATAAACAGCCACATTGTCCTATTCTTTGTGTTCAGCATCTTCAGCATTACCATATGAATGTATTCGTATATAAAGTAGTAAGATAGTGAGTGCCAATTCACAGATTCATAACAAACGATCAAACAAAGCAAAACACTGTACTATGTAAAACCACTGAATGGCATCCTTAAGCAGACGTGACGTGGCGCAAGCAAAAATAAGCTCTAAGTAAATGCATTCCAAATTTGCGAGATTGAAGTTTGGAAAGTCAAAAAGGCCCACACAAAGGTCTCACAAAGGCACACATCAAAATAGCTTTAAGCAAACGAGCTTTGCTGAGACTGAAACTAGGGAGGGTTGAAAGAAGTCCTTTCATGCATAACTCATCAAACCAGCACCGCTGTTCTCTTATCATTACCCAGCAACCTAATGTTATGTGATGTCATTCACAATGCAAAAAGAGCAAAGCGAAGACAGTGGGCTTACATTTATTAATATTTATGCATTTTAGGACCTTGAAAGATGCTGAGATATAGCTTGCCAAGTCCTTAATCAAAACATGAAATATGCATACCAATATTTGTTAAAACTGCAGTGTCTCATTTGGAGCTGAAATATTTCAGAATGAATATATTATGTATCTGTGCAAATTTATCTGGGACTTATGACTTGACAAATTACACCGAAGCACCATTTTTGAGTAATTTGTTGAAAAAAAATTAGAAATTATTTTAAATTAAACATTACAGTGATTTGGTGGAATGTGTTTCTATGTTGTGCATTAAAGCTGCTTAATTATTTATAGGATATTTGCCATACTATTTTTTTGCCAACATGAACATGAACTTGATCACACAGTTTTAGCGAACTATAGGCCTATTTCCAAGCTGCCTTTAGTCTCCAAGGTTTTAGAGAAAATTGTTTTTAGTCAACTGAAAGATTTTCTAGATGAAAATGGAATCTTTGAGGTTTTTCAATCAGGTTTTAAAACCCTTCACAGCACAGAATCTGCATTATTAAGGGTTTTTAATGACATCCTTCTGGCATGTGATTCTGGTAACCATGTTGTTCTTGTCTTGCTTGACCTAACTGCTGCCTTTGACACCATAGACCACAATATTCTAATTTCTCGATTACATGATGTAGTGGGTATTGGTGGCACTGCACTTAATTGGTTTAGGTCTTATTTGTCAGATAGAACTTTCTCTGTCAGCCTTCTCGGTTACGAATCGTCTTCTGCTCCTCTGTCATGCGGCGTCCCACAGGGCTCAATTTTAGGGTCACTGCTCTTTTCACTGTATCTACTGCCTCTGGGTTCTATCCTTAGAAGGCATGGGATCTCATTTCATTGTTATGCCGATGACTGCCAAATTTATTTGCCACTAAAACACAAGGATGGCATCTCCATAAAACCTCTCTTGACATGTCTAGATGACATTAAAGCTTGGTTGGCTCTAAACTTTTTAAATTTTAATGAAAAGAAAACAGAAGTGTTGGTGTTTGGACCCAGTGGTCCCTGTGAGTCCTCCTCTGTTGTTTTAGGATCCCTGGAAGTCTATTTTAAATCTGTTGTTACTGACCTTGGTTTTAAGTTGGACAGTGATTTTAAATTGGACAACCAAATCAGAGCAGTGGTGAAGTCCAGTTTTTATCATTTAAGGCGACTGGCAAGAGTAAAATCTTTTCTTTCGAGGCAGCACCTTGAAACAGTGATCCATGCTTTTATTTCTTCCCGCCTGGACTACTGTAACTCACTTTATGTGGGGGTCAGTCAGTCATTGCTCTCACGTCTGCAGCTGGTTCAAAATGCAGCTGCACGACTCCTAAGAGGAACTCGAAAAAGAGAGCATATAACCCCCGTGCTAGCCTCCCTGCACTGGCTGCCTGTGTCTTTTAGAGTTAATTTTAAAATTCTTATGTTTGTTTTTAAATGCCTTCACAGTCTTGCTCCGCCTTACCTCTCTGAGCTTCTTCATCCCCACATACCCTGTCGGTCTCTCAGGTCAGCTGACCAGCTGCTCCTGGAGGTACCGAGATCCAGGAGGAAGCTCAGAGGGGACAGGGCCTTCTCTATTGTGGCTCCAAAATTATGGAATAATTTGCCCATGCACGTTAGAGAGGCCCCTTCACTGTCCAGTTTTAAATCACGTCTTAAAACCCACTTTTATTCCTTGGCTTTTAACCTCAGTGAGACTTAGTTTTCTCTTTTAATTGAAGTAGTCATTTAATTAATGATTTCACTCTTCTTTTATTTGTTTTTTATTTATATCTCATGTAATTTTATTTTACAGTTCCAATGTACAGCACTTTGTGTCAGCTGTGGTTGTTTTAAAGTGCTTTATAAATAAAGTTGATGATGATGATGATGATGATGAACACAGCAAAAATGCATTAGCGTTTGTGTTTCCTGTCCATGTGTGCACATTGTTTGTATAATATGTGTGTATTATCAGCATGTGCATGCAGAAGTTCCTGCTGTTTTGTAATTAAAGCTGAAGTAAAGTCTCATTTCACTTACTTTGCAGTTCTGGGGGTTAATTGCAAAAGCTACACTGCCTCTGGCAAGCTCTCTTCCATTTTAGTACTTTCCTGTGCAAACTACAGAGAAGACTGTCCATAGTAAATGAGAGGATGTGAAGATGCAGATAATAACAACACCATTATCCTCATGATACAATGAACAAGTGGAGGGAGGATAACTAGTTAGTCATGCAAATATCAGAGGGGTTGAAAGAAATGCTAATAGTTTTTTTAAAAAAATGGTTAAAGAAACTCTGTGTGCATGATTTCAAGTATTTATGCAGCTGTGTGCACAGAGTTGAATTTGTCCTTGTCGGTGTTTAAATCCTTATCAGTCAGCAATACAGTGAGGGAGGTGAGTCATATAGCACATAAGTGAGTTCAGCAAAAAACATAACAAAACAAGTAAAATGCTGTCTCCAAAAAGCCTTGATTTCAACATTGTGAAGTCAGTGTGGGATTCTATGAAGGGAAAGAGGTAAACTCAAGGGCCTAATGCCAGAAAGGGGTGATATGAGATATTTATTGTTACTGCAATGTCTTTTTAATAAACAAAAACAAAAAATCTTTATTACTCAAAGTTAAAAAAATTTTTAATGCCCCAAACCTTTTCTGTACATTAGGAAATATCTCCATTTGTTTGTATGGGTATTTAGAGTTTTGTATTTTGTAATTATTTTTTTTAATTTTATTTTGGACTTTTTTTGCATGTTGTTAATTTAGTTTAGTTTCAGTTCCAGAGTGGAGTTTCATGTTTCAATTTAGCTTTTTTTTTTTTAGTTTGAAAATGTTTAGCTTTAGTTTAGTGTTTTGTAGTTTCAGTGCTATTTGTATGTAACGTAGTTATTTATGAAGTTCTGTAATTGTTTCTGACAGAAAAATCATACCATGGACACCAAGCACCAGACAGAAAAATAATGTGTGCACTCAAAAAGCATGAATTCATTATACACATAAACTGGTATTTATACCAGAAGAGCGTGCAATATGAGAATGCTCATACTCGGGTAGACTAATTATCCTTAGTTCTAAGTATACATATAGTTTTTTTTAAGTCAGAAGAAACAATGCATTGTGCAGCTCAGCAGCACCAAAATGCACCAAAGACCATGCAAGACAATTAGCATGGATAACTGAGAAGTACTTAACAAAAACCCTCCGCAACACAAAGCCAAGTCAAGAAAACTCTCAAGAAGGAAGGCATATCATTACCAAAAGTCAGACATCTAAGGAGTTTGCCCAGTTTAAAATAAAATCTTTGGATAAATGAAAAGAGTAACTGTAACAAGATTAACAGATTGGTGAGGGAAACAAAATAGGGAGATAGAAAGGAACAGCTCATGACAGACAAAACATTATCTGTCAAAAATGGAGACAATGTTGTGGCATGAATGGCATATGACTGCCTGAGGAACTGAATCATTAGTGTTTACTCATGACGTGGCTCCAGATAGAAATCTGATGTACACAGGGCTATACTCTCTGTTCAGATTCAGGCAAATGCTGCATAACTGGTTTGCACAATTGGGTTAATGACCCAAAGCATACAGCAAAAGCAACCCAAGAGTTTCTCAAGATAAAGAAATGTGATATTCAGGCAATCGTTGACTGCAAAGGATTTTCATCCATGTATTAAAAACCATACTTAACCATACAATAAAATTATATTATTAGTTTTATTAATTTTGAACCTGCTGCTTTAACTCCTAAACAGCAAAATCAAATGTTTTTATTAAACCCCTTGAAAAGCTGAAAATCTGCACTCAATCATACAATAAACGTTTAATGTGAAAGCCACTACGGTGGTGTAGCGAGTTAAAATCATGCACTGTATACACTGTCTTAGTTGGGAATCTGCACATTTTGCATTTGGGCCCTGGAAAAGCCAACATGAGCATGCTGGGTGGTGTGAGCAACATTGCATGTCTGTACACGCTTGGTGCCTGTAGGCAGCTAAAGTTGTGGAACTGACAGACAGTCTCTAACCTTCTCGCCATGCAACCCTGTGATTGACGTCTCCATGGTGAGAAAGTGGGCGGCAGGAGGACCAGATATTACTGCGGAGGTCAGGGTTGAGCTGAGTGAGCAATCACATCAATCCATGTGTGTGTGCGTATTTCTGTGAGGCGATTTTTGTGCAGCTGTATCTACCTTCCCATAGCAATTTCCCCCTAGTGATGATATCAATTTAGCCGACAGATAGCATTTGCCATTGAACTGTAGAATTATCATCTGATGCCACTCGATACCTACATTTTTCCCCACAGTGTATCAGAAAATAAACAGAATGGCAAACGGGCAAATGGACAGAGGAGTGATGGACATAGGTTTGAGCGCTGCTGAGCGTAGTCAGTACCAGAGAAAATCTGACTGAATATTGAGAAGACTGGGGTGCCATTGTCTCTCTTTCACTCACTATTGCCTTTTTTTGTTGCTGCCATCATATGTGGTCCATCCTACATGAGGGAACTCTTATGTATCGTCTTAATTCCCATTTGCCTCTTTCTCAGCTCATAATAGCCTCTATCCTACTACTGTAGCTGTGAAAATACAGCTGTGGCCCTGTGGACCCCCAGAATACTTTTAATGGTGAAAAGAATACATCTATTCAAAAATTAAATTGTAGAATCGAGGAGAAAAAGGTAGAGGCACCTATGCCAGTGTTTGAATCTGACTAATGCTTTTGACTTTGTTCTAATAATACAGCAATTCCACTGTGTATGCCAACATGCTGATGCCCATTTTGGTTATTATATTTCTTGTCCTGTTTGTTCATCTGTGGTTTTCTGAATGTGAGCAAGTATCAGATCATCGAAATGAAATTTGATGGAACATATCAAAGTCAGGTCTCTGAGATTAAATGCAGCAGACACAAACATCTGTACAGACCATTTCACTGCATTTACAATGCCACAAATATTGTTTTGACTTTAATTAAAAATGAAAATGGCGTTGAGGGAAAAAACAAAGTAAACGGAGTAAGGTCTTGGTGGAAAACAAGTTTAACATTCAGTGCTAGTGTATTTCCCCCCGTGCTTTTAACTGTGTCTTCTAATTAGACCTTTATATGAGCCCACCTTGCTCTTCTCTCATGGACTCTGGTTAGCACAAGTTAAATGTGTCATTTGTGTGTGTTCGTGTATATATGCATGTGTGTGTCTGTATTAGAGAATAGATGGAGGCGTGTATATTGTCTAGTGGGTTGAGAAAAGCTCTTCGCTGTCAGCTCATTTGTCTTTATCATACACAATCAGAATTTCCCTCAAGGAGACAGCCATTACCGCTAGGTTCTCAGCCTAACAAAGGCATGCAGATATACACGTGCAATTTCAGCCGGGTCGAGCTGCAACCTTCAGTTTAGATTCATGACACGTGTAACCACAACATTCACAATGACAACTTTTCAAACACACTTTAAGATTCGAAGGAATTCAAACAGACAGGAAAAACATGCACAATTATACCATCACTCAGTGAATAAAAAATTACCTTTTACATACACAAATGTGTACAGTCTAAAGGCGCAGCCACCCAAGAATGAAATATTTCCTGCGGGAGACAGACAGTAAGTGTGATAAAGCTGATTCATAATTTATTAGGACTAATAGCCACCTGCCACTAGCTGTTATCTGCCACAAATTATGAGCTCCGAAAACCCTATGTTTTGACTGTACATGTGGAGTGACAGGCTGAAACAAAATGAGGTGAAAATGAGCCTCAGACTGTAAGATAGTAATAACTGGGTCTATTCTCTGGAAGTGAATGCTTCGAGACATCGGTCGCAGATTCTTCACGCTCTTGTTTAGGTTTCATGTGCCAACATGTGCTACACTGCTGCTTACCTGATGCCATTTCAAAGTACAGTATTTCTGTAGAGTATATTATTGAATGTGTTAATGGATGATGAGATGATGAGATGAGATGAGATAGCCTTTATTTGTCAGTTGCAGGTCTTTTGCCCACAACCGAGATGAGACCTTGCCGACCGTACATACAATACACAAACATCACATTGGGGAGACAGGTCAGGCTAGGTAGCGAGGAAAAAAAAAAACATCGAAATGTGTAACACAGAAGGATAATACGGGAATGCACAGATATCAACTAACCATAGCACAATAAACACAGACAGCAACATGGGAAAGATAATTTCACTCCTGGAAATTTACAGTAAAAAAGGAGGCAAGAGAGGAAGATGAATAAATATGTTAGCGACTGTTTTGAATAATAACTGATTTGAGGGTATTTTTAACGATGTTTTGAAGCTACCTGGTTACGTTGTTACCTGTCTTTCATAATTCATTAAATTAAATGGGATTTTGGATGTTGCCAGATCGCCCATAACATGATAATATGATAGCCCAACTAATAATGTACTGCACTGCATTAGGAGTTGGTATTAAAAACAACAAAAAAGAAAAGTGCTGACTTAGAGTTTTAGTAATTCTACTTTAGCTGCAATAGCAAAACATATAGTATTTTTTCCTTATTAGGGTTTTTTCTCTATTTGCCCTCCAATAACAAAAGTACTATTTTGTGTGTACAGAAGTAATGCCTGTTTTTTATTTAAACGTAAAGGTACATCTACTAGTGATGCTGTTGTTATCAATAAATAGGAGATATAGACCTTTACTAAGTAGACTGAAAATCAGAATTGTTTTTGTATTGTGCTTTTGTAACTATTTCATTCAGTGTATTACAAAATATTTTGCATTGCTCTATAACAGTGCCAGATGTAGTGTAAGAAGCAGTGACACTGTGCATAAAAGATCAAAACTGACTGACAAAATAAAAAAAATATCTTTTCATACCATTAATTCTTTTTTCTTGTCTAAACATCCCACCTACATTACCCACAATCCTACTTGAGTCAGAGATTTTGGGCTTTTCTGCTTGTAGCGGCTAATGTTGCCTGAAGCTGTTGGCCTCAAGCAGAGATGAGGAGTAGGCTAGAGTGTGCTTGTAAGCTCACCTCTTTCTCACTCCACATCCAAATTTCTCATTCATTTTTCAACTTGTATTCTTCAGTCTCAACCAACCGTGACTCCCTAGGGGCCGGCAATTTGTTGGAATTTGTGCAGCTTCCTCTAGAAATCCAAATGGTTTCATACAGTTTTTTTTTCTCTTTTAACATAAGCAGTAGTACACATTAACAGACTTTTTAAAAAAAGTCTTCAAAATTCTACTCAATTACTTTTACTCTTTAATTCCCCATAAATGGATTAAGCTTTAAGAAAAACTTAAAGGTGAGCAACATATGAAAACCTTGATTAAGTGACATTTTTATCATTTTGATGCCTTCCATTTTGGGATGTATTAAAGCCAGCCTGGGTTTACTTTATCATTTCTTAAGCGCTTTACCCATTAAACCTTTGACTCTTTCCAACTACAGTACATCCACCTCTTTAACGACCCATGTCTTAATTTATTCCATGCCTTATATGTATCTGGAAAATCTGAATTAGTGATATGCTCTATAGCTCAGAAAAGGAGATACAGTAACCTGAACTTTCAAGCTCTTAATCAAAAGTTCATGAAAGTCCATCAAGTCTGTTCCAACACACCTACATAATGCGGATAATTTGACATTACCCATAACGTCATTGTGATACGAGAGGAACACACTCCTTTTTCTGTTTTTTCTTCTATTGGAGCAGAAAATTGTTTCATGATTTGCAGCTTATTAACTGAAATGATTGTTATAAAAACTTAATGAGAGGAGTAAACCAGTGAAATGTGTAAAATGTCGGATTCTGGTGGTTAAAAGAATAAAACTTGTGGGTTTAATGGGAAGCAGACACAGAGTACACGGTAACTTGGATCATAATACATTTTATATCAGAATTCAGTGAATTTTTTCATGAGGTCCAATACAGGCCAAAAAAGCAATCTCTCTGAACAGCTGTTCACACAGTTGCAAAGAGTCATACATTAACTTTCCTTTAATATAAGAAGACCTGCAGACTGCAGGAGTTTAGCAAGACCAAGAAAATCCCCTAAGCTGGTACTGAATAGACTCTGTACTAAATATGCATTTTCACTGCTGGACATCAGTCCCCAGATCCAAACTGGCAAAGTCAATTGGAAAAAGTAATTTAATTTTGTTACGGGTTATCAAGATTATCCCAAGGGAGAGTAATTAAATGGAGACCTACAACAAACTTTTTCCAAAATAATTTCTGAGTCTTCTTCAATTTATTTTCTCTGTCAAGATAGTTCAACATCTCAATTTGACCAGAGGAGCCTCCATGTGCCTGTTTGAGTGTGTTTTTAAAATGTGTCACCTCAATTTGTCCCTTTGCTAAGTACTTCAAAAACGCCCCCATGTTCAGTTTCGTCCATGTGTGTGTGGACAATCTTGGATTTAATAAATAATTAAAGAGGTAATTACAAAATGTAATGTGATGACTTTGACCATCCCTGATTTATAATTTACCACCATTTCATAATCCTCTTTCCTACATATCTTATCCCTGTTGGGAGCTGGATAGGTATTAAAAATGTATTGCTATAGAGATACACACTGAACCAGTAATAATGACGCCTGCATCCTTATACGGCTTACATAAATATACCACACCTCCATGTTTTTTACCTTTAGATATAAACTCAAAGACCATATATTGGCAGATTTAACAGAAACTGTAGTGTATACACAAAAATGGCCCACAAAAAACTGATTTACAGACACTATTAGTTTTCTCTTTCAGTCTCTTGGTACCAGTGCCAACAGCAATTTGTCAGGTGTCAGTATTTGGCTAAATTCTAGCCTGATGCACTGGGGAACTTTGCCAATCCACTACTAGTACTCTGGCATCAGAACTGAACTGATCACAGAATATAGGTGGAGGTACAAGAGGCAGAAGGCAGAGACACAGAAGTATGAAAGCAACTGAGTCTGCATAATTGTGTTTGCATTTGACATCACGTGGATGCTTAGTGTCCTTTCTATTGTATGTGCATGTGCCAGGTTGTGTAGCATTTGTGTTTGTATGAATGTATATCTCTCTTTTTCATTGGAATAAGTTGTGTATGGAGATGAATATGTGATTGATGCATAATAATGCAATCAAAGGCTGTCAATCTTTCCACTGTTAGGTGACTGCTCTGTCATACTGGTTGTTAATTCTGACTCTGTGACAGTCTTTATAGTCTATTTGCCTTTGTTTTGACTGCATACTAATCATGTTTGGAATGTGAATGGGAAGTTTAGGTCACCCTGTCTCATTGTCAAGAACAATACAACAGGCCTGCACTCCCTCAGACTTGAGAGGGGAATTTGTAAGCAAATGCTGGGACACTAAAAAAGGATCCATATGAAGAGACACAAGCAGACATGCCAACACGCATGCACACACACTAATTGAAGCTTGTACATTGGACACCTGTTCATTATTTCTCTCAGTAGGGAACTTAGTTTCCTGCCACTCTCCATGTTGTTACACCCACATTCGTACTGTGCATCATGGCTGTGTAGATGTATTTAAATTTGTTGCTATACGTGTGTTATTTGCATACCTTTTCTGTCAGTAAGCAAGAATATTTTGGATTGCACTGTTGTTTGCAAATCGTGAAATATGCTCTGTTGTTGTTGAAGAAGCAGCAAGATAACAGGCCACTTGCTAGATAGCGGTCCTTGGAGTTGGGTAAATTGTGGAAATCCAGTTCAGGACTATATAAAGTCTGGAGAAGTGAGGTTAACAAAGGACTTTTGTGCAGCCTAATAGCCAACGGCAGCAAAACCAAGAAACACACACAAATCGTGCTGTGGAAAATGGGACCAGCTGCTTTGGACTGAAAATTCAAAATCTGGAGTTATTTAGATCTTAGTTAGTTAGATCCTCAGTGAATTTTCCTCAGTTAAGTTTTTTTTTTAAATCTAATCTAAACAAGATAAAGGCTGTATTTCTGACAAAGTTAAAGCCCCTGCTCAAAAACCTAGAACCTGGTTACATAAGGAAGTGAAACTGTGCAAGGTCAATGTTACATAGTAGTGCTACTGGGACACACAGTAATTCATTGTGATGAATTATTACTCACAATTACTTACAGATACTTGAAAAAAAAAAGAAAACAGGACTCAAACTCACTACCATCTACTACTGGACAGAGACAGAGAGCATAGAGTCCTCTCAGTTACTTAACACAGTATGATGTGTACTGCGTTTTTAAGAGAGCCGCAATTCAATTTGTCATCTGAATTTTAGCCTTTTTCTCTTAAACATAAATAATCCATTAGCTTTTCAAACATTCATTTCCAAGAAATATTATATATGAATTAAAAAAAACAACAGAATAAAATCCAGGTTGCCCTTTAAGGAAGGTAATGTATTAGCTTAACAACAACAACAATAATGCAACACAAATAAGTGGTCTGTGGACAATAATGAAACATGGTGAAGACGGTCAGTTGGCATATAATGGTGTGGAACCCGGTGGCTACCTACAGAGCTATGGTTAGGTTAATATAAAGACTTTAGCAGAGCGAAGATGGAGGATAAGGATAAACTTTTTTCCCCCTTAATAAAAGTCAACACGAGACTGGGCAGAAACAAATGTAGTCACATGGCAGGGAAAGGACACTGACAACGGACTTAACTTCAATCAAGAGAAATCTGAGATGATTCATCCAAAACACAAGGTTAGTCATTAATATGCTGCTTTGTGGTTTGGATGACTCAATTTGAAAAATTCCAGATCCCAAACTTCATGTTACCATTGAGATCTTAGTTAGCCTCGGAGTGATTCTTTTCTAAAACTTTCAAATATTTGGTGTCTGGCAAACCATGAACCCACAGGCTGTAGCTACACTGTAAGAATTTAAGAGCTAAGCTTAAAGGTGTGCTGCAGAGGAATAGTGGTAATAAAAAGATAGAGAATACAATAATGACCACTGATCATTTTTAGGGGATTGTTTATATGAAATAAAACAAGATAGACAGCAATGCGACACTTTAAAAAGACAACAGGATTAATGCACACTATAGGAGCTTATCAACATGCCATCGTTTGACAAGCAGATGATGTCCAGTCATTCCCCCAAAATGTCACCGACACAAAACATATAACTAGGGACTCCAAGAACTATCTTCAGAGAGAAAGAGAATTACTAGTCTAGAAAGAGATTAAAAAAAAAAAAAAAGACTTGACTTCACCTTCCCTAAATTCAAATTCAATCCTGTAGAAAAAAAGAGAAAGAGGCAACTTCTCTTAGATTTCTGAAAAACCTAACTGCTAATGACTTGAAAAACTATGTGCAAGTACAAGTGTACCTTAGAGGATATGTGCTGTTAGTAAGACTTAGTTGTATTGATTTTGAATGCAGACTCCTTTAGACACCCATATTGTAACTACATGTAACTAATTTACATTTCACCAATTTCTGCTTTACTGGACCCTGAATCTCTTCCAGTACTGCTGTTTTTTTAATTTTTTAATTTTTATTTTTTTATTATTGCCAGTTATCGCAAATACTTGATTGCAGTTGTTGCTGCTAAGGGTGGCCCAACCAGTCAGTTGGTCCAGGGGGCAATTGCTTTTTCACACAGGGGCATGTAGGGTTGGATTTTTCCCCCTTAATAAGAAAAACACCTTCATTTAGAAACTGCATTTTTTTTGTGTTTACTTGCGTTATTTTTGTCTAATATTTAATTTAGTTTGCTGATCTGAAACATTTAAGTGTGACAAACATACAAAAGAAATCAGGAAGGGGGCAAACACATTTTCACACCACTATATACGGTTATGTAGATCTTCACTAACTGAATTACTGACCATAACTGAAATCATATCCATTAAAATAGTATACATTTATTTTTTTTACTTACTACATTGTGTGCTTTCAGAAATTACAGGAAATCTGTTGAAAGCACCGTCAAAAAAAATGTTATGCCCCAAATGCTGAGTTTAACTAACTTAGTAACATGCATCTTTTCCATGTTATTTTTTTTACATGAGATTGATGTAATATGCTAAAGTTAATGGAATCTGGTCAAAATGACATTTACTTGATTGATGTTCATTCACTTTATAGCAGGCACATTTTCCTTTGTGATTAATTTGAATAAATAAACATTTGATTTGTTTATATTTCAGTTGCATTTAACTTGATATGATTGCTTCGTTTTTATTGAGGGAGAAGAATCTTTTTGAGTACAGTAGTTTATTGCCCTGTGACAGTCACATCCACCCCAGCAGAAGTTAAAAATCTTAAATCAATGATGCAATTGCCTATTGGTTTAATAGGGTAAACAGAGCTGACCTATTTCTTATGACCTCATACTCTGTTCTGGGTTTAATCTGTGGTGTAATTTAGCTTGGTGCTGATATGAAAATGGGAAAAATATATATATATTTCTATTAAGCCTGAATAATGAGAGTTACAGAATTGGAAATTGCTGTCTAGCCTTCTTAGCCAGAACTCTTCTTCTTCTTAGTCTTGTAGAATTAACTGAACACTTAACATTATTATGGACGGCACATGTATGTTAGTGCATTAACTTCTCAGGGTAATAAAATATGGAACAGGAACACTACACATTTTGTCTCCTGCCCAAGAATGGCAGTGTCTGTTGTTCCAATAAATGTTCATTATTATATACCAAATATAAGGATTTGTGTAGCAGTTAGACAATGCAGAAAGCAAAGATACAATTATATGGGGAGAAAAAAAATCAGCAACAGAAATACAGACAAAAGAAGCCATGAAAAGGGAGACTTGGAGAGACGGACAAAGAGACAAGTGTTAAATCTATGAGGTTTTTTCATGAGAAATAACTCTAATCATCTCTGCCTCATTAAATCCTACTTTTCTCCACCTCCTCCTCCTCTATACAGGCATTAAGATACCTGTATTATACCAACTAAAGAGGATTTTGTTCAGAGATATCGGCTTACGTTTAATTGAAGAAGGTGCAATTAAAGCTTTCTTGTTGCAGTGAGAGAAATATATTGCAATGGAAGTTGAAAATATGGAATATGAGGCCAAAAAAATCTAATGGATTAATCTATATCATCAAAATGTGTGTATGCATTTATGTGTGTATGTGTTGGCTTCACCTTGAAGCAGCAGCAGGCTGAACAATCAGATATTTGATCTGGGCTTAGAGGGAAGATTTAATCCCCGGAACGGTGAAAAGGTTTTCTCCCAAGTTGCATTTATGCAATTTTGCCATCTTGAGCAATTCTATAGAATTGTATTACTGCAATTTCAACATCCCAGCTAGGATTAGTGTGTGTTGGCATCTATTTGTGTGCATTTGTGTATTCGTGTGTTCATGTGTGTGAGGTCTGGAAATCGGTCTGGTCTGGTTTGTGAGCTTGTGTGAAGCGGCAAATACCTCAAAGCAACTGTCAACCAAGTGTGAGAGGGTGCTTTGAGAAAGGATGGAAACATGAAATTCCTTCTTTGAGTGTAACTCCTTAGGGCAGATGGCACACACATGCACATGTGTACATGCAAAGAGAAAAAGACAGAGAACATGAAGGCATCCGGAGATTAAATCCTTGATGCGTGAATACATTTTAAATTTCATGTAATGAACAGGAAGTGTTCAGAACAAACTCTACAAGAAAATGATCTATGGCTTTATAATTTACTGATTGATAAGAGCTTAAGTGATAGCAATATACCATTAGATATTAGATAGATATTAGATATTATGTGTGAAAACTTTAATGGTAAGAACCAGCCATAATAATGATCTATATTTTAAAATGTTTAAATAATGCCAGTGAAACACTCTTCCGTAAAATGGTTAAATCATATAATCCCATTCCAGAGCGGAATAAATATGCTTTTGAACTCTATATACAAGCCAAAAAACCTCTAAAAACTGGGTTTTATCCAGTAAAGCTAGACATGAACCAGAATTTGAACAAGAGAAATGTGCAAATGCAAGATTTAAATATGCTGTGTGGTTTATTAAAAGAAATGAGCAGACCATGAGGGCTAAGTCCATGGCCAAATAGCTGCTGCAGACATTTTTTTAATGAATTTTGGAAAGAAGCAAATCGTAACAATGCCTTTGCCATCCAGTATCAATGGGGTCACTGAGGCTGAAAATATTGTTTAAAGGTGAAGAAAGCATTACAGGGATCTTTTCAACTGTGTTAAGCGATAAGTTCAATGTTGTTCAGGTTTCAAACAATATCTGTGTTGTTATTAGGTTGGAGGAAGTGAGCTGCACTGCTGAGAACTTGGCAGTAACCAAACACGTGGCCATTATGGAATAACAGTTGAACGTCTGCCATTTGCCTGGAGAAGAATCTCAGTATCACTTGCATTGTGCTTTCCTGTATTATTAAAGATGGCATCCTATTGAACTCTGTTAAATGCTCTGTTAGTGCCTCCAGTCAAAGGCAAAACTGGTAAAATATTCAGCACTGAAAACTAAGTGTTTTTACAGGCCAGTTGCTTTGGCTTACATACGGTCAATAATATTAGAACAAATTATTTGGGTTTGGCTTTGATAATATATAACAACCACGGCAATTAGATTTTAAAAGTAAGCACAACAATGATTTGTGCATCAGTGCTCTGAAAGAGGTTTCCAAGAACAGGAGACAAGACTTTACAACGATCAAGCATAACATTATGACCATTTCTTCATCATGGTACCTGTTAGTGGGATTTAGTCGGGAGCAAGTAAACATTTTGTCCTCAAAGTTGATGTGTTAGAAGTAGAAAATATGGGCAAGCGTGAGAATTTGTGCAAGTCCTACAAGAGCCAGATTGTGAGAGCTAGACGACTGGCTGGTTTGAACCCATCCAGTAGATTAGTTTCTCACTTAGTCAACAAAGCTAATGCTGGTTCTGATAGAAACACCCTCAGATGTAGCAGTTTGTTGCACAGCCACAAACCATACAGAGGGGGCCCATGTTGACCCTTGTCCACCACTGAAAGCACCAACAATGGACGCATCAGAACTGGACACAGGAGCAATGGAGACAATGACCTGGTCTGACGAATCCCTTTTTTTTTTTTTACATCACATGATGGCCAGGTGTGTGTGTCACTTACCTGGGGAACAACTGGCACCTGGACACACTATAGAAGACATGCCAGTGGAGTCAGTGTTGTAGTTTAGGCAATATGCTGTTGGGAAACCTTGTGTCCTGCAGTCCGCATGTAACAAACGAGTCAGATCCATGGTGACCTCAACTCGAAACTTAGATGACTTAAGGGGGGTTGTTGCCAACTTCTTGGTGCCGAGGATGCCTTCAGGTGTGTCGAACTTTCTGGGTAACGACTGTTTTGGCAGCAAAAGGGAGACCATCACAGTATAAGTCAGGTGTGTCACGGTACTGGGTCTGCAACCCAGTATTTGTGTTTTAAATCTTGGTTTAATATTCTTTGATGATTTATATTCCTGGTTTTGCTTATCTTTCATTTGTGCTTAGTGATCTTAGTTCTTCTTTTCTTTGTATTTTTCTTAGCCTGTGTTTAGCCTCTGCTCCCATGTTTTCTCGGTGCCCGTCCTGGTCCCTCGACTCATGTCTAGTCACCCTTGTCTCTATGCTCCCTCTGTTCCCAAGTCAGTCATGTCTCAGTGTCACTGTCGCGTCGTACCCTCACTATGTTGTGTTTCTTCCCTCCATAATTCCTAGGTCTCTGTTCCTGGTTTATTTTCTGGTGTTTTAGTTTGGGTTTTCTTGTTTCTAGTTTAGAGATTTATTTTGTATTTGTAGTAGTGATTTCGAGCAATAAAGCTGCTGCTTGCAATCAAATTTCCCGTGTATGAGTCGTGCGTTTGGGTCCTGCATCCTGCCTGCCGCACAGCAAACCTTGACAGAATGTCATTGTACCCAGCAGAGTCAGCCCGAGAGAGCGATCTGGCCCACATCTTCAGCCTCTTACCTCATTCAGTTTGGGACAAAAAGATTTAAATATGACCAAAGTTAGGCATTTGGGTCTCATCATCAGGAATGATCTCCGTCCATAAATTCTACGTGTGTACTAATGACATTAAAATATCTTCTTTTTTAAGAGCTTGTTATATACTGTGGTGCACTTACAGTATGTCAAAAATGAGAAAGTTTCAGGTGGCAAATACAGTAATGATGAACTCAGGATTTTGCTTAAGCTTCCACCATGGAAGTGTAAGTGTAAGCCAAATGTCTGTGATAAGTAATGTTCCTACCTTTCATGTTTTACCAAGAAATTTTATATGCAAATCTATGTGCTGCTAAACTGATTCAGAAAAACTGGTCATGATGGTTTTAACTGTTTTTTCTTGAAATGATAAAAGATATTTCTCTCTTCTGAGAACACTGGAACGATTGCTGAGCCATTTTGTATCTGATTATTTCATTTTTGTGTTATCTTTTCTTTTATATTCAAATAGTCTGCAATGTCTGACGTTTAAGAAATAGCGGGGCGCAGAGATAGAAATCCTTCACATATATATATTTTTTTATTTTAGAACAACTTTTAAGCCTGTAAGCATGACAGCACTACATTCACTAAAAATCAAAACTCCACACTTTACCAGAGGTGCTGTAGCAGCAGCTAGAGCGATAACCAAGTCAATTTATCTGAATACAATAGTGTCTGGGACTTTTGCTGCTGTTTTACTACCTCACTATTCCTTTAACTGCCTTCATAAATTTTTTTGTTGTTGTCATCTGTAAAAGTGTCACTTGTAAACTGTGATGAACTTTAATGAGTTTGCCTGTTATTTTGCATTACATTTTTGAGTGAAACATATCTACACTTAGTTCCCTTAATTAGCTTGTTAAGATTGTCAGCGTGTCTATCTTGAAACAATGGGGTACCACTATTGTTTTTCTCGCCTTTACTCATCTCCCCTTTCCCGGTCTGTTGCCTTCTCTTCTTTCACTGCATGTAAACACAGCCAGGACTTGGTGCTTGGTTAAAGGGATGGACACAGTTCACAGACCTTGGGGCCATCTGTTCCCCCTGATTAAAGGGGAGTGTAAATATCTCTCTGGCCAAATATTGATATCAATTCAATGAGAGGTGCCATCTTCTTGCTTATCTGAGCCAAAACTGCGTGTATGTGTGTACTTTTCAATATCTGTGCGTGTCTAGCCATAAGACAGGCCCATGGGCGATGACAGCACAGACTCATCTCATCTCATCCACCTTTACTCTCCTGAGTCTGTGTTTTCATCATTCAGATGACTGTGTATGGGATTGTGTGGGTGTGGGTGCTGGCTGCTGCCTGTGTTGCTCTGTTTATGTGTTTATGCATAAAACATGTTGATGTGTTTGATTTTGCAGCTCCAAAATGACTAGGTCGCCAGACTGCTATCAGATTTAGTCAGTCCCTGCCTGAGTTGGGTAAATAAGAAGTAATGAAGGAGCCAAGAATAAATTCTCTGGTGGCTTCACAGCACTGGCCTCAGTTTAAGCAACTCACCAGCCAACATATCCACAGCATAATGAGTAAGAATCTCCCTAGAGTATTGGGATGAATCTAAACACTCAGTGTAACCTATCAGCATGTGTATTTTTTTTTTTTTTGATGCACACATGCCTGTGAATGAGGTTCTTCTCTCAAGAGCACTTGGGTAAATCCAAACGCAGCTCATTGGCATAAGAGGATTTGACTTTTTCGTTGTTGTGGTAATGAGCTGTGATAAACACCAGCAGATAAGTTGCATGTTATACACAAACAGTAATAATAAATAAAATAGTAATAATAACACATTGTCAGTGCTACCATGCAGATTTCCCAAGAATCTTGTTGTAGCAGGAAGTTGGCGATGATGTTTACTTTCCCTCTGTGTAGGTTTAACTCAAACCATTGACTATGGCTTAAATTTGCTACATTTGAGTTCATTTATGTTTAAAAAATGTATCTCACAATTATGTAAGGGCCATCATCACCTTCAGAAGTTTAGCAATTTATATGTTGTTCTTTTTTGAAAGTTAAAGAATAACACAACACTGGCATATAAAGGAGTCTTTCTGCTGGTGCAGAAAACCAATAAATTATCAATATTTGTTACAATTTTCTTCTCTCGAGATATTTTTTCTATAATAGCATCCAGTGAATTCAAAAAAATGTTAGATACAACAAAATGCATGTCATAACATTATTGCATTATATTGGAATGTAATTCTTATGTTTCATTTGCAAAAGAGGAAGCAGAATTCCTCCACCCACCACTCAAAAACTAGATTATATGCACTGAAACCTTGATTTATATATATATAAAAAAAATGTTCTTCTTGAATATCTCAGGCAAGAGGTTGCATTTATTTGTCATGTTAGCCTTCACCTTTTGGCTCATCATGCAGAAAGGTATTTGCAGAACTTTTTCTCTTTCCTCCTTTTTCTTTATTCCGCATAGAAAAATCTGTTGTGAACAGTATATGCTTAGGCTATGGCTGATTTGTTCTACAGAAACATTTACGAGTCAATATAGATTATCCATTGTATAATGCATCTCTAATTGTGTTAATTAATCAAATAAATATGGGCTGCTTAAAAAGCACAGGGATGTATAATCAGTTGAAAGGCCATATACCGAGGTCCTCCTTTAAAATGTCTTAGACTGTCACCTCCGCTCACTTTTTCTCACGCTCTTTATGATCAGAAGATGTTGTACAAGGAGACAGCCATCATCATCATCATCTCCTGAATTAATTACACATGCTCATCTGCAATCAAATACCTCCCGGTCACGACAGTGTTCTTTGTTCATATCAGCAATCATATCAGTGTTTGTGAATATATATGCATATCAATGCGCAACAATATCTGAGTCTGAATTTCCACAAGAGTCTGCAGTTGTGTGCGTATGGGAGACCATGCCGCATATCAGCTTATGATGTACAATAAACCATGGGTATCCCCTAGCACCCAAATGTTAATAATGGAAGAAGTAGCTTTCTTTCTGTTATGTATTATTAAAAGAGATTATGCACACACCACGTCTACAGGGACAAATGAATCAGCACAGAATAAACCTGTGTGTGCAAAGCCTACTGACTGTGTGTGTGTGTTTGTGCATGTGTGCATGGAAATGTGATGAGTGTGGGCTGAAGATCAAAGATTTAAGATAAGAGGAGTAGTTAACTGTGCATTTTTCCTTCTGGCAGGAACCATAGAACTATCATACTCAGGAATAAAATGCATTTTACAAAATCTGAAGTGAGCCGGCAAATGATGAAAGATACTAAACATGGCATGGATGTAGGCTTATCATTGATTATTATTAACAGCATCTGTATATTCTAAAGACCCAGGTAAAAAATGTATACATAAAGTAATTGTAAGTTGATTTGAACATTTTTTAGCACTTTTATATAATCATTGTGCTGTGGCAAGGCCTTTGGAGTCATTATTTAGAATAGACTATGCATGAGAGGTCAATACCAATCTCTGTTAGATATTTTACATCATACCTTCTTTTTATTAATTAGTAGTTTTTTTCTTATCAGTTTGTAGTAGTAATAATAATACTAATAATAATGATAATAAGAATATTTTAAACATTATGCCTCTCTCTAGAGCAAACTTTTTGTTGTAATAGTTGTAAAAATCACATTTACTGCACAATAAGGGAGGAATTGCTGTTGACAAGTGGTGAAAGCTGTGAACTGAAGTTAAGACAGTGAATTGGGCAGATGGTATGAAATGAGGGTGGCATTTTGAATATCATTTTTATAATTGAATCTACATGGCAAGATTTCTTTTGAAAACTGTCAGATAACATGCTGTGTAATATCAATAAATAAAAACTAAATACATCCAATTTCCATCTAGGTTTTACATCAGCTCATTGTGTAGAAAGGAAGAATTTTCATTTTTTAGTATTGCTGACAGAAATTAATTGATTTTAAAGTATGCTGTTATCTTTTCCCCTGGGACCACAGTCGGAATAACCTTTCAGTTTTTCTGTAATTATTTTTGTATTATACCGCATTATTGGATTTTCCGATCTTTTACACACTGTTTACTTTGCTGGCAAACCACCAAAAAAAGCACAGTACAATAATCTGCTAAAAACAAAATATCCCCTCAGAGATGTAAAATATCTTAATGGACACTGAAGTGTAGCTCAAAGATAAATCCCAACATTCCAACTTTAAATGAAGTTTCTTGAGGATGTGTGTGTGTGTCTCTGTGTGTGTGAGGTAATGATGTGCCTTTATCTACTTTCCACAGCCCATTAATCCTGAGTGTGGGACAAGCAGTCATTACATATTTAACCCAGGTCAGTTACTGTGGGTGGCAGATAGGTGCTGTGTATGTGAGTATGCTTGTGTGATTAGCTCCAAAGCCTCATCCATACAAACACATATATGCGTGTGAACATGAATACCACTTTAAAATTTCCCCCTAGACTTTTACACGTACGCTATTTATGTGTTTAGCTCTCAACAACTGTGTTTGCGGAATTTCTGTGTGTGTGGATATGATATGTAAAACCTGACCTTAAGATAAAACCCTCAGCTCAAGCGTTCCTAATATTATCCCCCCCCCCTCCTCACAGGAGCTGCTAGATAAATTTCAGCCTCAGAGAACAGGTGAGGTTAAAGCAGGCGAATTATGCATATGGGACTTCACCAGCTCCCTCAATACCCTCTATCTTTTTACTCTAAGTTTGTCAGCCATAATATGAGGGGCCGTACAAGCCAAAATTCATACTTTCACTCTCACATACATATATTCTTCTTTCATGCACATGTATTGTCACTCTCACATACATATATTCTTCTTTCAGGCACATGTATTGTCACTCTCACATACATATATTGTCATCTCGCACACCTTTATTCTTATTTCATATCCATGTATATTCACTCTCACATAAATCCATTAATCTTCCTTTCACACACATGTATTCTATTTTTCTTAATGCTACATATTTTTATGCTGACATATATTTATTCTCCTTGCAGGTGCAGCCCTTTCTAGTCATACATATATATACATACCCTTTACCTTTCAACACATATATATTTGTACTCCTATACTCATATATACAAACAATCCCAGTGTTTATCCTTTACCCTTGCATACATACACTCTGACATTCACATCTGCATTTCCTAACACAGGAAGTTAATCCTTTAAGCAGGAAGTTATTCTTAAACCAGGAAATGTAATACACTTGGAGAACTTACTTGACATACCCAGACCTAAACCAGAAGAACCAAGCAATGAAGCTGTTCAAAGTCATCCTGCTTTCTTTGCTAGTATTGCAGTTAATTTGTCAAGTAAGTAGTAATGAAAATGACATTAGAACTTTTTTAAATAATGTATTAGAATGTTTGGAACAAATTCAAAGAGAAGCTACAGATTCTTTTGTTCGTCAGAGGCTCCATAGAGAACTTGGTGATCACATTCAAACCTTATCTGGAATTTTGTCCATCTCAAGATTTGTTGACGATGCAAGAAATAGAGAAGCAGTGAATACATTACAGTCCTTAAATGGATGGCTAATTTTTTTACTGACTGCTTATGAAACCAGACAAGGAACTACATCTGAGAACAGACTTGTCTTGCTACCTCCACCTCTCATGACTTGCTCTCAAGGTCGACCGCGATACAGCATTTCAAGAGAGCAAATATCTCATTTAGTATCTCTTGGAATGAACTGGCAAAGCATTGCAACATGCTTAGGGGTTAGCTCCCGTACTCTGTACAGGCACAGAGAGGACCTTGGCATTGAGCCACTGACTTATGCAACATTATCCGATGAAAACCTGAACAGGGTTGTTAGGGAAATTCTTCAGTATACCACAAATGCAGGTGAACGATATGTGCATGGCAGCTTGAGATCACGTGGGTTACGAATCCAAAGGTGGCGTGTAAGACAAAGTCTACAAGAAATTGACCCCTTTGGACGTTCCCTCAGAAGACGCAATGCAATACGTCGACGACTGTACAGTGTTCCTTTCCCCAATCAGTTATGGTGAGAAAATTCTAACAGAAAAACAGTCCTGATTCTAAGTCTATAGCGAAATGGATTATTTAAAGCAAAATAACTCATTGTTTTATTTACTCAAACGTGTGCATATCCTTGACCATGTCATAGTTTCCCCATACATAACTTATACTTATTTCATTTTTCTATAGGCATATAGATGGAAACCACAAACTTGTGAGATGGAGGATGGTGTTCCATGGCTGTGTGGATGGTTTCAGTAGAACCATCATCTACCTTGCGTGTTTAGATAACAACAGGGCATCAAGTGTTTTGTCACTGTTCGTGGTTGGTGTTCAGAACTTTGGAATGCCATCCAGAGTGAGATGTGATCATGGACTAGAAAACACTGGTGTTGCCCGTTTCATGCTTTACAGGCAAGGACTGAACAGGCATAGTGTTATCACTGGCAGGTCTGTGCATAATCAAAGAATTGAGCGATTATGGGCAGAATTAAATCGAGTAGTCTCATATCATTTTGTTAATCTTTTCAATTTTATGGAGGAGCATGGTGTATTAGATTCACTTAATGAGGTCCATTTATTTTGTCTTCATTATATATATTTGCCACGTATTCAAAGAGCTGCCACAGAATTTCAGAACCAGTGGAATAACCATGGACTTTCAACACAAGGAGGGCAAACCCCTCTTCCCCTCTTCAGCTGTGGCAAAGGGGCATTATCAACAATGCAGGAATACATAACCCAAATATGAATGGTATTTGTGAAAATGACTTTGGTATTGATGAATGCAGACCACTGCCAGAGCTGGAGACAAACAATAATGTCATTGTTCCATCAATTAACATTTCCATCAGTGACACCATGATGGTTACACTTCAACAGACCTTTGATCCATTTGAAGATGATGGCAATAACGGTATAGATTTATTTTGCAACCTTGTTCGTTTTCTTGAGAGACAATCCTAAAATATCAATAAGGCCTCTGGAGAAATTTCATTTACTGTAATTGTGGTTGTGCAGCTTAAAAAGAATACAGTGCCAAGACTGTTGTTAGTTCAGTATTATTAGAAGTTTAGTCACAGCTTTAAATTTCAAGAATGCTACTATCAACCTTTACATGCATGTTGATGGTTTGTATACAATTTTAAAGAATTTATGAGTTGTATTATGTGAGTGTGTTGAGATTTTACAACCATGTTTTGTTTTAAAACACCTTATTAAAAGAAAAAATAAATTTGTGCAACCACATCTTATTGAGGTTTTTGGTCATCACAATCACCAGATGTATTGTCTTGGAACAAGATGACTCAAACTGATAACATTAATACAGTCAGTAAACACATCAAACATGGATCACTGATCAAATAGAACAGAAGTGTCAGATAAACAATATTGAAGAACACCAGAGAATAAAAGCAACAAACAAGTACAAAGCTAGAAAACAAAAATAATCACAATGCACATAAATTAATGCAATGAAAAAATTATTATTGAATTATGTTAGTATATATAACTATTGTATACTTGTAGAACGGTACCCTGACAAGCAAAAAGACTTGAAGCAAATGAACATTTGTTAAAAGGTCAATGCAAAAACAGAGCCTCCAATCACAAAATAGGTGGGTGAAATATGAAATATGGCAACATAAAGTAAATTCAGCTTGGTCTCAAGTGTGTTAATTGGTGTTTTAGGTGGAACATTTTGAACATTTTTTGTTTGATTTCTGGGAAAGAAAATGCAATGATATTCAAAACAACCCCCCCCCCCCCCTTAGAATTACTTAATGATTGACACTCATTAATTTAACTGAGTGCAAAGCTCAGATTAGCATACTAACCTGACCAGGAATTAAGCTATTCCAAAACCATGTGTATTACCTAATGCAAAGTCCATATTTTCCTGAAAGTCTTTGTAAGAGGTATGAAGTGGTAACTTTAAACAATTGATGCACGTGTTTGCAATGGGTAGTTTAGACATGGTTTGTGCATCAGGCTCTTGGTGAAGAAATTCAATGGATGGTTGTGGAGAGAAGCCAATTGGTGGAACAGTGTTGGCTCCAGTGGCGAAGGCAAGAATTGTCCCCAGCTTCTGTGTTCCGTCTTGATCTAAAGGAAAAGCAATACTGTCAAAAATGGCATTAAAGACAAAAAACACAGCAAGCATTTCTACTTTTAACTGATTCAATGAAAAGATGCACCGCATTATAAATTGAACACACAATGCTTAAAACGCTAAATTTACCGTCTGCATCTGTTAGGTAGTCTCTCCAGAAACTAATGACAACTGCTTCAGCATGCCTTTTATTGCTCCCAGCTGGAGAAAGGCGGATGGTAAAGAGGCTGTCAAGAAGGTCAGCTGTAAGCACTGAAGGTGACCAGCATAGAAGGGTGCGAAAACTCTCTGGGTGAGCTTGGATTTTGTCCAGCACCTCAAGTGTCCGTAGTCCATCCTGAAATCTAAATGATAATCAGAATTACCTTTAAAATCACAAATCACATCAAAAATGAATGGATCCAAGAAGTATAATCTAAAACATATGAATTTATATATACAATAATTTTTACTTCAGATTATTCACATCATCAAAAGTGTATAGCCCAAATCTGCATTTTTCATGTGATGCTGTCACCTTTGGAGAAATAATGAAAAACATTACATGTCAATAGATGCATGAAAGCGCTTGACAAGAACTTCATAAAAATGATTTTTTTATTGCATTACTCCAGGGATATCAGCCTAAAATCAATACATACCAGCACTATCAAGCGCCAAGTTCATTTTGCCTTCTTCACCCTCAAACATTGGAGACAGGGGCAAAGCTTCGATCAGAAGTCTTAGAAATTCTCTTCTTGGTCCACCCAAGTCAACAGCCTCTTCAGGTACTCCCATATCGTCAGAAAACCTGACAGAAATTGTGTGGCATGGATCATATGTCGCTCGTTTAAAACCTGTAATTGCTCCATCCAGGACTGTTGATCTATTAATGTTGAACTTGCATTTCTTCTGTTGGTTTACTTTTGCAGAAAGTTCCTCCAAAATATCTTTTGCTGATACCAAACAACTTGAAGTCCTGTAGGATTAAAAAAAAGAAAAGAAAAAAAAAGAAAAAAAATATTGAAAAGAACATCAGTAAAAACTTTCACATACAAGGGCTACAAGGACATACAAAGTTTTGTCAAAATCAGAATCAGCATACTTTATTAATCCCTAAAGGAAATTATCATAATCATAAGCAAAATGTACAAAGGAGTATATTGCTCAGTGGCTTTTTATTTTGTTTATATGTTTTGGAGAACTAGAAAGCAGTAGAGCAAAGAAAAATAGTTTCAATGCACAATAAGTAAATAACAATAAATAAATTTCATTTCATTGTCAGATAGGCTCTGTTAAAAATTCGCTGCCTATTTCAAATAAAATAAAATTTGCCAGCATTACAGCATTATCATTTGACTCTGTAGACATTATTCAAAAAACTGTTTTGTTAACAGCAAATATAAATATCATATATGCATATAAATATCTGAGGATGGATTACACTCCTTCACAACACTGGTTACAGTATTGGATTGCAACAAATATGGTGTGTTTAATTGGCTACTGTAAAACATTTGTATTTGAAACTAACCTTTCGCTCTGCAGGCTTGCTAGTATAGCCTGGTTAAGTTCCTCATCATCAGAAGACATGTCAGATAGTGGAGTCATGATTGAAAGGTAGTTATCGTAGTTTACAGATTGACTGTGTGTTGATGTAGAGGGTAATGCTGAACAATGATTCTCTGAATTCCTGGTCTGGTAGGGTGACCTTGAGGTATTTCGGCACGTCAGGACCAGAACTGGATCACTTAAAGATGCAGATGATGAGGTAGAAGGCTGACTAGTGGAAGGGTAGATTTCCAATGAAGACACTGGTAACTGGCTGAAGGAAATGTTTGTTGAAGCGCTGCTGTACTTGTGTGAGATACTACTTTCAAGGGTCAAGGCAGGAGTTTCCGTTAATAATGTTCCATTACAAACTGATGAGGCAGGAGATTGCGTCGGAGCAGAGATTGGTTGGAAGGCAGCTGTTGAACTGGCAAAACTGTCTGAAGATGATGAGCGCAGCTGCCTTGATGAAACAGGGTTTTCTTCACAGTTTTCCTCACTGCTGTAGCTTGTAATATCATCCTTAGAAATAAAATTATAATTATAATAATTCACATATATTGAATTTGAACATTAAATACCATATATCCAACCTCTTCTGCTTATTCTTATTAGAGGTGGGGTGGTTGGAGCCTATCCCAGCTACCATAGGGTGAGAAATTTCAAGAGTTAATAGATCTTTCTCACAATTACTTTTACATACTAGGCAGACAAAATTGTAACACATCTCCTGAACAGCAGTAGTCTTACGTTCTATAATTCACAAACAGTCCAACAGAGCAGCTGTAAATGTAGTCAATACCAGAGCTTAGGATTAACATTTTAAAAAAGGAACATTAACTTGGTACTATTCTATCCAACTACAAAAGGTGAAAGGCAAGTTGAAAAAGAACAGAGATGAGAAAGTTCAAAGGTTGTTTATGCACCAATTTTTGGTCTTCATATTATTACTGTACAGTGCTATGTAGATTCATTCAAAAGTCAAATAACGTACCAAAATTGGTTTTGATGGTCTGATGTATAGGGCTTTCGATTTATAAATTTTATGTATGAGATTTGCATCCAGCTCCTGTCCTGCTCGCAGTTTGGGCGCAATCAGTCTGTTGCCACAAGCCATCAGAAACTCCAGGCTGGAAAACAGTTAAGTTGTAAAATGTTTAAAATCCAAAACAGCAAAAATGTTCCAATAACTTTTTTAGACCTAATCTTGTTTTCCTCTTTGAATCAGACTTAAACCAGTAGTAACAGAAGTAAACTTTATACAAATGTCAAAAAAGTATGCCAAAAATGGAGTGTTCAAGAAAGGATAACTGATTTGGTTCTTTTAGTTTAGTTTACTGATTCATGTCTACCTGTTCTCTGACTTAAATCGTTATGTAAAGCTTTGAAATGCCTAGATATCGAAAAGACTACTGACAAAAGCTGTGTCGCATTAGGTTTCGACTGCTAGCACAACCTACCTTACATCAATAGAAAGTTTATTTCCAAAGGCGTCCCTTATTTGTTCAGAGACAGTTTTCTGGTCCCAGGATTTTTGGAATTCAAATCCATTCAATATATGCCCTTGTTCATGTAAATGTTGTTTTGTGCGATGCTTGACAACAACACTGCTTGATGGCCGTGGAAGAAGGATGACATCTTTGTTGAAAGTATCATGATAATGTGTCTTGGCCCTATAAAACAAAACAGAAACTATATTCAGATTTATGTATCCTTTGTTTTATTTACCTATACTTAGACACTATCAGTTCCTTAAGAAAGTTGCTAATGTCACTTGGTAGTGACCAGCTTACACGTTAAACTGTTGCTAAGCTTTTATAAATAAAATAAAATGTTACACAGTTCATATTAAAAAAACAGTATCACAGCTAGCCATTTAGCCCACTTGAATATGTTTAAAGTTGCTCGTGCATGTAAGAGTTGAGTATAATAGCAAACACAAATAACAGAAACATAATTTGAAAGAAAAAAAATGCTTAAAATATTTTGTTTAAATTCCAAGTAATAGCATGCTTATAAATTGCCTTTGAAAAAAATGGAAAATGTACGTAAAATAGAAAATGTTTTGGGGTTTGACCATTTTAATTCACTGAAGCTTGAATTAAAAAAAAAAAAAAAAAAAAAAAAAAAAAAATAATAAATAAATAAATAAATAAATAAATATATATATATATATATATATATATATATATATATATATATATATATATATATATATATATATATATATATATATAGATAGATAGATAGATAGTACAATGAAAGAAAATCTAAATGCTCCAGTTCAACTACAGTGCGGCCCCTTCAATCACAAAAGCTCAAAAAATAAACTGCATAAGGATTTTTTTTACTGCTCTTTAAAATGAAATACGCCTACAAAGAGGCATACAAACAAACATTTGCTATTACTTTTTACTTTGACTAAAGAACAAAAAAGACACCAATCATATTTCTTTTTTTCTTATTTCATACACTGTAGAAACTGGACTGAAGGTATGACTTGGCATCCATGTTTATCTACCTCTACAGTGGTACAGATATTGATCTGTGAGTGGATCAATATCCAACACAGAGTTGGATTGATGTCTTCTAGCAAGATTAAAATTCTACCCCAAAAAATAAATAAATAAATAAATAAATAAATACAAAACTAAACAAAAACAACAAGAAAATTAACCCAACCTTTTATTTAGCAGGCTAATGTAGCTACCACCTCCCACATTAATAAAGAAGATTTAATATAAAGTAATCTTAAAGTAAGCATCAACTTACACTCGGGTCACAAGTACAAACAGCCACTAATATTGAAATAAATGCCACGGTCTTTACTGTTTTTAATGTGGATGCTGCTGAATAAATTAGCTAGGGCTAAAAATTTATATGGGTAACAAAGTGCGTTGCTAAATCAGCAAAGCACATTTCGTATTTTGTATTTCGCAGTTGTATAGTTAAGTGGCAAACTGTTTTGTTCTTACCTTTTCCTTGATCTGCAGTTCCAGTTGCCAAAGTGTTTCTGGGTCTGATATCGCAAAGACTGCCCCACTCCAGTCGAACTCCGTGTAGCTACTTGACTCGTTGAAGCTACCCGGGTGTTAGCTGGTCTAAAAAGTTCCCTCATCTCACTTTCCACCGTGCTGTGGGTAACACTGGGTGCAGTTGAGCCCGTCCCATCTCGATCAAGTGACGAGGACAACGATGTGACCGTTTCAGGAGATGATAAAATATTTCTTAACAACCCGACAGCTTGGTGAAGAACTCGAGTTTCTTCTCCCCCCTGCATGCTGTCAGACACTTGAAAGTGACCCGCGCGTGCTTCTCAGCCAATCACAGCGGTACAGACACCCAGCCTTCCGTTTCCATTAAACTCCTTCCGTTTCCACTATACTCTTTTGTTCACATACATTATTATCTTGCATACATATATTTTCTTCAGATATGTATGCATTCTCTTCTTACATACATATATTATTTGTAAGATTAAATGCATTTTGAATGCATGTAAATGAGAGCAAAATGTAGGAATGCATAAATGAAAATGCATGTATGTTAGAGTGCAAATGTATAAATATGTAGATTAAAATACATGTATAAGAGAGCATAATATTGCAATGTGTGTGTTAAATATGTGTAAACATGAGAATAAAAATATCTAAATATAAAAATTAAAATAAAACTACGTGAGAGTGAAAGTATATGTATGTGAAAGAAGAATATATGTGTGTGAGAGTGAAAATATATGTATGTGTGAGTGAAAATATATGTGCGTGAAAGAAGAATGTATGTATGTGAGAGTGAAAATATATGTGCGTGAGAATGAAAATATATGTATGTGAGAGTGAAAATATATGTGTGTGAAAGAAGAATGTATGTGTGTGAGAGTGAAAGAATAAATTTTGGCTTGTACGGCCCCTCATAAGCTAAAATAAGAATAACTCCTTATGCTGTAAATTTACTTTAATCCATGAGCCACTCATGTTGTCACAGCATCTGCTGTGTTTTACGTGCGCAGTGCTAATCGGCAGTTGCTATCGGGTTTTACTCCAAGCATATAGAATTCCTATGGATTTTCGACATTTTCCCCATCCTCTTGTCAGCCATCACATTCTATTTGTTCCAGATGGCTGGACTTAGCCGATCTGGGATTAAAATGCTGGATTTCTGTGGTAGAGTGATAGGCATTAGAATTCAAGGGCTTACAACATTTTGCAGATGAGTTACCCAGCAAGCTGATAACCTTAAGAATCCTATTTAGAATGTATCTGAGTTTCATTTATCTCTCCTGCTGATTTTTTCTATTTCACAGACCTGCCATCTGTACATTTTTCAACATACCTTTGTATCTGTCTGTGTGTTTGCGATTATGACAGGGTGTGTGTACAGCTCAAGGCCAAGAAGATAGTCTAATAGTTTTAGTTACCAAGGTAAATAGAGACAAATCCACAATAAGACACAAGTAATGCAGGTTTATGGACACCATCATGTGCAAAGTAGTTGATCTCTGCTCAATATACTGCTTCTTTCTGAATGTGTCCTTCTACATTCCCACTGGTAATGTTTTGTCCCTCTGGCATGGCATCAGCCTACTCGCCGAATAAGGAAAACACACACAAACAGGCTTCTTCCTGTCCCCATAAAGGCTCAAAGTCAGTGAATCATCATTGCATTTAGGGCCACCTAAGGCCTGCCTTGGGTTAGCACACAGCTAGCTCACCCATGAAGTGACAGTAATTGCGGCATTATTTTTGTTCTCTTTTTTGTTGCCTACATTATAAATGAAGGCAGTGACCCTTCATCTGTCATATCAAATTTAGAGTAGCTAGGTAGAAAGACAACCCAGAGAACACAAGGCCTTCGGACAGATTGGAACCAACTAACATACCCCAATTTCGACCAGAAGACTGCAGTTTGATCCTTATTTGGGACTATTTTTTGAGAGTGAGTTTCACTCGCTGTTTGGTACAAAACCACTTGACTTTGGTTAGGAAAAGAGCACATCCAAACTAAAGCACAGTCTAAACCTAAATGTTCACGGTTTTCTGGGTGCCAACGTCTGCCCCATGGAAATAACAACACCTGTGCACATTTTACATGTATTTATTCACCCGACCTCAAGAGGACGCTTTAAAACATAATTATACGCCGTAATAGCAGCTTCCACAAGCAACCAAAGCGGTTGTTTTGTTGGGGAGGACAGTCTTTACCTAGAGGATGAATTCCAATGACTTTTGATGACCTAATTACAATCTCTTCCTCTTGTGGCATCCCGAGTTTGATTTTGTTTTCCAGTGAAACGTCTCAACAACCATTAGATAGATTTCCCATGAAATTCTTGATGCCCACAGCGTGAATCCTAAAGACTTTGATAATGTTTTCTTCTTTTCCTTTTGTGCCAACAGGTTGACAACAAGTGCACGCAGTCAGTTATCAGAAGGAAATTTTGTGGCAGTGTGTGCATGCCACTGTTTTCTAGTTTCCTTTACAATAGCAGCCTGTATCAGGCCGACCACCTGACTGCGAGTGTCACTGACTATCTGCTTCTCTAAAGAGCCTCGCAGCCAGGATAAAGATTTACTACAGGCAGGAGGTGTAAACATGAGTGAGAAAGAGGAAGTAAAAGATGAAAGAGGAAGCAGAAAGAAAAGGGAGGGAAGAGGTAGAGAAATGTTTTGAGCTTGAAGGCAGGAAAGAACATTAAAAAAGCACTGACCCATTTTTATCTTCACATATAGAATATATCTATCATATATTATTTGTGATCCACAGGATTTTATTAGTAATTAGTTGTAAAGTTGAGATTACGTTATTACACACAGCCACAGAAATGGAAATCTGCCCCCTTATCACTATGCTGTGTTGTCTGTCAAAATGGTCATTAGTCTCATCACAGTGTGCAGAGTGCTCCAAAGCATGTACGTGTGTGCCTCTTTTTTCTCTCCTTGAGTGTCTGTCCACGTGCCTGTGTGTCTGTGAAGGTTCTCAGTCATCCAGGTCATCGTAGTCAAAGGAGCTTGCAAAGAAAAGCGTCTGGACTTCTTTAAGTTACTTGAAGACGTTTCACCTCTCATCCGAGAAGCTTCTTCAGTTCTAAGGTCAAATGGTGGAGAGTCCCAGATATAAACCAGGTTTATATCTGGGACTCTCCACCATCTGATATAAAGAGTCCCAGATATAAACCAGGTTTATATCTAGGACTCTCCACCATCTGATATAAAGAGTCCCAGATATAAACCAGGTTTATATCTAGGACTCTCCACCATCTGATATAAAGAGTCCCAGATATAAACCAGGTTTATATCTGGGACTCTCCACCATCTGACCTTAGAACTGAAGAAGCTTCTCGGATGAGAGATGAAACGTCTTCAAGTAACTTAAAGAAGTCCAGACGCTTTTCTTTGCAAGCTCCACGTGCCTGTGTGTTTCAGTTAGATTGACAATACGTTAGACAAAGACATTGGCTGAAGACCATTTCCACTGATATGATTTTTCATTCGCTGCTTTCCTTGACTTTTCCTTGACAGAGCTCAGCCTACAAAAAGGATAAAAATGTAAGAAAGTAATACAGTTTTAAAACTATTCACCAAACTCCTACTGCATATCAATGAATTAATATCATAAATTAAAATAATAATCAGTTGCTATCTGAATTTCAGTCCATATAATTTAACAATACTTGTTAAGCACACTTATCTTCAAAACTTTTCTCAGAAGGTTATTTTATTCTAATTATTTATGATGCTATTATTTATTGTTTGATTTAAGTATTGTTGTTGTTACCTAAAGTCTTGGCAGAATTTAATCTAAATATTTAATGGGCTTATTAATATGGTCTTTGATGGAAAAAGACCAAAACAAAACAAACATATATATATATATTAGGGGTGCAACAATACTCGTATCGATATTGAACCGTTCGATACAGTGCTTTCGGTTCGGTACGCATATGTATCGAACAATACAAAATTTTAAATTTATTTTATCAACTTTCCTTCTGACGATGCTGTCTGTGTTGAGCGCTCAGTGGATCTGCGCTTGACAGTGCAACCTAGGCGGAGTAGTCGAACGCAGATTCACTGAGCGCAGGGCAAGCTAGCGAGACAGAAGTTAAGCTCTCCTTGCAACATGGCAAATTGAACCTCCCCCACCCTAATTCAGATCTGGCGTTTGGAACTATTTTGGTCTTCATGTGAAGTATGACCCTGGAGGTAAGTGCGTCATGGACAAAAGTAAAACAGTATGTCGGATGTGCCACGCAATGCTCAATTACATGGGTGGGAACTAGTGCGTTAGCGCAGTTAGCTCGTTAACGTGTTGGCCGTCCAGCCCCACGCACGGGCGATCCGCGGTAGCTCGTTAACGGAGATTTGCCCTGTTGTGGCGTTAATGTCATTTCAGATTAACGCTGACAGCACTAGTGGGAACACAATGAATATGACTGAACATTTACGCCGACATCACCCCAGTGCAAAGACAAGTGGAAGCAGACAAAAACAACAAGCACGCATGCTACAAACTTTACCCGAGTCATTTAGACAGCCGTTAGCACATGATTCTCCTTATGGGGACCTGATATGTTTAATATGCTGCTGAGAATATAGCCCAGAAGAAGCGTATAGTATAGTTTTTATTTTGGAAAGAGACATTTCTCTGTAATAAACTCTCTTTTCCAAAGATGAGGGATTTCTCGATCAGATAGATTTATTTATTTTTATTACTTTGTTGTTTCAGCAACATTAAATTTAAAAACTGTACTTTTGAGTTAAAATATATATTTATAATTTTAATAAATGACAAATTAAAAAGGCATGAACTTTTTTTTTTGTATCAAAAAAATATCGAGCCGTGACACCAAAGTATCGAACCGAACCGAACCGTGAATTTTGTGTATCGTTGCACCCCTAATATATATATATATATATATATATATGTGTATATATATATATATATCTATATATATATATATATATATATATATATACAACAAATATTTTGTTTAAATTCCAACTTCTTTTGTGTTATTTACTTTAATGAAAGTGGGTTTAACTCTTTTTGGAGGAACTACATTCCTTCCTGGGTGTGTTGCTGTTCACCTCCTCTCCGTTTGAAGTCAATAAACTATGAAGGATGACTCATTTGAAGCAAATGCTGTTTTGAATGTACCCCATTTGAATCTAATGTGTTTCAAAGCATGTGTCCTTTGAAGTCGAAACTTGTCCCCCTCTGAGGCCACACGTCTCAGAATTTGTCCTCTCTGAAGTCAATGCGTGTCCCATTTGGAAGTCAATGCTTGTTAAAAGATGGATACTAAAGGCTGAATGCATAGCTGAGTAATAGTCTTTGGTTTGTTGGCTTCTAAACACCGGTCGCTAACTTCTCTTCGATCAGGGAGTTGTTTTCTGTTCTCAATCTCTCACCGTTGTCATTGAGATTATGGTGAAATTGAAAGTTTAACCGTATGCATGGGTCTGTACATTTATATGTTAAACAGACTGAATCCTGTATTTGAGATACTGTAAATGTAGTGCTTTCAGCTGTGTCTTCTGTTGTTATTACAATATTTGCTTTACATTATACAGTGAACAATACAGTCAAACTTCAGATTATGAAAGAGGATTTTTTAGACATAAAACAATGTATATAAAACACAAAGCACTATTCATCTAAAAATTTGTGGACCGTGTATATTTAACAAATTCATGTATACAGAAAAGCTGGGCGGTGTGCTTAAGCACAAAGAATGTCACCAAAGTGGAAAAGACATCAAACCTTTAAGTGCAAAGCCATTCTATTCACTAATTCTTGTTGTGTGATGCATGACTCTATGTTATATTTGTTCAAATAGTCCTTTACAAAACCTTTGTTTGCACTTTCTGATACAAATCTATCTATCTATCTATCTATCTATCTATCTATCTATCTATCTATCTATCTATCTATCTATCTATCTATCTATGTGTGTGTGTGTGTATATATATATATATATATATTTACTATAACTTTTTTATTTTTTAAAAACATGTTTCTTTTTCTAATTAAGAAAACCTTATTTATTTTAACACATTTTAGACACCAATATTTTCTTTTCTCATTTTCATATTTAAATTCTGCAATGCAATTTTCAATAATTAGTTTAAGATCACATACCTATTTCACATTTTGCCCTTTCTTCTTACAAGGTAAAAACACTTTGGAATACAGAATGATTTCTCTTGCTGGGACTGTGGAGGTACTCAAATCTCATGAAATATATAAGAAGCTCATGTTACATTCTGTTTTTAGTCATATATGTTGCAATGGTGTGAGTTCAACCTCTCCTTTCAGTTTTATGAATAATGGGTTTTTTTGTGTGTAGCACAGAAAAGGTCTGCAGATGTGTAACTGTAATTCATTATGATTTTGTCAGTTTGTGTTTCCAACAGCAGAGTTGCTGTTGTGTGTGCATATGAACATATGTACAGAATATATACTGTATGCAGTACTCGTGCATACATTTCTGCATATACAGTGCTTAACAAGTTTATTAGACCACCATCCAGCTAATGCTAATTACCATTTTTTTATTGTTTCTGTAACAGTTAATCCACCAGTATGTCCAGTCACTTTAATCAACATTTTTAATTCTAAAATGTAATTATTGTTGTTTTCCATTAATTTCCAAATTTATTGTTTTTCAACAAAGCTGAACAAAAATAGTGAAGTCATTATTTTTTTTATTAAGATGCCGAATTATTTACTTGCATTTCTGAGGACAAAAAAATGTTTTAGTGGTTCAGTGTGGATGAAATTTGGGTATAAAAATGTGAATTCAGTTTGTTTTTTGTTATATATTTTTTTAATATTTCAAACAGTTTTTGACAGATTTCTAATTGGTTTCCTTGTTTTTAGGACAGGTAGTCTGATAAACCTTTAATCACTGTGTATGTTTACTAAGAATCTGCCTTTCCATCTCACCCATCAGTCCTAATATGCCCTCATTTCAAAAGCAAGATAAAATGTATTTACTCTTGAATCAATGTCTACTCAGACAGGTGTACTCTGGCCTTCATGTGCTGCATGAGTCACATACTCACAAACATACAAGCAAGCATACCAGGCAACATCAGGGATGCATCTCTGTGGATTTAATATGAGGTGAAGTATCTGTGCCAGTGACTTTGGAAGAAGGAACTTTGTTAATTGCTGGTTTCTTAATGAAACATATATTTGCACACAGCTGTAATGGTGATTAGAGCAGGAAGCAGAGGAGACACTCAAAGGTAAAAGGAGAAGTAAGCAACAAGAAGCAGACCCAAGGAGGAAAAAAATGGAAGATAAATAAAAGATTGCTTGGAAGAATAAATTCTGTGCCATTTTTGGATGTTTTCTCTCTCTCACACCCTCACTTGCACACTTTCTGTCACATCCCTACACAGAGACACAAACTCTTTTCACCCTTTGATTGCACACACCAGGGCCTGCATATCTGTTCTGACATGAGGGTATTGTTAGGAGAAGGTGGTTAAAAGATAGCAGAGAGCAAGGGAGGAAAGAAACAGCCAGACAGAGAGACAGACAAAGTAAAAAGAGAGAATGAGGCACTGTAACAAGTTATATTGCAGAGAGGTATGCCATATCTTTTCACATCTTCACCATAGCTTCATCGGAGGGAAAAACAGAAAAAAATGTTTTCCCAAGGTAATTTTCCCAGATGCTTCAGAGCAAATGGTATTTTCTAAGTAAGAACAAGTGAATTAAAGGAAAACAAATACAACAACAGTAGCATCCGTGTTGTAAACAATAATCTGTTTCTGTGTCCCAGCAGAGCTGCGCCCTGCACCTCCCTTGTGCCTGCTTTGACTGTGGCCATTTGAAAACAAACAAATCTATTTTGCTTCTTGCGTATTTCTGTGGCCCGCTGGGATGAGCTAGACTGCTGTGCATTTTTTTTCTAATGTTGCTTGCACATATCTGCTTCCTGTCTTTCTTCCACTTTACTCCACACACAGCAGCATAGGTACACTTACCTACATGTTTATTATGATAACAAGTAGATATTCCTGTCACCATGCACTGAAAACAATGATGTCTACATGCGTCAAGGCAACAGCAATGTTGGCTCGTACTGTATATTTATGGATTCGGTTCTTAATTGGCTCCTTGTGGGCGGGGGAGGGACAATCAGCATCTTTCTCCTTACAAACTCCTCCCAAAGATTTATATTTGGGAATTTGGTGTGTGAATATTGTGGAAAGTAATGTGTCTCTCTTTTATAATTTCTCTACTAATGTGCACTGAACTGAACTCTGATATATGTTAACAGTTGCTTGCTTGCTGAGCACAAACTATTTTCAGTCCTCATTATATTTATGTATCTGGTCTCCCTTCACTTGACTCATTTAATTCGAAATTTCTTTGAAAACTCATGATTATTATTTGGTTAACTTTTAGTGTACATTAAAGAAACACAGGCATGGGACAAATTAAAGGAAAAATTTGAACCCTTGAGAAGATCCAAAAGGAGATCTTTTTCGGTCATTATATCAGGTCATCTGGCTCCACTTCAATTTTGGATCCTTCTCTGTCACACCAACGTTCTGCATGTCCACCTTCACTACATCCATCCATCTTCTATATGGTATATATATATATATATATATATATATATATATATATATATATATATATATATATATATATCTTCTTCTCCTGCCTGGCAGCTCCATGTTCAACATCCTTAGTCCAATGTATCCACTGTCCCTCTTCTGCACATGTCCAAACCATCTCAGGCTTACCTGTCTAACTTTATCTCCAAACAGTTCAACCTGAGCTGTCCCTTTAATATTCTAATCTTGTCCATCCTGGTCACTCCCAGTGAACATCTTAACATCTTCAACTTCAGCTCTGCCAACTGTCTTTTTATCAGTGCCACCATCTACAGACCATACATCAAAGCAAGTCTCAGTTTCATCTTGCAAATCTTTGTTTTGATTCATTGCTAACCTTCTGTCAGAAATCACCTCTGTCACTCTTCTTCACCAACAAGTCTCTTGTGCTCGGTCGATTGTTTTAGATGGCTGACCTTAGATATTTAAACTCATCCACCTTCACTATCTCTGTTTCTTGCAGGTTGAATGTTACACTCACAGCTTCCATGATTTCCAGAGCTATGCTGCAGACTACTATCTGATTCTGCCTAACTACATTCTCCCCCAACAGCAGTTTGCAGTCTTCTTTCTCTTTCATATTTCACCTTCTGCATAAGATGTTGTCCACCTGGGTGCACCTTCCTCCACTTATACATCACCCCGATGTTCTTCCCTCTTCTTGGAGTATGTGCTCACTGCAGCCGTTTCCATCTTTTTTTGCAAAAATTCACTACCATTTGTCCTTCTGCTTTTATCTCCCTAACACCATAACTACCCAACACCTACATGTGCATGGAAGTCTGCTCTAAACACCACGCTCTCTCCCCTGGCGGCACTCTTTACTACTTCATCCAACTTGCTCCTGCTTTTCTTTTGACATCCAGCTTGTGTAGGATACATGCTGACAATACTCAACATCACACCTTCAGTTTCCAACTTCAAACTCATGATCCTGTCTGACACTTCTTCACCTCTTGAACACCATTCACATAGTCTTCCTACAAGATTCCTACTCGATTTCTCTTGCTGTCTACATCACAGTAGAACAGTTTGAATCCACCTCCAATGCTCCTGACCTTGCTTCCCTTTCACCTAGTCTCCTGCACACATTTTCTAACAGTATATACAGTGGCTTGCAAAAGTAATTGGCCCCCTTGAACTTTCCCACATTTTGTCACATTACAGCCACAAACATGAATCAATTTTATTGGATTTCCACATGAAAGACCAATACAAAGTGGTGTACACGTGAGAAGTGGAACGAAAATCATACATGATTCCAAACATTTTTTTACAAATAAATAACTGCAAAGTGGGGTGTGCGTAATTATTCAGCCCCCTTTGGTCTGAGTGCAGTCAGTTGCCCATAGACATTGCCTGTTGAGTGCTAATGACTAAATAGAGTGCACCTGTGTGTAATCGAATGTCAGTACAAATACAGCTGCTCTGTGACGGCCTCAGAAGTTGTCTAAGAGAATATTGGGAGCAACAACACCATGAGGTCCAAAGAACACACCAGACAGGTCAGGGATAAAGTTATTGAGAAATTTAAAGCAGGCTTAGGCTACAAAAAGATTTCCCAAGCCTTGAACATCCCACGGAGCACTGCTCAAGCGATCATTCAGAAATGGAAGCAGTATGGCACAACTGTAAACCTACCAAGACAAGGCCGTCCACCTAAACTCACAGGCCGAACAAGGAGAGCGCTGATCAGAAATGCAGCCAAGAGGCCCATGGTGACTCTGGACGAGCTGCAGAGATCTACAGCTCAGGTGGGGGAATCTGTCCATTGGACAACTGTTATTCGTGCATTGCACAAAGTTGGCCTTTATGGAAGAGTGGCAAGAAGAAAGCCACTGTTAACAGAAAACCATAAGAAGTCCCGTTTGCAGTTTGCCACAAGCCATGTGGGGGACACAGCAAACATGTGGAAGAAGGTGCTCTGGTCAGATGAGACCAAAATGGAACTTTGTGGCCAAAATGCAAAACGCTATGTGTGGCGGAAAACTAACACTGCACATCACTCTGAACACACCATCCCCACTGTCAAATATGGTGGTGGCAGCATCATGCTCTGGGGGTGCTTCTCTTCAGCAGGGGCAGGGAAGCTGGTCAGAGTTGATGGGAAGATGGATGGAGCCAAATACAGGGCAATCTTAGAAGAAAACCTCTTGGAGTCTGCAAAAGACTTGAGACTGGGGCGGAGGTTCACGTTCCAGCAGGACAACGACCCTAAACATAAAGCCAGGGCAACAATGGAATGGTTTAAAACAAAACATATCCATGTGTTAGAATGGCCCAGTCAAAGTCCAGATCTAAATCCAATCGAGAACCTGTGGCAAGATCTGAAAACTGCTGTTCACAAACGCTGTCCATCTAATCTGACTGAGCTGGAGCTGTTTTGCAAAGAAGAATGGGCAAGGATTTCAGTCTCTAGATGTGCAAAGCTGGTAGAGACATACCCTAAAAGACTGGCAGCTGTAATTGCAGAAAAAGGTGGTTCTACAAAGTATTGACTCAGGGGGCTGAATAATTACGCACACCCCACTTTGCAGTTATTTATTTGTAAAAAATGTTTGGAATCATGTATGATTTTCGTTCCACTTCTCACGTGTACACCACTTTGTATTGGTCTTTCACGTGGAATTCCAATAAAATTGATTCATGTTTGTGCTGTAATGTGACAAAATGTTCAAGGAGGCCGAATACTTTTGCAAGCCACTGTATAAACAGATCAGCTCTCTGTACATAGTATCCATATTGCAGTCAATGAGTATTGATAATGAGTCCGAAACACATTTTTGTGCAGGAAAAGAACATTTGCATGAACATATTTGTAAATGAGGCCCAATATAGCTACCTATTGTTTTCAATCATACTGTATTACTGAACTCACTCCGCTTACTATAGTAATCCCTACATTTAAAGCTCCTACTCTCACCTCCACACTCCTACCCTTTCCTCTCTCTTGTTGCCTCGGAACATACCTTGCTCTTCTGAGCTTCCTTTGTCTTTGGCCAAATGTAGCACAGTGCTTTGTAGGCCAACAACACTGGAGATGGTTGTTGTTAACCTGGGCATCTACTGATCTGGAGATCCATTTGTTGGCTCTATAGTAAAGTAGTTTGCAGCTTTGTATATCAAGTAATATGTTGCTGGTTCAATTCTTGGAAGAGAGACACATTATTTTGGGTTTGTGTCAGTGAGGGAATTTTTTGTAAAATTCTTGTGAAGCTACCAGCTGTGGTGAATAGAAAGGACCTGAGAGTAACTTTCCTATTCCTGATAATCCACATTTTCTATTTGGTAAAGATCTTACTCCAGATTCACTTCCTTACACAATCCTGCTAATACAGCCAGGCTTGGAAGTGACACTAGGAGTTCACTGACTTGTGCACCCCGACACCCAGTGTTGCTTGTCCGATCTGCACACAGACTGAAACGTTGATAAGTAGGATTGCACAGTTGTTTTGTGAGAGTTACACAAGCACCAGTCTGAAAATCTGGCATTGTCAGGCCACCAGTTGCTACATATCAAAGCATTTCTAAGTGCTTGCTGCCTTTATCAATAAAATATAACAATTTAGAGACAGTCTGGATTTGCTTTCATTTTTCTGGAAAGCAGCGGCACTTTTATGCATAACCAACATCTCTTATCAGTGCTCATACATTTCACAGCAACTCTCATTCTCACAGGTTTGATTGTTGAAGCGTCTAATCATCCCACAGCGATGGAAAAATTAGGAACAGTTGTTGAAAAAACGATCTGGCTTGGCTGTGGGATGTGTGGTTTATGATTTAGACACCTGTTTGTTTTCTATAAATTTAATGCAGTGACACTGAAATTAGTAGACGCTATAATTATTACTTTACTGTGCCAACTATCCACCAGAGCATAGTATGCAGTTATCTAAATTGCCGTCTGAAAGACAAATCATTAGTGTTACTGCAAATAGGGACAGTAGATAAAAAGCTAATAAACACATTACACTTTAATTGCTGTTTGATCTCACTTCTGGCCAAAGTTCTTAACCAGGAAAGAAGCAACGGTTCTTTCCTGTCAAGATATTAGAATTACCGACAGTGCAGACACACATACTTAATTATGTGCAGGCTTTGTGACTTCTCGTGATATTTGATATAACGCTGAATTCTTAAAGTGCTTGAAATAATGCCGAGTCAGATTCAAAACCGTTAATTAATGTCAGTGGTTTGAGCTTTTTTTTAATAGCACCACAGCATGCTTTGTGTTTTAATTATCTAATCTAAAATGTGCCATCAGCAGTTTGTACTGCAACATAGAAATCAATACACTGGATAAAAGGGAAGTTACTATTCCTGCTTCAGCTGAGTGGTTTGTATTTATATCCTAGCCACACCAGATGGAGATTGAGATAGGCTGACAGTGATGAATCGTGTGACTAGTCTCACAAATTACCTGACAAGTTTTCATTGTTCACTGTGACGCTTCAGAAACCTCATTCACCATTCTTCATTAGTTTTAGTGTGGGTTGTCAAAGCAGAACAAGGTGTTAGAATGACCAGTAGGAACTGGATTAAAGCAGGAGGCTGAGGAGAGAGATGGATGATACTGTAGACCAAGCAGGTGTTTATTCAGCCAGAAGTTAATTGACAGCAAAAATGCAAGAGACAAATAAAACTTGTTGACCAGAGGTGGGATAAGCTCCTTAAAGTCAGCCACAGAATAGTCCTTAAGCCCTCCCATTGTACAGCCTAAAATCATTCAAAAAACTATAAGCAGATTACATATGCTTATTTAAATTTATATTTATTTATTCTCAATTGAAAACTTAGTTTTTTCTCTCTTTTAAATCTTACCTTAATTTTAATGCATGCTTCAAGCCCTTTTTAATCAAACACATAGTGCTGGCTCGAATTTTTAAATCTGTTTTAGAGACACTGCAGCACACTGAAGGGACTTGTCAAGATGACAAAAAAGCTGCAACTAAAAGTTAACATTTAAAAATTCTAATTATGCAGAAATTGAACCCGAAAAAGGTTAAACCCATAAACATGCCAAACCACTGTGTGCTTCTTTCACAGAACAGCAAACAGCCAACCAAAGCACAAATCAAAACAAAGCGCACAATATCAAATAAAATAGTAAATAACTGATAAAAGCAATTTAATCTATATGTTTGTGCTGTCATTTCTTAGCACTTATAATATTTACAAATGACCACAGGGCGTTCAGTGTTTTCTGTTTCCTTTAGTCATGTGAGGGACTTGTAGAGTGTTCAGATTTGAGGGGCGATAGATGGCGTGTTACAGAAAAGTAGTTTACATTTTTTCATTATACGCAGAGATGGCCTTTTCTAAACTGAACTGAAACTGGCTTCTTGCTCAATCTATGGACATCATCTGATGTTAAAGTGCTACTTCAGCTGAATTACCGGCAGCTCATATTCAAGATGAACTTCCGTCTGCTCCTGTGTGTTCACTGGAGTGCTGTTACCCACAAGCACAACTGTTTGTGAGTAAAAGTTTCCCATGGGCTGTTAAATCAAGAGCACCCAGCTGTCTGAGGACCTTAAGGAACAGTTAGAAGCCCACAAACATGCCTTTGTGTGTGGTTAGAGTTTCTTCTTGGAACTCTAATTTCAACTTTGTAGCAGAAAACGTGCAATACAGCCTAAAACTTCAACCGCTTTTATTCATCTATTTTTTTTTTTCTGGAGAAGGACCCCTTGTCAATTATGCATTTGTGCTGAGGCATTTTAGGATTAATAATCCCATTACTCTTTGGAACATGTTGGAAGTTCTAATAACTTCTTATTTTTAAGAAAATCTATGTCGATCCAACATGGCAATAAATTTAAGTAGTGATGCAATTCTGGAGGTTTTAAACAAGTCTGGAACTTTGTAGAGATTATTGAGCATAGATAGAGTGTATAAAAAACCCCTAGCAACAACAACAACTGCAAAAGCATGCAAAAGCATCCCTCTTATCCTGGTGCCATCATTCATAGTTTAGGACCAGACTGTCTCTTTTATGTGCCATGAAGTATTTTAAGCAACAACAAGGATTTGCTCAATATATTCTTTAACCTTTAAATAAAGTGGTTTAAATCCTCTGGATATTTTTGCTATGATTTATGTAAATCCTTGTGATCATGTCACCTCTTTCTAATATGAAGCTGCACCATTTCAAAACACTCTTACAAGTGGAAACAAGAAAAATTCAGGGCAAGTGTTTTTTATTTCCCTTGCCTCGCTTGCTCTGTTTTCCTTTTAGCTTTTTTTCTCTTCTCCCTTTCTCTTGAGGAACTTAAAGAACTCGCACCTTATTGTGTCTCTAAAGTGTGTGAGAGAGAAAGCGAGAGCATGTGTATATATGTGATGGGAGGGTCGGTGTGTGTTCTGGCTGGTGCGGCATTCGATAGAGGTTGTGTGTAATCCCTATTGTTGCTGAAATGCCACCACTGTTATTAGGAAAGATTTATGTGCTGTGCCCAGGGACGGAGTCAGAATGCCAGCTCGTGTTTGTGTGTGCGGTGTGTGTGTTATTAATACAGCACACAAGGGAATAGAGTCACAATGCCACAATGCATTCATGTTTATGAGTCACTGTCAAAAGGCTGTCAGACATTTTCATATCAATAACTGATTGATGGAAGTGAACAGCACACAGCACACTTTATCCATTTGATAATCTTTGCATTTTCAGCAGACAAAATAATTGAAAGTATTGCAGGCATCAAACCATATGATACGAATGAGTTGAAACCACTTTATTCTCTACAGGGTTGCAATTGTTCCCTCAGTATTTCAAGTCATGCAAAGGCTGCTTGTCCAAATTACGGTTCTGCTGCATGATTGTAATGAAGCACTCTTACAAGCCAACCAAAAGTATTACCATGCTGCTGGTGAAAGAGATGAAAAGATGCAAGTACAGGCACTAGACAGGAACCAGACGGCCTAACGTAAGCCTGGAAAAAAAAAAATCAATAAATGATTTAGCATTAAGATACAGGCTTGACTAATTTCACTTTTGCTACAAAGCCTGTCTCCTGTCTCTTAATGCATCGCCTTCTCTGCTTCCTTCTGTTATTATGTGTTTCAAAAAAATTAACAGTAAAGTCAGATCAATCATTTTGCCAATCAAAATGCTTTTTCCTAATTAGCTTTATATTTTTGCTACAAATGTCTGCAAATGATTGATGAACATTGCCTTTCCTTGAAGGTGGATTACTGTCAATTGAACTCAAGTTTACCCCTTGTGTCTTCTGTTTGTCCCATAATCAAGCACCGATTCCCAGAGGAAGCCTGTCTATTGCATAAAAACGTGTCATATCAAGAAACAAGTGAAATTATTTATGATGCAAAATCTATCATTAAAATCAAATCTGTGGTCTACACTGACAATAATTGTGACCTTTGATTTTAGTTTGATTTGTCCTTGCAGTATTATGCACATATAAATAAAGCAAAACAAAATCAGCACTGTGATTTACCACTGATGAATAGTAAAGACAAAAGTCACTATGTGTGTATTTTTCCGTGAGAGATGATTTTGACTGTCCTCCGAGATTGCTCAGTCTAGATTTTAATCTGTGTCTCCATTTACTAGTCTGATTGCCATCACAGCATGATAAACTAATATATGCATCTAAACACAGTTAGATGCTACCTTTTAATCATGAGCCACACATGTGTAGAGAAGCTCAATATCAGTGATGGCTGCTAGATGAAGAGAAACAATGCTAAAGGAGGGGTTACTCTGGCCTGTTCATAAGGTCTTCTGATATGTGGGACAGCCCCTCTCCTACCCCTGTATGTCACTTGCCATTCATTTTATTCATTCCTTCTGGCTGTGTGCGCGTGTGTGTGTCTGTCTGCCCTTGTATGTTAATGTGCATCTGAATCACATGGGCTCGTGTGTATTCAAATGGCTGTCAGGTCATATATAGAGTTCACTGAAGGATGCCACCAATGAATAAACTGCACCAATGTCATCCTGAAACCTTCAAAAAGGAGAGAAGATGAGAGGACGGCATGCTGGGGAAAAATGAGGGCAAAAGGAAACATGTGAGCCTGACAAGAAAGGAGAGGAAGAGGGGATGAGTGGCAGAAGATAAAATGGGACACAAAGACAGCCAAGGCTAAGGAGTTAACAATGATTTCAACAAACTACTGGCCGGAAGGAACACTTATTTAGATACACTGCTGTCTTTTGCCCTATATGTTTTGTATTCCAGTTTGATCTTGTCTGCCCATGGTCAGTCTCCGCCTCTCGTTTTCCCCCTCACTCCAATTATTACTCAGACAATCTTTCCTTCTCGGCAGCCATGTCACATTTTTTAACCTTACAGTCACTGGATCTTTTGCTCTTCCCTTCACCTCCCTGCACACTTGTTCCCAGCATTATCTCTGCAGTGATACCGCATCAATACAACTATGTGCTGCATCAAGGCTTCAGCTGGTTGAGTAGCTTCAGGCTTGTCAGCCGTAGAAATAGGTCTTCTTGATCAAATAATTCCTCGGCTGACCCTTGGGTTTGACCACCAGTGCCCACACTTTTGATTATTTATGCTAGAAATGAACACTGACACTTATATACTTCTTCCCTAGAGAGACTTTAGGCTTATTTGTTTTTAGTTGTTTGGGTCGACTGAGTGGCAAGTTATGGAATATTATGGGAATATTTATATCTTTCTTTCAACTTAAATTTTAATTCTAATGAATGTAGAGCTTGAACATACATTATGTCATTTGGAACACAAATGTTACTCTTTGCCTAAATAGAAAACCATGTCTAATCAGGGGTTTAAATGGTTGCAGTGGTGTAGAGTCGGGAAAAATCATGTAGAAATAAGTCACATAATTTCTATTGTGTGCTTCAGTGGATTTTCTGTGTGCAGGCTGTGATCAGTTGACCTGTGTTGCTTTTGTGGATTTCCACAACTGAATTCAATAAGAAATAAGATGTCGTATAAGCTATCACAGCTTATTTTCAGCTATAGCAATATAAAGCAATATAAAACTAGCGAAATGATGGAATGCTGTGGAACACCACAGCCTGCTCGACACCTGTCCAACCTTACCACAGTACTGTAAACAAACCAGCGGAACCTGCATTAAACTGCCTAGTATTTTAATGCACACTTTCTCCAGTACAAAAATAAGTACTGTACACAGAAAAATATACTTTAGCAATACATCAAATATCTTCAATACCTGTTCAAAAAACTCTAAAGTGAATACATTTAACATATTTAAACTTTACATACTTAAAGTTTTAAAAATAATCTTTTTTCTTCTGGTTTGTCTTTCTTACATCTTTGAAGTTATCTTAGTCTTTTCTATTCCTGGGAAATAACAGCCACTGTGCTTTTAGCTAGCAGGCACATTGTGTGACAAATTGCACCGAAGCAGTTTGTGTGTTGACTAACATTTGGTGATCTGTTAGAAATATTGCATTTGAAATGACCTGACATGTTACAATGTTACTCCCTTTATACTCGCTGCTCTTCTGTAGTGCTAGTTATATACTGATGTAAGCAACTATAGCTTATTAACACCTGCACCAAAAACGTTATTCCCAATTGTTCCCACTGACTTTAACCCATGACTACCATGCTATAAATGATCCATAGATTATATAACTGTTGCCTTTTTCATCTTTTATGTGCTATTTTTCCCTCTCCATTTAGGTTCAAATAGGGTTGATGTTGAAAGGCGTATACAGATGCACAAAACAAGTCAGAAAAGGAGATATTTTATTTGACCTATGAGCAATCATTCTACATAACCGAAACAGAGGGATTAGATACACTCAGTCAGATAGGTCCATCTCTTTTATCTTCTCTTTGATGTCCTCCCTTTCCCTTTTAATCTAACACTGCAATTTATTTTATCTTTGTCTTTGTGGATTTGTATGTTTTGTCTTTCTGTATTTGTTGTAGGTTTTTGCACAGCATTTGCATAGAAAAGCAAGATTTGTCATTTTGACTCTCCAAGATGTCTTAGAAACTCATTGATACACATACAAGAAGTGAGTAAAACTGCATAAAATCTCAGAGTATTTACTCACTGTGTGGGTAAATGGAGTTAACTGGGGACTCAAGTTGCTCAAGGCTTTGTGTGCAACCCATCATTTGAAGTATAAAAATCCACAAGAGCCCCAGCTTTTACAAATGAAAGGTCATTCTAGATTTAAGCTCTAGACACGCAATAGATTAGATGCTGTGCACACTACCTGCACATGTAATAAAAAGAGAGAAACAGCTGTATACACACAAGCAAGCCAACAGATATGAAACAAATAAATTCCCATAGCTGGTGTCACATCAGAGCCTCTTAATGTCAGTTTGAAGTTTCCCGTTTGTAATCTTTAAAATTGGCATCCACTTTCATGGCTAAATGTCATATCAGTCACACTGATGAAAAGCAACTTAACGCTCTCTTAGAGGTATGACACCAATTCAATCTCTGATAATTGTTACTTTTACTACCACAGAAGACAGTGAAAATTGTCAATGTGTAACCGCTTTCAAGTTCAAGAGATGCGCATTCCATGATACTGCACACTTCATGCTTGTGAGAGATGCTGTAAAGGCATGCATTATTCTCAGTTAGATTCAAATAAAGCTTGGTTTCTTTATTACTTTCACTTTAACCTTACCCATGACACAATGACCTGAAATAAATACTTTGAAATGGTCCATTATTACCATTTTTTGTAACAAAACTGTTATTGACACTGCAAATAAGACTCTGCATGCACACTGCTCTCTCAAAGAAATTGTTTCCCCCCCTTTTATGTATTAGAGCTTGCTTAGCCCCAAACTATGCTTTATCTTTATTAATAATTTCAGCACAACTTTGACCAACAGCAACCTAAGTAGAATAATGTGTTAAACAGAGCCTCATGCAATGTGAAGAGCCTAAATTGAGATTTAGAGCCACATCTTAATAAAAGTTCTGTTAACTTTGGCATTGATGGCATGAGGACCCACAGTGTTATTTTTCCTAAGTCAACATTAAGTGTTAAACACACAGTTCAGTTCCAGCTTATTTAATTACCTGAAACTGTCTCCATGGCTGAGATGATGCATTAGGGCACATTTCCAGCTTAAATTCATTGGTAACACATTACATTTTCTGAGTGTGTGAGGGACTGGAATACAATTTTGGTTTCTGTCCTTCCAGCTTCTAGGTCCTCTGGCAGAGGACCTAGAAGCTTGAGGGTTCTGCACAGTATATTTGCTGTTCCTTCCCATTCATTGGGGTCCTCAGGACTTCCCTTACTTTCTGCAGGTATTTGGTGGTTACGGCTTTCCTAGTGACCTCTTCACTAGCCTCTCAGTGTCTGTAATATTGCCTTCTGGTTGTGCAGTCCCCTCGGTTCTGACTACCGTTCCTATCTTTGTTACCTCTCTGTGGATCCGGACCAAGTGTTGGTTCTGTCCGGACCAATAATCAGAGCCACAAAGAAATTCCCCGTAATACATAAACCCAGAACACCATTTTATCAGTAAGCTGTAAAACAATGGGTGCTGTGAGGCAGCATTCTGTGTTATGAACAATATAAAAAACAAGCACCGTTCCAGGCTCACCAACGCACACCTTCATATGTGCATGAAAATGACACTAACCACGTTCAAACCCAGATCACATGGGCATTTCTCTCACTGAGGAAAAAGAAATGTAATGTTACAAAAGAATGTAAAAAAATATGTTAATGGGTTAGTGGGCTCTTGTTTTAAAGAGGACCATTTTTGTTTTATGTTGTATAAAAGTTTCACTCTAATGTTACTTGGAATTAAGCTTCCAATTGCACATGATGTGATTTGTTTCTTGAATGGTTGGCCTCAAATTACTCTTTAGCTGATTGAAATTTTGCTAAAGTATTTCCTAATACATTTAACAGTTGTGTTAACTGTATTAGGAAAGGAAAGAAGTATGAAGAGAAACGGGACATTCAAAACTTTGCTTGCACTTTTTGATTTGAAGGCCTGAAGTTCACTCTGTTTACCATATGTGACTTAATGTGAACAAAAAAATAAATATTCTGTTCCCCGCTCATTTACTGAGCAATGTGCCTGTTCATCTAAGCCACTATGATGCCTGATAGGAGCTTCCATGTTGTGCTGAGCCAGGTTATTGGCTGGTAGTTAGATGGGACAGGTCCCTTCTGGGATCCTTTGAGAGCAGGACTATCCAGCCTTCGGTTAGCCATTCTGGACGTGTCTCATCAATTAGCAGCTGGTTTATTTGTGCTGCCAGACCCTCATGGAGTGCACTTAGGTTCTTTAGCCAATGTGCATTGTTGTTCTAGGTTGCATTCTCGGTGGGGCCACTGAGAATACAGTATTCAGTGGCTTCTATCTCTATGGTATACCTCTTCAAGCGGCTGGCCAAGGCTCTGAGTCTTTGCTTAGCATTTTCTAATGTGTCAGGTATGGATGACTTGTTGTACTTTTTGGCATCCCTTTCTTCATCATACTTTTCTGTAGCTCTAAAAGTTAGCTAACTTCCCTCCATGTTGCCTTGATCTTGGCCTCTATTCTCCTTATCCATCCAGGAAACTGCTCCTTGTGGCTGTTCATTTTGTATCCAAGTATCTCAGTGATCACTGATGGCATGGTGTAGATCAGCTGGTTGTTTTTTAGGTCAAAGTCGCAGTGGAGATTGTCCATAATGCTGCATTCACCTTCCGAGGGTACTTCAAATTGCCTTGGTTTTCAGCCATGTAGGGTCCAGGTTTCCATTTCGCTTAGCCATGATTCTCTTAGGTCAACAATTCTCTCACTCAGCACCAGTTGTTATTGGTTCTTGGTACCCGATCTCAGAGGGTGTGGGTGATATCTCAACCCTGACCTGACATCCTGGTTTCCCCTTGTCATAGCATTTGTATTGTATCTCATCGATCTATAGTTGTGATAGCAGTTGCTTCTTCTCGATGTTGAAACACTGAGCTACTAGTTGTTTTGCTGTTAGTCTAGATGTTGGGTGTTCAAAATTCCATAGGTTAGGTTTCTGTAACCCCTTAACCCTTTCTGCTAGGATTACTTGCCTGGTTGCATTCCATCAGGCTGACGTTCTCATCCCTTGTCCACTTATGCCTTCTTGTTCCAGGGAGTTGAACCCCAACCAAAGTTCCAAAGGCGAGTAGTGGTAACACTACACTATCCAGCTGTGTGCAGTTATTATTTACATTATTTATATTTCAATATTCTACTTTTGACGTTGTTTAGGATAATCCTATGTTGTTTCCTATTTGATTACTATTTTATTTCTTAGCTATTTCTTTCTACCTTTAAGTTAAAATTGTCTTTATCCCACCATCCCTGTCTTCTAGTCCTTTCGTTCACCTCTTCAAATGACAGCCCATTCTCCCATGACGGCTCCAGGCCAATCTGTCATCCACTTTGTGTGTGTGCAATCATGAGTGTGTGTGAAGTTATAAGAGTATGTCTGTGCTTCTATGTGTGTGTACCAGTCACTATGTAGCCTCTCAGCTTTTAGACAGAGTAATAAGTGGGGATTTTATTTAGTTTTTGGATCTATTTAGAATTTCGTCTGGAATTTGTACATGTGCGTTTCTGTCTGTGAATGCAGAGTGTTTCTGGCAGACTCTTTGTGTTAAGAAAATGTCATGACTATGGATTTGTCATTGGATCTTTGTCAACGCTGTGTGACTGAGGCTTGTTGTGACAAGGCAAAATTTGTTTCCGTCCATTTTTCCTGGTCACCACCTGCTGCTTTTCATCTATTTGTGTTGAGGAAGCTGGAGATGAGCAAAGCTAAATGAATATATATTTTTAAATGGTCTTGGTATGTTGCATTGTACTGCAAAACTGAACCTATTTCTTGACCATAATTGAGAGAAAACTGTGACATTTTCTAGTTAACAGCTGAGCTGAAAATGAATATTTCTATAACTGTAAAATGGGCCGATGTGCTTGCTGTATTGCTACCTTTGGAATATGCTATGTGTAGTTATTCTGTAGTTATTTGTAAAGTAGTTGATAATTTAATTGGCACAAAACTAATCAGGGAGTTCTACTAACATGCATTGCTCTGAGTTGAATATTAAGCACAAAATCTGTGGATATTCTGCTTACCTTTTTTTCTGTATATATGACTTTAGTTGAATATCCTGGTTCTGAAATGCACAAAAAAGTATATATTTTGATTTTTAAAAGATGGAATGAATGATCAGAAAACTAACCAAACTTTAAACACTTTATATGAATAGATTTATAAAAATGGCCTCAGAGATGAATTACTGGGAACTTTGACAGACCAGGGAGGTGTTTTGTCACGATCCTGGGTCTTTTGGCCCAGCGTTTTGAGTTTTAATATATTTTCATGTTTATGGCTTATGTTTAAGTTCTTTAGGTTGTCTAAGTTCATTTCTATTATGCCTAGGTTGCCGTTATAGTTCAGTGTTTATGAGATTCCCCTTGTGTCTTCAACCCCTGTGTTTAAGTCTCCCTCGCCCCTCTTGTGTTTCATGTCTTCGTGTCTTATGTTGTCAAGTTCGTGTTGTCATGCCTGCGTCTCATTATGTTTCCTGTTTTATTTTGGAAATTGACCTCTTTAATTTGAAAAGGTCTTGTGTTTCTATGTTCAGTGTATTTAGCTTTACCCTTCCCTTGTGACATCATTATGTTCATTTGTGTCAGCTGTTTCCCTGTGTGTATTTAGTCTGTGTGTTTTCATTCATTCCTCATCTGGTCGTCTGCTATGTTCACGTCATATTTCCATGTTTTTCTTATGTATCCATGCCAGGTCTCCATGTTCAATTTTTTTTCATGTTTTAATCTTAGTTCACCCAGTTTAGATTATTGTTTAGTTTTGCCCTTGCCTTTTGTTTGCATTTATTTTGCCAGCCTTAATAAATGGCTCGTTTTTGTCACGCTCAAGTTTTGTTTTGCCTCTTCACGTGTCTGCTCTTGGGTCCACCTCCTCACTCCACACAGTCTGCTCTCAGCCAGATTGTGACATCTTTAGAGTGTGTTCTGATGCCTTGGCTATCCTCAGATTTCTCCAACATTTTAGCAAAAGAGATGGTATTACGCTAGCAGTTATGCTCTTTAACATTTTGATGTTCTGATCCATGAGTCCTCTTTAATCATTACTGTATATTTCATACTCACGACTAACTGGCTACTTTTAACTCTTTCCAGATTCTTGGTCACTGAATATTAGTCTACTAGCCACAAACAAACCAACCAAACACATGATGTCACGTTTTGTACTGACAGAAGATGGCACTAAACATGTTTTTAAAACTTTAACTTTAAGCACTTACTTCTTAAATCCAGCTTCACAGACATAGTTACATCTGTGTCAGTTTTTGAGAGCAGGGCTCAATGATGTGAATTAGCCTTTATGTGTAGTGTTTCATGTCCCCTTTAAAGTCAATAAGAACAGTGAATACTAAGAGTGTGTCAATAATACCAATGTACAAACACAGAGAGATTACTTGTTTTATGTGTGAAATGAAATGAAATATACAATCCAAGATCAAGCTAAAATCGGTAATGGGGAGATTTAACTTAATGCATTTGATTTTGTAAAACTTATAACAAGCATGTGGAGTTGTGAAACTAAATGTAGCTATGCACCGGGGTTGTTGTCTCACATCCTGCAGTTAGAAACCCTTTCTATAAGCATCTCAGAAGAAATATTATGCCCATGGATTGTTGGCTTGCCAATAGAGAGAAGCAGCCACACTCCTTAATGAAAATAGCTCCTAGGGTAGGGATCTCAGTAAACGGAACAGGATGCCTTCTTCCCTGCATGGACATTTATAGATATTTTAAAAACTGATAAACAGAGATGGGCAGTAACGCGTTACTTGTAACGCGTTACTGTAATCCGATTACTTTTTTCAAGTAACGAGTAAAGTAAGGGATTACTATTGCAAAAACAGTAATTAGATTACCTTTACTTTCCCGTAGGAACGCTGCGTTACTGCGTTACTAAAACCGTGATTTTTTTGCGAGAATGTCTCATGACAGTGACGTAAGCAAGTGCGACGTTCGTGACAACAGCCGTGTGCAGATAAACAATGGATAATATATCGAGTGCGGGAGAGAGTATGAGCGTGCAGCGTTTAAAGCGTGGAAGTACTGACCTTACTTTAAGTTTGATTCCATAAAAAGTGACAAAAACATTAGCGTCCGTTGTGCGTGGGAGGAAAACTTTTTACAGCGAAAAAAAACCCCTAAACTTCCAAGCAAGCACAGAGAAACTCGCGGATTCTTCCACTGACCGCTGCGGCACACCTGCATCAGGGTAAACCTCCGCCTACCCTACTCCTGCTTTACAGTAGTGATGGGTCGTTCGCGAACGAAATGACTCTTAGAGCCGGCTCTTTGACGTGAACGACGCGAGCCGGTTCCTTATCGCGAGCCGTCACGTGGGTTTTTTTTTTTTTCTTTCTCTCACCTTCTCTCTCGCACTTTTTTTCCGCTTCACTCTGCACGCGAGCCTTGTGCTTTACACTGGGCAGAGGGGGGAGGGGCGGTAGTTACACTCAGTAGCACAGGAACAGAGCCAGAGGGAGAGAGAGAGAAAGAGAGCCAGGGACAACAACGTCACATTAGAAAGGTATAGTAATCATCCACAACTATTTTCGGTTGCAGATGATAAAGGATTCAGAAAGTTTATTCATGCGGGCCCATATGACAGAGAATATGCATGTTCTTTTTGTTTTCATATTATAATTTGTATTTAATTGTGTTGTGGTTTGCAGTGTTTTGTGTTGTTTTCACTTTAAATTTGTAAAAGGAAAAAGCTGAAAATTTAAATAGTTAAAAGTTGAAATGTGAATAGTTGATTTTTGTATTATATGATTTATTTATTACATTTTATGTGGAGTGAATAAATAAAAGTATATTTACGGTGGCCCCTAGAGACAAAGCACATACAAACTTCAAATCACGTACGAACTCTGAAGCATGTACAAACTCCAAAACACGTAAAAACACGTAAAAACTCCAAAACACGTACAAACTCCGAAGCACGTAAAAACTCAGAAGCACATAAAAACTCAGAAGCACATAAAAACTCAAAACACGTACAAAAGACAACAGAAGTGCGCCAGGATGCTAGGGCGCAGTGCTGAGCTTTTGTTATCTTGTGGCTACACAAGCCAGCAAGTACCAACGACCGGATTTGGTGTGTGGTAGTAACAGGTAAATGAACTTTTTTTTAAATTATTTGAATATTGTGAAATGCACTACACACAGGTACACACACACACACAGGTCTTTATCACCAGATTCCACATTTATTTATAGTTTTCCCTGGGTTATGACTGAACACAGTCTGACAGCTGTCGGTCCCAGCTAATTTCCCTCTCCCCCCGCTCCTCTCCGTCTCACTATAAAAAGGGAAGGAAAAACCCATCAGTCCAAATCGCCATCAGCTGTTCTCACCGGCATCTCCAGCACCGCCCCGTTGAGCTCACTGCACCACTCCTCCCCTGCAGCCGCGCCCGGGACCACACCTCCGCCACACACCCCCACCGCCTGACTGAGGCCGGGGAGCTGTCCGGCCGAACCTACTCCCCCCCCCCGCGAGCGAGAGAGGAAATCAGCCACCGCCATCTGCGCCCCCGGCCTATGGACCACCTTGAACTTAAAGGGCTGTAAAGCCAGATACCACCGGGTGATCCGGGCGTTGGCATCCTTCATGCGGTGGAGCCACTGCAGCGGGGCGTGGTCCGAGCAGAGGGTGAATGAGCGCCCCAGGAGGTAATAGCGAAGGGAGTCGACCGCCCACCGGATAGCCAAGCACTCCTTCTCCACAGTGCTGTACCGTCTTTCACGCTCTGCCAGCTTCCGGCTGATGTAAAGAACGGGACAGTCGGCCCCCCTTACCTGCTGGGACAAAACGCCCCCCAGCCCTCTGTTCGAGGCGTCAGTCTGCAGAACAAAAGGGAGGGAAAAGTTAGGAGTGTGAAGCAGCGGCTCCCCACAGAGAGACTTTTTCACCTGCACAAACGCCGCCTGGCACGGCCCCGTCCAGTGAACCAGATCTGGAGCACCCTTTCGGGTGAGATCGGTCAAGGGGCTGGTCAGCTGCGCAAACCCTGGCACAAAACGGCGATAGTAACCTGCCAGCCCCAGAAACCGTCTCACCTCCTTTTTAGTCTTGGGGCGCGGGCAGGATGCGATAGCCGCCGTCTTCTCCACCTGTGGACGCACCTGCCCGCCCCCCAAGTGGTACCCCAGATACTGTACCTCCCTCCGTCCAACCGCACACTTCTTCGGGTTGGCCGTGAGCCCCGCCCTCCTCAGGGACTCCAGGACCGCGGCCACCCGCTGCACATGCTCCGCCCAGGTGTCGCTGTGGATGATCACGTCATCCAGGTAGGCAACAGCAAATGCAGCGTGCGGACGCAGCACCCGGTCCATGAGGCGCTGAAAGGTGGCAGGGGCTCCGAACAAGCCGAACGGAAGCGTAACGAATTGGTACAACCCGTACGGAGTGGAGAAGGCTGTTTTCTCCTTGGACTCGGCAGACAAGGGAATCTGCCAGTAGCCCTTGGTTAAATCCAGTGTCGTGAAAAAACGGGCCGTGCCCAGCCGATCCAGGAGCTCGTCGACCCTGGGCATGGGATAAGCATCAAAACGTGACACTTCATTCACCTTGCGATAGTCGACACAGAACCGTATAGACCCATCCTTCTTCACCACAAGAACGATGGGGCTACACCAGGCGCTGTGCGACTCTTCTATCACTCCCATTTTCAGCATTTCAGCCAATTCCCTCTGAACGATTTGCCGTTTATGCTCAGGAAGCCCGTAGGGCCGTGAACGCACCGTCACGCCAGGCTGCGTTACAAAATGATGCTCAATGAGAGACGTTCGGCCGGGCAGGGGGGAGAACACATCAGCAAAACGCTGTTGTAACGCGACAACGTCCGCTCTCTGGCCCTGTGTGAGATGGTCAGCACAAGGGAGGGAGGCGGGGATGATGGAATTTGGCACCTCCGGCCCCAACTCATCTCTCTCCTTAACCAGGCTTACCAGAGAAGCGGTTTCAACCTCTCTCCACTCTTTAAGGAGATTGAGGTGATAAATCTGCGTGGCCCCTCCCCTGTCCGACCGAGCGACCTCATAGTCAACGTCCCCGACTCGCCGTGTGACCACAAAGGGTCCTTGCCACTTGGCGAGCAACTTTGAGCTGGAAGAAGGGAGTAATACAAGCACTTTTTCTCCCGGTGAAAATTGCCTGAGTCTAGCCCCTCTGTCATACAGGCGTTGCTGACGCTGCTGAGCCTGGAGCAAATTCTCCCGTGACAACCTCCCCAAAGTGTGGAGTTTCGCTCTCAGGTCCAACACGTACTGAATCTCATTCTTGGCGGGGCTCAGACCGTCCTCCCAGCTTTCTTTAATCAGGTCGAGCACCCCACACGGCTTCCTGCCGAACAGCAGTTCAAAGGGAGAAAATCCCGTGGAGGCCTGGGGCACCTCCCGCACTGCAAATAACAGAGGGTCTAGCCAGCGATCCCAATTGCGTTCATCCTCGTTAATGAACTTACGAATCATGGACTTTAAAGTCTTATTCAGCCGCTCCACCAGCCCATCCGTCTGAGGGTGGTAGACGCTGGTCCGAATAGATTTAATGCCCAATAATTCGTACAGTTCCCGCAGTGTACGAGACATAAACGACGTGCCCTGGTCAGTCAGTATCTCTTTCGGGATTCCGACTCGGGAGATGACCTGAAACAGTGCCTGCGCCACACTCTTTGCAGAGATGTTGCGCAGCGGGACTGCTTCCGGGTACCGCGTTGCATAATCCACCAGGACTAATACAAAGCGGTAGCCGCGTGCACTCCGATGAAACGGCCCGATGAGGTCCATGCCAATGCGCTCAAACGGGACCTCTATGAGTGGAAGCGGGCGCAAAGGCGCTTTTGGTATGGCCAGCTGATTAACAAGTTGGCAGTCCGGGCAGGACGCGCACCAGCGGCGCACATCCGCTCGGATGCCCGGCCAATAAAATCGGGCCGTTATTCGCTCCAGAGTTTTTTCGTATCACATATGCCCTGCCATGGGGTTATAATGAGCCGCCTGGAAAATCGTTTCCCGGCGGCCCTGCGGCACCAACAACTGGGTGTGTGTCTCCTCCGTGCGAGTGTCACGACTCACTCGATATAACCTATCTTTTGATAAAATGAAGCGCGGGTAGGTCCGCACGGCTTCAGGGCGCACCACGTGACCATCAATCTCAATCACCTGGTCAAAGGCTGAGCGTAGGGTGTCATCACGAGACTGCTCCAGTGGGAAATCACCCGTGGGGGGAACTTCCGGAGCTGGCGGGGCTTCCCATGAAGGACCCGCCGGCTCCCCCTCCCCGGAGTCAGTGTCGGACGACCCCGCGTCACCGCTGAGCGCCGCACAGACACTACATGCTACTAACGGTCGTGATCGCATCCCCGCATACTGTCCCAACAGATGATGAAACCCCGGCCAATTCGTGCCCAAAATTAGGGGATGTGACAGGCGTGGGCTAACCGCAGCCGTTACTCTATGCGTTTTGCCCTTATACTTTAATAACAGCGGCACTATGGGATACCTGTGAACATCACCATGAACACACTTCACCTCCACCCATTCTGCCTCCAGCAATGCCCCGGGGCGAACCAAGCCTTGGTGCACGAGGGTCTGCGTGCAGCCCGTGTCCACCAAAGCATGGCGTATACCCCCTCGAGTCCTTACCGGAATACTGTATGTCCCTCCTGGACCAGGAGAGGGTGCTGGGGCACCGGCAACGCGGAACACCTGCCCCACTTCCATCAGAGGACAGTCCCTCCTCAGGTGTCCCGGTTGCCTGCACTTCCAGCACTCCTGCCCCGGCGTCTGTGCTGTTCTCCGTGGCTCAGGGGCGGCACTGCTCATGTCTGATCCCTGGGAAGGCACAAACGCAGCAAAAGGATTAGTGGGGCTCAGCGCCAGCGCCCGCTCTGCCTGCCCTGTCGCAGGCACCCGGCGCCTCGGTGCCGGGACTGGGGCTTGTTTGCTCGGCCTCCGGCCGCTGTCCCCGGGCTCCCCCGCTCTAGCGGCAAGGTGGTCCTCCGCCAACGTTACCGCTACCTCCAGACTCGCGGGACGGTGGCATCTGACCCATCTCGCCGTCTCCGCAGGCAGCCACTCCACGAACTGCTCCAGCACCACCTTGTCCACCAGCAGCGTCTCGCCCTCTGACGATCCTGGCTGCAGCCAGCGCACCGCTGCGTCGTGCAGCTTCCGGGCCCAAGCAAACGGCCGATCCGCCGCGGCCAGCCGACAGGCCCGGAACCGACGGCGATGATCTTCAGCGGTGAGCCCCATCCTGTCCACCACCGCCCGGCTCACGTCCTGGAAGCTGCTCCTCGAGGTCGGCGGCAGACTCAGGGCCGCCGTCTGAGCCTCCCCCGACAGCAGAGGAAGCAAACGCGGAGCCCACTCCACCTGCGGCCACTGGCAGGCCTCCGCCGTGGCACGAAAAGTCTCCAGGAAAACCTGGGGGTCGTCCCCGTCCCCCATCCGGGGCATCGCCACCGACAGCGGCGGAGGCTTCGGCGGAGCAGCGGCTCCAACCAGCCGCTCCAGAACCAGAGTCTGCTGGTCCGCCTGCTCCTGCAGCGCAGCCAGGTGAGCCCGCTGGGTCGCTGCTTGGTCTTGGCTCATCTTCGCCATCTCTGCCAGCACCTGCGCCAGAAACTGCAAAGGCTGGGCGGGCGGTGCAGCCTGTGGGTCGGACATCCCCACGCCGGCTGGACACTGGGTTTCGGCACCACTTGTGAAATGCACTACACGCAGGTACACACACACACACAGGTCTTTATCACCAGATTCCACATTTATTTATAGTTTTCCCTGGGTTATGACTGAACACAGTCTGACAGCTGTCGGTCCCAGCTGATTTCCCTCTCCCCCCGCTCCTCCCCGTCTCACTATAAAAAGGGAAGGAAAAACCCATCAGTCCAAATCGCCATCAGCTGTTCTCACCGGCATCTCCAGCACCGCCCCGTTGAGCTCACTGCACCACTCCTCCCCTGCAGCCGCGCCCGGGACCACACCTCCGCCACAAATATATATGAGTGCTTGTGTATAAATACACAAACAATACACACATGCTTTCAATTGTGTAATTTAAGTGATCTAGGTAGCTCTGCTTTGGAAGTTCAGTTCATGCTAGAAATGTGTTTTGGAGTTTGTACGTGTTTTGTCTCTAGGGGCCACCGCATATAAATAAATAAAACCACTTTTTTTTACGTTAGTAATTCCTTTTGTGCATAATTTTATATTGTTGTTAATAATAAATTAATTAAAGCAACAAAACAACCTGAAGAGCCGGTTCGGAGCCGAAAGAGCCGGCTCTTTTTAGTGAGCCGAACCGAAAGAGCCGGATCTCTAAAAAGAGCCAGAAATCCCATCACTACTTTACAGGTGAAAATAGAGCAAAAGGACCGCTAGTCTTTGACTTTATTTATTTTCTGCTGTGTTTTACTTGCATCTATTTGAAAGAGTGAGTGTAAACACACACAAAAAAATTATTTTATGTGCTGGAATGTGCAGAAAATAGGTTTAAATATTAAACAAATTTCTTCCAGTCAGAGAATGCTGCATATAAGTAAATTTTTTGCTTGATGCATAAAGTTAAAAGATTAAAACTAATAAAACAAGTTTTAAAAAGAGACTTTTCCATTTGATTACATTTTGTATCATGGATTATGTAGAAAAAGTAGAATTGGCCTGAAAGATCTATCGCTTTATCACCTATTCTGGTTGTAAATCATATTTTTAAAAAGTAACTAAGTAACTAAGTAATTAATTACTTTTGAAAATAAGTAATCAGTAAAGTAACAGGATTACTTTTTGGGGAAGTAATCAGTAATTAGTTACTGATTACTTTTTTCAAGTAACTTGACCAACACTGCTGATAAATGATCATAAAAAATAATAATAAATAAGATAGTGAGGCATTGATGACAGTGGGACAACAGAAAAAAAATCCCTCATCAAAACAAACTCCCTTCTTAGGAATCTGTTCAGTGTAATATTTTTGAATTCTTTCTTTAAACTAACAACCTTTCATGCTGTTGCATTTTGACATTAAATACTGACATGCCACAGCAGGTCAAATTGAACTAAGTGAACTGGATATTTATTCTTGGCACGTTACAATGTTTGTATTGTTGTGTTTGATTGAAAGTGTCTGAAGAGGAAAGTGTGTGACTGAGAATATTGCATATATTGATTTAAATAGTCCTAACAAGCTGTAACATTCAGAAATTAATGCTATTTTATTGCACCTCTTGAGGAAGTTCACGACAGGATTCACTTTGTCCTTCTCTCTAATGTGCCCTTAAACCCTCAATAGCATGATTTTTTTTTCTTTTTTTGAGAATAAAATATTTTACACTTCTGTTTGAGAGCTCGGGCCCCTGTTGATATATCAATCAACAAATTTGTCACCCTGACCTCTCCTCACCAGAAATTGGTTTGTTGTCTCAGGGCAGCAATGTGATATAAGGGTATCAGTATGTTTTCTTTGTACACTCATGTAGTAAATGGGTACTGTGTACACTCATGTAGTAAATGATCGTGGCTCAAGGGTTGTGAGTTTCGCCTTGTAATCGGAAGGTTGCCGGTTCGAGCCCCAGCTCGGACAGTCTCGGTCGTTGTGTCCTTGGGCAAGACACTTCACCTACCGCCTACTGGTGTTGGCCAGAAGGGCCGATGGCGCGATATGGCAGCCTCGCTTCTGTCAGTCTGCCCCAGGGCAGCTGTGGCTACAACTGTAGCTTGCATCCACCAGTGTGTGGATGACTGGGTGTGTAAAGTGCTTTGGGGTCCCTAGGGGGGACTAGTAAAAAGCGCTATACAAATACAGGCCATTTACCATTTAAATTTAGGAGAAAATAATCACAGAAAAACGTTTAAACAGACCTTATTAACACTCAGGAAAGTACTTTGTTCTATTCTGATTTCTTTTTAGTCCCCTCATTTTTTAAAGTATTATTATTATTTATATGGATGCATGTACACACGTACACGTTCTTCACCAACACTTCAATCCCAACACTGCCAAGAATCATCCACTATGGAAGAAGAGAAAATGGAAAATGTAGGGAAAAAGTAGACTGTTTTTTAATTTTAATTTTTAAACTGACTTTTAAACTGAAATTTTTTCATTATTTCAAATTAAATATTGAGGTTTAATGGTATAGCTGGACAAATAACACGAAATGGAAGGAGGATTTAATTATGGCATGTTAAATGATTTAAAATGCTACATTAGTTCAGCAGCATAGCAGCACTGCAGTTCATGGATTATTTTTGCACGAAGGAAATAAAAAACAAATAAACCATCTATTTTTTTTCTCAAACTGCATTCAGAAGAATTTTATCTCGTATTAGCACAGTTATAATGAACTTGTTTAAATTATTAAATTATCGAACATGTTTGTTTACTCACAATCATTTTCCATTGCTTGGTTTAAATACAAAAAAGAAATTGGATTTTTACAGAATATTTCTGTAAGGCCTTTTTGGCTCTTAAAAATTCATGCCTTGAGCTATCACAAAAAAACAAAAAAAAAACTGTCAGAAAAAGATAAAGTTTCCAAGAGAGTGGATAAGAGAGATAAGTGAATTGCAAAAGTATGTTCGGAGGTGTATACAGTGGATGCAATCCAGTCATAGCATTGTTTTAATGTCGGCAATACATGTCAAAACTTATCTCCGCTCTTTTTATGTTCCCCTTGGCTGCCCTTTATACTCCTGTCAAATAATATATAGATAAAAAGAAAAAATTATTCTTTTCAATTTTTCACATCAATTCATGTTGTGTAAGTATGAGTCATGATCAACAGCTGCATGTCTTTACTTTTTGTTTTTAATTCTTTTTGCCATTTCTCATGTAAAATGATACAGTTTCCATCTCATATTTGTGTGCCTCTTGCACACAGTCACTGTAGCTACCTATATCATTTTCATGTGGTCAGATATGAGTTTCTCATAGGAAGCTGAATGGTCTCGTAGAACTCTAGCTCTGATGCAAGCACACGGCTTGAAGTTTGGCAAGATGATATGCAATTTGATTTGATACTGCAAGAAGGATCTGACTCCTTCAAAAGTTACTGGTCCAGAGGTCTAACAACATATAATATTGTAGCTCTCCTTAATTACATGTTTATCCAGTCATAATCAGATGCTAAGATTAAACTGGACTAGGGATGGGTATTGATAAGATTTTCACGATTCCGATTCCAGTTTCGATTCTGTTTAACGATTCGATTCTTTATCGATTCTCTTATTGATTCTTTTTAAAAAAGGAGAACACTAAGGTCGATTAGCTTAGAAATTTGTTTTATATCTTCTCTTTGAACAAGATAGAAATTTAGGAGTAACATGGCCTTACAAACCCAACAGTGAGATTTTAAGAGATCCACAGCCTACGGCTCTTCAATGGGGTGTCACAGGGTCCCCAGGAAAAAAAATTGCAAATGTAAAATAATAAAATAAATATTCTTCTGTAGCAATAACAAAGTATAACATAAATTATTCTGTAGCAATTACACAAGAATATCCAGTAATGTCCCTGCCTACAATTAACCACATTCACTTACCAAAAATCGAGGGCATCTGCTGTGGCAAATGGGTGCAAGCCTTTTACCACAAACTTAGTCACTGCTCGGTGACATTCGTCTATCCTGGCCTGAAAGGAGACGCTACCGGTATGCAGCGAGAACTGCCAGCATCTGAGCCAGCCAGACTCTGTCTGTCTCTCTCATCATGGTCACCTAAATGCACAGTAATGGCAGGTTTTGTAATAAGGCAGATCGCGCTAACATAATATGCACTGTTAGTTGATTATTTACCTGCCGCATTAACGGGAGAGGACGTGCAAACGTTACCGCTGCTGCTGGGTTGAGATTCACGAGTCCGGAGCGGAATTAAAAACATGACATTCATTTAAGGTTATCGCGTGTTTTGTGAGCAAATGCTTTTGCATATTCGTAGTGTTTCCTCCCTTAAATGAAATATCTACTTTTCAAGTATTGCAAGTTGCCCTGTTGTCATCCGTTCTCGTAAAGTATAACCAAACTTTTGAGCGTTTGAGCCGCTTAGGCGCCGTGTTTCCTGCCAGGTAAATGACGCTCCGCAACGTGGTGACGTCATTCGGGGCGACTGGAATCGATAAGGGAATCGTTTGCAAAAATGGCAAACAATTCCAAGGAATTGAAACAGTGGGAACCGGTTCTCAACAAGAACCGGTTTTCGATACCCATCCCTAAACTGGACCTTTTCTGCCCTTCAGTCCCTGCTCTTTCTTTTTCTGTCTCCGGCAAAGTATCCAGTTCAGCTGATGACACCCACCTTCAAAGGAAAAAAATCAGGTAACACTTACATTTAATTTTGTGTTGTATCAGACAGACTTCTTAAAACTATTAGAAAAAAATAATTGTTGTTTTCCTTCCAAAATGCATTCTCTTATCATTTCTGTCTGTAAACCATACTACAGACTTCCATACAAGCCACACACACACACACACACACTGTCAAACACACAGACACACAAAGTATTTACGTAATGATGTCTCATATGGCCCCCTTCAATTTACTGATGAGGCCAGAGAAGAACAGAAACCTTTCCAAATTTGAGTTTTAGCCAGGGGGAACATTTTTAATGTGCCATACTGAGCATTCTGACAAAGATGGACGAGTCCTCAAATCGAGGGTAGGGGGGGGAATAGATATTCAGTACACACACATGAAAGACAAACAAGTCATACAGTTTAGTCATTTTAATGTGTTGCGAGGCATTTTGATTCATTTAAGATGACCACACTTTAGTACGTGTAGAGCACATAAATGTGGCTCTAACAACGTGCGGAACCGAGAACAGCATCTCAGTGAACTCATCTTTTTATTTATCTATTTGAATGATGAATTATTGTGAGAAGTGACCCTACTGCTATCACTGCCATCCCTCTGTTTAACACATAAGCCGGCTGTCACTCATTCAAACGGGCTAGAAATTACAACGTTTTGGGGTTTTTTTTGCATATTTTGGTGTCTCTTGGTTTTTAAATGAATATAAAATGTTTTTTTGATATAACATATTTTTTTGGTATTAATGAGAAACTATGACATTCAAAATCTGCAGATATGGACGTTGTTAACACGTAATTGGTTTAAGATTCAAAAGTTGAATGGTTTTTGATTTAAATAGTGTGTTTCTGCCACAGTGATCATGAACATTTTACTGTCTTATTGCACATAAATGGTCAATCATATTTGTATAAACCAATTCAGCTGCAGTAACTGAAAACGCTCTTGTAGTCACGTGCAATTCAGTGGAATACTTAATAATGTACCTTTCAGCTGTGCTAAGAAAGAAAAAGTTGTTTTCAGTGAAAGCTGCACGTCCTTCGTGTATGATCTTGGACGTTTTTTTAGGTTGACGACTTAAATACTTGGAGGGGCTACTTTAGAAATGCACTTTTTTTAGGGAGTGATGTGTGTACCATTGTGACCATTCGTCTCGTGATAAGGCAGTCTGGAGAAGGATGCCCATGCCAGGAGGGAGGTCAAGGCACCAACTCATTCCTCTTCCTAGACACTTCCATTTATCAGGCCTGACTGCATGCATCACACACCCTCAAGGTAGGAATGTGTGTGTGTGTGTGTGTGTGTGTCGGGGGGGGGGGCAGAGGAAATGGTAAAAGACCAAGAGAGAGGGACGGACTTACATAACAGGGACACTTTTATGTTTACCTGGTGGATCTAGAATTTTGGCATGTTTTCAAACTTTAAATAGATTATATATATATATATATGTTTTTCTTTTTAATTCATCTGCATGTGGTGCTGGTGTCAGGGGCTGGGTCTATGACCCAGCGTTTTGAGTTATTTTGTATTTTTGAGTTTCTTAAGTTTGTGATTGTAAGTTTTGTGTTATTCTTATTTAGGGTCTAATTGAGTTTTAGTTTAGCCATTATTTTCATTCAAGCCCCCTGGTTTGTGTCATGTTTCCTGTCCAATATGTCACGTGTTTCATGTCTGTGTTGTCTCGCCAAGTCAGAAGTTTTGCTTCCCACTGTTCAGGTTCATGTTCATTTTTGGTTTATTTCATAGTTACGTTGTTGCATGTTCCTGTTCAGTTCCATAGTTTTCCAAGCCTTAGTTTTCATAGTTAGTCATAGTTTTTCGAGTTTAGGTTTCAATTTAGTTTCACCCTTGTTTGCCTCGCCTTGTTTATCTGTTTTTTGTATCAGCTGCAATACCAGCTGGGTCCGTTTCATAAATACCCCAGCATTCCCCGCCGTGACAGCTGGAGCCTCTCCCAGCTGCCACAGGGCAAAAGGTGGGGTACACCCCGAACAGATCGTAATTGTGTCACAGGACACAGAGAGACAACAGTTCACACTCACATTCACACCTGTGAGAAATGTAGAATGACCAGTTAATCTAACCTCACTAGCTGTATGTCTTTCCACTGTGGGATGAAGCTCGAGTACCTGGAAAGAACCCATGCAGACACAAAGAGAAAATGGCAACTCCACAATGGAAGCCCTGGCCAGATTTTGGATTTAAACCAATGACCTTCTTCCTATTCCAAATTTGGACTGTATAAGCAATAAATACATTCAAAATATAAATAGTTTGTATAAATATTAAAAACTTAGTGTGTTGGTGTTAAGGACTGCTAGCTTGACTTCAACTACTGTATTAATGCTTCAGTGCAGCATGTCTTTATTAGGAGTTTGTGCCCATTTTCTATTGATGGATTTCTTGCTTATAACATACGAGAGAGGCCAAAGTAGCTTCTCCAAAACAAGTAGGTTGTAGCATTGCATAAATAATGTTAAATTAGCAATACAGTAGGCACAAAAGTATAACGACGTAATATCTGAGATGTGCAGAAACAGGAGGTGCATGACCTGCCATTTGCCTGTGTCAACTATTTAGTATCTACAGACTAATGGTGAAAAAATATTTTTTTATCTATATTATGTTTGTTAATATAAACTTATTGGTTATCAGATATTTATGGTAAACTATTAATTCCATGTTTACATGCTTTTTATAAATGCTAAAGTCAGCTGAAGTCACAAGGCAACCAACGTGAATGCACCTATTATATAAAATCTGTCAGTATGTATCATTCTAGACCTTTTTTGTTGCTTGAGAGGACAACCGTCAATTCAATTGCATTTGTCACCTCAAGAAAATTATTTCATACAATAACAGTTTACTTCAAATGGACTCAGCAGCATTCGGTACATTAACTTAAACTAACCGGTTCCAACCTTTAAAGAAACAAAATTAATTTTCATGTCCGTCATACAGAATTTCCATCAAAGCACATTCACTGCTGAAGTGGAATCCAATCAGCTTGAAGATGAGAGCATCACAGTGAACAATTAAATCCTGTCACGTCTTTTGCATATTTAACTGTCTTATTTGTAAATGTACAAAAACTGACACACACACACACACAGAGAGAGAGAGAGAGAGATCAGTGAGTGTAACATATAAGCAATTAAATCCTTGACATGGAACATCTTGAGGTGTCTTTCACAGTTGCTTACATTCTGATAATTGAACCTGCAATTCTGGGAGACATGTCTGGAGACAGATCAGATCTTTTCAATTGTAGCAGCTTTGTGATTTTTTCCCCCCCCTCATTTTGTTTTAAACATCAGCCATATATGCTGCATAGAGGCAGCCAGGCCTGAACCCATGACAGCAGCACAGTTGGTTGAGCACCTCAACCGTCAAGCTGTCAGTTTGATGTCTGAATTACTGTGCGCACACATCTGTATTTGTCAAACGGCAGGTAATCGCAACATCTGTTTCTGTAGCTGGCCACAGCTGACTAGAAAAATGCATTGTAAAATGACATACTATGCAGTGGAATTTATTTCTTTATTTTTTGTTTTGTCAAAACACTCTGTGTCTAGTAGCCTGATATAGCAGCTGTCTGATTTTTAGCCACAGTAATCCATGGCTTCTTGGATTGGAATGGTGACTCGCAGGATTATGCCTTAACAGCTCTAATGAATTTAAAAATATATCCACAATACCGGATTTAAATGACAGCTTTGCCTTCATTTGACGGTAATTTAATGTGATAGATGAAAAAGAGATAGACCGCACAGAAATGAAGGAGTAAAGGACGACATGCGAAGCGTTGGTGTGACAAAGGAGGATGCTGGGGATAGAGTGAGATGGAGGCAGATGATTTAGGCGACCCCTAAAAAGAACACTTGAATCAAAGCATTGATCTGTGACAGAAAACATTATACATGAATCTAGAGAGCTACTGTATTTATTATTTGTTTGGCCTCTATTGCCACAAGTTCTAATTACGGGACTTCTGGTGAATCAAATTCTGCTTTCCTGATACTTTGAGTGATGGAACTATGAATTGCTTGAGCACCAAACACAAAATGATCATCTCAATAAAACTTAGCATTTTTTTTTAAATGTCCGCACTGATAAATAAATCATTGTTAGATGAACTTCTATTGAATAAAACTTGGTTTACACAGTAGGTTACTTTGTACTACTGTTCTTCTTTCTTCTTCATTGACTTGTGGCCACAAACATCACTGGAAATGTAAGAATGCAATTTCAGCAGCCAATAAAATAGATGGAATTGTATCTCTTTCCACCAATATGTCAAGTTACTGTCACCTAACTGTCACCAACTAACCTTTGTCTAATTTGGGTAGCAATCTGAACATTGTGCAAACAGCAAAACATAACTCATTCCTCCTCAATACCCAATGCAAGTCAATGTACAGCTAAAGGACTTTCATCCAAGTAGAAAACTTTGTCCAGATACTTTTGAGCTTCTGAAACTGGGGGATACAGTACTCTGCAAAAGTCTTGAGCCATCCCTTTTGTTTTCTTCAAATCTGGCTTCCCAGGAACCAGATTTCATTGTAATTTTTTAAAAGGGGGTCTTGAGTAGTAGTTCTCCAGGCTTTCTGAAGGTCTCGCAGAGTATTGGCAACTTTCTTACACTATGTGCCTCATCACTTGGCCAACCCGCTCTGTAATTTTACATGGTCTATTTGGCTGAGTTGATTAGTAAATGCTTCAACTTAACAATAATACTACTTAGAGTTGATTGTCAAATATCTAGGAGGAAAAAAAACATCATAAACTGGCTTGTTGCAATGGCGCCATCCTATTACAGCGCCATGCTTCAGTCGGCTCTTTAGGCTCTTTCACAGATGTTTCTAAAGGCAGATGCTTGATTTTTATCCACCTGTGGCAACTGTATTAAAAACACCTCTATTCAAAGATTAATAATTGTGGCCCAATACTTTTGCCAGTATAGTTCATTTCTTCAGCCAACAAATCTTGTATCTGTCTCCTGATACAGAATGCCTGTATGTGATATGTTAAGATGCAGCGCCTATCACCACAAATACTGACTGCAAGCTTCTGCAATTAAAAGTCCAACTGACCCTTGACAGTACTCTCAAGCACACTTGGAATATTGTGTTTCATGACTGCATTCTATTATCAAGGGATGTATTGTTGTTATAAGTTGGAAATGTGTCCATACTTTATGTATTTCCTAAACACTTGATGGGAGAAGTTTGTTAAACCCTTTGAACTAAAACTAAATTGTGCACTTTAATAACATTCCGATTGTCTCATTTAAAATCCATTTGTGGATGTGTATAGAGGCAAAACTACAAAAACAAAAAAGTGTCTTTATCCAAAAACGTTTGTGAAATGTAGATGTAAAGAGTAAGTACAAAATTTCTGAACAGTAGTTGGATAGACAGCTGAACAAATGAAAATTAATGTATTTCTTTTCTGCCCCTCATCCCCCTTTAACCCTTATTTGATAGACAGTCGTGAAAATTGATGAAAAATGGGTGTTTGGAAGTCAAAATTTGTAACTGAAATACAGCAAAAGTGCTTGACCTGATATTTTCCATGACAATTGTGTGGGCTTGATCTCCTGTCACTTAGAAAATGGTTAAATGGGAGCTGTAAGATTTGTAAATGACATCAATGATATGCTTCTCTAAATTGCACCTATATTATGTCTGCACATGCTTTCGGGTAGATTGAGAGCTCTTCTGTTTAAGAGTCACTTTTCAGGAGTAGCTCTGCTCTTGTGTCTGCATGATAAGGGCTTGGTGGCAATGACTGTTCCAATTCAAATTTCATAATTTGCAATGTCAGTCACACATTATCCATTCAGCTCTGAACGATCTGGATGGGAGAAGAGGCAGCACATCCAAAAGCCTCTTGTGGTAATTCTACAGATACAAAAATCAGGTACACTTGCAAAAATATCCCCAAATAGGAGAAGCAGTTGAGAATGGATGGTCTAGTAAAAGGGTAAATGGAAACAGAATGCAATGATATGCTGTTGCTTTTACATCTTTCTTGCCAACAAAGACGCCCACCACTTTGCCATTTAATAAAAGCACAACAGCACTGTTGTAGTGGCAATCTGGGGTGACTGAAATAGGTACCTCTGGTTCAGAGAACACAGCCTTTATTTTATTGTGAGAAATGATCAGTTCAGTCAGTTTTACCTACATTACACACAGACAGCAAAGAATTGTTATGAATCACTTTGGTTCGTCAATGCCTTTGTTCTGTTAACAAACACACACACACACACACACACACACACCTATCTCTCTCTCTAGATCTATCTATCTTTTTATCTATCTATCTATAGATATTGGCAAATGTACTTGCTCATCTGCCTTCACATATATATGAACTTGAGTGACAACCCATATAAGAGCTTCAGGAGTGTGTTTGTGGAAGTTTTTGAAGTGCATTTGTGACGTCAGACACTGATGTTAAACAAGACGACCTGGCTTACAGTCTCCTCTCTAATTCATCAGGTGTTCTGTTGGGTTGAGGTCAGGACACTGTGCAGGCTAGTCAAGTTCTTCCACACCAAACTTGTTTGTTCATGTCTTTATTGATCTTTTTGTGGACTGATGCAGTCATGTTGGAACAGGAAGGGGCCATTCCCAAACTCTTCTCGAAAAGGTGGGAATATTTAATTGTCTAAAATGTCTTGGCAAAAGTCTTAATGCTGCAGTTCCAGTGAAAGGAATTCTCCTTACACTGGAACTAAGGACCTGAGCCCAACTCCTTAAGAACAACCCAACACCATAATCCCCCCTTTTACACAGCTTACCACCTCATAGCTGAGGTGCTGTCATTCTCAGTCACTTCCCCTTTGTTCTGAAACACATTGACTGTGAAATATTTAGTAGTGAGGATTCACTGAATTCACTGGAATTCACTGAGCACCTGCGACCGACCCATTCTTTCACAAAAGTTTGTAGAAGCAGTCTGCATGCCTAGGTACTTGGTTTTATACACTTATGGCCATGGATGAGATTGGAATACCTGAATTCAATCATTTCCATAGATGAGTGAATACTTATGGCAATATAGTGTATATCAAAGTATTCTGTTACTTTACAACTGTGAAATCTGTTTAAATATCTGCACTTTGAGTGTATGTTTTTGAAACGTGTCCAGGGGCAGAAGTTGAATATAATGATTGTGTGATCCACATCCTCACTGCTATGGCACTGATAAAACACAAGCACACACAGATAACCACAACACAATCTGCTTGGACTCCCACTGACACCTCTGGGCTTGATCACCTGCACTCAACAACATCCGATAATAATAACACCCAGTCAATATTCTTTCCCTTCCCCCAAGTGTGTGTTTGTGTGTGTGTGCTTTCTCTTATCCCTGTTATTTTTTCAGTCCCTCAGTTATTGGGAGGACAAACATACGGAGGGCAGAATTACCATGGAGCACGCATGCCTAGCCAAAGGCCCAACAGAGGTATTAGCCCGATAGGATCTGTAGTCTTCCATCACACACAAACAACTACACACACACTGAAACTTGCATGTAACGCTGCATGAACAAGCAGGCGCAAACAAATGCATGCACGCAAATACACACAAATGCATGTGTACACACATACAATGACTGATTGTTCTTCTCTTATCTGATGTTTCAGCCAATGGTTTATTTCCATTCTGTGGCCAGGGAATTGTCTCCAGAACGCTTGCAGTGAGAAAACTCATTCCAATGATCTGGATCAGATAGAGGCACTTCCATCGGCCACAGACAATTCCGGCTTGGAATGACGACAGAACTTTAAAGAGAGAGAGAGGGAGGGAGAGACTGCCTCAAGACAAGATGTACCACAGATGATAAAACAAGGGGAGTTGATATCTACTCAGTGGTCTGCCAGACAGATAAATACTTTGCTCTGTGTATGTGTGTGTCCCTTGAATGAATATGCACAATCCAAGCTGTTTACATTCACCTCCATCAAACAGGTAAAGCTGTGTGGTTATATATACACATTTCTCCTTTTGTCATGTGGTGCTGTAAATTGCTCTGGGCCTCTCATAAATCCATGCAAGACCACTTGAAGGGGAAATGTTTTCTGTTTTCTCTGGTATCACTTTGACTTTTGAGGAAATTGGTTTGCAAAGAAGACATGTATCAAAAAAGATATATCTATCTATTTCATGTCTGAGGAATATTTTTTTTCTCTTCACATCTCTTTTGTATGTAAGTAGGCTCCAATATTCAACTTTAATTCCATACTCATGTATTTAAGCATGCAACATGCATAGCAAGCAAATAAGCCAGTCAGACTCAAAGTCAATTTTAAATTTACAGCCATTTTAAAACAAAACTTAGCATAAAAAGTTTGGAATGCTGCTACGATGCAGTTAAAGTCTATTGATAAAAGAGAAACATCATTGCTCAGAATTTTGATGTAGCCATCTGCCAAACAGTTTACTTATCCTGTGTTTGCTGAGAAATAGAGGAGGTGTGGGCAAATATTTACAGCAGCTGTTCTTTCTCTGATAAAGACAAAGCAAGTAAACACAGGTGTAATCTTGGATACAAATTAGAAGACCTAAGTTTGTGATCCATGTCCACAATAGATGTTTCTCCCTTATTACAGCTGGTCAACCTTTTGGCAAGAAAGAGTTTGGCTCCCAAATAACATGTGAAAATAGGTGTAAACACCAAAAAAATAAATAAATCAGCAAAACACACTCAAGTAACAATGCATGCAGGGATGACTGACTGAAATCATTCTATATTAGTTTATGGTAGTTGTGTGTGCGTATATATAGTGATATAGGTTCTATATTAAAGAAGACATTTTTGTGAGGAAAAATAATTTCTGGAAGCATCTGGAAGTTTAATTAATAGGGGGAACTCCGATATGGTGATGTTTTTTAAATGTTGGGGAAAACAAATGTAAATATAAGAATATTAAAGAAATATTTTACAACAAAATAAGGTATTATGGGGATATGTTTTGCAGAAATATCTGCACATTCTTCTAGCAACTCCTTCTAGAAATCATTATTCACTTATTCTTTGCCATAAGCAGTTCCACGTAGGAAACTATTTCCCTGATTTTAGAGTAAACTCTCCCTTCAAGGTCTTTGTCCAAAGAATGAAAAAAAGATGAAGGAAATGTTAGCTCAAGACATATGAGGAGTTTCACATTCTTTCACATATTTGCCATTCTTGCCTTGTCATTTCTACTGGGAATCAGTCGCCATGAGTTCAGCTTGTTAATAAATGTCTAAACTGACCATCGACCATCTGAATCACCCTTCAGCCTGTAGCAGAATCATCATCCCTCCAATCTCTCTTCACTGTCTTGGTGTAAATCATCATAAACTACACAACCATTGTAAATGTCATTCTATAAATATCATCCATATGTTGCTATGCTATTTGGATTATAAAGCCCCATGGGGCAAATTGGTGAATTGTGACAGTGGGGTATCTAAACTGAAATTGAACAGTGATGTAATCAGGATGGCTCAGTTTACAAAATGTCCACATCGCCAGATAATCTGGGCTGACAATCACAGCCTAGCGTCTGATCAAGATTTCTCGTACAGCAGGATGAGCGCAGTATCAGATCCACTTCATTCAAGAAGGGGAACTAAAGGGAATGAGATGGTGAAATGCACTGCGATACCAAATATAATTAGATTGTGCATAAAATGATAAATAAGTATGAGGTGTTTTACAGGCATATTTTTTAGCAGTGTTTTTTCCCTTCTTTCTCTCTTCTTAATTGCATCAGATTAGAATTATTCAGGGCACGGTAGCACTAAATAAAGCACTATGAGTACTTATTTATACGAAAGCCACTTCTTAGTTGCTAGAATAGTGAATGCCATTGTCCAGCATATGACAGCCTTGTTTGAAATATCAAAGTGAAATAAAAAAGTAATAACTTGTCAGGTTTGCTAAGAGGCGTAAAGAGAGCATCAGGCTATTTGTACAGATATGAGTAAAAACCAAGGCAGCCAGGGAGTGTGATCCACTTTAATTAATAGCTCTCCATCTTTGGAGGATGGCCCAAAATTAGACAAAACCACATACTGCTCCCATTGTCCCTGCTGTCACTGTCAGAGAAATAATTTGGAGTCTAGCCACAGACCAAAAGGGAGTGTGTGTAAGGGATTTAGAGGCACTGTAAATGGGTAATATTATAAGCATGATGGTGGTTATTGGGGTATATCTTATTGAAACAGAACACCAATGCCATTGTTCTAAATTATTTTAATCTTCATTCCAGTATTGATGAGACATAAACTTGCTAAGAATGCATAAGGTTTCAGTTATATGTGTACATTAACACCCTACAATAAACCAGAAGACACTGAATAACACTTCATGTTTTAAATGTATCTGTAGTTTAAGAGCTCTACTGTGCAGCTGTCATATTAGAAATAAACAGCAGCAGCAAGAGTGCACTGAACAGTAAAATAAATATAAATTGAGAAAATATTCTTCTTTCCACTCTGTGTGCCTATGTGATGATCGTGGATTCACAAGATTCGCAAACGTCTGTAGAATTACTCTCTTGTCTTATTCGCAGGACCAGCAGTGCATTAACCATTTAATTTTTATCATCCTTACAGATCTCTTATCACCTGTTTTTCTGATAATGTCTCTGATTAGAGTAGGCGGGTCAAATCACGAATCAAACACCCCCTTTTATGTGAGTGCACACAGGGCCTTAAGCATAAGGCCTGGGTTTATAAAGAAAGACGATAACCCCCGTCGTGACCGTGATACTAGTTATCTATGACTAGTATCTGTGCCATACAGTAGAGCCCACATGGAGAACCTACACACAGTTCTAACCCAGTGGCTTGGTGAACAAGTCCCTGTGCTTACCTGAAACTGCAGGGTGCAAAGCTGTATAGTTAATTCACATTAGTATGACCTAGCAGACCTTTACATAGTCAAAGATGTGGAAAGTCAAGCTGTCACTGAGTCATTTTGCCACCCCCAGAAGCTGAATCAAAAGTATGAACAACACTAAAACATAGTGGTTAAGATTAAGAAAACAGCAGCTTTTTGCCTTCATATAGAATCAAAAAAATTATCCAAATATAATTTATGATCAGAAATAGGGAACTGCTTAACTTTGTCATGGTCTGTTTATGAACATTGCACTTCATGGTAGAAAAACAGCATGTGATATTCTACGTCCGTGACAATCCAATAACAAAAAATGTTAGTCCCTGGCTTCAATAAGGAAGACCAGAACATAAAATAGATTCTTAATAATGTGCATCCTCCCTGTAGAGCATGAAGATATTGTTTTGAAGAGTTCAATATGCCTACGTGGTGGCCTGCTGCTATATGTAGACTGTATGACAGGGTTTTTAAAATGAACAGTCAATTGCTTTTGTCTGACCCCATCAAGCAGTTAATGCACAGTTGATGATTACCACTGATAATAACATTTTCAGTAGAACATTCAATCTTTTTTTTGTCTGTCTACTTTTGATTGCCCTGCTGTAATTTTTTATACTCGAAGCACAGTGTGTCATTGAATTAATATTATTGATGTCAACAGCAGAATATCACAATCTCTAGACAACCGTCTTGCAAAATCTATACAACTTGCTAATTGGTTTATTACCATTTTATCTGTTAGTAAAATCTTTTAAATGACAAGTGTTCAGATGCAAAGGCAGACGTAAAGGCTGTAGGAGGCCTGACGAGGAGACAAAAACACAGATGGAAAAGTGTGCATTAGAGCAATGTACTTTATAATGCTAAATGGAGTTGGGAGACTGTCAATCTACAGCCAGACTGCTTGATGGAAATAACACTTGGACTTTATTGTAGTCCTAAAAGAGAAGTGTTGCCTCCTAAATCATTTAACATTGTTGCTGTTTTAAAACTTTGGGGATAGCTACCCGACTTTGCCAAAGATTTATATCTCTTGAGGGATTAAATATGTCTTCAGGCAAGTGTGAGGACACAAACTGGTGCAGGTGCATGCTCTTTTAGTTAACTTATGTTGCCAAACACTGTGCCAAACAGGGATTTTTTTTACTTGTCTAGTATGCCTGTACTATACTGTAATACACTTCAGACTGTGTGGCCACCCATGGCTCCAACACCATTGTGAAGTTTGCTGACGACACAGTGGTGTTGGGTGCCATCTCCAACAACGATGAGGCGGCCTACATGGATGAAGTGAAGAATCTGGCATCATGGTGCCAGGACAACCACCTCCAGCTGAACGTTGGCAAGACCAAGGAGCTGGTGGTGGACTTCAGAAGGGGTCAGCACAGAGACTACAAGCCCATTATCATCAATGGAGCTCCAGTGGAGAGGGTGCAGTCCTTCAAGTATCTTGGTGTCCACATCTCCTCAGACCTGACATGGGCTGCCCACATTCAGGTCCAGACCAAAAAGGCTAGGCAGTGCCTGTATCACCTACTACAACTGAGGAAGTTCAGGGTCTCTCCACAGATCCTCAGGATTTTCTATACAGGCGCTGTGGAGAGCATCCTCACACAGAACATCACATCGTGGTTTGGGAACAGCTGTGTGAAGGACCAAAAAGCTCTCCAGAGAGTGATCCGTACAGCAGAACGCTGCTGCAGGATTGCTCTCCCTATATACTATATACTATTTATATATATATATATAATGTTCTTCCTGTACCCCCCCCCCCCCCCCATTTTTGCACATGTCGAGGAGCATGTCAGGCTACATTTCACTGTGTGTTATCCTTGTATAACTATGCATGTGACAAATAAAGAACCTTGAACCTTGAACCTAATAAATATATTCAAACTTCTCTTTGACCAAACTGTTAAAGTACTTGCTGGATTCTCAAGGTAGTTGACGAATGTTCCCCTTTCTTCAGTCTCTCTTAAAAAAAATAAAAAATCTTGTTTTTATCATTAATAACTACTTTCTAGCCTGTGCTGTTTTTCAGATTTTGAGCCTGCTTCTTTGTTTTCTCACCCTCTTCAGGTTTACTTTTTCAAATGGAAATTTACTTTCTCTTTATGTTTATATTCCTCAGTGGTCTCTGAATCCACTTTGACCTTATTCTGAAGGAGAAATAATGCTAAATCGCAAATAAAGTTTTAGTTACCAAAACCATTAAATAGAAGATTGCTTCAAGGCCTTTAAGATTTATATGTGATTCATCTTTCATTACATTCACTTACTTTAATTCTCAAGACTGACTTTGTAAGTGTCTCATCAGAAACACTGTAAAGTGAATAAGATGCTCAATGGGAGCGCTACACAGGTTCAACTTAGCACATTGTGTGGTTTTGCTGAGTGTACTGTATGATGGTGGTGATGTAATCTTTAACTGTTTAATTGCTGTCTCACTGCTTTGGGCCTCTTCTTGTTTCTTCATTTAAAGGAATATATGCAGGTCATGGGTGTGGAAAGCTGACCAACAGTTTTTCTGATAACCAAGAACTTGAGATACAGAAAAAAATATAATAATTAAATTATTCTAGAAAAAAGTACTGCAGTTTGAGAAAACTTTACTTCAGTTAATCTTGTCTAACCTCACTTTGCACCAGATGGAAAGATTTCATTATGTCAGATATCAATCCAAAATGTAATAACCCCACTTTTTGATGACTGGAGTTGCTCTGTTGCTCTGATAAATAGATAATGACATTTTCAGCTCATACTCATTTAGGCGCCTAAAATATGTGCATAATTTGAAACTTGAAACTTGTAATTGCCCCAAGTGAAAATTAAACATAGTGAGTAATGGACACATTGGTAGTTTTGACATTTAACAAATATAGCGCTGACACTTTTTTCTTTCTTGTCCAATGAAATGAATGAATATCCTCCATCAAAGGTCAGATTCAGTTACAGAAAACAGCACCACTGGAGCATGCAGGGATTCAATAAATGCATGACTTTCCTTTTCTTTCGTATCTCTCCTTTTCCCCCATGCTTGTGTGCCCTGAAAATGCTATAGATAACTCAGCGTAACTCCACTCCCGCAGTTAGAAAAAGCTATGCCAGTCAGTCATATGAAAACCTGTGACATCTTGAATGTGATTCAACATGCCTAGGCAATGGGAACACTGTACTGTTGAATAGTTAGACATCTGGTATAATAAATTATAGCCTAACTTGGCACAAGAAATGCTCTTGCAAATTCAATTCAAAAAGCAATTCTTTTCTTGTCTAAATAGGCATGTGGGGATCTAGCACTTCAAATTTAAAAGACAATATACTCTATGCTACATTTTATTTGACATTTTATTTTCACATCTGTCATTTTCTGTGGAAGCAAATGATTTTCAACAAAAACAGACAGCTATAGCCAGTAAAATATAGTATTAAATGGAAAGACACTCAGCATTATGCAAACAAATAAATATCTTTAGAATATGTTCCAAGTACAGTGACAGAAAGAAAGTGAAATATTACCTATAACTGTTCTGTTGAACTCCCGAATTAATCCACAAAGGATTTATCTAGATCAGCAAGTTATTTTGACTGTTGTTCTGATTAAGTGCATGTTATCCCACTTGTAGCTCAAAACCAATATGGCCTTCAAACAAAATAATGGATAACTAAAGGTTCTGGAGAAGTTTAATCTGCAATAAACTTGGTAAGGGAGAAAAGTGCACATGTGTGCTTGTGTGTCTAAATTATTATTCAGCTAACAGGAATACTTCCATTCAACTTGTGTCTTTTTCCAGCACATAATAAAGGAAATGAAATTCTGAATATTCCAAGTTTCTTTTTTCTAAGTATCTCTGTTCACGTTCAACTGTTTATTTCAATCTGTATGTGTGCATGCTTTTTCTTGGCCAGTGCATTTGTGTGTGTGTGTGTGAACTCTGGCACAGTAGTCAGTGTTAGCACAGCTGTCCAATCCAAAGAGACACAGGAGGCGGGACACAGGTGTCACATCCACAGCAAACCACATCCATAATTAGTGGACTGTGTTTACCACTTTGGCAATGGGTGCCAAGTGACTGACTCTGTGTATCATTTACTGTGTTTGTAGCTGTGTGTGTAAGTTTCTGTATGTGAAAGGAAACAGTGAGTATGCAAAAGTTAGTTGTCAGATTTTTTATTTTTTTTTGTATGAAAACTCATTTAGATAAAGATCTGTTTTGCAAGACAGAACTGAGAAGAAAACACATCTAAACACAATCATAGGAATAATATTTTTTTTCACTTAAAACAACCACTGCAAACACAGAGCTTCTACTCTAATTAAAAGACCCATAAGTCTATCTGAGGAATGACTGTCGCTAACATCAAACTATATATTGCAGCTCATTCCAGTAGCACCACTGACATTTTTATGATACTCCCTGGAAGTCCTGTTCTGACCCGAGCAGTTCAGCGTCTGCAGTGTGTGCTGGATCACTTCCAGTGTGTCAGAACAGCGAGCGTTCAACTTGAATTTCAATTTGGAGAAGAGGGCAAAGTTGTAAGAGCCAAATCTGCCAAGCAGGGCTGATGGTAAAGGAACAATTGTGTTGATGTGGCCACAAAAACAAAAATGTGAACCGTGTTTTGAATGCGCTGCGTCCCAGCACACGATGGCAATGACTTGGTTGTAATTGGAAACCCAGCTCTCATCACCACTGATTATGTTCAGCATAAAACTTTATCAGTTTCAAAGAGAAGTTATTTTTTGTTTGTTTTTTGTGTACAAGTCTCAGGTCTATAGACACACACGTGTAAGTGATCTGAATGGGACTTCCAGGGGGCAAGTGCAGCAGCTACACTGAAAGTGATCTGTAGGTGCACAACAAGAAGGCCCTGTATTAAAAGTGGTAAAATTGAAAGCAGGTATAGCTGTTGGTTTTTATGGGCTGAATCACTGAACTTTATGATTGCCCATTAAAAGTATGATCTGCTCTGCCCCTGGACACTGGATAAAAGACAGGCTGCAGGTCCTGTAATGAAAAGGCAGAGGTTAATGACTTTCACTTTTCTTTTCTTTTATTAAAATGTGTTCCTTATGTTGTTGTAGCCAACTGTGTGATCGGTTTCAAAATTTAGAAAATAACATGTTCACGTCATGGCCTGGCAGTGGTTGCTTTCATCTTCCTTTCTTTAGACTCCATTCTTCTCTTACCCTCTCCCTTTCTCCTGCCTTCTCTTAGGTGAACAAAACTCCTTATCCGGTGAGGTCCGCCTTGAGGTGGGCTTTCCAACCAGCTGCTGTTTGCTCCACCTGCACGCACCTGCTGATCATTTGTCAAGTTCTTGCAACTGATAATGGCAGCCTTAACCTTAGTGTGTTTCCTGTCATAATTATCTTGCCCCTCTGCCTCCGACTCCTTGTTTCCTTGTGGTGCATCTCTGGACTCCCATTTGGCTGCATTGAATTCTCTCTGCTTGTTTTCACTCTCAGATTCATGCTTTGGAAAGAAAGCTCGCCTGCCTCCCCCCTCTCCACCATATTTTCCATTATTGTTACTCACCAGCTCCCTGTAAAAAGGAGCTTAGAGTGTTTTGTATGTAACTCAGCAAATTCTTTGTGTGAAATAAATTACCTTAAACTTTGGCTTGCTTCTGGGTTTGCGTTTAAATCCTCATGGTTACTGATCTGTTGTAGTGAGCACACTTTTCTTTTTGTTACACCTCAGCACAGCCAAAACAAAACATTATCCTTCATGTTTCACCTCTGCAATGATAATAAATAAATATAATTTAAAAAAAAAAAGGAAACTTTGAACACACTCAAGGGGAAAAAAACCCACAAAATGAACAAGGAATTCAACATAATAGTGTGAAGGTTTTAACTCTAGAAATGCTGTACAAAATAAGATGGTTGTGAACAGCTCAGCTTTGAGCTGAGATTTAAACGGTGTCTAGTTAACACAGCTTAAGTGGTCATAAATCTCAGAGATGAGGTGTACAGCGGTTGAAGTCTCTGGCACTCTCTGAAATGAGGAGCAGTCAGGAGAGTAGCTGTCCTTGTGGAAAGCAGAGCATAGGAAAGGGTGTGAGAACGAAGGAGACTTGAGAGATAGTGAGAAGCAGAAGCTTGTACTGGATGCACAGGAGAATGGAAAGTCAGTGATACTGGATGACAAGAGGTGTAATATGATCGGTAGACTTGGAGCGGGTGATGATCCGTGCGGCAGAGATCTGTAAAATTCAGAGCCGATTAAGAAGATCTTTTGGGAGACCAGAGAGAATGGCATTACAGTAATCTAAACATGAAGTGTCAAGACCAGGGCATGAACCAGAACTTGGATGCTGCGTTGAGTAAGAAAAGGACAAATATTATGTAGATGGAAGTAGGCTGAACATGAGACACTGTTCATGTGATCATTAAAAGGCAAGATAATTCCAAGACTTTGACACTAGGGGAGGTATGGACTGGACAACCAAAATGCTGTATTAAATTAAGATGTGTTATTAATTGTGTTGTTTTTTTGGTAGATTCTAAACAATATCCTACCTTTAAGATCTATGTTGCAATAGTCTAAATCCTTCATAAAACTAAAACTGAATGTTAAATAGTTATTTTATTCATTAGTACTTATATTTAGAAAAAACCCCACAAGAAAACAACCACTTCAAAAGAATTAATATCATTCCCCCTGATGCTACAGTTACAGGATGGGGCACGTCTTCTGGTGGTTCTAGGGGGTTGGACATTTTGGCAGTTCTAGTGCTAAGCCAACAAGATTACTGACCGCTTGATGTTTGGAGGTCTAATCGTGTTGCTATGATTATTACTTAAGGGGCTATTAGCATCCCAGTCACAGGCAGCAATGCCAGGGAAATATTTAGAAACGTTGCTCCAGGCTATGATTTTATCTCCAGAGGATAATTAGTGGCTAAAGTTTGTCATGGAAAGATGGTCCTTGGGGTAGATTGCGCCTACTACGTTATCATTATTATAGACCGTTGTCCTTGTGGTTTTTGTTAATACCTGTCCCCTGAGGCCACTGATGAAGTATCTCACTACATAAAGTTCATAATGCATTCAGGTAATAGAAAACCTGCTCTTCTGAGAGAGTTGAAATTAATATGTAGAATACTATATAAGTTATTATTATTAAGGGATAGCAGTCTTTACATCCATTTCTTCTGAAACATTATCTTCACATTTTATATTTAATTGGGTATATGTATCGAACAATGTGTGCATTACCAGGAGACCTTTAACATATGATGTTTATTTTCAGTCTTTTGTTTTTGGTTGGTGGTGCATAAAAAGACAAAAAAATATAACTTGTGGGTGAAATAGCTGTTTTGCCAAGGATTTATTTAAAATATCAACGCCTGCTTTAAAATAAAAGAAACATATTCTTAACTCACTCCGCCATTTTTACACATCCATTAAACCTGAAGTGCCCTTCTTCCCCTGGTACATTGAGTCTACTAGATTTGCTTTGGCAACTATTCACTGACCTCATCGTGACCGCAGACGCTCAGACGTTTCCTCTTCTGCTCACAATCGGTAGTTATCTCTTTCCTCTCTTCTTATTGTGGAATGTTCTGATGCTCAATTCACCTCTCCTCACCAACAGGTGTCACATCACAATGAACTGCAGGGAATTGAGTCCAGAGATTGGTGGGACAGAGATGGAAGGACTGCAGCTGTGTGAGTGTGGATACAAATAGTGTCAAAGCGTACCCAGTGGGGGTGGTATATGCTTGTGGTGTTTCTAGAGGTCTATGTGTGCGGGCTTACGTGTATGTTGCAAAGTGTGAAATGCTGATGGATGTGTGTCAGAGTTTGTGTGAAGTGAAGGCTATGCAAACGGTTTTTCATATTATAACCACATTTAAACCCCCTGCCTCCCAAACCCTGCTGAGACAAATGGAAATTTAGACCAACCACTTCAGAAAGCTGATTTTTCTACCCCGTTGCCTGTTCTCACTCTCTCTGGCTGCAGCTAACAAGGCAATTGACAGGGCAATATGAGCACCATTTTCATTCTGGCATTTCCTAATGTTAAACACCAGAGTAATCAACAAGCTGCCTGCCTTCCTGTCTGTGTCCCTCGCTTTCTGTCTCCTCTCTGAACCGATGCCTGCTTGCTTGTGCGGTCTCTGGCCACATTCATTTAATGCATCCATATTGGATTTCCTAATGCCTACAGCCAACCAAATGTCTTATGCTGCTTGCATCTTTACTGCTTTCGTTACAGACAAGTCCAATTTGTGTTTGTATGTGTCTGCACACCTGCTTGCGTAAGAGGGAAAGAAAATGTCACTGGGGTTGTTTTTTTTGCCAGACTATACCCTTGTTAAAATTGCTATAAATTACTAACTGAAAAACACATACACATACTTAAATTGTCCATATATACGCGTGTGTGTGTGTGTAGTAATTTTATAATACTTTTTACTTTTTAAAACATTTGGAAAGTTGGAAAGAACAAATGTGTCTGTTTGGTTTAACTTTATAGCTTAATTTAATTTTAATGTCAAGTTTCACATTTGAAAACTCGGAATGCCTTTGAACTACACAGCTTACATTTAATTCCGCTACCCCTTCCTCTGGGTCAAATCTGAAACAAAATAACACCACATTATTAGACCAACATTTTTACAGTGTATGCTCATTCACAGTCCTTCCCTTTTTGGTGATTTATTTGGTGCTGTTTTCATGCTGCAGTTTGTTTATCCCCACTAATTACTGAGATTCAGGATTTGGAGGTATTTGTAATTCCAATGTGAATTTTTTTTTCTCTGCCTGCCAGACTGTCAACTCATCTGACGTTTGACATCTGTAAAAATGAAGCATCAAGAGTCCTCATAAAATTGCTAAAAGCCGCTCATCTATGGAAATTTTTCTCTCTTTTGATGGTTTGTAGATTAGACCGGGAGTATGTTATTAATGAGCGAGATTACAACCAGCCGTTGCTAACCGGATTACGGTTTAATACAGCTCAATTTTCCTGTGCTATCCAGCTTTAGCTCCTTTTCTCTTCCCTCTGTCTCTTTAGCTCCTTCCTCGCTCTTCTCATCTTTGGACTCTCTGTTCATTAACTATGTGCTCTAGTGTTACACATGCATCTGTTTGTGAGATTTTGATTGTTTTTCACTGACGACATCAGGTTTCAGGAACTACATGGGTCAAAGAAGCACACGAGCCTGAGGACACACGTACGATTTTGAGAACAATGTGTCAACGCTGAGTTAATGATGGATAATAAAAAATATGCTAATGAGCCAGCAGGAGGTAGACAATGAGTGTTCCACCATCAGACGTGGAGAGAAGTTTAAAGAACCCTGTTTTGACAACTTAATTACTTCTAGCTGGGATATTACTTTGAGTTTTACTGATTAACCCCATTAAAAGAGACACACAAAACCAAAGACGGCACAAGAGTGTAGAAAGAATGAGGAGATTGTTTCGAGCAGCTTTTGTAGTTGGTAGACAGGGAGAGGCGCTTACTTCCACCAGAAATGAAATGAAGAGAACTGACATGAAAGCAGGGTGAAACAAAGGCAATGACAGTGACTGTAAAAAGAGTTTGAGGGGGTAAAAAAAAGCTGACAGTCAGGGGATGGAAGCAGTACTTATGTTTGTATCTGTAGCATTCTGTTTTGTCACTAATTGGGGATGCCCTTCCTCTCTTCATTTACTATATAACCGTCTCTCACTGTCTTTTCCTTGTGTAGTACTACCTCTTTCTTTAATTGTTACTATACTACAGCCTCTGTTTCTCTTTTCTGTTTTTTCTCTTTTTTTTCAGCTCTCTTTGCTGCAGTAGCAGGGACTATAGCAGTGGTTTACAGAAACACCAGGCCTAACACGAGTCTTAAGTGACCAGAAGCAAAGAAAATCACACATTTTGCTGATGGAGGTGGTGCAGTTATCCTCATATTTGGCTAATATTTTTCTTGGGTCTTTTCCCCTTATGTTTTACACCCCTGCATTTGTAGAGAGCCTTCCTTCTTTTATGACTTTAATCGGGGCTTTGTTTTTAAAGTTGGGCCCACTAGTGGCACTTCTCATATGTTTAAGAACATTTAATTGGCCTTAAAATATTGGTAAATAGGTTGTTTAGCTGATGTATAATGGGGGAGGGTTAAATGTAGGCTGAGTACACAATTGGATATCTAGTGGTAGAATTAGTAACTATGTAATAATAATAATAATAATAATAATAATAATAAAACAATCTCCCTCTCATTTACTGAGTTATGAAAGGTGAAAAACGGGCAATCAAAAACACTGTTGTTGCGAAAATGACACACTTCTCTGGAGAGTCAAGCAGATGAGGAGTTGTATGTGGTGACTGTGATATTTTGTCAGATGTATTGGTAAAATCAGAGATTGCAATAGTAGAAGAGCATTTTTTCCCTCCAATGATGTTCTGGATTCCAATGACTGATACAAGATGACTGGAAACTGATCTGGTATCATTCAGTCATAATCAATGTGAAGAGCCAATATGGCCTCCTCACAAAAAGACAGATGGTCACCAAATTGGACCATAAAGAAAGCAGCACATGCATTACAAAGATAAAGTAGGACAAATTTAGAAAAATTATGCAGTATGGGGGATAAAAATAACAGCAAGTATTTTTTTGCAGACACAAAAAATACTTGAGTCTGCAAACTCAAGCTGGCTATTTACATAGAATTTAATTCATTTTTAACCAAGTATAAGGGCAGTTTGAAATGTAATAATCTATTGCATTTACTTGTGAAAAAAATACTATAGCTAGATAGCCCTTAAATCGTGTGTCCAAAGATTACAGAAATTAAAGGAGAAAAAACAAGAGAAACTGTGAAGGTTAGTTTGGAAATGGAAAAAAAAGACAAAAGACAAAGAAGAAAGCCAAGATGCTGGCAAACACACAGGCAGTGGAGACAAAAGCCAGGCATTGAAATCCCTCCAGGGCACCGTGTGAAGGCTAAATGTGTATCCCTAAATGGAAGTGTGAAACAGCACACTCTTTCCTCTTCTATCTCTCTCCTTCCTTTCTCTCTTATTGGCATAACTCAATGCTGCATCCCTCATTTTCATCCTACTTTCTCTCAGTATTTTGTGGTCTGCTCCTAGATACTATGGACACTATACTATGGGCTATAGCTGGTCTGCATGCTATATATGATGGCAAGGTGTCAGGATTTCTTTGGAGTAGATTTATAAAGCTGGAGAATTGGCTGCTAACTTGTTAACATCCTCAGATACAATAAATATGGCAGTGTTGGGAAGGAAACAAAAGGAAGGGAGAAGACATACCCAAGCTAGAATACTAAATGACAGAAAGTACTCATATAGAAATCCTGTCAGACAGATGAAAACACCAAACATCAAAACATAAAATATGTGTATATATACACACAAACAAACTCTTGGTACAGTAAGAATACTTCAAAATATACACTGGTATTTGGTCAAATAAGTCTCATGAATTGTAATACACAGAACCCCCACCTTACTGATTACCTGTTCCCCAACCTTTTTTGTGCCACTGACCGGTTTAATGTCAGACAACATTCTCACGCCAGTTAGCATAGCAGCCACTGCTGCCATCAAGTAGTAGCGGCAAGCGGAGGAGTATTACTGCTAGCAGTAGGAGACAAAAAGCTAATTCACTTGGACGCATTCCAGCTGCTCATTTAAGAGATAGATTACAGCTTTATTTACAAACTGTAATTAATATACATAGTTCCCCATATTTTGTGGAGAGGGAGATGAATTGAACAATAAAACATCCCATAGCTAAGAAAAGTTTATGTTTTTGTGAAGTGAGGTGCATTTTAAGAAAAATTAGAAATGTATGTTTATCATAATTAAGAAAATAGCTGTCTGTCTTTTTTCCAGAGTGGACAGAGACTTAGACTTTGCCTCAGGCTGGATGATTTAAATTGACTAGAAATTAATGAATATCTGAAGTTGAGAGAGCACTGCACAGGTTAGAGCGTTAGAGTGGTAGGATTTCACAATTAGCGTACATTACTGAAAATATTTAAAGAAGATGACAGAAAAACGCTTTGATGTGCTGTATAGACTTTTTGAGTAAACAAGTGATTATCATGCAGACATTTCATTCAAAGCTATGAATGTTTTTCTTTTGTGTTTTTATCGTGCTTTGTTTACAGTATATCTTTGCTTTTATTTCACCTAGCATAAGGAAAATAAATAACCTTGGATTATTTTTTCAGGGTTGGAACAATCACTGGCTGGGATTTGTCTTGTACATACAAACCACACAATCTGCAATAGAATAACTCTCCCACAGTACCTTGAAAGTACAATAAGAACTTCTCTACAGTTTAAAAGTCTGTTTATCACAATGGTCATAGAACATTCTGTCCTTTAAACTTGAAAAATAAATTTAACATCTTGGCCTCCAGTGTGTAAATAAAATGAAGCAAAGAAGGACAATTCTATTCATGGCCATTTCTAATCCACTTTGGTTAGGGGACAAAGAACATTTATGTGGCAGTGTTGAGATGTTAACAGCATATTAAGAATACACTGTATTCTCTGAGAAATGACAAAAATTAAAGACCAATATCTCAGGCCTCTGCAGGTTAAATTTTAAAGTTAATGGTAGTACAATTCAAAACCCAGGTGAAAGCTTCTTCCAATGGGTTTGATTTCTATTTGAGCCATTCAAATTAATTCTGGAACAACCACACCAAAGTGGAGATGTCAGACCTTGATGGTCACAGTTACTTAAAACTAAATACAGAATATCAGCAACTTATAACAGTGGTATGTCAACATCTCCAAGAACAGTGGTGGAGGGCTGATGAGTTGGGCTTTTTTGAAGCCACAGGACCTGGGCACCTTGTAGTCATTTAGTTAACCATGTACTATTCTGTATACCAAATCCTTCTGGAATGAAATGTGAAGAAATCTGTCCAACAGCTGAAGATGAAAGTGGGTCATCCAACAGGATAACAGTCCCAATAGTCCCAAGCACATCAGCAAATCTACAACAAAATGGATGAAAAAAAAAAAGTGTCGTAATAGCCGAGTAAAAGTCAGGATCTCATCCTAAAAGAAATCTTGTGGAGGGACATTAAGAGAGCTGTGTACAAATAATTGCTTGCAAACTTCAATAATCTGAAGCAATATTGTAAAGAAGAGTGGCTAAAATTATTCTACAAAGATGTGAGAGATTGTTAAAGTCATGCAGAAGAAAAAAATTACCTCTTTTATTGCTCCCAAAAGTTGTTCCACAAGCTTTCGAAGGGTGTATTTAGATTTTCACAGGACTGCATAGAGATCATTCAAAACTGTCTTTGCTCATATAGGTATATATGAAGAAGCTAGTTTTGACTGCTCCCTTTTTTGCAAGGGGTCACCACAGCAGGCAACTCTATATGTTTGATTTGGCAGAATGTTTTATACTGGATGGATTGTTGGCTTGTTAGGTAACTATGGTGCCTAAATCTAGCCTGCTAGTGGAAATGTTATTAAATTATGTGTAAAAGCTAAAGTAAACTATGGGGTCAAAAACTGTTGTCAAAAACAAGTCAAAAATAAGATGGTATGGATAATATTATCTTTACTTATAGTGAAACATGGTAGTGGCACCATTATGTTCTGATGGTGCTTCTCAGTGGCAGAGAAAACTGGTAAAAACCAAGACTGAATACAAATAAATGAATGAATATAAATAAAACAATCTCTCCAATCTAATGAACTTTGAGAGTATGTGCTAAGAAGAATAGGTTAAACTGCAGTTGCTCAAAGACCTTTTTAAACATTCAATTTAATCTCAGTGCTTTCTTTTTACACTACACAATATTACCCACCAAAGGTTGTACCTCCCCCTGTTAATGTATATAACTCCACATACACTACACCAATCCACAACCAGGTGCACCCAGCAAGAACTGAAATCAGCTTTAGTGAGTCTACAAAACATTCCTACCCAAGCACCGCACAAAATATAGCATTTCAAAACTGAAGGCCTTTGTGTTGTTCTCCTTTTACAGTATAGCGGTGGCAGAAAAATATCAGCTGTGCCGTTCAATCATCTGCCCAGCAATAATTTTGTAATAATTTCTTTCCAAAAGGAGAGAAATGATTACCTGGCAGAAGCAGAAAGAAAAGGGGCTGAAGAGCAACAAAGAGAGAGGAGACAGGTAGCATGTTACTAAGAGAGAAGAAAAGAAGGTAGAAACAGATGAGGTGGGAGCAACAGCTTGCCATTGGTAGCTGAAGCGTGCATGCCTTTGACAGCAGACAATAAGCACAGATGGTAACTCTTCCTTCGTTAACTTTGATGGATATTTCACATTCAGTGCCAGGGCTGAGAAAATTAATACATAACCTATGGAAAATTGTTAGCAATAATTTACCTTAAGAATATTCCTTTAATGTTAAAAGAAGAGCAGTTGTTTCTCTCACTGCTGTTCCAGCTATGGTACCACAAAGTTCCTGAAAACCAGTCGGTTACCTTATATATATAAAGGCTTACCCACGTCAAAGCATATACTTAATGTGTAATCTAGGCAACGCATACATTTTTTTAGTAATAGCACTGAAAGGTGAGAAGTTTGAAATAGTTGATAAAATCTGTTTAGAATCTGTTTTTGCAGTTTCACATCTGCAAGACACATGATGCCTGGATATTTTGAAAAACCATAAACACCACTGTTAACACATCAAAAATGGAAAAATAAAAGAATACAAAAAAACAAAACAAATTAAAAACAGCAAATAAAAACAAACCAAACAAATTCCAAAAATAATACAAAATTAAAAAAAAAATGTATACAGTTCAAGCAGACCACAGAGGCAACAGTGGCAAGGAAAAATTTCCTTTTACCAGGAAGAAACCTCCAGCAGAATAAGGCTCAGGAATGGGTAGCCATCTACTGCCTGAGGTTGTGGATGAAGGGAGGAAGACAGGACAAAGACATGCTTTGAAAGACAGCCAGAGATTAATAATAATAACGAATGATGACTGCTGGGCTGGACTGGTAATCTGGCATAACAGGCATTCACCTGGTGGCCGAAGCACTTTTGGACCAGTGGGAGAATCGAAGGGTTACATATCATGGAGGTCTTGATGCACTGTTTCTGAGCAAATGTAAAGGCCACATGAAGTTTGGAGGTCTGTAGCGAAAGTTGGCAACTTCTGTGTACTTTGCTCCTCAGCATCCACAGACCCCGTTCTGTGATTTCATGTGAGAGTGACCCATTCTTTAACAAATCTTTGTAGAAGTAGTCTGTATGCTTAGGTGTTTGATTTTATACGCCTGTGGCCATTGAAGTGAACATCTGAATTCAATGATTTGAATGGGTGAGCAAAAACGTTTTGCAATATAGTGTAGGTTGTATCTCATCCGATGGAAATGGTAACTATGCACACCAATTCCCATTTAATTATTGTGAGAATCAGGGCAGATTAATGAACTCTGTTTCCTCATTTATTTATTCAGTGGCATGAGCATCAGGTTTCCAGATGATCTTCCACATTCCACTGTGTTTCTGATATAGACCAAAATATCATATCCTGAGTGTAACCGAGACAGCGATGGTGCACAGAATTCTGATAACATGCAAATGCTTGCAGCTAATGGACAATGCCTTGCAACAATAGAGCCAGAAATCATTGCAAACATAGGTTAAGTACATACATTTAGGTACATGTATTCTGCCTTTCTGTTTTCTTTGTATTTGATAAAGAAAAAATAAGTTTGTGTGCATGAGTATGTGTACTTCTTTAAAGCTGAAAGTTACACTACCTGTACATCTGTGCACGATATGAACAGAACAAGCCAAGTGTAAGAAGATTTTATGCGAAACCAACAGGTAATCCATAGAGATTCCACTGTTCAGTGATCTTTGCAGTGCTTGCAGATACCATTGCAGAGCATCCAGGAGTATTGAAACAAAAATTGATCTAGGGTGCTACAGATAAAGGCCATACAGCTGTAGTACTGACAGAATAATACTGTGAATGATGTTTGGAATATGTGTGAATCATGTTAACATCCCCAAGATCTTAAAAAATTAAAATGTTTTTATTTTTGTACACATAGTAGAGCAGTGATTCTTGACATAAGGGACAAAACATGTCCACCAGATAAGTGTTAACCCAAGTGACTAAAAGACAAACCAAGGCAATGTTTATACAACAAAAGTATGATTTTGCATTTTTTTATACATATATATTTATTTTAAATGGTACAATACATTACCAGTACCTTAAAAATCCATTGTCCAGAAACAGGTGTGATAATATTAAAATACAGAAAAAAAAATTAAAACTAATGTAAAATTAAACATCATGGTTCTCGTCACTAAGTATTTAAGTCAATACCTTATATAATATCAAAATATACAATTGAAAATTTATTTTTACATATTTTTAAGTCATTAAAATCATGTCCAGATTTTTTGTCAACACCATCAGATTTTTTAAAAGTACAAAAAAATCAGAAATTATTGTGGGTAGCTTACACTCTGAGGACCCCTTTACCACTTCCTGTTTGATACACATGCCATGAGGTCACTGCTGTGATAAGATTTTTTTTATTTTTTTATTTCATTTATGACATACCTTTCTGATAAAACTCTGTGTCACAACCACAGTGTGTCATCACCAAAGTCGATGAAATGCAAGATTTTATTTTATTCTTTTTGTAAAAGAGCTTCATTTAGGTAGACTGTAGAGGCCATAAGCAACTGATGAAAAACAAGATGGCTTCTGTCAGAAAAAGATGTGTTGTGAAAGAAAGTAGGGTATTTTGTCAGCACCATCAGATGTCAACACCATCAGGATTTTTGTCTGACGGTGTTGACCCGTTTTCTAATGGTGTTCTGCTTAGTCCTCTGCATTTAACCCATTCACTCAGTGATGCAGTGGGCCGCTATAAATCCAGGATAGCCTCTGTTCGTTGGATTTGAACGCCCAACCTTCCTATCATGTGGCATCTACTGAGCTATCTCTGCTCTGAGAGCCAGTCTTTAAGTGATGATGTATGAATCCTGCTTCCGGGCCCAGACTACTCTGTGTTTATTAAGCCTGTTGTGCTGTTAAAATGTTTTAATGCTTTTTATCTTGTTCTATTTAATCTGAACAAGCCCCTAAAAACAGTCAGTGATCACTGTTGGCCTAACCATCAGAAACCCTTGCATTAACCTTTATCGAGTGGAAAAAAGTTAGCGTTCATCCTCCAGCTTTACTGTGTGTATGTTATGCTAACATAGTTGTGTCGCTAGCGATCACCTAGCACATCATTATATACCAGCTAGTCCAATTTCAGTAACCCGACAAAAGTCACTGCTGTTTAGTTTTCTGTCTTCATTTATGTTGGAATGTAGGTTAAACCAGCTAGCTAACTTCTAACTGAGCCACACTGATCATTTTATTAAAGATGAAAGAATTTAGACAGTTTGTAACTCTCAGTGATGCCGCAGAGTTCCTTTGACTTTGGGATGGGAGTTTGGACCTGGAAATGGCTAATGATGTCAGACTTAAAGACCAGATAGCATCTCTATTGCTTAATACATAACTGTGTTGTGAATATTCATCCTTAATCTGTATAAATGCATATGGTTCAGAAAGATTATAGTAATTACAAAATGGTACATTTCAGGCTAGAATGGCTAAGGGGAACCTGTCAGTAGAGGAAGGAAAGAGAAGGAACAGGGAGTATCAAAAAAGGAGAGAAAAAATTAACAGCCAGCCTGAGTTGAAGAAAGAGTTTCTTATAAAGGAAAGGGAACGATCTATAAATCGAGTGAAAGAGGGAAAAGGAAAAGAACATCAGTGATCTGAAGAGATCACTGAAGAGAAAAAAGGCAGAAGAGAAGGTTTTGGAAAGAAGCACAGAGAGACAAAAGGAGAGAAAGTACAGCAGGGTCTAAACACACAACCACATAGTACTTTAGGAATCAAGGAGTAGTAGGCAGCTACTTGCTGGTGAACTATTAAGATGTAGAACTTGACATTTGCAAAAACAGAATTGTTATGAAGTGTCTTGTGATATTACATAAGTTGTTAAGGTTGTTAAGGTTTAACCCTTTAAAGCCGGTCGGAGCGGGCACGCTCTGTTTTGCTTAACTATTTTTAAATCCCGGTAGCACTGCAACCACGTAAGCTAGCGCAATAATTTTTTTTTGCATATGAAACCGGAGGAGTTGTACTTACATCTTATGCCATCAGCTTGTCCTAAGTCACAGTTTCCTTCCACATATAGCTTTGCAAAAACTGGATAAAAAGCACTTGCAGCAACAAAAACATAATATTCCAGTAACACGCTTTGCCGATCCGATCAGCTGTTTGTAACACTTCCTACGTCCATCAGCGTGAACTATCGCATGTCCTCCATGTCCTGCCCAAAACCGGAAGTGACGTCATTTTGCGGAAATGTAGTTTTTTACCATCAGGGCCTTATGAGCCTATACTGGTGTTTTTAAAAGTTATGTTTGAGTTTATGACTTTCTGTGTCGTTTCTGTGATGATTAGAACTTAAATTGCACTGCTGGAAATAGTTTATTTTGATGCATATGCTGTTTTTTTGCAAATTTGCATTATAATATTTATTTTCACTTTTCCTGCAGTATATAAAAATTGGTGTATTTCAAAAATAAAACTATGAAGACACTTAAAATAAACTTCCTGTGGTGGGAAACTATTTTGTGCAACTTTTTTGTATTTACAGTTTTGAGGGATAAGCCTCATAAATTTCTCTAACTAGAAATATATGTTAAAAAAAACAAAAACGATTTTAAATGTTTTTGTAGTTTATTGCACTTTTTTGCAATGTATGTAATTACTATGCACTTAATGCAGACATATTATTAAAATTTGGGCTATAACAGTTGTATTGATGTATATCTACCTGAAATGCTCCCAAAAATGGCACTACAAAATGTAAAAATATAATATAAGCTCTGGCGGACTTGGTTCTATGGTAGGTCTTAAAGGGTTAATAGTCATTTTGAAAGAAATAATATCTTGTTTTCTACTAGTGTGTCACCACCGTCAGATTTGTCAACTCCATAATATGGATTTTTTTGTTAATTTTTTTCTTTTGAAGAACCATATATGATCTTCCAATAAAAATACGTAATTTTCTCAATAAATGTGTCATTTGCATGCTGCTAAATATGACTGTTTCTTATAGAGATTAAATACAAGCTTCTGAAAATATGTATGCCTGTAACTCTAATAATAAAAAGCCAAAACAATCTTACTTTTAAACGTGGTATAGTTAGTTTGAAAACATATGTGCATAAACAGTAGAACAGGGAAGCTGCTAATAGTCAAAATAGCTGAAACAACTTAATTTAAAATATATATATTTGCATTTCTTTGTGTCTGATGGTGTTGACAAAAACCTTGCACTTCTCCAGCAAAAACATAAATTATTAAAAAATGTTACACGTGGGAGACAGCCAAAACTTTGTGTAACAATTATATATAAATATGTTTTTGAAAAATCAAAAAATATATTTTAGAAAATTAAAACCTGTTTTGTCCATAATCTCAGGAATCACTGAGAACTGAGGTAAGATGGCAGCTATAATATCTAAATATAACATTTAAATAAGAAAAAAATTAAATAAGAAGATTTTTTTTGTATTATCTATTCAACATTTTTTAATATTCCATAATCACTGCTCATATACCTAGAAAACCAAAGCAATTTTTTCTTGTTAAGTGTTCAGTTTCATGTGACAGTTTGTGCTTCTGCTTTTGGATAGGATAAGTTACATACCATTTTACCAGTCAGAAACATTTGCAGTTGTTACAATGAATACAAACCATTCACGGTTGGCTTATTCCAGTTATTGTTTTCTGCTTTAGATTTCCGATAACATATGCCTCAGTGTACATTTGGATTGTTAATCTTTGTTTGCATGAAGCAATATCGTACATCAGCAGCGCTTTTCAGTATGGTGGTTAGCCTCAAGTCTCTCTTGCTTTCTCTATTCTTGCATATAGTGTTTGAATTAAGGGAACACTTGAGCAATTTCAACTTTGAGTGTTTTTTAATATTTAATTCATCATGTGATGTGTGGTACAAGTATTCCCTTCGCATTTTGTTTTGTTTTGTTTTATTCAAAACACATTGGCCTAACAATACAGTTATACTGTACCCACCAAATGTTTCTAGAGTTTTGACTATTTGAATATTTCCCTAAAACCTCTTGGCTGTATTTTTGTGTTATATTAATGTGTCTTGTGAAGGGCTTTTTTCCAAAAAACTGCGTGTTGTGTTGTTCAGAGTGGCATACATAAACATACAGTCAAAACAATTTTTTGAGCATGCAATTTATTACAAACAACTGAAACTGGCTTTTTTACAGCTGATTAAAAGTTTAAGACCACATGCCTTTAAAAGGCCAAATCTGTGCAAAAATGTGGATTCATTGTCATTTTCTGTCAGGTAGTCACACTGTCATGACATTCTGATGGCAAAAGCATAAAAAAAAATTCCCTTTTTCAATGTGGTTGGGTTGTTGAACTGCATAAGCAGGGTCTCTGGCAGCACGCCATCGCTGCTGAGGTGGGATGCAGTAAGACATTCATTTGGAATTTCCTGAGGTTTATGGAACAAAAAACTCAAGTGGAAGACCCAAAAAATTGAAGCCAGCACTGAGCCAGAGGATCGAATTGGCTGCCTGTCAAGACACTGGATGATCCTCAACCCAAATTGACGCTATTACTGGTGTCGACTGCAGCCCCATAACCATCAGATGGCATCTGAGACTGAACGTCTTCAAAGGCCTTGTCTCCTTGAACACCACAGAACTGACCGTTTGGACTTTGCAAGAGAGCACCAAACATGGGACATTGAAAGGTGGAAGAAAGTTTTATTCTCTGATGAGAAAAAATGTAACCGTGATGGTCCTGATGGTTTCCAACATTACTGGCATGACAAGCAGATCCAACCTGAGATGTTTTCTATGTGCCATAATGGTCTGGGGTGCTTTTTCCTTCTCTGGAACATGGAGCTTCAGGAGGTGCAGGGGTGTCAACCGGCTACTGGCGATGTCCAGATGTTGCATGACTGAGGGCCCTCGTCTGTGTGGTAACAACTGGGTTTTTCAACAGGACGATGCTACAGTACACAATGCCTACGGTACATAAGGACAAGGGACTTCTTCCAGGAGAATACCATCACTCTTTTGGACCATCCTGCATACTCCCCTGATCTAAATCCAATTGATAACCTTTGGGGATGGGTGGCAAGGGAAGTTTACAAAAATGGACAACAGTTCCAGACAGTAGATGCCCTTCGTGCAGCCGTCTTCACCACTTGGACAAATGTTCCCACTCACCTCATGGATTGCATCAAGCATGCCGCAACAAATTTTTGAAGTGATAAACAATAACGGTAGAGCTACACATTACTGAGTTCATGTTTGGAACTTTGATTTTTGTGTTGAGGGGGGGGGGGATTACAGTTCCCTTTCAGTCGATTCACTCGGTACAACACATAAGTATGGGATATCACGCCCTCGCGTGTCCTGGCTGAAGAAACCTTTAATCACGCCTTTAAGGCAGATGACGTGTGATGACACACGCACGACGGCCCCGCCTGCACATATAGCCGCTGTCATCACAGTCATCCCTCAGTTCTTACGCTCTTCACCTCGCTGAGAACACCTCTGCTGAGTTGGGCTAGCTAGCTGCTGCTAGTTAGCTCCGTTGTCTGCCGACTTGAACTTAGCTTAACGGCCCCTGTTGGTGTTAGTCTCCACCGCGCAGTTGGTGTGTAGGCTGCCCGCGGAGCGCTAATTTCAAGTTTTCCCATGCAGCGTTTTGCTTTGTGTTTTGGAATGTACTCCAAACCTAAGTGAGCAAAGCAGAAATCTTCTGTTCGCCCCTGTCCTGGGATGCGGTTTCTCTTTGCACGACAGCGACCAGCACGATGCCTGCCCTGTCTGCCTGGGGACCGTCCACGCTAGGAGAGCGTTGACGGAGCCCGAAGCCTGTGCGTTTTGTCGCCAGCTCGGGCGCTCGACCCTGGAAAGACGGGTGACGTTTGTGGAAAAAGTGCTGGGACGCTCGGCTGTCGCACGGCATGACCCTCTCCTTTCCGAGTCTGGAGCCCCGGCTTCGTCCGAGTCCGAAGACGAGGATTTTCCAGTCGATGTCCCCGCAATTAGCTGGGCTGACCACATGGAATATGTTGACGGGTTAGCCGATGACGAGCCGGAACCATGCAGGAGCGCTGACGGGCTTCAGCCTGGGTTGAAGCCCGCCAGCGCTCCCCAGGACGATGATGACGTGCTGGACATCGGCCTGGACATCCACGGTTTGTCGGAGGATGAGCAGGAGAGCTCATTGTCGGCCCAATGTACCGCCGCTGCTGCGCCGGTCGGTCATGGTGACACCTCTCTTTTCTCCCTGTTTCGCCGTGCTGCTAAAAAGCTGCAGGTGGACTGGCCCTCTCCTCCGCCAGCTCAGAAGCCGTCGCGGTTCGCGGGGGTTTTTCCTCCCACCGGAGCCCGCAACAGCCAAAAACTGCCTTCCCATGTTCCCAGACTTTCTCTGCGAGCTAACAGCATCATGGGACAAACCTCTGTCTACCCGCGTCACTGTGCCCGGCTATGGACAGTACATGGACTTGGACGGCGCCGAGGGGGCTGGCTTAGCTAACCCACCCCCTATGGAGCCGTCTCTGGCTGCTTATCTGGCCCCGTCCCATAACCATGGTGTCGGCGGCCCCGCAACTCTGCCGTCCAAGCACTGCAGATTCTCTGCTTCGCAGCTGGAGAAGATTTATCGAGCTCAGGCCGGCACTGCTCGCGCCATGAGCTCTGTCACCATGCTCCAGACGTACCAGGCACTGTGCCTGACGGAGCTCGGATCGCTGGTTCCTGATGACAGCCCGCTGGCACCTCTTCTTAACGAGGTCAGAGTCGCCACAGATTATATCCTCCGTGTGTCTCGCTGTGCAGCGCTCTCCCTGGGCAGAGGGATGGCTTCGACAGTAGTGGCGCAGAGGCACCTGTGGCTGACCCTCTCTGACGTCCCGGATAGGGACAGGGCTGTATATCTGGACGCACCAGTGTCTGCGGCTGGGTTATTCGGACATTCACTTGAAGCCATTCAGGCTAGATTCGATCTGAGGAAGAAGCAGACGGAAGCTCTGCGCGACATCATCCCCAGACGTCAGCCCAAGCCCAAGCCCGCAGCTAGCTCTCACAGGCCCGCCGCTCCTCTGCCGACTGGCAAGAGACCGGCGCCCACTGCTGAAGTGGGTGTGCCGCCAGCGAGAGCACATCCTCCGGCCCGAGCTCCACGCCAGTCGGCCTGGAGCAAAGGCCCACCCTCGGGCCCCCGGCCCGACGGACCGGGACCCGACGCCCAGGAGGAAGAAGCCTCAGCCCTCTTAGCTGTGGTTTCAAGTGGAGAGGGGGTCCAGCAGCAGGGAGACGCTGTTTTTACCTCTCTGTTGCTGCACAAGAGGTGCCGCTTAAGTTCTGTTCAGGTTGTCAGCCCCAGAAGGCGCTGCACTTTCCTAACACTGTCTCCCAAGCACAAAACCCCTGCACACAAAATGCCTCAGGTAACTCCCTGTTCAGGTGTGTTAAATGTTCAGGTGACCACATCGAGTGTTCCCGCAGTTTTTCATTGTTGTGCCCCAGAAAAGGTGCCTCCAACAAAATGTATAAATGTACATGTTTCCATGTTACAATCAATAAAGAGTGTTGTTTATTCTCAAACAATCAAATGCTCAGCCTGCAGGCAGAATGTGCCAGGTCAGGCAGGTGATGCAGTCCCCTGCAGACACACTGGGGGGCGACAACGCCCCGTCAACGGTGCTGCAGGTCAGCCGGCTGGCTGCTCACTTCCCTCAGTGGCGCGCTTGCGCCCCCTCTCCGTGGGTGCTGCGAACCGTTGCCATGGGTTACCGGTTGCAGTTCCGGGTCAAGCCGCCTCGTTTCCAAAGAGTCATAAACACGACTGTCAACACCGAGGCGGCCATGATACTCAGAGAGGAAATAAAGGCGCTATTGCAGAAAAGAGCAATACGAGTGGTCCCCGCTTCGGAGACAGACAAAGGTTGGTACAGCCGTTATTTTGTTGTTCCGAAAAAAGGGGGAGGGCTTCGTCCCATCCTCGACCTGCGAGTCTTGAACACGTATCTACGAACGTACAGGTTCAAGATGCTAACACTCCTTCAGCTCTTGAATGCGGTCGGCCCGGGAGATTGGTTTGCAACAATCGATCTAACAGATGCTTATTTTCATGTGGTTATACACCCGAAACACAGGCAGTTTCTGAGGCTTGCATTCGAGGGCGTAGCCTGCGAATACCTAGTGCTGCCGTTCGGGCTGTCGCTCGCTCCTCGCACCTTTACGAAATGTGCCGAGGCAGCGCTAGCGCCCCTCAGAGAGAGAGGAATCCGCATCTTAGCCTACCTAGACGACTGGGCTCTCGTAGCTTGCTCCAGAGAGCAGGTGGAGACACAGCTGTCGCTGGTTCTGTCACACATTCAGACACTGGGGTTCTCTGTGAACTTTCAAAAGAGCTCGCTAATCCCGAGTCAGCAGATTACTTTTCTCGGTTTGGAAATATGCTCGCTTTCCAGCCGCGCACAGAGTGGCCGAGTTTCATCGCTGCCTCGCTCAGTTTCAGTTGGGACGCAGACTGCGTTTCCAGACGATATTAAGCTTGTTGGGCATGATTGCATCTATGATCGCCGTAGTGCCACTTGGACTGTTAAAAATGAGAGCGTTTCAACACTGGACTCTCTCTCACCGTTTGTGTGCATCGCGTCACCTCCGGAGGAGGCTGCCGGTAACCGCGTCTTGCATGCTAGCTCTCAGTCCTTGGAGGGAGCCCGGGCTGCTCCTGTCTCGCTCTCTGCTGTTATGGTGCAGTGTTCATTTTCTGTCTCTAAGAGCCACCCATGTCCCGGGCCACCTGAACCTGGGGCCGGACCTTCTCTCCAGTGGGGGTCCTCTGGTGAGAGAATGGAGGTTACACTCTTTAATAGTGGCTCAGATTTGGGACCTATTTGGCAAGGCGCAAATAGATCTTTTTGCTTCCAGGGTAAATACTCACTGCCCCGTTCTTCTCCATAATCGACCACGATGCACCCTTGGGCTTGGACGCGCTAGCGCACCAATGACCAAACGTGGTCCTGTATGCATTTCCCCCAGTGGAAATGATATCTCCAGTTCTAGAGAGAGTGCGTCGGCATTCCCCCTCTCTCTAATTCTAGTGGCCCCTTGGTGGCCCACAAGGTTGTGGTATGCAGAGATAATCAGCCTGTTGCAGCGAGTCCTTGGCAGCTTCCTCTCCGCAGGGATCTCCTCTCTCAGGCGGGAGGAGAAGTGTTTCATCCGCGCCCAGATCTGTGGCGCCTTCATGCTTACCTGCTGAGAGGTTAAACTTGATTGCTAAGGGTTTGCCACCTAGTGTGATAGTGACAATTCAGAGCGCTAGGGCCTCATCTACTAGAGGCTTGTACACTTACAAATGGCGAGCCTTCGAGCAATGGTGCCAGGACCGCCACACTCTCCTATTTCAGTGCTCTATTGTGGATGTTTTGACATTCCTGCAGGAGCTGCTGGATAAGGGCCTTTCATTTTTGACAATTAAGGTTTATTTAGCAGCTATATCTGCTTGTCATATTGGCTTTGATGGGGTGACACTAGGTGCACATCCCCTCGCCATACATTTTCTGAAAGGAGTTCGCCGGCTGAGGCCCATGCTTAAGTCCAGTGTCCCTGCTTGGGACTTGTCTTTGGTGCTGGAGGCCCTTTGTAGCCCCCCGTTTGAACCCATTGAGTCTGTGGATATGTAATTTCTTTCATATAAGACTGCATTACTTCTCGCTTTGGCTTTGGCAAAGCGAGTGGGTGACCTTCATGCGCTCTCTGTGCATCCCTCCTGCACACAGTTCTCTTCTGATGGCCACAAGGTCGTATTGCGTCCAAATGCTGCCTATTTTCCCAAGATCATGCCTGCATCTTCTAGCTCAATGGAGTTTGAGTTGCTGAGCTTTTGCTCCCCTCCTTTTGCATCTGAGGAGCAGAGGAGGATGCATTTTCTTTGTCCAGTGCGTGTGCTACGCACCTACATTGAGCGCACTCAGAATGTGCGTTTATGTGACCAGCTGTTTGTCTGCTTCGCTAATCCGAATAGAGGTAGAGCTCTGTCCAAACGGAGGCTGTCCCACTGGATTATAGAAGCTATCTCACTGGCATACGGCACCGGTGGTCTTGCTTTGCCCCACGGGGTGAGAGCTCATTCCACCAGGGGGATGGCAACCTCAAGAGGTGCCTGTAGCTGATATTTGTGCGGCAGCTACTTGGGCATCAACGCACACTTTTGTGCGGTTTTATCGGTTGGACGTTACAGCCCCTTCGGTGGCTCATGCTGTCCTTTCTGCTGGGTCTACCACTCACTAAGGATGTGGTGGTCCGATTCCGGTTCGGTGGCTGCTCTGTGGGGCGTGTATATATGTCCCATACTTATGTGTTGTACCGAGTGAATCGACTGAAAGGGAACGAGTAGTTATGTCTATAACTTCTGTTCCCTGAAGGAGAGGAACGAGGTACAACACAAGGTGGCCCCACTGAGCAGTTTGGCTCGGTGAAGAGCGGCTATCGAACTGAGGGATGACTGTGATGACAGCGGCTATATGTGCAGGCGGGGCCGTGCGCGTGTCATCACACGTCATCTGCCTTAAAGGCGTGATTAAAGGTTTCTTCAGCCAGGACACGTGAGGGCGTGATATCCCATACTTATGTGTTGTACCTCGTTCCTCTCCTTCAGGGAACAGAAGTTATAGACATAACTATTCGTTTTTTTTGGGAGGTGTGGTCCTAAACTTTTGATCAGCCTGTTTCAGTTTAAGCATTGTTTTGCATACTCAAAAAGTGTTTTGTCTCACTCCCATTTCTTCTTGTTGCATGTTGGAACCTTCAATCATATGATTGTTGGGTTTTTCTCTGTATCTATGAAGCGCCTTGAGGCGACTTTTGTTGTAATTTGGCGCTATATAAATAAAATTGAATTGAATTGAATTGTTAAGATCCAACCATGCAAAACATGGTTGTTGTTTTTTTTGCCATTTTTCAAGTGACTGGGATAATAGATACAGATTGGGACTGTATCTATTATAGTGCCTTGGCATGTTTGTGTGCTTGATTTTCTGTGTTTGCATGTATATAGTAATTTGTTTGTGTATGGACACATACGAGCAAGAGACATTCCTGCTGAGAAGTAAGGAGTGATCCATCCATATTTAATGCATTTCTATTCATAATTCACAGGCCAAACCTCAGTAACTTACTACTGAAGGATGTGTAATAGGATAAGACATTTCTTTCGTCTTCCCTGTGACTCTCTCAGGGTTTCATACCAACTTTTTTTTCCCAGAACATCTTTTTTGTGTGATTCCCTTTGTTTTTTATTTCCTTTCACACATTGTCTGGGTTGAATGCCAGTCCACCATTGCTGTTTTAGGCAGCTTTCTAGTTTTTATTAGCAGTTTTCTTTGCTCAAGGTTTAAAAATTCAAGCACAATTCAGAAAGCTTGAGTTGGACAGAGTTCTCTGGATCCAAGACCTACTTATTTGGCAGTTTAATTTCAGGTTGATTTAGATACAACTGAAACAAGGGTGCATTAAAAAAAAGGATATAATACAAGGAAATAATTAAAGAATGAATCCTTTAATAATAAAAATAAGTAATATTAACAAGTAAATTATTTATGTAACAGTGCAACAAAAGACTTGGATTCAAAAATATCAAGTGTGGTGGATAAAAGGCAAGACGACAGCTAATCAAATATTTCTAACCTGAAATGAACACAAAGTCACAATAAATTATTTATGTACTTATGAAATAGTAATACTATAGTGTAAGCTGAGTTAAACAGTTGTCCAGGATACACTGCTCTGAGAACTGACAGTTTACAAGCCACAAATCAAAGCAGGCTTTTTCAACTGGTCTAGCAGTCTTGTTTGTCACTTTGTTTGAGACCATGATCAGTCAGAGCAGAGCAATGTGATATAGGATGTTGGATATGTGAAGCAAACAAGGCCCAAGACCTTATATTTTTGAAATCTGAATGTGATTTTTTTTTTTTTAATTAGTTTGCAAACATGAAGAATAAAAAAGTAAAAAGTAAGTTGATTCAAAAAGTGACAAAATAGATATCTGTCACAATAATATGATGTCCTTAAATTAGGATTAGTTCCCTTTGTTAAAGATGATAAAGTTTGGCTTAATTTGTATGGAAAGGATTTTGACAATCGAAACTATACACAGTATTTTCAAGGATAAGAAAGGATAGGAAATAATAAAAAATAAGGTGTAACTGCAAACGTGACAAATAACAATCTCTAGTTTAAAATAAAGAGGACATTAAACACAGATCAAATTTCAAAACTTAATAAGGACATTGTCATAACACAGCAAGATTATTTCATTATTATTATTATTATTATTATACATGGTTATAATTGCTAAAAAATAAAAACATGCAAAAATATGTGTGTGCCAATTTGGTCAAAAAGACAATTGCAGTTCACTTTTTAAGTTTACCATTTTTCACAATCCAGTATATATACTGATTAAAGTATCAAGTGAGTTTTAAAACTGATAAAACATAATATAAATGTATCATCTTTTTCAGTGCAGTAATTAACCAGTTAAAGTGTAAATTATATAGTCAATCTTTTAAAGTCACCCGACCATATCACCACATTACCATTAATTTCAGTCTTAAGCTTTTACTTATATAGCATATAAGCTATTAAGAACCTCTATCATCTATTGTCCCCTCTCACAAATACAGTATCTCTTCTCCTGCCCTTCTCCTGTGCTCTTCAACCAATTTTCCCATGGGATTTGGTTAGTAATTATAGTGGATATAGGTTCTATTCACATGTAATTCAGCCTTACGATGCTTTCAGAGTGATCAGTAGACTGCACATGACCACTCTAGGTTCACAATTCAGCTCATGTTGCAAATGTGCTTTTACACATGTTTTTTTATCTGCCCCAAAGTTCCTGTATCTTGTAAGGTACACTTTCCTCACATTTATACAATTATTCTTTTTTTATGTCTCTATTTTTTCTAGATCTCTGTACTACTTGATGAGATGCCCAATTTCTTCTTTCCCTACATTTAAAAAACCAATTCGACTTCTGGATACATATCTCTCAGCCCCTCTTGTTTCTTAACTATCTTTATGATGTGGGGCCAGCTGCATAATAGTGTGTTTGAACTCAGAACTGGAATTAAGTGCAATCACAAAAGCAGAAAATCTCTATCACTCACATTTAAAAAACTACTATGTGTGTAAGTTCTTCTGAAACTTCACTCACATCTTGCATAAAAAACTGCCTTTTGCATCTTAGCTTTTTGGACATTTCAATAAAAAAAAATGTAATGTCCAATAAATCAAAATAAATTAACAAAATATTAAACTACAACATAGTGGCGAAGTTAAGAAAAAGAAACATATTTTTGATCTGAGAAGAAAAAAAAAACATCAATCAAATGTATACTCAGAGCAAAAGACCATAACTGTCATGGTCCCTGAGTTCTCCTGTGCTGGACCACCACTCTCTCTCTCTCATTGCTCTTTCCCTCCCTCTCCTCTGTCCGTGTTAATGTATTTTGTGTGTTTGAGGGGTGGGACTTGTCCTGGGTTCCTGCAGTTTGTCTCAGGGCACTTGGAGATAACAAACTCACCTGTTTGCGATCATCTCTTCTCCTGCCAGTACTTGTTGTAGAATTGTAGAATGGCTTCAGTCTTCATTGGACAGTAGAACAGAAAACAGTTAGTAAAGCTGGTTTCCACTGTGCATAAACCCTTGAGATTCATGACTTCACTAAACCTTTTGCCTGAGCACCACCTGTGAACTTTACTGTTGTAAATTAACTTGTTAACCTTTTCTTCGGAGTCTTGCGTTTGACTCCAACCCATTTTTGTGGTCATGACAATAAGAAAGGTGAAAATAAGTAGTTCGATTATAAACAACCAAAACATTGCAAGTTAAAGCAGAAGGAAATCCAACGATTATGTGAGACATCAGCCATTTATAACATCTACATTTAGCTACCAAATAGGTTCCAAAATTAGTATTTAAATAACAAAACTAAATTACTAAATTATACAATTGCCATGATAATGCTTGTCATTTACATGTCTGATTACTGTAAGCATTTCTACTTCATCCACCGCACTCTACTGCTAAATGTAAGTTTAGAGCAAAATAGTTTTGTTTCAAATTGTTAACTATTAAAATCTAAAGCAGAATGATTATTTATGAAAAATTAAGGTGGGGTAATTGGAAACTTAAAACAGTCTAATATTATATAACAATAACAAGCCCTATTTGACATCTGTTAGAATTCATATTACAGCAGGAACCAGTCAACTAAGTAAAGAAATACATCAGTTCATCATTACTTTAAGAATGGAAGGTCAGTGAGTCCGGAAAATTGCTAAAACTTTGAATGTGTCCCCAAGTAAAGTCACAAAAATGATCAAGTGCTACAACAAAACTGGCTCACATGAGGACACACACACACTAAGGCCTGCTGCCCAAAACACTATAGCTCACAGCTCTGGCAAAAATGGGGGAAGTGGCAGGGGTGTGGCAGTTTAGGATGGCAGACTATATGCCGTGGCTGACGAGCTGGAACCCACCTCAGCTGTGGCTCATGAGGCAGACCTGCAACACAAGAAAAGGAGAAAAAAAACTCTTCCACAGAGGGAGAGCCACTAGAGGTCAGCAACCGTAACAAAGACCGTCCCAGGAAAGGAGGACCAAGAGTCACCTCTGCTACTGAGGATAAATTCATCTAAGTCACCAGCCTCAGATATTCCAAGTTAACAGCACCTCAGATTAGAGCCACACAGAGTTCCAGTAGCAGACACATCTCTACATGAACTGTTCAGAGCAGACTGTGTGAATCGGACCTTAATGCTGCTAAGAAACCACTACTAAGGAAAAGCAATGAGCAGAAGAGATTTGTTAGGGCCAAGAAACACAAGGAATGGACATCAGATGAGTGGAAATCTGTGCATTGGTCTGATTTGTCCAAATCTGAGATCTTTGGTTTCACCCGCCATGTCTTTCTGCAACGGAGAAAACGCAGAGAATGAATGGTCTCTACATGCATGGTTTCCATCGTGAAGTATGGAGGAGGAGGTGTGATGGTGTGGGGGTACTTGGCTGGTGACACTGTTGGGGATTTACTCAAAATTGAAGGCACACTGAAACAGCATGGCTACCAAAGCATCCTAGAGTGACATGCCATCCCATCCGGTTTGTTTTTAGTTGTACCATCATTTATTTTTCAACATGACAATGGCCCCAAGCACACCTTCAGGCTCTGTAAGGGCTATTTGACCAAGAAGGAGAGTGAGGGAGTGCTGTGCCAGATGGCCTGGCCTCCAAGAGTGTGCAAAAGCAGTAATCAAAGCAAGGGGTGGCTATTTGGAATAATGTAAAATATAAAACACATTTTGAGTTATTTCACACTTTTTTGTTTACTACATAACTCTATATGTGTTCATTCATAGTTTTGATGTCTTCAGTGAGAATCAACAATGTAAATAGTCATGAAAAAAAAACATTAAATGAGAAGGTGTTTCCAAACTTTTGACTGGTAGTGTACATGCACTCAATTAGATATTTAACACCAGGAAGATGACAGTTCATAATCTGTGTATATTAGATCTAAATCATTTGGAAATAGTGGTTTGGCTAAGATTGGCTATAAAGGTTAAAATAATGGGGTTACCCTGTCTTCTGGACCCAGGTGGATGAAGAAATCCAATATGGGCACAAATGGAAAACAGTTGCTGTTGTCTGACTTCCTTTGCAATTTTTTTAATGCCTCTACCATTATATAATGTTACACAAAACCCTACTGTAACTCAGTCTCTCAATATAGGATGCTGTTAGCAAAAATTATTAGACAAAGAGAACCAGAGTAAATACAAAATACAAAATGCAGTTTTTAAACTATGATTTCATTTATTAAGGGGGGAAACCTATCCAAACCAACCTGGCATTTTGGTTTGGATAGGTTCTATTCCACCATCAGGCTGGTGTCTTTCTGTGTGGAGTTTGTATGTTCTCCCTGTGTTTGCGTGGGTTCCCACCGGGTACTCTGGCTTCCTCCCACAGTCCAAAGACATGCAGTTTGTGGGGATGGGTTAACTGATTAATCCAAATTGCCCATAGGTGTGAATGTGAGCGCGAATGGTTGTCTGTCTCTGTGTGTTAGCCCTGCGACAGACTGGCGACCTCTAGGGTGTACCCCGCCTCTCGCCCTATAACAGTTGGGATAGACTCCAGCGCCCCCTGCGACCCTGAGAAGGATAAGTGGAAGCGAATGGATGGATAGACTTTGCCTAGGCTACTCCAAAACCTCATTAACATTTAATTTTTATTTCAACTTTTTGAGCCATCCAGAGGTGGACTTGCTCTCAGATTATTTTCCTGCTGCATAACCCAAGTGTGCTTGAGCTTCAGGGGATGCACTGATGGCAGGGCATTCTCCTTCTGCACTATTCATGGTTCCATCAACTATGGCAAGTAGTCCAGGACTTAGTGACAAATGTTTTACTCTTAAGCAGTGTATGGCAGAGTACTCCTCCAGCATGAATGGGGTGCCTGATAAAAAAAAAATGGAAAAATGTTCAGTTGAACAAACCTGACTTTTGTGACCCAGCAGTTTTAGTTGTCATCTTTAATATCTTTATTAGTATGTTTCTTTGTAATGTTGCAATGCAAATAATATCAATGATGTTTTTTTTGTTCATTTTCATTTTTAGAAGGATGAAAGAATGGCCTTTACTGATAGAATTAATATGAGATCAGAGAAGTACAAAGACGTTAATTAATTACTGAAACTTCAAAAGCTACTTTGGTCAGGAAAACTGCCCATAGAGCGGGTGCATAGACACATATACTGACATCACACGGACTGTCAAAGTATGTTGTGTTTGCAGTGTTTCAGACATTTAAGAAACACACCTCTTGCATGCATTCTATATATTTAAGCAAGGACCCATAAACATGTAGGTAAACACACTGACAAAAAATATGTATACTAGTGATGTTCAGCTATTCACATGTGCAGTATACAACCCCACACACACACACATCTTACACACATATCTAATGGTGTCCTCTGACACTGAGATGAGTTACTTCAAAGGATTTAGCTCAGAACACTCCCGCCTCTGATACCTGAAACAACTCTGTGTTGGAGTGTCAACTACACAAACTCTAATATACAGTCTTGCACGTCAGCAAATGTACACTGATTGGTCCCACTGCAGAGCCACTGAGAGGTAAAAAGTAAAAAAAAAAAGAGAAGCAAAATACAGGAAGGAGAGCTGGGGAAGACACCCCCGAGAATATATTTAATGGTACATTTGTTATCACTTCATTTCTTTCCACTGTACTTCATGACATGGTTGTGTTGCTTACAGCACTTGTTTTATTAGCATAGTTAGCCCTCTAACAAGCTTTTCAGCCTTCCTTCTACCAAGTAAAACACAAAACTCGGCTTTTATAAGTTACATATAAATAGCTATTACCTTCAAAGTTGTCTTCGACAAAGTCAGCAATATCAGAGTGACCATGTCTAAGCAATTTGCTAGTCATCAAGGAACTACTGCTTAAACTTTGTTTTATTTCACACACATTTCATGCTTGACTTGTTGCCCTCTGCATGAGCTGACTAGTCTTCTAGTCAAACCAACTCTCTGCATGTCCTTACGCACTACATCCACAAACCTTTGCTGTGGCCTTCCTCTTTTCCTCTTACCTGGCAGTTCCATGTTCATCATTGATCACCCATTATATCCACTGTCCTTCCTCTGCAAACATTGAAACTAACTTGGATGTGCCTCTCTAACATTCTCTCCAAACTGCTCAAATTTGAATCCTGTCCCTCCTGGTCACTCTTATCATCTTCAACTCTGACAATTCCAGCTCAGCCTCCTGTCTTTTTGTCGATGCTACTATCCCCAAACCATACCAACCATACCAGATCTCACCACCATCTTGTAAACCTAGATGACAATTAGTCCCATATATAAGCCATATTTTTATCCCCAACCACATGATGCAGTCACAAGACAGTAGGCAATTCAGTTCAGTTAAAGTTAATTTTATTTATATAGCCAGCATTTAGAAGTTAGCAAGCGTTTGCTTGTTATGTCAGAGTTGAAGCTTATACTGTTCCTTAACCACACAAGACCTCTACAAAGGTGTAAGGGATGACATGGAGAAATTAAGGCGCAAATTATCCCACCGTGTGGGCACTATATAATCATGGTAAAAAGAAAGTACACCCTTTTTCCAGTCCAAAATTTTATATATCATAATATAATAAAAATAATATAATATGATCAATAGTAGCTCTTAAAAATTAGGTGTAGCAAGGTGTTGCTAATCAAATGCAATTGTTTAATTGATAATCACCAAGTGTGACCACCACTATAAAAGCAAAAGTTTGGGGAGTTTGGTGCTCTGGAGCATTCAGATAGGTGTTAATGCAATATCAAGGAGAAAAGACATCAGCAATGATCTTAAAAAAGTCGTTGTTGCTGACTGTCAGTCTGGGGCGTTTCACAAGGGCAATTGTCAAATAACATGAAGTCTGTCGTTCTAAGAAAAATCATTCACAAGTTGAAAACATTCAAGAGTTACTGATCTTCCCTGTACTGGATGCCCTAGCTACTACCTACCTCTCTAGAGTCAAATGTGAGGCTTT